>NC_069501.1:1143179420-1143779420 GCF_027579735.1 Bombina bombina | reverse complement strand
TTTGTCTCTTTTGACAAGTCTAGATTCCAGATTAGATTAACTATATCTCTTCTCCGTACCATCTTCTGAATATGAGCAAGTATTGTACATCCTCTAATGACAACCAACCTAAAGATTCCCAGTTTACATGTTTAACCCTACTAGTACTCTGGGATCCTGTGATTGTCCATTTAAGAGACTAAAATCATATATATGGAAAATAGAAAATACTCACCAATATTTATTCTGAGACCTAGTCTAGATTAATCCAAGCCCCCCATTCCCTATTAACTGTGAAATCACTTTCCCTGGATAACCGGAACTAATATGACTTCTTTAAGAACTTCTACATATGTTTCCCTGCAAATAGAGCATTAATAGTCCAATATCATATTTATAATGATTGGACATATCACACCTATCTGGTTTTAATATGATATATCTAATTAGATACAAAAATTGAGCTCTCTTTACAAAAGCACACATCCAGATTTAACAGATAAGTAACTCAAGCATATGTGATAAATCATATCTCTTGGTAACCCTCCTCTTACTGTTCATTACGTCTACACACTGCTATAAGGGTAATACCTCTTGATTATTACTAATCATTCTTTTTTTTCATCTCTAGAGCCTGATCAACACAATTGGATATCTTTTTTTGAATTGTATTTGTTGTTTCAAAATCTACGTTCTTATAATTCTCTTTATCTGATAATAAATGTAAGATCTTATATCTGTATTTATCACTATCCATAATTACTAGAGCTCCGGCTTTATCAGCTGGTTTTAAAGTAATCACCTTTTCCTGTTGGACATTTCCAATCAAAGCCCTCTCAGCTACAGTGAGATGTTCTGTGTAATTTTTCAAAATGTATTAGTAGTACAGGTAGCCCTCAGTTTACGCCGTGGTTAGGTTCCAGAAGGAATGGTTGTAAATCGAAACCTAGTTTATAATGTAAGTCAATGGGAAGTGAGGGAGGTTGGTTCCAGTCCCCTCTCAAAATTGTCATAAGTAACACTTAATACATTATTTTTAAAGCTTTGAAATGAAGACTTTAAATGCTAGACAGCATTATAAACCTAATAAAATAATCACACAACACTAAATATAATAATTAAACTAAGTTAAATGAACAAAAACATTTGCTAAACAGCATTATAAACCTAATAAAATAATCACACAACACAGACTTCACTTGCATTTTTCTGCAAACAGTTCTTTCTATGCATTCCAGTCTGGACTGATTTATAGACAGGAAGATCTTGTTCCTTTGAAAGCTGCTCGATAGCTCAGGTGATACAATTGCCCGGATGAAGCCAAAGAATTGGTGAAACGTACGTCGGCTTTGATAACGGCTCAGTCTGACCTGAGCTACAGTGAGGAAGACGCCCTGAGTAGCCTGAGCAGCTTTCTAGCTACTCAGCTGTGTAAAGTTCCGTTGCCGTGAGGATTTCCCTTCAAGCAGCAAGTGAGCAAGTGAGAAAAGTGTAGAGGGAGGAATTATTGCTACGACAACAGTGTGCGCCACGGCTTGTGTGTGCTGGGATCAACCGGCCTTCGGCTGTGTAGCGCTTAAAGTATCTCCTTCCAGGATCACTTAATAACAAACATTCAACAAGCGGTTTGTTGTTTCTTACCTAAGGAACTGCCACAGACGGATTTCAACAACGAGGACAGATCTTTAATGACCGGTTCATGGGAAATTCTGTTATTTAAGAGACAGCAACAACATAGCATAGTTGGCCAACGATAAGTATAAATTTGCTGTATTGCTTCACATGAACATTTAATAATTTACCTTGGTTGCTGTTTTCCGAGAGTATGTTCTCCTCATTTAACATTATTATTTATTTTATTTAATTTTTCTGTTTCAATGTGATTTAGACAGGTAATAGGTTGTTTATACCTCTTACATTTGTTCTTGCCTTATTATTAGTTATGTGAACTGTGCACAGTAGATAGTTTTAAGATATTGTGAACTATCATATACTAAGTAAAACATATTGGACCAAGAGTGCTGGTATGAGATATCTTTATTTCTTTTTTCATTATTAAATCTGCTCGACAGCTCATGTCTGGTTAAACTGATTGATTTCAGCTTGCTTGGCTTTGCTGCAACAGAAGCGGACAGCTCCACCTACTGGCTATTTTAATAAATGCACTGCTTCTCAATGCTTTTCAATAGCAGTCACATGACTGAAAAAAAAGGTTGTTATTCTGAAACGGTGTAAATTGAACCGTTGAGGGCCACCTGTATTAATAAAGAAACTTTAATCTTAGTTATCTAAAAAATATTTTCAGATTACATTGGGTCTCAAAAAAATAGGGTTCTGTTGGTGGAACAAAGGACAAACCCTTTTGTTATTTTTTTTTAAACTGATTTATCAAGACTCTTACCGGAAATATTGACAACCAAATCATTTTCAATGTTTACTTCCTGTTCTGTCGTGTTGTCATGCGGTTTCCTATATTTCCTATGTTTCCTGCCCCCTCGTCTCGGCCTCTTCTTCTTGTACCTCTGGTACCTCTGCCTCTGATGGAAAAAGACTGTGTGGAGTCACTCATATCGCTATCTGAAAATGATTCCCCCAGGAGTTCACCTAAGGGTACAAAATCGGGATTACGCCATGTGTACACTTTGTTGTTTTGGTAATCTGTTAAATCTCTCTGGAATTTCTTATATTTTTTACCTTTCAATAGTTTTTTTAAAATTAGATAGATCTTCCTCTAATTTAGTTTTCATACGGCTAGATTACGAGTTGTGTGGTAGGCTGAAAAAGCAGCGTTAACAGGTCCTAACGCTGCCTTTTCACTACCGCTGGTATTACGAGTCTTGCAGGTTTATGGGCACTGCACACTTTATTGGCCTTACCGCAAACCAACTTACGTAAACTTCGTAAAGTCTTTTTTTTATGGGACTTCCATAGCGCCGGTATTACGAGTCTGTCCTGGGAGGCCAAAAAGTGAGTGGTACAACCTCTACCTCCAAAATCCCTAACGCATTTTAAAGTCAGTAGTTATGAGTTTTACACTACAATGCCGTAGCATAAAACTCATAACTAAAGTGCTAAAAAGTACACTAACACCCATAAACTACCTATTAACCCCTAAACTGAGACCCTCCCGCATCGCAAACACTATAATACAAATTTTAACCCCTAATCTGCCGCTCCGGACATCGCCGCCACTAGAATAAACATATTAACCCCTAAACCGCTGCAATCCTGCCTCGCAAACACTAGTTAATATTATAACCATAAGATAGCTACAATGTAACTATTAGTTATATTGTAGCTAGCTTAGGGTTTATTTTATAGGTAAGTATTTAGTTTTAAATAGGAATAATGTAGTTAATGATAGTAATTTTATTTAGATTTATTTAAATTATATTTAAGTTAGGGGGTGTTAGGGTTAGGTTTAGGTGTTAATAAATTTAATATAGTGGCAGCGACATTGGGGGCGGCAGATTAGGGGTTAATACGTGTAGGTAGGTTGCGGCGACATTGGGGGTGGCAGATTAGATCTCTATAGTTTTATAATTTGTCTCAGATTTTGCAATTCTCATAGAAGTTTCTAATGTTTCAATCTCTAATTGTAAGTTAGGTAGTTCCTTCTGTATATATTCAATAGTCAAAATAATAATATCATATGAACATTTGTTTAATATACCCTCAAATTTATACCCAATATTCCATATTTTCTCTAAACAGGTGAGATGTAAGTGGCTTCTTAGTCCCCTAGGAATTTTTTTTTTTGTCTGTAATATTCTGCTAGGGTTACAGAGTGTATATCATACATTATTCTTTGTTTGTTAATCTGTTCCAAAGACACAGGTTAATTATCAGCTTGTTCTGTATTCAAAAAATCTCTGTCACCCGTACACAAAGTAGCTATTCAAGCAGCATCAAATTCTGAGTAAGCAAAGAGCTAATAATAGAAATATAAACTATTTCATCAGAGTGTATATAGATGGTGATAGGTGGTCCTTTAAGAAAGGTACGTTTAAATAGAATGAATACAATTTTACAGTTTCAGCTGCGTATCTCTCTGTCTCCCTTACACAAATGCGTGATTGATCCAATCAGGGCATTCCTTTAGACTACTTATGGAGGGTTATCCCTACAGTTGAATGTACTCCTTGACAAAATCCCAAAACGCACGTTGAAGTGTGTAATTGATGCGTCACGTGGTCACAGTGTCACAGAGTTCTGTTACTGGAGTGTTTGCTGCATGATACCATCACCATTCCCTACATGGTCTGTACACGCTGAAGACTGTACAGATGGTTGTGATACAATATTTGGTCGACATGGTATACTGACGAAAGAGGTACCGAGGTGATCGTGAGTAAATATTACCTGATGGTTGCCAGACACAGTCACGCTTCACCTGTTGGTCACAACCTTTAGTTCAGAGATAGACACAAAACGGCATATACCAATGGAATGTTCACCTGTGAGTCTAACAGTGCCAAAACGCATTAATAGAATCCATTAACAGGCGGACACAGGGTGATAATGGATCGTTATATAACTGCAAGGACCAGTCTTATGTGACCACTAGCTAGACTAGGACTTTTTGCCTATACTTTTGTGACCGTTTGTCAGCAAAGGATCTTTTCCTGTACAATTGTGAGTTGCAATATACTCTTAAAGGGACATATCACTGAGGAAACACTGACATTACAGATATATGGGACTCGTATATGTTGGAACCGTATATAATCCTACATTTCTGTGTAGTTCCTATGGACGTTTTTTGATCCTTAATACCGTGGTTTATCATTCTCCACTTTTTTCGTGACACTGACAGAATCATTTTCCCTAGGGACGCTTAGGGTTCTATACTTTATTTTTTTCCCCCTTTTTTTCTGGTGAGCATGGTCTGTGTGAATGAAGAGCATGTTGGGCATGTTTAATCAATTTATTGCTTTAAAATATTTTGTGTGCTCATAAGTTTACATACCCTGGCAGAATTTATGATTTCTTGGCCATTTTTCAGAGAATATGGATGAGAACACAAAAACTTTTCTTTCAGTCATGGTTAGTGTTTTGCTGAAGCCATTTATTATCAATCAACTGTGTTTACTCTTTTTAAATCATAATGACAACAGATGACCCTGATAAAAAAGTTTACATACCCTGGTGATTTTGGCCTAATAACATGCACACAAGTTGACACAAAGGGGTTTGAATGGCTATTAAAGGTAACCATCCTCAACTGTGATCTGTTTTCTTGTAATTAGTGTGTGTATATAAAAGGTCAATGAGTTTCTGGACTCCTGACAGACCCTTGCATCTTTCATCCAGTGCTGCACTGACGATTCTGGATTCTGAGTCATGGGGAAAGCAAAATAATTGTCAAAGGATCTGTGGGAAAAGGTAGTTGAACTGTATAAAACAGGAAAGGGATATAAAAAGATATCCAATGAATTGAGAATGCAAATAAGCAGTGTTCAAACTCTAATCAAGAAGTGGAAAATGAGGGTTTTTTGTGTAATCATTCATATTCTCTGAAAAAATGCCAATAAATCATAAATTCTGCAGGGAAAGTAAACTTATGAGCACAACTGTACATGTTGTATTCAGTAAGAGTGCTGAGAAGGTGTTTGGATTATTTATTGTGGTAGTTTAGCAATGCCTCTCGTGCACCTATTTATGCTTATATTTGTTATAATTGGTAGTGCTATTGCTTCTACTATTAAGTAATAATAAAAGCTGCACCAAAGTTCCTAACTTCAAACATGTATTCAGTGTTCTCATAACGCATCCCAGACGTTGTTTATATTGAATGGGGGGGGGGGGGGGGTTACTAACACAAAACAATACAAACAAGGTGTACATTAATTAAAAATACTTTTCTCTTCTAAGGTGTATCCAGTCCACGGGTTCATCCATTACTTGTGGGATATTCTCCTTCCCAACAGGAAGTTGCAAGAGGACACACACAGCAGAGCTGTCTATATAGCTCCTCCCCTAACTGCCACCCCCAGTCATTCTCTTGCAACTCTCGACAAGAAAGGAAGTATCTAGAGATATGTGGTGACTTAGTGTAGTTTTACCTTCAATCAAGAGTTTGTTATTTTTAAACGGTACCGGCCTTGTACTGTTTTTCTCTCAGGCAGAAATTAGAAGAAGAATTCTGCCTGGAGATTTGATGATCTTAGCGGTTTGTAACTAAGGTCCATTACTGTTCTCACACATAACTGATGAATATGGGAAAACTTCAGTTGGGGGAACGGCCTGCAGATTACCTGCTTTGAGGTATGTTCAGTATTTCTTCTGTTAAGTGTGATCAGTCCACGGGTCATCATTACTTCTGGGATATTACTCCTCCCCAACAGGAAGTGCAAGAGGATTCACCCAGCAGAGCTGCATATAGCTCCTCCCCTCTACGTCACTCCCAGTCATTCTCTTGCACCCAACGACTAGATAGGATGTGTGAGAGGACTATGGTGATTATACTTAGTTTTATATCTTCAATCAAAAGTTTGTTATTTTAAAATAGCACCGGAGTGTGTTATTATCTCTCTGGCAGAGTTTGAAGAAGAATCTACCAGAGTTTTTGTTATGATTTTAGCCGGAGTAGTTGAGATCATATTGCTGTTTCTCGGCCATCTGAGGAGAGGTAAACTTCAGATCAGGGGACAGCGGGCAGATGAATCTGCATAGAGGTATGTAGCAGTTTTTATTTTCTGACAATGGAATTGATGAGAAAATCCTGCCATACCGATATAATGTCATGTATGTATACTTTACACTTCAGTATTCTGGGGAATGGTACTTCACTAGAATTACACTGTAAGAAATACATAAAGCTGTTTAATAACTAGAGATTATGTTTAACGTTTTTGCTGGAATGTAAAATCGTTTTCATTTGCTGAGGTACTGAGTGAATAAATGTTTGGGCACTATTTTTCCACTTGGCAGTTGCTTAATCTGTTTTTCTGACAGTTTCTGTTCTCCCTCACTGCTGTGTGTGAGGGGGAGGGGCCGTTTTTTGGCGCTTTTACTATGCATCAAATATTTCAGTCAGCAACTCATTGTATTCCCTGCATGATCCGGTTCATCTCTACAAAGCTCAGGGGTCTTCAAAACTTATTTTGAGGGAGGTAATTTCTCTCAGCAGAGCTGTGAGAATTATAGTTTGACTGAGATAAAAAAACGTTTATTCTGTAATTTGTTTCCTGCTTTCAGAATTTGTTATCTTTGCTAATGGGATTAAACCTTTGCTAAAGTTGTGTTGTTTACAAGGATTGAGGCTATAACTGTTTCAATTTATTAATTTTCAACTGTCATAGATCTTCTGTGCTTCTTAAAGGCACAGTACGTTTTAATATTATTCTAATTGAATTGTATTTCCAAGTTGCAAGTTTATTTGCTAGTGTGTTAAACATGTCTGATTCAGAGGATGATACCTGTGTCATTTGTTGCAATGCCAAAGTGGAGCCCAATAGAAATTTATGTACTAACTGTATTGATGCTACTTTAAATAAAAATCAATCTGTACAAATTGAACAAATTTCACCAAACAACGAGGGGAGAGTTATGCCTCACGTGTCAGTACCTACATCTCCCGCTCAGAGGGAGGTGCGTGATATTGTAGCGCCGAGTACATCTGGGCGGCCATTACAAATCACATTACAGGATATGGCTACTGTTATGACTGAGGTTTTGGCTAAATTACCAGAACTAAGAGGTAAGCGTGATCACTCTGGGGTGAGAACAGAGTGCGCTGATAATATTAGGGCCATGTCAGACACTGCGTCACAGGTGGCAGAACATGAGGACGGAGAACTTCATTCTGTGGGTGACGGTTCTGATCCAAACAGACTGGATTCAGATATTTCAAATTTTAAATTTAAACTGGAAAACCTCCGTGTATTACTAGGGGAGGTGTTAGCGGCTCTGAATGATTGTAACACAGTTGCAATACCAGAGAAAATGTGTAGGTTGGATAAATATTTTGCGGGTACCGACGAGTACTGAGGTTTTTCCTATACCTAAGAGACTTACTGAAATTGTTACTAAGGAGTGGGATAGACCCGGTGTGCCGTTCTCACCCCCTCCGATATTTAGAAAAATGTTTCCAATAGACGCCACCACAAGGGACTTATGGCAAACGGTCCCTAAGGTGGAGGGAGCAGTTTCTACCTTAGCTAAGCGTACCACTATCCCGGTGGAGGATAGCTGTGCTTTTTCAGATCCAATGGATAAAAAGTTAGAGGGTTACCTTAAGAAAATGTTTGTTCAACAAGGTTTTATATTGCAACCCCTTGCATGCATTGCGCCGATCACGGCTGCAGCGGCATTCTGGATTGAGTCTCTGGAAGAGAACATTGGTTCAGCTACTCTGGACGACATTACGGACAGGCTTAGAGTCCTTAAACTAGCTAATTCATTCATTTCGGAGGCCGTAGTACATCTTACTAAACTTACGGCGAAGAATTCAGGATTCGCCATTCAGGCACGCAGGGCGCTGTGGCTAAAATCCTGGTCAGCTGATGTTACTTCTAAGTCTAAATTGCTTAATATACCTTTCAAAGGGCAGACCTTATTCGGGCCCGGGTTGAAAGAGATTATCGCTGACATTACAGGAGGTAAAGGCCATGCCCTGCCTCAGGACAAAGCCAAAGCCAAGACTAGACAGTCTAATTTTCGTTCCTTTCATAATTTCAAAGCAGGAGCAGCATCAACTTCCTCTGCACCAAAACAGGAAGGAGCTGTTGCTCGCTACAGACAAGGCTGGAAACCTAACCAGTCCTGGAACAAGGGCAAGCAGACTAGGAAACCTGCTGCTGCCCCTAAAACAGCATGAATTGAGGGCCCCCGATCCGGGACCGGATCTAGTGGGGGGCAGACTTTCTCTCTTCGCCCAGGCTTGGGCAAGAGATGTTCAGGATCCCTGGGCGCTAGAGATAATATCTCAGGGATACCTTCTGGACTTCAAATACTCTCCTCCAAGAGAGAGATTTCATCTGTCAAGATTGTCAACAATCCAGACAAAGAAAGAGGCGTTTCTACGCTGCGTACAAGAGCTCTTGTTAATGGGAGTAATCCATCCAGTTCCACGATCAGAACAGGGACAGGGGTTTTACTCAAATCTGTTTGTGGTTCCCAAAAAAGAGGGAACTTTCAGACCAATCCTGGACTTAAAGATCCTAAACAAATTCCTAAGAGTTCCATCGTTCAAGATGGAGACTATTCGGACAATTTTACCTATGATCCAAGAAGGTCAGTACATGACCACTGTAGATTTAAAAGATGCTTACCTTCACATACCGATTCACAAAGATCATTATCGGTACCTAAGGTTTGCCTTCCTAGACAGGCATTACCAGTTTGTGGCTCTTCCATTCGGATTGGCTACAGCTCCAAGAATCTTCACAAAGGTTCTGGGTGCTCTTCTGGCGGTACTAAGACCGCGGGGAATCTCGGTAGCTCCATACCTAGACGACATTCTGATACAAGCTTCAAGCTTTCAAACTGCCAAGTCTCATACAGAGTTAGTGCTGGCATTTCTAAGGTCACATGGATGGAAGGTGAACGAAAAGAAAAGTTCACTCGTTCCACTCACAAGAGTTCCCTTCCTGGGGGACTCTTATAGATTCTGTAGAAATGAAGATTTACCTGACAGAGGACAGGCTAACAAGACTTCAAAGTGCTTGCCGCACCCTTCATTCCATTCAACACCCGTCAGTGGCTCAATGCATGGAGGTAATCGGCTTAATGGTAGCGGCAATGGACATAGTACCCTTTGCACGCTTACACCTCAGACCACTGCAACTGTGCATGCTAAGTCAGTGGAATGGGGATTACTCAGACTTATCCCCTTCTCTGAATCTGGATCAAGAGACCAGAAATTCTCTTCTATGGTGGCTTTCTCGGCCACATCTGTCCAGGGGGATGCCATTCAGCAGACCAGACTGGACAATTGTAACAACAGACGCCAGCCTTCTAGGTTGGGGTGCCGTCTGGAATTCTCTGAAGGCTCAGGGACAATGGAGTCAGGAGGAGAGTCTCCTGCCAATAAACATTCTGGAATTGAGAGCAGTTCTCAATGCCCTCCTGGCTTGGCCCCAGTTGACAACTCGGGGGTTCATCAGGTTTCAGTCGGACAACATCACGACTGTAGCTTACATCAACCATCAGGGAGGGACAAGAAGCTCCCTAGCTATGATGGAAGTATCAAAGATAATTCGCTGGGCAGAGTCTCACTCTTGCCACCTGTCAGCAATCCACATCCCGGGAGTGGAGAACTGGGAGACGGATTTCTTAAGTCGTCAGACTTTTCATCCGGGGGAGTGGGAACTTCATCCGGAGGTCTTTGCCCAAATACTTCGACGTTGGGGCAAACCAGAGATAGATCTCATGGCGTCTCGACAGAACGCCAAGCTTCCTCGTTACGGGTCCAGATCCAGGGATCCAGGAGCAGTCCTGATAGATGCTCTGACAGCACCTTGGGACTTCAGGATGGCTTACGTGTTTCCACCCTTCCCGTTGCTTCCTCGATTGATTGCCAGAATCAAACAAGAGAGAGCATCAGTGATTCTAATAGCACCTGCGTGGCCACGCAGGACTTGGTATGCAGACCTGGTGGACATGTCATCCTGTCCACCTTGGTCTCTACCTCTGAAACAGGACCTTCTGATACAGGGTCCCTTCAAACATCAAAATCTAACTTCTCTGAAGCTGACTGCTTGGAAATTGAACGCTTGATTTTATCAAGACGTGGGTTTTCTGAGTCAGTTATTGATACCTTAATACAGGCTAGGAAACCTGTTACCAGAAAGATTTACCATAAGATATGGCGTAAATACCTATATTGGTGTGAATCCAAAGGTTACTCTTGGAGTAAGGTTAGGATTCCTAGGATATTGTCTTTTCTACAAGAAGGTTTAGAAAAGGGTTTATCTGCTAGTTCTTTAAAGGGACAGATCTCAGCTCTGTCCATTCTGTTACACAAACGTCTGTCAGAAGTTCCTGACGTCCAGGCTTTTTGTCAGGCTTTGGCCAGGATTAAGCCTGTGTTTAAAACTGTTGCTCCACCATGGAGTTTAAACCTTGTTCTTAATGTTTTACAGGGCGTTCCGTTTGAACCCCTTCATTCCATTGATATAAAGTTGTTATCTTGGAAAGTTCTATTTTTAATGGCTATTTCCTCGGCTCGAAGGGTCTCTGAATTATCAGCCTTACATTGTGATTCTCCTTATTTGATTTTTCATTCGGATAAGGTAGTCCTGCGTACTAAACCTGGGTTCTTACCTAAGGTAGTTACTAACAGGAATATCAATCAAGGGATTGTTGTTCCTTCTTTATGCCCAAATCCTTCTTCAAAGAAGGAACGTCTACTGCACAACCTGGATGTAGTCCGTGCTCTAAAATTTTACTTACAGGCAACTAAGGAATTTCGACAAACGTCTTCTCTGTTTGTCATTTACTCTGGGCAGAGGAGAGGTCAAAAAGCTTCCGCTACCTCTCTTTCTTTTTGGCTTCGTAGCATAATTCGTTTAGCTTATGAGACTGCTGGACAGCAGCCTCCTGAAAGAATTACAGCTCATTCTACTAGAGCTGTGGCTTCCACTTGGGCCTTCAAGAATGAGGCTTCTGTTGAACAGATTTGCAAGGCTGCAACTTGGTCTTCGCTTCATACTTTTTCCAAATTTTACAAATTTGACACTTTTGCTTCATCGGAGGCTATTTTTGGGAGAAAGGTTCTTCAGGCAGTGGTTCCTTCTGTATAAAGAGCCTGCCTATCCCTCCCGTCATCCGTGTACTTTTGCTTTGGTATTGGTATCCCAGAAGTAATGATGACCCGTGGACTGATCACACTTAACAGAAGAAAACATAATTTATGCTTACCTGATAAATTCCTTTCTTCTGTAGTGTGATCAGTCCACGGCCCGCCCTGTTTTTAAGGCAGGTAAATATTTTTTAATTTATACTCCAGTCACCACTTCACCCTTGGCTTTTCCTTTCTCGTTGGTCCTTGGTCGAATGACTGGGAGTGACGTAGAGGGGAGGAGCTATATGCAGCTCTGCTGGGTGAATCCTCTTGCACTTCCTGTTGGGGAGGAGTAATATCCCAGAAGTAATGATGACCCGTGGACTGATCACACTACAGAAGAAAGGAATTTATCAGGTAAGCATAAATTATGTTTTTTATTTCTAGAGAGAGGAATAAGTTCTAGAAAATGCTGACAGAGCCTTGTGTATTTGAGGTAAGCCTGATGCAGGGATTTAACAGCGACTGGGATCATTCTTACATAACAGGGTAATACTCATGTTAATATTCATATTGCTTAGTGACAAAACGTTTACATGATTTCATAAATAGAACGTTTTTTTCTCTGAGGGAGATAAGTCTTTATTTGGGGCCTAGTTTCCACATGGCTAGTCAGATACTCCTAGGAGTATTTTCTTAAGGCCCCTCTGACATCCAGTACATGGTGGGAGGGGCCTATTTTAGCGCTCTAACTGCGCAGTTTTAATACAGACTGAGACATCCAGCTTCCCTAGAAGAGTCCTCTGGCATATGAGAACCATTTCAAAGGGGTTATTTCTGCACAAAATCATATTTAAGGGCAGGCAGGAGCCTCAGCAGAGCTGTGGCATGGTGCTCAATTGATTTTTAACGTTTTTTAATGTTTTTCAATCCGGTTTGGGGCCTAAGGGGTTAATCATCCATTTGCAAGTAGGTGCAATGCTGCTTTAGTCCCTTATTCACACTGTAAAAATTTCAAAGATTTTACTGTATTTTTTCACTGTTTTGCAGTTTAAGTGCTAGTTTTTTTCTCTTAAAGGCACAGTAACGTTTTTGTTTAATTGCTGTTTCACCTTTATTAAAGTGTTTTCCAAGCTTGCTTGTCTCATTACTAGTTAAACATGTCTGACATAGAGGAAACTCCTTGTTCAATATGTTTGGAAGCCATTGTGGAACCCCCTCTTAGAATGTGTACCAAATGTACTGAAAAAAAACAAAAAACTATAAAGACCATATTATGGCGCTTAAAGATTTATCTCCAGGGGATTCTCTGACTGAAAAGAGGGAGATTATGCCATCTAACTCTCCCCATGTGACAGAACCTATAACTCCCGCTCAAGTGACGCCAAGTACATCTAGCGCGTCTAATTCTTTTACCTTACAGGACATGGCGGCAGTTATGAATGCTACCCTCACAGAGATATTTTCCAAACTGCCAGGGCTACAAGGAAAGCGAGACAGCTCTGGGGCTAGAATTAATACAGAGCTTTCTGACGCTTTATTGCCTGTGTCCGATATACCCTCACAATGCTCAGAAGCTGAGGCAGGTGAGCTTCTATCTGTGGGTGATATTTCAGACTCAGGGAAGGTGTTACTTCAGTCTGATTCTGAGATGACAGCGTTTAAATTTAAGCTTGAACACCTCCGCTTATTGCTTAAGGAGGTTTTAGAGACTCTGGATGACTGTGACCCCATTGTGGTTCCAGAGAAATTGTGTAAAATGGACAAATACTTTGCAGTACCTGTTTACACCAATGTTTTTCCAGTCCCTAAGAGGTTTTCGGAAATTATTACTAAGGAATGGGATAGACCAGGTGTGCCGTTCTCTCCCCCTCCTGCTTTTAAAATGATGTTTCCCATAGATGCCACCATAGGGGACTCGTGGCAGACGGTTCCTAAGGTGGGGGGAGCAGTCTCCACCCTAGCTAAACGTACAACTATCCACGTCGAGGACAGTTGTGCTTTCCTAGATCCTATGGATAAAAAATTGGAGGGTCTCCTTAAGAAAATTTTTATGCATCAAGGTTTTATTCTCCAGCCTCTTGCATGCATTGCCCCAGTTACTGCTGCAGCGGCTTTTTGGTTTGAGTCTCTTGAGGAGGCTCTACAGGTGGAGAACCCGTTAGACGATATTCTAGACAGGATTAAAGCTCTTAAGTTAGCTAACTCCTTTATTTCTGACGCCATTTTTCATTTAGCCAAGCTAACGGCTAAGAATTCAGGTTTTCCCATTTTGGCGCGTAGGGCACTATGGCTTAAGTCCTGGACAGCAGACGTTACTTCAAAGTCTTC
This sequence comes from Bombina bombina, assembly GCF_027579735.1. Classification (NCBI taxonomy): domain Eukaryota; kingdom Metazoa; phylum Chordata; class Amphibia; order Anura; family Bombinatoridae; genus Bombina; species Bombina bombina. The sequence goes on along the minus strand of NC_069501.1, from coordinate 1,143,765,382 downwards.
TTATCAACCCCTTCAAGGGACAGACCCTATTCGGGCCCGGTCTGAAGGAGATAATTTCTGATATTACTGGAGGAAAAGGTCACGCCCTTCCTCAGGATAGGTCCAATAAGTTAAGGACCAAACAGAATAATTTTCGTTCCTTTTGAAACTTCAAGAGTGGCGCAGCTTCAGTTTCCTCTAATGCAAAACAAGAGGGAAATTTCGCCCAGCCCAAACCAGTCTGGAGACCTAACCAGGCTTGGAACAAGGGGAAGCAGGCCAAGAAACCTGCCTGCAGCATGAAGGAGTAGCCCCCGATCCAGGACCGGATCTAGTGGGGGGCAGTCTCTCTCTCCTTGCCCAGGCTTGGGCAAGAGACGTTCAGGATCCCTGGGCATTAGAGATTGTTTCCCAGGGATATCTTCTGGACTTCAAAGTTCATCTCCAAAGGGGAGATTTCATCTCTCACAATTATCTGTAAACCAGATAAAGAGAGAGGCATTCTTCTATTCAAATCTGTTTATAGTTCCCAAAAAAGAGGGAACTTTCAGACCAATCTTGGATCTCAAGATCCTAAACAAATTTCTCAGGGTCCCATTCTTCAAGATGGAGACTATCCGAACCATCCTCCCTTTGATCCAGGAGGGTCAATATATGACTACCGTGGACTTAAAGGATGCTTATCTCCACATTCCGATTCACAGAGATCATCATCAGTTCCTTCGGGTTAGCCACGGCACCAAGAATCTTTACGAAGGTTCTAGGTTTCAAAGATAATTCTATGGGCAGATGTTCACTCTTGCCATCTCTCAGCTATCCATATCCCAGGAGTAGAGAGCTGGGAGGCGGATTTTCTAAGTCGGCAGACTTTTCATCCGGGGGAGTGGGAGCTCCATCCGGAGGTATTTGCCCAGCTGATTCAACTATGGGGCAAACCAGAAGTGGATCTGATGGCGTCTCGTCAGAACGCCAACCTTCCCTGTTACGGGTCCAGGTCAAGGGATCCCCAGGCAGCGCTGATAGATGCTCTAGCAGTGCCCTGGTCCTTCAGCCTGGCTTATGTGTTCCCACCATTTCCTCTCTTCCCTCGTCTGATTGCCAAGATCAAGCAGGAGAGAGCTTCGGTGATTTTAATAGCACCTGTGTGGCCACACAGGACTTGGTATGCAGATCTGGTGGACATGTCATCCCTTCCACCATGGACTCTGCCGCTGAGGTAGGACCTTCTAATCCAAGGTCCATTCAAACATCCAAATCTAAATTCTCTGCGGCTGACTGCTTGGAGATTGAACGCTTGATTTTATCAAAACGTGGTTTCTCCGAGTCGGTCATTGATACCTTAATTCAGGCTCGAAAGCCTGTCACCAGGAAAATCTATCATAAGATATGGTGTAAATATCTTAATTGGTGTGAATCCAAGGGTTACTCATGGAGTAAAGTCAGGATTCCTAGGATATTATCCTTTCTCCAAGAAGTATTGGAGAAGGGATTGTCAGCTAGTTCCTTAAAGGGACAGATTTCTGCTCTGTCTATTCTTCTGTACAAGCGTCTGGCAGATGTTCCAGATGTTCAGGCGTTTTGTCAGGCTTTAGTTAGAATCAAGCCTGTGTTTAAACCTGTTGCTCCGCCATGGAGTTTAAATTTAGTTCTTAAAGTTCTTCAAGGGGTTCCGTTTGAACCTCTGCATTCCATAGATATCAAGCTTTTATCTTGGAAGTTCTGTTTTTGGTAGCTATCTCTTCGGCTCGAAGAGTTTCAGAGTTATCTGCCTTACAGTGTGATTCCCCTTATCTGATATTCCATACAGATAAGGTAGTGTTGCGTACCAAACCTGGATTTCTTCCTAAGGTGGTATCTAATAAGAATATCAATCAGGAGATTGTAGTTCCGTCACTGTGTCCTAATCCTTCTTCAAAGAAGGAACGTCTATTACACAATCTTGACGTGGTTCGTGGTTTAAAGTTTTATTTTCAAGCTACTAAGGATTTTTGTCAAACATCTGCATTGTTTGTTGTCTACTCTGGACAGAGGAGAGGCCAAAAGGCTTCGGCATCTTCTCTTTCTTTTTGGCTGAGAAGCATAATCCGTTTAGCTTATGAGACTGCTGGCCAGCAGCCTCCTGAAAGAATTACAGCTCATCCCACTAGAGCGGTAGCTTCCACATGGGCTTTTAAAAATGAGGCCTCTGTTGAACAGATTTGTAAGGCGTCGACTTGGTTAATATTTAATTAATATTTAAGTTAGGGGGGTGTTAGGGTTAGACTTAGGTTTAGGGGTTAATAATTTTATTATAGGTTGCGGCGGTATAGGGGGGCAGGATAGGGGTTGATAAATTTATTATAGGTGGCGACGGTGTAGGGGGGGCAAATTAGGGGTTAATACGTTTAATATAGGTGGCGGCGGGGTCCGGGAGCGGCGGTTTAGGGGTTAAACAATTTATTTAGTTGCGGCGGGGTACGGGATCCGCAGGATAGGGGTTAATAAATTTATTATAGGTGGCGGTGGTATGGGGGGGCAGGATAGGGGTTAATAGGTATAATGTAGGTGGTGTCGGTGTCCGGGAGCGGCGGTTTAGGGGTTAATACATTTATTATAGTTGCGGCGGGGTCTATGAGCAGCGGTTTAGGGGTTAATACATTTATTATAGTTGCGGCGGGGTCTAGGAGCGGCGGTTTAGGGGTAAATAACTTTATTTAGTTGCGGGGGGCTCCTGGGGTGCCGGTATAGGGGGTAGAACAGTGTAGTTTAGTGTGGGTGCTTAGTGACAGCTTATCAATAAAGCTGGGAAAAAGCGAAGAGCAGCGAGATCGGATGAGTGATAACTATCACAGTCCGCTGCTCATCGCCCCGTACTTGGTGCGTGGCTTTTTGACAGCTTTTTTGATAACTTTGGCAAACGTATTCAGGTCCGCAGCAGTGATGTGAGGCGAGCTTAGGCGAGCGTATTGGGGCCTTCGATGGCAGGTAAGTAGACAGGTTGATAACTTGAGGCCCTTGCCTCCTCCTGGTGGCTAGGTGACGTAATTCCCAAAAGTAAGGACAGTGGTCTCTACCAAGAAAGAAATTAATTTATCAGGTAAGAATAAATTGTGTTTTTAGCTGTCAGTTTTTGCCAATATACGTTTTGAATCAGCTCTGCGTATAATAGATTCTATAAAGTTATAAACTCTGCTAGAAATGGTGTGTACAACTATCAAGGAGCTCCTTGTCCAACAAAACAAATTTCAGTCTTTTTTTGGAGTGTAGATCATAATTTAAATTTGGAATATCAATGAGGCATGCTGAAACCAGGAATTTACCTTTTTTTCCCCAATTTGACAGAGAACTAAAACTCAGGAGAAATTGTTTTCCCATTAATTTACCTAATTTCTTAAAATACATAGATTGAATAAAAATGTCCTTAACTACTTGGTCACAACAAATTGCTATTCAAGCAAACTTAGATGCTGCATGAGCTGCAAGTCACATTACTAACTTTAAAATACTGAATAGATTTGCGTTAAAGTTTTATAATGTGCAGTGAAAACAACCAGCTCAAATTTGTCCATTCATTAAAAAGTTATAAGTATTTGAAAAACAACATTTAAAATTGCATTTTCATCCAACTACAGTTGAAAAATATTGTACAATATATTTCCATACATATAGACAATGGGCTATATTATAAGTGAGGCACAAACGATTTTATGCAAGCGATATCGTCTTTTCGCAAGCATTTTTAATTGCGCTATTACAAGTGGAGCAACCCGACTAGCGCTGAAAGCTTAACTCTAGCATAGTTTTCGCGCCGCTTCTAATCTAGCTCAACGTTTGCATAGCCTACAGGAATGATATAGGACAAATTCTCTTTAGAACAGGATTTATTTTTCTATATAGTTTTTAATATGATGTTTCTATTGTCTGAAAAATAACAGAATATTTTATTGTCAGAAAATGAGAATGTAAAGGGACAGAGTTACTATGTTCACCTGCATGTCTCCATAATATTGATTCATCATGTTTTTGTCTTCATGATATTGCAAAACTAACTAGCAGAATATGAACTGAGAATAATGCCTATTTCTTATTATTAATAGTATAGTTTTGGAGTAAATATTACGTTTTGATAGGCATTGCATTGGTCTTTTTAGGTGTGTGTTTATTATTGCCTTCTTGTATAGAAGTTAACAATAGGGAATTTTGCTTTTTAGTTTGTGTGTTACATAGTGACCTTGTACAGTAATACATAGTAATAAAGGCTAAAAAAAATACTAAAGTCTATTAACGGGACACTAAACCCAAATTTTTTTCTTTAACCCTTTGAGTGCTAATGACGGCACTGAGCCGTCACAGAGTTTCCCACTCTGGTGCTAATGACGGCTCAGAGCCGTCACTAGCACTCTCCCACCTTGAGGGAGATATGGTGGCTCCAACCCATTCCTACCCAGGCGATAGTGCCTGTAGAGTGACAGGCATCGCCGGGGCTTCCCGTTTTGTGTGGCGACGTCATGCGCAATAAAGTGATGACGACACCGTGCAACTTTATACTTAACAATGTTAAGTATAGGAGCAGGGGGCATGCTGCTTCGAAGCCTGTATCTCAGGCATCTAAGCAGCTACAGACCCCCAAGACCCACCATTGGAAAGGTAATCACCCAACCTTTCCAACAGTGTAAGTCTTAGGGGTCTGAAAAAAATAAAAAAAAACATTAAAAGAATCTTAGCACCCAGGTGGGAAAGGGTTAATGAATCAGACAGAGCATGACATTTTAAGCAACTTTCTTATTTGCTCCTATTATCAATTTTTCTTCGTTCTCTTGCTATCTTTATTTAAAAATGAGGAATGTAAAGCTTAAGAGCCGGCCCATATTTGAATTTCATATCTACATTAAAAAGTAAGTTATAGTGTATCTTGATTACAGCTGATGAATTAAACGCCATCTAAAATATCACTAACATTCCGAATCTGTTTTTTATAAAGGGGAACTTTTACTATCAATTTAAGCAATTTCCAATTATGCCTCCGAGGGAAAAAAAAATCCTTGTTGGCTCAAAAATGTATATCTGATTTCTCCTTGGATTGTTTTCAATACTAACTGTGAAGTACCTGTATATTGATTTATTTTATATTTTTATTTATTTAAAAACAACAACTTCTACTGAACTTACTAAAACAACATCATTTGGCAGATAGGGAATTCAATATCCTAATTATTATTACTGTAAGCAGCCCCTTAACCTGCTGTAAGTGATATCTCTTTTGCTCAAGTTTCAATGTATGACCACTTGTTCTTTGTAAAGTCCTACTGATAGACAGGTCAGATGATAATTGCTCATACTGACCCTATATGTTTGTATAATGCCATCATATTTCCCTTCCGAGACACCTCTTTTCCAGTGTAAATAACCTTTACAGCCCTTTTTTATATCTCAAATCTTTTCATTTCCTTTATCAATTTTGGTACCCTCTACTGTGTTTTTTATTTGTTTTTTAATGAAACCTGCATGGACTCTTCTACCTTTAAGAATCAAAGAACAACACCTTTGTATTTTAATGTAAATATATGTTAACAGCACCCTATTTACGAAGAAGAAGAAACATATGCGCAGGCTTTTATGGCTCCCTCTTCAGTGATGTTCAAAAGACAAAGTAGCACTTCAAGTGTGCCAATTCAACCGACTTCATTAGATGTAAGTAATCTTTATATGTATTTTTGCTGACAGAGTACGTTGTCTGATATAGTTTCTTTTATCACATTAAATTCATTTTACCAACTGAATCTGACCTGCACACAATAGATAGTATGTATAATATTACTCCTTGGATTAACAAGCTATTATGTTTTCAATAATAACTGTGATGTACCCTTATATCCATTTATTTTTTTATTTTAAAAAACAACAAAAAAAGAACATCTACTGAACTTGCTAAAACAACATCATTAGGCAGCTAGGGAATTCAATATGCCTATTATTATTATTATTATTATTATTATTATTATTATTATTACGTTAAAAGGACACTGAACCCAATTTTCTTCTTTTGTGATTCAGACAGAGCATGCAATTTTAAGCAACTTTCTAATTTACTCCTATTATCAATTTTTTCTTCGTTCTCTTGCTATCTTTATTTGAAAAAGAAGGCATCTAAGCTATTTTTTGGTTCAGCACCCTGGAGAGCACTTATTTATTGGTGGGTGAATTTATCCACCAATCAGCAAGAACAACCCAGGGAGGCCCATTTATCAAGCTCCGATTGGAGCTTGAGGGCCCGTGTTTCTGGCGAGTCTTCAGACTCGTCAGAAACAGCAGTTATGAAGCAGCGTTCTAAAGACCGCTGCTCTATAACCCTGTCCGCCTGCTCTGAGCAAGCGGACAGGAATCGCCACAATTCAACCCGATCGAGTACGATCGGGTTGATTGACAACCCCCTGCTGACGGCCGCGAATCTGCAGGGGGCGGCGTTGTGCTCTTGTGAGCTGCTGGTGCAATGCTGAATACGGAGAGCGTATTGCTCTCCGCATTCAGCGAGGTCTTGCGGACCTGATCCGCACTGTCGGATCAGGTCCGCAAGACCTTTGTTAAATAGGCCTCAGGTTGTTCACCAAAAATGGACCGGCATCTAAACGTACATTCTTGCATTTGAAATAAAGATACCAAGAGAATGAATACATTTTGAAAATAGGAGTAAATTAAAAAGTTGCTTAAAATTGCATGCTCTATTTAAATCACAAAAGAAAATATTTGGGTTCAGTGTCCCTTTAAGCAATCCCTTAACCTGCTGTAGGTGATATCTCTGTTGCTCAAGTTTCAATGTATGACCACTTGTTCTTTGTACAGTCCTACTGATAGACGGGTCAGATGATAATAGCTCATACGGTCCCTATATGTTTGTATAATGTCATCATATTTCCCTTCTGAGACACCTCTTTTCCAGTTTAAATAACCTTTACAGCCCTTTTTTATAACTCAAATCTTTTCATTTCCTTTATCAATTTTGTCACCCTCTACTGTGCTTTTTCATATAAATACAGTATATATATATATATATATATATATATATATATATATATATATATATATGCAGTATACATACAGTATATATATATACTGTATGTATATATATATATATATATAAATATATATATATATATATATATATATATATATAAATGATGAAACCATTCTACCTTTGAAGTGAATGTAAAGTTTAATGAGTAAAAGCTCGGTCGGTATCTAAAACTAATCTTAAAAACAGGGGCACTTTCATTCATTAAACTTTCCAATGAAGCTTCTTTTTAAAAATACTTACCTTTCTTTATGGAAAACAGACCTGCAATCCTCTGCCCACAGTTCCTTCTGTAGTTAGCACAGTGATGACGAATCCCCAAAGGGGGCACGCAACAATTGGAGGATGCCGGATTCGTCATCACTGTGCTAACTACAGTAGGGGATGAGGACGGAGGATCGCCGGTCTGTTTTTCATAGAGAAAGGTAAGTATTTTTAAAAAGAAGCTTCATTGTAAAGTTTAATAAAACGTGTCCCTGTTTTGAAGAGTAATTTTAGATACCGGACACTGAGTAGCAATTCAAATGTGCCAATCTTTATAATGTATTTTTGCTGACAGGGACATGTTGTCTTATATATTTTCTTTTATTCATTAAATTTATTATACCAACTGAATCAGCTCTGCACACAATAGATATTATATACAATATAAGCTTGAGCTTGACAATGTAGTCAGAAAACAAATAACACTATTTGAAAAACAAATTATTGAAATTACCTTTTGTATTATATATGTTTTTGTGCTATAAACTGTGTAATATAATATGAATTCCCTACACAGCTAATTTCATAAACTCCATAACCAGCTGTAGAACACTACGCCTGATAGCGCTGCTTTAGTTGTTTATTATTTCTGCACAGGGTATGGCGGCAAACTAGGGGCGGACAGGGGAGCAATATTGCATATTCACCTTGGGTTGTAATGTTCCTTGTTTCAGAGGAGGATTGCCTGGTATTTTGGGCTGGACTGACCTTACTAGGCAGGATCAGACTGAAATACTTCAGGAAAGAACAAGCCACTGAGTTGTTTGTTCCTGGTAGAGCGCTTCTCTAGTTTTTCTTGTCATTACATTGTATTTCTGGTAATGTAAGACAAAATATGGCTGCGTTCTATGGTATACACAATATACAGTATACAGATAGTTACTGCTGATGGTGTCTGGCTTCTGAGTAGATCTTTCTGCACATGTTCTACAGCTGGCTAGGGAGTGTATGTGAAAATAGTGAGTTGTGTGGGGAATAATATTATCATATTAATATGGATCATAGCAGGAAAACAAAACACAGGCAAGTTCACTGACAGTGTTAAAGGGACATAAAACCCACATTTTTATTTTATGATTCAGTTAGAACTCACAATTTTAAACATCTTTCCAATTTACTTCTATACTCAATTGTTCTTTGTATTCGTATTATCATTTGTTGAAAAGCAGGAAGCTAAGTTCAGGAGTGTGCACGTGTCTGCAGCATTATATGGCCGCAATTTTGCTACAATGTTATACATTAGCGAGAGCTAACTAGATGGCAGCACTATTTCATGTCACGTAGCGTTCCAGACATGTGTACGCTACCTATCTAGATATCTCTTCAACAAAGAATTACAAGCAAATTTTATAATAGAAGTAAATTGGAATCTTTTTTTTTTTTATTATTATTATATTCACTATCTGAATCATGAAATAAAAATGTTGGGTTTTATGTCCCTTTAACAACTAAGAATGACGCATTTTGAAGTTTGTTCATCATTTCATTCTAAATATATTTTCAACAGGGTTTTGGTGCTCAAGCAGTGGAAACTACTGAACAGAATTTGCTTGATATGGCACCCTCTTCTTCAGCGCTCTTCGGAAGTCCTTCAAATGTGCCGTTTCAAGGTTTTTCAGTAGGTTCAAGCAATCTTTATATATGTATAGATTTTCACTCCATACTGTGTATTAGCCTAATTGTGTTTTGTAAATATATTTTCATCAGGGTTTTCATTCTCAAGCAGCAGGAATAAACATAGGCATGGCACCCCCTTGTGTAGCACTGAAAAGAAGCCAAATAAGCCCTCCTAAAAGTTCCCTGTTTTCAGTAAGTACAAGCAATCTTTGTATGGATTTTCACTGTATTACTGTGTAGTAGCTTGAAATGTGTTTTGTAAATATTCCTTTCTTAGCTGATGAGAGTCCATAGCTTCATAACATGTGAGATATATTCCAGCCTATCAGGAGGAGGTCAGTAACTCTCACAGAGCTTTAGCCCCTCCCACCTCCTCTCCCTCCACAGTTTGTTATTGGCCTCTGAGGAGAGAGGTTATAGATTTCAGAGGTGCTCTACTATCAAGAGTTTATTGTTTTCCCTTCCTAAGGCAGGGAGAGCCCACAACTTAATTCATTACTGTTGGCAATATCAACACCTGGGCCACCAGAAGGAGGCAAGACAACCTAGCTAAATGCTACAAATATCCATCCACTTCCCCCATACCCCAGTCATTCTTTGGCTTTTGTACACAATATACAGTATACAGCTAGTTACTGCTGATGGTGTCTGGCTTCTAAGTAGATCTGTCTGCACATGTTCTACAGCTGGCTAGGGAGTGTATGAAAATAGTGAGTTGTGTGGGGAATAATATTATCATATTATATGGATCATAGCAGGAAAACAAAACATAGGCAAGTTCACTGACAGTGTTAAAGGGACATAAAACCCACATTTTTATTGTATGATTCAGATAGAACTCACATTTTTAAACAACTTTCCAATTTACTTCTATACTCAAATGTTCTTTGTTTCTTATTATCCTTTGTTGAAAAGCAGGAAGCTAAGTTCAGGAATGTGCACGTGTCTGCAGCATTATCTGGTAGCAGTTTTGCTACAATGTTATACATTAGCGAGAGCTAACTAGATGGCAGCACTATTTCATGTCACGTAGCGCTCCAGACATGTGTACGCTACCTATCTAGATATCTCTTCAACAGAGAATTACAAGCAAATTTTATAATAGAAGTACATTGGAATCTTTTTTTTTTTTATTATTATATTCACTATCTGAATCATGAAATAAAAATGTTGGGTTTTATGTCCCTTTAACAACTAAGAATGACGCATTTTGAAGTTTGTTCATCATTTCATTCTAAATATATTTTCAACAGGGTTTTGGTGCTCAAGCAGTGGAAACTACTGAACAGAATTTGCTTGATATGGCACCCTCTTCTTCAGCGCTCTTCGGAAGTCCTTCAAATGTGCCGTTTCAAGGTTTTTCAGTAGGTTCAAGCAATCTTTATATATGTATAGATTTTCACTCCATACTGTGTATTAGCCTAATTGTGTTTTGTAAATATATTTTCATCAGGGTTTTCATTCTCAAGCAGCAGGAATAAACATAGCATGGCACCCCCTTGTGTAGCACTGAAAAGAAGCCAAATAAGCCCTCCTAAAAGTTCCCTGTTTTCAGTAAGTACAAGCAATCTTTGTATGGATTTTCACTGTATTACTGTGTAGTAGCTTGAAATGTGTTTTGTAAATATTCCTTTCTTAGCTGATGAGAGTCCATAGCTTCATAACATGTGAGATATATTCCAGCCTATCAGGAGGAGGTCAGTAACTCTCGCAGAGCTTTAGCCCCTCCCACCTCCTCTCCCTCCGCAGTTTGTTATTGGCCTCTGAGGAGAGAGGTTATAGATTTCAGAGGTGCTCTACTATCAAGAGTTTATTGTTTTCCCTTCCTAAGGCAGGGAGAGCCCACAACTTCATTCATTACTGTTGGGAATATCAACACCGGGCCACCAGAAGGAGGCAAAGACAACCTAGCTAAATGCTACAAATATCCATCCCACTTCCCCCATACCCCCAGTCATTCTTTGGCTTTTGTACACAATATACAGTATACAGCTAGTTATTGCTGATGGTGTCTGGCTTCTAAGTAGATCTGTCTGCACATGTTCTACAGCTGGCTAGGGAGTGTATGAAAATAGTGAGTTGTGTGGGGAATAATATTATCATATTATATGGATCATAGCAGGAAAACAAAACATAGGCAAGTTCACTGACAGTGTTAAAGGGACATAAAACCCACATTTTTATTTTATGATTCAGATAGAACTCACAAATTTAAACAACTTTCCAATTTACTTCTATACTCAAATGTTCTTTGTTTCTTATTATCCTTTGTTGAAAAGCAGGAAGCTAAGTTCAGAATTGTGCACGTGTCTGCAGCATTATATGGTAGCAGTTTTGCTACAATGTTATACATTAGCGAGAGCACTAGATGGCAGCACTATTTCATGTCACGTAGTGCTCCAGACATGTGTACGCTACCTATCTAGATATCTCTTCAACAAAGAATAACAAGCAATTTTATAATAGAAGGAAATTGGAATCTTTTTTTTCTCTTGTAAGATGTATCAAGTCCACGGATTCATCCTTTACTTGTGGGATATTCTCCTTCCCAACAGGAAGTGGCAAAGAGAGCACACAGCAGAGCTGTCCATATAGCTCCCCCTCTAGCTCCACCCTCCAGTCATTCTCTTTGCCGGCTCTAAGCAATCGGAAGGGTAAAGTGAATGTGGTGTTAGAAATGTAGTTTTTATTTTCTACAAGCAAAAGTTTGTTATTTTAAATGGTGCCGGTGTGTCTATTTACTCTCTAGCAGAAAGGAGATGAAGGGAGGAAGATGATTTTAGCATGTTGTAACTAAAATCCACTGCTGTTCCCACAAAGGACTGAGGAGTACAAGAAAGCTTCAGCTGGGGGGAACGGTTTGCAGGTTAGGCTGCAAAAAAGGCGGATTCTCTAAGTCGTCAGACTTTTCACCCGGGGGAGTGGGAACTCCACCCGGAGGTATTTGCCCAGCTGACTCAGCTATGGGGCACTCCAGAATTGGATCTGATGGCGTCCCGTCAGAACACCAAGCTTCCTCTTTACGGGTCCAGATCCCGGGATCCCCAGGCGGTGCTGATAGATGCTCTAGCATTGGTCCTTCAATCTGGCCTATGTTTTTCCACTGTTTCCTCTCCTCCCTCGTCTGGTTGCCAGAATCAAGCAGGAGAGGGCTTTGGTGATTCTAATAGCGCCTGCATGGCCATGCAGGACCTGGTATGCAGACCTAGTGGACATGTCATCTGTTCCACCATGGACACTACCAATGAGACAGGACCTTCTAATACAAGGTCCTTTCAAGCATCCAAATCTAATTTCTCTGCGTCTGACTGCTTGGAGATTGAACGCCTAATTCTTTCAAAGCGTGGTTTCTCTGAGTCGGTTATTGATACCCTGATTCAGGCTAGAAAGCCTGTCACCAGGAAAATCTACCATAAGATTTGGCGAAAATATCTTTTTTGGTGCGAATCCAAGGGTTACTCATGGAGTAAGATTAGGATTCCCAGGATATTGTCCTTTCTCCAAGAAGGATTGGAGAAAGGATTATCAGCTAGTTCCTTAAAAGGACAGATATCTGCTTTGTCTATTCTTTTACACAAACGTCTGGCAGAGGTACCAGACGTTCAAACGTTTAGTCAGGCTTTTGTCAGAATCAAGCCTGTTTATAGACCTGTGGCTCCGCCATGGAGTCTGAATTTAGTTCTTTCAGTTCTGCAAGGGGTTCCGTTTGAACCTTTACATTCCATAGATATTAAGCTTTTATTTTGGAAAGTTTTGTTTTTGGTAGCTATCTCTTCTGCTCGAAGAGTTTCAGAGTTATCTGCTTTACAGTGTGATTCACCTTACCTGGTTTTCCATGCAGATAAGGTAGTTTTGCGTACCAAACCCGGTTTTCTTTCTAAGGTTGTGTCTAATAAGAATATTAACCAGGAAATTGTTGTTCCTTCTCTGTGTCCTAATCCTTCTTCGAAGAAGGAACGTCTGTTACACAATCTTGTTGTGGTTCATGCTTTAAAGTTCTATTTACAAGCAACTAAGGATTTCAGACAAACAACTTCATTGTTTGTTATCTATTCCGGTAAGAGGAGAGGTCAGAAGGCGACTGCTACCTCTCTTTCCTTTTGGCTGAAAAGCATCATCCGTTTGGCCTATGAGACTGCTGGCCAGCAGCCGCCCGAAACAATTACTGCTCATTCTACCAGAGCAGTGGCTTCCACATGGGCTTTTAAAAATGAGGCTTCTGTTGAACAGATTTGTAAGGCAGCGACTGGGTCTTCGCTGCAAACTTTTTCCAAATTTTCCAAATTCGATACTTTTGCTTCTTCGGAGGCTATTTTTGGGAGAAAGGTTTTACAAGCAGTGGTGCGTTCCGTTTAAGGTACCTGTCTTGTTCCCTCCCTTCATCCGTGTCCTAAAGCTTTGGTATTGGTATCCCACAAGTAAAGGATGAATCCGTGGACGAGAGAAAACAGAATTTATGCTTACCTGATAAATTACTTTCTCTTGTGATGTATCGAGTCCACTGCCCGCCCTGGCTATTAAGTCAGGTATTTTTTTTGTTTAAACTACAGTCACCACTGCACCCTATGGTTTCTCCTTTTTCTTCCTAACCTTCGGTCGAATAACTGGGGGGTGGAGCTAGAGGGGGAGCTATATGGACAGCTCTGCTGTGTGCTCTCTTTGCCACTTCCTGTTGGGAAGGAGAATATCCCACAAGTAAAGGATGAATCCGTGGACTCGATACATCACAAGAGAAAGTAATTTATCAGGTAAGCATAAATTCTGTTTTTTATTATTATCTTCACTATCTGAATCATGAAATAAAAATGTTGGGTTTTATGTCCCTTTAGCAACTAAGAATGACACATTTTGAAGTTTGTTCATCATTTCATTCTAAATATATTTTCAACAGGGTTTTCGTGCTCAAGCACTGGAAACTACTGAACAGAATTTGCTTGATATGGCACCCTCTTCTTCAGCGCTCTTCGGAAGTCCTTCAAATGTGCAGTTTCAAGGTTTTTCAGTAGGTTCAATTAATCTTTATATATGTATAGAATTTTACTCCATACTGTGTATTAGCCTAATTGTGTTTTGTAAATATATTTTCATCAGGGTTTTCATTCTCAAGCAGCAGGAATAAACATAGGCATGGCACCCCCTTTTGTAGCACTGGAAAGAAGCCAAATAAGCCCTCCTAAAGGTTCCCTGTTTTCAGTAAGTACAAGCAATCTTTGTATGGATTTTCACTGTATTACTTTGTAGTAGCTTGAAATGTGTTTTGTAAATATTCCTTTCTTAGCTGATGAGAGTCCATAGCTTCATAACATGTGAGATATATTCCAGCCTATCAGGAGGAGGTCAGTAACTTTCACAGAGCTTTAGCCCCTCCCACCTCCTCTCCCTCCACAGTTTGTTATTGGCCTCTGAAGAGAGAGGTTATAGATTTCAGAGGTGCTCTACTATCAAGAGTTTATTATTTTCCCTTCCCAAGGCAGGGAGAGCCCACAACTTAATTCATTACTGTTAGCAATATCAACACCGAGCCACCAGAAGGAGGCAGAGACAACCCAGCTAAATGCTACAAATATCCATCCCACTTCCCCCATTCCCCCAGTCATTCTTTGCCTTTTGTCACTAGAGGAGGATGGCATAGAAGTGTTAGAAGAAAGAAGATAGTCTTTTAATGGGTATTTTCCCTTCAAGAGAGCACTGGAGCTTGAAGTAGTCTTGTAAATCTCTCAATGAGAGTATTGTCACACTCAAAGAGGCTGTGTATGTTCCACAGCATAGATCCTGGGGGTAAGTCCTTTTTAACTTATTAGTGGACAGTACCTAGTAAGTTTTTCTTTTTCCTTAAGACCCATATCAAGGATACCTCTGGTCACAGTGTGACATGTTAATGCCCTCTATAGGATCTGGGGTTGTTTTATTCTCCTTATGTACAGAGATAGGAAGAACAGGCTGGAGACTAGTGTGCTGCTTAAGCTCTCACTAGATCACATGTGAAGGGTCCGGGTGTGGGCTCTGGGCTTTGTAGAACAGTGGCATTGGAAATTTAGCACTTTCTTTTCTGGGCCCTCTTACTTTCATTTTTAGCGCTGCACAACTCTAATTGTTTTGGTGGGGACGGCACCTTATTGTGTACCATGTGATCAATGCGATTGGCTCCGTAATAGCGTCTTCTTCCTCCTGCTGCATGGCTGACTGTTATCACAACATGGAGTTTCCTTCTCTGATGGTGAGTGTCCCAGTGTTTGGGCGTGGGATAGCGGTGCCTTTGCTATATTTTTTTTCCTTGTGGGAAGGACTCTACGGTTAATCCTATAGAGGGATCTACTCCATCTGTAAACATTTCCAATGCCTGCCTATATTGCGAGGAGACCTTGGTCTATCCTCCTGCACAACTCTGTTCTATTTGCCTAGGGGATATTTTAAAGTCCAGAAAGGGAACGAAAAATGTTAACCCTTATAGCAAATTTAGCCCCTCTGAGCCGTCCACCTTAGTTAGGACTCAGTTACCCAGGAGATACCTACCCTCTCTCCACATACTGGTTCTAACCCTGTGTCACGTGCAGTTCCCTGCGGCACGCCTATACCTTCTACAGGAGGGTTTTTTTTCCAGCGGACTTTACTACGCAGTGACAATCTGCTGTGTCTGCCGCCCTAAGTGCCTTACCTATCTCTGGGAAACGTAATAGAAAGGTCAAACATAGTTCTACAGACCTAGATTTAGCTAACTTTCAGTCTGACTTAGCTAGTATGTCTCATCTCTCTTGAGAGGATTTCACTTCAGTAGCGTTAGAGGGTGAATTGTTGGAATTAGAGATTTCTGAAGCTAAGCCGACTTCTTCTGAGGAACTCTCTTTCAGATTTAAAATTGAACATCTGCGCTTCCTTTTAAAGGAGGTCTTATCTACATTGGAGGTTCCTGAAGTTAAGCTTACAGAGGAACTAAAAATTCCGAAACTGGAGGGGGCGGAGCCGGCAGCTGACATGAGAGCAACTTAACTCCCGAGCTCCGCCGCAAACAGCCCTTCAATCCCACAAATATCCTGGCCATCCACCTCAAAACCGCCTTAATAGGCACTGGTTCCTATCCATCTAAGCCCTAGAGAGGGCAGAGGGGCAAACTTGAAATGCTCCAGACCGCCCAGGCCTCAGCACCTAAACGGCCGTCATAGGCCACATCAAGCACCGGACTCGCCGCCCATCTTTCTCGGGGCCTTACCGCCTGCCCCAGAGCTCTCACAGAGGCATCAGCACGGCAGATCCCCTCCCCACACCCTAATCCGCCCTCCGGAACGATCTCCAATTAGGCCCGCACAGAGGACCGGACCGCAGCCGCAAACTTTAGGCCGGGGATTGGCTACACGGCACTCGTCACGGAAACGGGTAAGCCCAGCACCCCACACAGCCTCTGCTCACACCACAGCAGCAATGCTGAGCAGGCCCTCTACACCCTCCCCATCAGCCCTCATTAACTCTGTCCCATACATACCAGTAGCCTAAATGGGACTTGGGCCTACCATTTAAACCAATGCAGCAACCAGCAAGCCTCATTGTCCACCCTTAACTGTCATCTAATTCTACAAGGACTACACCATACAAACTTAAGTTACCCTCATAGAAGACCCCCCCCCCATTTGGACTGTAAACCCTGAAAGAGCAAACCTGATTCCCTCCTCAAGGGATATAAAACAAAGGGGGATAAAAACCAACACAGAATAACAAGGGAGGGAAAAAACAAGAAAAAGTAAGCAGGAAGAAACTAAAAGAAGGCGGAAAGTACAACAAAATAAAGACACTATCCCTTTTCCAATCTCTAGGAATCAGCTCCTCATATTCCCAACATACCCTGCTTTGTTCCTCCGGCAGCCTTAACCATCTACTGCCAACCATCCTTTATAAGGTGACATCGCACAGTTGCAGGGACACCCCACTTTTTTTTTCTTTTTTTAACACCTAACACCCTACCTGACCCACGCACTACTCAAAATGGCGTCAAAGCGCAATGCGAAACAGGACAATTGATCAAGCTGCAACAGGCAAACCCCTTACTATGTCCTCTTTTTACAATGCCCCTGACCCAATCTCCCATACTTAAACCCTAGGCCTAGGAAAATCCCCCCCTGCACACCCCACCAGAGCTACAAGCACAGCAGCACCCAGTCAACTCTCACCCTACCTTCTAAAAAATTTACCAATCAAAAACAAGATATCGCGGACATAGTCCGATCTGCATTAGAGAGGAACTTGCAGAGAAGAAGCAGGACATTCACACGCTAAGCTTCCAGGTTGAGACCCTAGAAAGTAATCAGGACACCATCAAAGAAGATATACAACTAAATTAGCAACTTGCTTCCCAACAAGAAACTATTCTCTCACTTCAAGAAAAATTAGATGATTTAGAGAACCGCAGCAGGCGCAAAAATATGCGCATCAGGGGGGTGCCCAAATCAATTTTACCTAGAGACTTTCCGGTCTACCTCCAAGACCTATTTCGCCATTTAAAAGACTCATCTTTTCCAGATGATATCCAATGGGTCAGGGCACACAGGACATTGCGACCAAAACCACCCGACTCAGCCCCACCAAGAGACATTGTGATACGCTTTAAAGTCTTTCAAGAAAAAGAAATGCTCTTAAACCAATCTCCTAAAAACCAACCAATACGTTTTAGGGGCAACGTACTACAATTTTTTCAAGATCTGTCAACCCGGACCCTGCAGCGCAGGAAAGAGTTCTCACCCCTCACAACTCTACTCAGAAACAAAAGGATTCCATACAGATGGGGCTTCCCTACAAACGTCTGGACTATTAGCAACAACGCCCGCATAGTCTGCAAATCTCCAGAGGACATTCAATCATTCTGCTCATCACTTGGACTTGACCCTCCCACAGAAGCACCCCCTCAGGGACAGAAGACACCCCAGAACCCCAAGAGACTGAGCAACCCCGCAGAGTCTTGGCACACTGCCATCCACAAAAAAAAAAAAACGTTGAGTACTGCAACTAGAAGTCAAATTCCCTCCAGCCCTACCTCCTCCTGCAGCAAGTCACCCTAAAGGACTACCTGTCTTCCAACCCTCAGAGACGTTGCAAATCACTTTGAACTTTGGGTAATGTTTTCTTTTCTTAGTATGGGCAAGTAGAATTGAATGCTATACCCTCTGTACCCTCCCACCTCCCTCCTCACCTTTTTCCCAGCACTCTTCCCCCACCACCCCCACCCCATTCCCCCTCTCTCTCCCTTCCCTCCCACCACTTACCCTGGCCAGGATGTCTGTCAAATTAAAATAAACAAAAAAAGTACCATTAGGGCTTTTTGCGGTACCACCCCCACACCGCTCTCAGTTATGCCCTATAATAGGATGAGAGACTTTTTCATCTTTTTTTTGTTCTTTTTTGAAGTTCAATTCATGTTTGTTACAACTATCAATGTTATAATGTTAATTTCGATTCATTGTTCATATTGTTATACACTCCATATACCTTTTTTTTCTCCTGCAGGTATACTATTCTCAAAGCAAACTCTACCTTACCACAATAGGCCCACATCTACTACGCTGTCTTATCTTGTCAAAACACTAATCACTACTAAACCAGAACACTAACTCTCCTCACACAAAACGCGAAGGGACTGAATTCTCCACACAAGGCCGATATCTTGTTTTTGCAAGAGACCCACTTCCGACGCAATAGGGAACCCAAGTACTTTGGTAAGACTTATACCACTCATTATCACAGCTCTGATACTTCTAAAAGAGGTGGGGTCAGCATTTTACTTCACAAATCGCTCCCCTTCACTCTGCTACACACAGCGAAAGACTCTGACGGCAGGTTTCTCGCCCTAGTGGGTCTGCTTTTTGGCAGACCGGTCACATTAATAAATATTTATGCCGCAAACACCAATCAAACCCCCCTTTTTCAAATATATACTTAATAAAATAGTCGATATCGCAAAGGGACCCACTTTTTTCTCTGGCGACTTCAATGTACCATTACAACCCATGAAAGATAGCTCCAACCCCAGTGTAACAATTTCTAAAAAAATCACGAACACGCTTTGGGTAGGATTACGGAACCTTAACCTACACGATACCAGGTGCTTCATTCACCCAGACACTAGAGACTATACTTTCTTTTCACATCCCAACAAGACATATAGTCGTTTAGATTATATCTTCTCCAACCAAGCGTCCCTAACCTTAGTCAAAAGATGCGACATCTCCCCCACATCATGGTCCGACCACTCCGCAGTAAAACTTAAAATCTCATGGCCGGATACACCCATGACACCATACATATGGAAATTAGACAATAGCTTGCTAAACGATCCAGCTACAATAACAAAAATTAGCTCCAACATACAGGAATACTTCCACTTAAATACGCCTTCGGTAGCTAATAAATATACGATCTGGGAAGCGCACAAGTGCGTGATTAGGGGGAATTAATTAAACTAAAAGCTCAATACCAGAGATCACAAAGACACTCATAACAAAGACCTCTCAGACACGTTGCCCCGTCTAGATTTAGCCCTATAAATTGTCCCAACAGATTCCACTAATAGCAGCTAGCCTACAAGATGCCAGACAAGCCCTGGATAGCTTCTGCAAATTGAAGTACGAGGCACTCAGGATGAAAAACAACAGCTATGTTCTTCCATGAGAGCAACTAGATCAGGCAAAACTCCTAGCCAGAGACCCTAAAAAAAAGAGACTAAAAGCCTACATAAATGAATTACAACACCCCTCCCTCCCAATACCCTCACCACCACTGCAGACATCTTACAATCTTTCCACGACTATTATTCAACACTTTACAACATTAAACAAAATTCCACAATGAGTGGACCCTACCCCGACACCTACTATCTTACTGGCACAAGCACAGTTACCCAAAATAACACTGAGCAAAATTCGTCCTCATACAACCCCATTTCCCACCGAAATGCTTGCGGCTATCAAATCACTTGACAACGGGAAGACGGCTTTACCGGAAAATATTATCACACTTTTCCTCCCTACTCCTACCCCATCTCACTCAGCCTCTTTAATGAAGTATCGGAAGTCAACCCCCTTCCCTCAATCAATGCTAGAAGCACAAATCGCAGTACTCCCGAAACAGGCAAACCCCCCCACCACACCTGCCAATTTCGTCCAATATCCCTTTTAAACATAAATACTTGCCGCCCGTATCAATAGTATCCTGCCATCTATCGTACACCACTAACCAAGCTGGGTTCACCCCCCTTAGAGAAACTAAAGACAACCACCACCAAAATTCTCCTTTTAATGGAACACGCTACACTAATAAAATACCGTCCGCATTCATCTCAATGGATGCGGAGAAAAGCCTTTGATAGGCTAGATTGGCTTTTTCTACAGGCCGACACTAAAACAATTCGGCTTCGAATAACTGTTCATAGGGAAAATATTCTCCTCTACAACCACCCCCAAGCAAAAATCAAACTAAATGACACACTCTCCCACCCATTTGACATTACAAACGGCACACGGCAGGGATGCCCTCTTTCCCCTATCCTGTTTGTCCTCACCATGGAAGTCCTCGCCTCTTACATCAGGTACAATGAGGCCATACACGGATTCAAAATACCCCAACAAGAATACAAAGTCACTTTGTACGCTGACGATCTCTTTCTTACCATCACACAACACGAATTGTCACTCCCCTCCCTGATGCAAACCCTTCACACCTATGGCTCCTTCTCTAACTTCAAGATCAACATTACCAAATCAGAATTACTGCCGTAGGGGATACACCCGGACCCGACCTAGACGCAATACAGTACTTAGATTCACTTTCGCCTCCAACGCCAATCCATAAAAATATCTAGGTGTCCACATATCCCCCACATTTACAGGTTATACTCGACTTAAATTTTAAAGCCATTTTCAACACAACAAGTGCTTTGCTATCAGATCCTGGAGCAACAAGCCAATCTCTTGGTTGGGCAGGATTAATTCGGTGAAAATGACCCTCCTTCCCAAATTACAATACCTACCCCAAATTCCTAATTCATAACTCCAAAAATCTATCATCTCCTACATATGGCAACATAAGAGACCCCGAATAGCCACCGCCACACTATACCGCCCCAAAGAGCTAAGTGGCCTTGGGATCCCAAACTTAATGCAATATAGACTAGCCTCCTTCTACTCCCGAATCATCCACTGGAGCAGACACTCGACACACAAAGAATGGGTACTCCTTGAGCACTCCTCCACCAACCACCTAAGCAGCAAATGCTGGCTATCACCAACAAACGAAATCTACAATACACTCCCAACTATAACCAAAGAGACTTTTAAGATATGGGATTCGCATATTAAACGCTATAACCACGTATCAACAATACCTTCTCCACAAACTCCCCTCCGCGATAACCCGACTTCCCTGTCAAACTACTCCCACAAGCTTCTCAAACCCTCCATATATCCAGATCCCTTCCTTGCCACACACTACTCATAAATGGGAAACCCAAGACTCAATCCGAAATCGCACCCCACCCTAGAGACTGCACAATTAAACTGGTTCCAACACCGACAACTCTCAGACTTCCTTACTAAACATCCCAAGAGAGTCCAACTCACACGCCCCTTAACCAGCTTTGAAAGCAGCTGCATTAATGAACATTGAGCAGAGGCTTTTCTTTCCTTCACACACCAATTACTCACCCAAACGTATCACTTATCCCTTCCCTCTTGCATACAAAAACGGGAAAAAGAAATCGGCTCCACTCAAACTCATAAAGACTGGTTGAAAATTGTTTCCTATATGACGAAATCTTCATCCTCCATTTATACAATGGAGATGAACGTTAAACTTCTATACAGATGGTATTATACCCCATATCGATTGCATGCCATTCTCCCCGAGCTCTCACCGAACTGTTAGAGGGGCTGCAATGCCATAGGCACCCCAACACACATATGGTGGACATGCCCCATCGCCCAGGCATACTGGGAAACAATCAAAACGGAATTCGAAATTTTCTTATCAACAACTCTCGAACTAAACATCTGGTTTTTCCTTTTTAACAAGTTCACTAAAATAAAATGTAAACTACGACTGGCATTACTAACTATTATGACAAATTCAGCAAAACGGCTGATACCAAAAAATTGGAAAAGCCATAACCTCCCATCAATTTCAGTCTGGAAGGAAGCGACGTCTCAGTCACTCAAACTAGAAAAATACCACTATAACCGTAATAAACAGACAGACGACTATCATTCCATTTGCTTCCTATGGGAAGAATACCTCAACCAAACACAACCCCCACCCACGACATAAGGAACCCAACAGTACCTCTTCTCCATATACCTCCCATTACATTCCGCTGCCTGTAATTGACAAAATACTTTTTACCCCTAACCGACTTATCACCCATCTCTACGGCCTAATAACTCCTTTCTTTCTTACCTGCAGGAACTATGTAATTAGATTATACCTTATATAGCTAAATGCTTATGTAGACACTTTTTTACTAAACTAGAATTAACCAATAGTTGTGCATACCGCTGTTGACCCATAAAGGGTATCTTATTCTTGAAGAAAACTGTTTTTTTCTATTTCTTATTTTTTTTGTTCCTTTGAATTTATAGAATAACAAAAAACTGACGCATATGTAACCATTTCGTATATTTTCATGTCTGTATTGGTTATACGTTTTTCAATAAAAGCATTTGAAAAAAAAAAAATCAGAACTGGCAAGAGTC
The DNA here is from genome assembly GCF_027579735.1 of Bombina bombina. Taxonomy (NCBI): domain Eukaryota; kingdom Metazoa; phylum Chordata; class Amphibia; order Anura; family Bombinatoridae; genus Bombina; species Bombina bombina. The sequence continues at coordinate 1,143,742,750 of NC_069501.1, read as the reverse complement.
TATAAAGACAAAAGGCTCCACATCCTTTTCGGTCCCTTCTACTTTTAAGAAATGATTTCCAGTTCCAGATTCTCATCTGGCATTATGGAGTTCCATCCCTAAGGTGGATGGAGCCATTTCTACGCTCGCCAAGCGCACTACTATCCCCCTAGAGGATCAATCCTCTTTCAGGGAACCCATGGATAAGAAATTGGAGAGTTATTTAAGAAAGATGTTTCAACATATGGGATATATTTTTCAACCTGCAGCAGCGGTTGCCACTGTGGCAGGGGCAGCTACCTATTGGTGTGACTCTGTCAGATCTTATTGAGGTGGAATCCCCTCTTGAGGAGATTCAATATAGAATTAAGGCTCTGAGAATAGCCAACTCCTTTATCTGTGATGCAAACATGCAGATGGTCGTTTGAATTGCCAAGGCTTCAGGCTTTGTGGTCCTAGCATGCAGGGCCCTATGGTTGAAGTCTTGGTCAGCGGATATGACCTCTAAATCCAGACTACTTTCTCTACCATTAAAGGAGAAGATTTTATTTGGTCCAGGGTTGGACTCTATCATTTCTACTGTAACTGGGGGGAAAGGTGCTTTCTTTCCCCAGGACAAGAAGAACAGATCTAAGGGACGTTAGTCTTCAAATTTTTGTTCCTTTCGTTCAGGCAAACTGCAAAGAAATTGATCATCCTCCAAGCCTGAGCAGCCCAAGGGCACTTGGAAGCCTACCCAGTCTTGGAACAAATCCAAGCAGACCAAGAAGCCCGCAGATAACAAATCTGCATGAAGGGGCGGCCCCCGATCCAGGATCGGATCGAGTAGGGGGCAGACTGTCTTTTTTTCTCAGACGCCTGGTTTCAGGATGTATAGGATCCTTGCGTGTTAGATGTTGTATCTCAAGGATACAGAATAGAAGAGGACAGCCTTTTTAGATTGTGTCAGGGATCTATCTTCTTTGGGATTAATAGTCCCAGTGCCAGTCTCAGAAAGAGGACTAGGTTTCTATTCAAACCACTTTGTGGTTCCCAAGAAAGAAGGAACTTTTCTTCTGTTAAGTGTGATCAGTCCACGGGTCAATCATTACTTCTGGGATATTACTCCTCCCCAACAGGAAGTGCAAGAGGATTCACCCAGCAGAGCTGCATATAGCTCCTCCCCTCTAGTCACTCCCAGTCATTCTCTTGCCACCCAACGACTAGATAGGATGTGTGATGAGGACTATGGTGATTTTTATTTAGTTTTATTTCATTCACTCAAAAGTTTGTTATTTTTAATAGCACCGGAGTGTGTTATTCCTTCTCTGGTAGAGTTTGAAGAAGAATCTACCAGAGTTTTTTCTATGATTTTAGGCCGGAGTAGTTAAGATCATATTGCTGTTTCTCGGCATCTGAGGAGAGGTAAACTTCAGATCAGGGGACAGCGGGCAGATTAATCTGCAAACGAGGTATGTAGCAGCTTTTATTTTCTGACAATGGAATGATGAGAAATCCTGCCCATACCAATATAATATCATGAATGTATATTTTACATTTGAGTATCTCTGGGGAATGGTACTTCACTGGAATTACACTGTGTACTATAAGACTTTAGCCTATTTGCAAAGCAACAGGCTTTTTAATAACTCTTAATTTATGTTAAACGTTTTTGCTGGAATGTAAATCGTTTTCATTTTCTGAGGTACTGGAGTGAATAAATGTTTGGGCACTATTTTTCCACTTGGCAGTTGCTTGATCCTATTCTGATAGTTTACTGATCTCTCTCACTGTTGTGTGTGAGGGGAGGGGCCTTTTTTTGGCGCTTTTGCTACGCATCAAAAATTTCAGTCAGAAGGCTCATTGTTTTTTCCTGCATGTTCGGTTCATCCTTACAGAACTCAGGGGTCTTCAAAGCTTGTTTGAGGGAAGTAATCTTCACAACAGAGCTGTGAGATTGTAGTTGACTGTGATAAAAAAACGTTTATTCTTTAATTTTTTATGCCATCAGGGATAGTTATTCTTTGCTAATGGGAACAAGCCTTTGCTAAAATTGTGTTTTGTTTTTTACAAAGTTTGATGCTGTACCCCTTTTCCGTTTATTGATTTCAAATGTATATATCTTTCTGTGCTTATTAGGACAGTACGTTTTTCATTGTATTTTACTTGAATAATATTTCCAAGTTGCAAGTTTAGTTGCTAGTGTGTTAAACATGTCTGATTCAGAGGATGAGACCTGTACTATTTGTGCTAACGCCAAAGTGGAGCAATAGAAAATTTATTGTACTAACTGTATTGATGATACTTTAAATAAAAGTCAATCTGTACAAATTGAACAAATTTCACCAAACAACGAGGGGAGAGTTTATGCCGACTAACTCGCCTCACGTGACAGTACCTGCATCTCCCGCTCGGGAGGTGCGCGATATTGTGGCACCCCAGTACTCTGGGTGCGGCCATTACAAAATAACATTACAAGATATGGCTACTGTTATGTGACCCCTGAGGTTTTTGGCTAAATTACCAGAGTAAGAGGCAAGCGTGATCACTCTGGGGTGAGAACAGAGTGCGCTGATAATGCTAGGGCCATGTCAGATACTGGTCACAACTTGCAGAACATGAGGACGGAGAGCTTCATTCTGCGGCTGATGGTTCTGATCCAAACAGATTTGGATTCAGATATTTCAAATTTTAAATTTAAGCTGGAAAACCTCCGTGTATTACTAGGGGAGGTGTTAGCGGCTCTGAATGATTGTAAACACAGTTGCAATACCAGAGAAAATGTGTAGGTTGGATAAATACTTTTGCTGTACAACAAGTACTGACGTTTTTTCCTATACCTAAGAGGCACTAACTGAAATTATTACTAAGGAGTGGGATAGACCCGGTGTGCGTTCTCACCCCCTCCGACTATTTAGAAAGATGTTCTCAATAGGACACCACCACACGGGACTTATGGCAAACGGTCCCTAAGGCTGGAGGGAGCAGTTTCTACTTTAGCTAAGCGTACCACTATCCCGGTGGAGGATAGCTGTGCCTTTTCAGATCCAATGGATAAAAAGTTAGAGGGTTACCTTAAGAAAATGTTTGTTCAACAGGTTTTATATTGCAACCTCTTGCATGCATTGCGCGGTCACGGCTGCAGCGGATTCTGGATTGAGTCTCTGGAAGACAACCTTAGTTCAGCTACTCTGGACGACATTACGGACAGGCTTAGAATCCTTAAAGCTAGCTAATTCATTCATTTTGGAAGCCGTAGTACATTTAACTAAACTTACGGCTAAGAATTCCGGATTCGCCAATTCAGGCGCGCAGAGCACTGTGGCTAAAATCTGGTCAGCTGATGTAACTTCTAAGTCCAAATTACTTAATATACCTTTCAAAGGGCAGACCTTATTTGGGCCCGGTTTGAAAGAAATTATCGCTGACATTACAGGAGGTAAGGGCCACGCCTGCCTCAAGACAGAGCCCAAACCTAAGGCTAGACAGTCTAATTTTCGTTCCTTTCGGAATTTCAAAGCAGGAGCAGCAATCAACTTCCACTGCTCCCAAAACAAGAAGGATCTGTTGCTCGCTACAGACAAAGCTGGAGACCTAACCAGTCTTGGAACAAGGGCAAGCAGGCCAGGAAACCTGCTGCTGCCCCTAAAAACAGCATGAATTGAGGGCCCCCGATCCGGGATCGGATCCTAGTGGGGGGCAGACTTTCTCTCTTCGCCCAGGCTTGGGCAAGAGATGTCCAGGACCCCTGGGCGCTAGAGATAATATCTCAGGGATACCTTCTGGACTTCAAATCTTCTCCTCCAAGAGAGAGATTTCATCTGTCAAGGTTGTCAACAAACCAAACAAGAAAGAGGCGTTTCTACGCTGCGTACAGGAACTTTTGTTAATGGGAGTAATCCATCCAGTTCCACGGTCGGGAACAGAGGACAAGGGTTTTACTCAAATCTGTTTGTGGTTCCCAAAAAAAGAGGGAACTTTCAGACCAATCTGGATTTAAAGATCCTAAACAAATTCCTAAGAGTTCCATCGTTCAAATGGAGACTATCTCGGACAATTTTACCCATGATCCAAAAGGGTCAGTACATGACCACAGTGGATTTAAAGGCATGCTTACCTTCAACATACCGATTCACAAAGATCATTACCGGTATCTAAGGTTTGCCCTTCCTAGACAGGCATTACCAGTTTGTAGCTCTTCCATTCGGATTGGCTACAGCTCCAAGAATCTTCACAAAAGGTTCTGGGTGCTGTTCTGGCGGTACTAAGACCGCGGGGAATCTCGGTAGCTCCGTACCCTAGACGACATTTGATACAAGCTTCAAGCTTTCAAACTGCCAAGTCTCATACAGAGTTAGTATGGCTTTTCTAAGGTCCATGGATGGAAGGTGAACGAAAAGAAAAGTTCACTCGTTCCACTCACAAGAGTTCCCTTCTGGGGACCTCTTATAGTTCTGTAGAAATGAAGATTTACCTGACAGAGGACAGGTTAACAAGACTTCAAAGTGCTTGCCGCACCCTTCATTCCATTCAACACCCCGTCAGTGGCTCTATGCATGGAGGTAATCGGCTTAATGGTAAGCGGCAATGGACATAGTTCCCTTTGCTCGCTTACACCTCAGACCACTGCAACTGTGCATGCTAAGTCAGTGGAATGGGGATTACTCAGATTTGTCCCCTTCTCTGAATCTGGATCAAGAGACCAGAACTTCTCTTCTATGGTGGCTTTCTCGGCCACATCTGTCCAGGGGGATGCCATTCAGCAGACCAGACTGGACAATTGTAACAACAGACGCCAGCCATCTAGGTTGGGGTGCCGTCTGGAATTCTCTGAAGGCTCAGGGACAATGAGTCAGGAGGAGAGTCTCCTGCCAATAAACATTCTGGAATTGAGAGCAGTTCTCAATGCCCTCCTGGCTTGGCCCCAGTTGACAACTCGGGGGTTCATCAGGTTTTCAGTCGACAACATCACGACGGTAGCTTACATCAACCATCAGGGAGGGACAAGAAGCTCTCTAGCAATGATGGAAGTATCAAAGATAATTCGCTGGGCAGAGTCTCCACTCTTGCCACCTGTCAGCAATCCACATTCAGGGAGTGGAGAACTGGGAGGCGGATTTCTTAAGTCGTCAGACTTTTCATCCGGGGGGAGTGGGAGCTTCATCCGGAGGTCTTTGCCCAAATACTTCGACGTTGGGGCAAACCAGAGATAGATCTCATGGCGTCTCGACAGAACGCCAAGCTTCCTCGTTACGGGTCCAGATCCAGGGATCCAGGAGCAGTCCTGGTAGATGCCCTGACAGCACCTTGGGACTTCAGGATGGCTTACGTGTTTCCACCCTTCCCGATGCTTCCTCGATTGATTGCCAGAATCAAACAGGAGAGAGCATCAGTGATTCTAATAGCACCTGCATGGCCACGCAGGACTTGGTATGCAGACCTGGTGGACATGTCATCCTGTCCACCTTGGTCTCTACCCTCTGAAACAGGATCTCCTGATTCAGGGTCCTTTCAAACATCAAAATCTAACTTCTCTGAAGCTGACTGCTTGAATTGAACGCTTGATTTTATCAAGACGTGGGTTTTCTGAGTCAGTTATTGATACCTTAATAAGGCTAGGAAGCCTGTTACCAGAAGGATTTACCATAAGATATGGCGTAAATACCTATATTGGTGTGAATCCAAAGGTTACTCTTGGAGTAAGGTTTAGGATTCCTAGGATATTGTCTTTTTCTACAAGAAGGTTAGAAAAGGGTTTATCTGCTAGTTCATTAAAGGGACAGATCTCAGCTCTGTCCATTCTGTTACACAAACGTCTGTCCGAAGTTCCAGACGTTCAGGCTATTTGTCAGGCTTTGGCCAGGATTAAGTCCTGTGTTTAAAACTGTTGCTCCGCCATGGAGCTTAAACCTTGTTCTTAACGTTTTACAGGGCGTTCCGTTTGAACCCCTTCATTCCATTGATATAAAGTTGTTATCTTGGAAAGTTCTATTTTTAATGGCTATTTCCTCGGCTCGAAGAGTCTCTGAGTTATCAGCCTTACATTGTGATTCTCCTTATTTGATTTTTCATTCGGATAAGGTAGTTCTGCGTACTAAACCTGGGTTCTTACCTAAGGTAGTCACTAACAGGGAATATCAATCAAGAGATTGTTGTTCCTTCCTTGTGTCCAAATCCTTCTTCGAATGAAGGACGTCTACTGCACAATATGGAGTAGTTGTGCCCTAAAATTTTACTTACAGGCAACTAAGGAATTTCGACAAACGTCTTCTCTGTTTGTCGTTTTACTCTGGTCAGAGGAGAGGTCAAAAGGCTTCTGCTACCTCTCTTTCCTTTTGGCTTCGTAGCATAATCGTTTAGCTTATGAGACTGCTGGACAGCAGCCTCCTGAAAGAATTACAGCTCATTCTACTAGAGCTGTGGCTTCCCACTTGGGCCTTCAAGAATGAGGCCTCTGTTGAACAGATTTGCAAGGCTGCAACTTGGTCTTCGCTTCATACTTTTTCCAAATTTGACAAATTTGACACTTTTGCTTCATCTGAGGCTATTTTTGGGAGAAAGGTTCTTCAGGCAGTGGTTCCTTCAGTATAAAAGAGCCTGCCTATCCCTCCCGTCATCGTGTACTTTTGCTTTGGTATTGGTATCCAGAAGTAATGATGACCCGTGGACTGATCACACTTACAGAAGAAAACATAATTTATGCTTACCTGATAAATTCCTTTCTTCTGTAGTGTGATCAGTCCACGGCCCCGCCCTGTTTTTTTAAGGCAGGTAAATATTTTTTTTTTAAATTATACTCCAGTCACCACTACACCCTTGGCTTCTCCTTTCTCGTTGGTCCCTTGGTCGAATGACTGGGAGTGACATAGAGGGAGGAGCTATATGCAGCTCTGCTGGGTGAATCCTCTTGCACTCTCTGTTGGGGAGGAGTAATATCCAGAAGTAATGATGACCCGTGGACTGATCACACTACAGAAGAAAGGAATTTATCCAGGTAAGCATAAATTATGTTTTTCGTCCATTTTTAGACTTAAAGTGTCTCAAGAATTTCTCTGAGTCCCGTCCTTCAAATGGAGAATATCAGATTGATCCTCTCTCTAATCCAGGAGGGACAATTCATGACTACAATAGATCTGAAGGACACATACCTTCACGTCCCGATTCATCAGGACCACTCTTCAGTTCCTGAGGTTTGCCTTTCTGGATCAGCATTTCCAGTTCATAGCTCTGTCATTTGGCTTAGTTACTGCTCCCAGGATATTTACAAAGGTTCTGGGCACTCTTCTAGCTTTAGCCAGATCTCAAGGTATTGCGGCAGCTCCTTACCTGGACGATATCTTGGTACAGGCTCCATCTTTTCCTTTGGCGGAAGAACATTTGGAAGTTCTTCTGAATCTTCTTCAGTCACATGGATGGAAGATAAATCTAGAGAAGAGTTCTCTGGTTCCCAGTACCATGGTGTTTTTTTTTAGGGTACTGTCATAGACTTAGTCCTCATGAAAAGAGACGTTCTAAGCTGATGGTGAGTTGTCTCTCCTTCCAGGCCACTTTAAGACCTTCGGTAGCCCAATGCATGGAGGTAATTGGGCTCATGGTGTCCTGTATGGACAGTATTCCTTTTGCTCGTTCGACCCAGTTTATCAGATTCCAATCAGACAATATCACCTCAGTCGCTTTATATCAAACCATCAGGGAGGACATGAGAAGCTCCTTAGCGATGAAGGAGGTGTCCCAAATCTTACAATGGGCTCACAACTGTCTTCTGTCAGCTATTCACATTCCGGGGGTGGACAACTGGGAAGCAGACTTACTCAGTCAACAATCCTTTCATTTGGGAGAATGGTCTCTCCATCCAGATGGGAGATGCTGGAGATCGATCTAATGGACTCTCGTCTCAATATTAAATTACCCAGGTACGGGTCGAGATTGAGGGATCCCCAAGCATAGCTTGTGGACGCGTTGGCGATTCCATGGAGGTTCAGTCTCATTTACCTCTTTCCTCTCTTGGCTCTGCTCCCACGGGAAGTGGCTCATATCAAACAGGAGCTCGCCCCAGTGATTCTAATAGCTCCATCCTGGCCCAGAAGAACATGGTTTGCAGATCTGGTGCTAATGTCTTGGTCTCCAGCTTGGAGGTTACCTTATAAGATGGACCTTCTGATACAGGGTTCCTTTCCTACACCAAAATCTAGATTTCTCTGAGGCTGACTGCATGGAGATTGAACGTTTAGTTCTGTTCAACGAGAGGTTTCTCTGATAATGTTATTGACACATTGATTCAAGCTCGTAAGCCAGTTACTCGATGCATCTACCATAAAAGTATGGAGAATTATCTTCACTGGTGTGAGGAACGCAGTTTTCCTTGGCACAAAGTGAGGGTCACTTGAATTGTATTCTTTCTTCAAGATGGTTTGGAGAAGGGACTATCTGACAGCTCTCTGAAGAGCCACATCTCGGCTCTGTTGGTCTTATTGCACAAGAGATTGGCTAATCCCCCAGACGTTCAGTCCTTTAAGGCTCTGACTAGAATCAGATCTGTATTTAAGCTGGTTGCTCCACCTTGGAGCCTCAACCTTGTTCTTTGTGTTCTGCAGCAGGCCCCATTTTGAGCCTATGAATTCAGTTGATATTAAGTTGATATCCTGGAAAGTTTTGTTTTCTTTTACAAGATACAATGAGTCCACGGATTTCCTCCTTACTTGTGGGATATCGGCCTCCTGGTCAGCAGGAGGAGGCAAAGAGCACCACAGCAGAGCTGTATATATAGCTCCTCCCTTCCGTCCCACTCCAGTCATTTTCTTTGCCTGTGTTAGTGATAGGAAGAGGTAAAGTGAGGTGTTAGTTATAGATTCTTCAATCAAGAGTTTGTTATTTTTTTAAAAGTGGTGCTCAGTGTATACTTTGTTCTGGGGTGGTAGCCTAGACCAGATCAGTCTCTTCAGTACAAAGAGAAGCATTTGGTGGCTTTAAAGCAATGGGAACTTGTGGGACATTATTCTCACTGCGCCCTCCCATACCTGTTTTGCTGCCCTACCTGCAAACGTCTGAGAGAGAGAGACTCAGTACTTTTTGTTATCTCCACAGGCCAATGTGAGGAGAATTTGAGAGCTTCGTAAGCCGGGTGGACTGCCTTACTGCGGGCAGGGTTTTCAGGTAAGTGCTGAATTTTTTTTTTCTGGAGTTGGTACAACAGAAATATTTGGCAACTACTATATATATATATATTTTTTTTTTAAATAGTTTTTATTGAGGTAGCAATGGCATACAAAAACAGACTCTTACATTTGTCATGGCAACATGCCTATCAACATACATCTCTTATTCATATACTTAATACAGAAGGCATGTCCTAGAAACCGTAGGCAGTATTAGGTCCCTAAACAGTAGGAAAATATAACAAGCCATGAGTGGCACCTCTTTTTATATAAAACATTTTAATTTGGACAACAGAAAATAAGTTAGTAAGTGGTAGTTGAACGTCCTTATTTTCATTTTAGAGGTTCTAAGTAGGAAAAGGAGGCCTTTATGTGTCCATTGCAATCACATTAGACATAAAACTGATAGACGAGAAAACTAGGGATCCCCCTAAGTATATAGAAATTAAGGGAAGGAGAAGCCCATTTAAGAATTGGTGGCCACTTACAGACCCATATGCAGTAAATATCAGTTAGAGGGTCCTTTCTGGGGGATACCATAATAGAGGTGTTATGATACATTTAACACATGGAATGAAATATCTTGTTTTAGGAAGGGATTGTAGTAGGGGTATCTGAGACTCGAGCATATCAGGACCTTATGATTAAGCTGTATTTGGAAGTGCTACAACAACATCCAATTAATCATAACGTATACATTCAGCTGACAGACATGAAATAAAAAATTCTTGTCCAAAAGCAGCACGCTATTAAAGATTGCTGTAACTACATGCAATTGATTATTAGATCAATTCGGGACCGAATATATGTTAGTCAAAGTATAGCAATATTACAAAGCTCTTAATGTCGTGACAGACCTAGGACTCTCAACTTATCTAGATATTTTAGCTTGAGCATCATAACTTATGTGGTATACATAAAACAGGGGCATTTGCACACACAAAAAAAATCTCACAAAGGATTATACCCACTGTTAACAAGCTCTGTTTTGTCACTTATCAGGTCTGATAATCATTAATACAGCTGGTTCTATTTATGAAGCATGGATAGGCTGTCTTAACATTATAATATATGATGTGGAGTAGAAGGGAAAGAGCGGAAGTGACTATCCCATGGGCAACGGCTATGAGTCTAAGTTAGCCATCTCTCACACAAAAGTATTGCACGCAACTCCTTTTAGTAAATAATCTAGAGCCTAAGACTCTTGCCTCATGTGCACTACAAGTGGCCCATAATTTACTGAATTGACTGAAACACTTCACATTCGGGCTCTTAAGGCAAAAATAATGTTCAGAGGAATATATATGACGCTGACATATATCTGTAGCTTGTATCATTAAACTGTTCTAGGTATATAGCGCCAAGCTATTCAATGAAACTGCAATTAAATTTAAACCTTATCTTGGTTTAGGCACATATTTTTAGATACTAACATGTAAAGGAACATATACAAGGCTTGTTTCAACAATATGTGCATAGCAATTAAAGCCAGTAGCGTGGGACAGATGACCTAAAATCCTGTAGTCCAGGTGAACTGCAAGTCTCTTTTAAATGGCATATCAGGCCAGAGGCCATCATTAGCATATGCAGGGAAAAAACGAGGATGTCACAGGAATGCAGTCACTACCTGGAGGCAAGGCAAAGTTCCCAGATTTATCCGATTCCAGCCCGGACATCAATGCTCACACATGCACGGGCATCCGAAAAAAATAAAAGACTCCGATCTGTGGGCAGTTCAGTCCAGCAGGGGCAACAAGAAACCATGAAGCCTAGATTGTCCCCAAGTCTTGCGTCTAGAGGTCTATCACATTGGGGTAAAAGAACAGAACTCCCGGGCTCTGAGGGAGTAGAGCTGTTGAAAAAGCAAGGAGAGCTCTCCGCCCAATGGTTCTTACCGGTAAGCTGGTGGCCCTTCCCCCAAGCTGAGCCGCTGCTATCCTTGGAAAATCCTGCTCCGGAAGGCCCCATCCCCCACCCGGGGAGGCCGGCCGCATCTCCCCAGGTAGTTAACAGGCAGCTAACGGGACAGGCAATGTCAGTGGGACTGCCATCTTTCCCAACCTGAACAAGCAGCTCGAGATCATGATCCTCTGTGGCCCTAGTAGAGGAGTCAGCAGTGGGTGAACCTCTCACTAGTTCCCCAGTTTCCGTCTCAGCCGGGCAGTCCTTAAGCTCAATCCATGGGATGTAGGAAGACGCACATCTTTTAGTAGTGTTTCACTATGTGGAACTGTAGCATTTCTTGAAAAGTAGTGTGGGCTGCTGTAAAAGGATTCGGTCAATTCTCCGACATATTTGTTCTTCCCGCTCCCTCCATTAGAACCTTGGACAGCAAGGTATAATGCTCCATGATGAGTTAGTGAGAGTGGATGTAAGATTATCCACTATTTACCCGGTTCCCCGGGGAGGGTACTGACGGGCCCTATCCCTTGAACAGGGCCACCAAGGTCCCCCAGCGGTTCGTTCTGGATAACTCTGTAACACACAGAGAGTGGTCTCATCTAATCCAGTGAAATATCCCCTGCTTGTTAGGGAACAAATTCACGTTGGATGGCTGAGAGTTTAGTAATTACACGGTGGAATGTAAAGTCTTCGGTTAGAGCTACCAGTTTTTGCGGCCATCTTCAGCCCTGGCCCAGACACGCCCCCCCTGGCACTATATATTTATATATTTATGGATAACTGTATCCCTGAGAGAGAGGGTAAGTTATTGGTCAGTGGCTGCTAGGACGTGAGAGTGGATTTAGGTTATTTTTGAAAAACCTTCTGCCATGCTCTCTGCTCCCTTCGGCTTGTATTAACAGATGGCGGCCGACAGGGCTTATGAATGTACATGTTCGGTCAAGTCCCGGTCCCCTACCCGACTGACAATAAACTATAGTTAATAGCCATAGGGGATTTTTGTTGTTCAGCATGTTACGGTGACTCCTGCATGCTGTGTGTCCCAGCTCCCAACAGCGACAATTTCTACAATTAATGGTGACGGGGAGGTTTATTCCTCTTAAGTATGGAGGAGTTAGGTTGCTTGGGTCCCTGTTCACCATGGCTTCGATCCTGAGAGTCGCAGCCGGTGGCAAGGGTTCTTTTTATTAAGTATGACTGAACAAAGCTAAATGCATGAATCCTTAATGTCTCTACTAATGGTAGCTGCGACAGGGAGACTGTGTTAATGTTTTTAACGGCTTTATGTAACTGAATTTAGCAGCCGTTACAGTGATGTCTGCATGGTACTTGGTACTTGTTTCTGTTCCCATCGGCTTTCCGATATTAAATAGCAGCCGACAGCTACAGCTTACAATGCTTAGATTAAACAGCCGCCCAGGGAGGTTTTTATTAGTTCAACATGTATCTATGTTGACGATTGTATTATCCCTGCTCATATCGGCTCTACATGACTTATCTGGCAGCCGATGAGGAGGGTTATTCTCTTCCATGTGAAGGGTTTGATATGCTTGGTGCAGGTTTTCGTTCCCTATGTCTTATTCCAGACGGCAGGGAGATTTACGTTGTTTATGACAGTCTTAAGGTTCCCAGCGGCTTGTTTTACTTTGCAGCCTGCTGGGAGGCTTTGTTTGTTAATTACATTAACATTGTGTATTCTACTTTAAGCCCGGGAAATTGGGCGAGTTATGCCCATGATGGGCGGGGCTTCGTTTCGTGCCTTGTTTGCGCGCCTTTGATCCCGGAGGAGGTCTTCTTGGCTTGTTCAGCGGAGAGACTTTTGATTAAGAACTGCTGAAAACATCACTAAACTTACTTAAACATATAACAGATGTTTACAGAGCTTTTATAGGCTGGAGGTTTTAAAACGGGGCTGTCTTTTTTGATGCATTAGTTAAAGTGGCAGCAGGGCAACTTCACAAACACAAAAGCACCTAAGAGTGTTTTTATAAACCGGATCCTATTATTTAATGGGTGTTTAATCCGGTAGAGTGCACATATCATTTAAAGATACAGTTCACATAATTTTGATTATATCCTGGCAGTCACAGTAATTCATCTGACCTAATAAGAGTGAATAGGGTTGTGACTTGAACGTTATGGTTTTATACTGATGTGCATGAATTTTAAGTTCCCCATGTATTAAGAGAGATGGGTTTTTTTTATAGTTAGTATTGCCTCAGAAGCTACCAGTAGTGTTCTGTCAATGCTTAATAATTTCAATTGTCCTAGAACCTTAGCATCTATTTACAGGTGCCTTGCTCTTCCTCCACAGGCCCCCTTTGAGTTTTTGAGAGTGTTGTTAGTTTCTCTCTTGCTGCAGGGACAGCGCTAGAGGTTCTATAATGTTCAGTGAAGCAAGATTTCTTTCACAGTAGCTGCTCTTGGGTGGAGAGAGCAGGATAGCTAGCACAGCATACTAAGAACATTATGGCTGAGCTCTGTAGCAACCCATGGGTTGCAGGTTTGTTTCCCAGCAGGTTCCACTTAGTCTTTCATCCTTCCAAGGTTGATGGACTAGGCTGCGCCTTGAGTCCCTTACGGAGGATTAGCCGTGCGTTTCCAGTAACCAATACATTTGCACTCATACATACTTTGCTATAGCTCTGTGATCTCCTATACCCTTAGAGGATAGTTGGGACACGGGTGGAATATATGAATTAGCTGAAAGGGCGACTCCTCCTCTTTCTCGACGTAGAAGGAAGCTATCTAATCCACTCAGGAGTCCCTACCTCTCTTGGATCAGGGATAAACAATCCTAGGAGCTTGATGCTGTTTCCAAGTCCAGCATGGAGGTTTTGCTCCGACCCAGGACCGGATCAGTGGAGAGGCGTTCTTCCCTTGCTTAAGACGACCTTTCTTCCTCTCCGGGAGTCATTAGTTCTGTTCTTATACTGGAACAGGGGCTGGGGTCTTCTCTCATTCGTTTTGACATTCCTTGAGGGATAAGAACCCTCGGACCTTTGTTTAAGTCGCAGGAGTCTATGCATGTTTTTTGGTGTTCCATCGTTCCAGATGGATACTATTGGCGCTATCCTTCCATTGATTCAGGAGGGTCACTTTATGACAATGGTGGATCTAAGGATGCATATCTGCATGTGTCTATCCACAGAGTCATCACAAGTTCTGAAGACTTACCTTCTGAACTATCTTTTTCAGTTTGTGGCTCTTCCTTTTGGGCTACCACGGCTCCTAGAATTTTCACAAGGATTCTAGGGTCTCTGCTGGCGGGTACTAAGACCGCGGGGCATTGAGGTGGCGCCTTATCTGGACAATTTTCTTTCCAGGCATCTCTTCACCTAACCAGGTTCCGTTCAGTCCTTGTCCTTTCTTCCTGAGAACTCATGGGTGGACGATAATTCTGAAGAAGAGTTTGTTTATTCCACAGATAGGGTCTCTGATCTAATCTGTGTCTATGGAAATTTTTCTGACAGGGGTCAGAAAGTCCTATGATTCTGAATACTTGTTGGAGTTCTTCAGCTTGCACCTCGTCTTCCGGGGCCCCAGTTCCTGGTGGTACTCGGATTGATGGTAGCAACAACGGACATCATGCCGTTTGCTCTTTTTCATTTCAGGCCTCTGCAACTGACCATGCTCAGTTGGTGGTATGGAGACTATACGAATTTGTCTCCTCAAAGAAATCTAGGCTAGAGTATAAGGGACTCTCTTCTATGGTAGTTGTCGCTGGATCATCTATTCCAGGGGGACATGTTTCGCAGACCCTCTTGGGTAATAGTGACAATGGATGCCAGCCCTGATAGGATGGGGAGCAGTCTGGAACTCCCTGAGGGAGCAGGGTATATGGACTCGAAGGGGGGTCTCTACTTCCCTTCAATATCCTAGAGTTGAGAGAACTGTTCATTGTGCTTCAGGCTTGGCCTCAGTTGGCTTCGGCCACATTCATCAGATTTCAGTTGGCCAACATTACGACTGTAGCCCCTTAACATCAATATCAGGGAGGAACAAGGAGTTCCTTAGCAATGTCAGAAGTAGCGAATATAATCAGTGGGCGGAGGCTCACTCTTGTTATCTGTCAGCAATCCACATCCCAGGAGTGGAAATTTGGGAGGCGGATTTCTCTGAGCAGACAGATTTTCATCGGGGGATATGGGTACTCCATCCAGAGGTATTTGCCAACCTGATTCTCAGATGGGGCGGGCCGGAGTTGGATCTTATGGCATCTCGTCAGAATGCCAAGCTTCCGGGATACGGGTCCAGGTCAGGATCCCCCCAGGCCGAGCTGATAGATGTCCTTGGCAGTGCCCTTGGTTGCTTCAGCCTAGCTTATGCGTTCCCTCGATTTGCTCTCCTTCCCCGGGTGAGTGTTCGAGTCAAACAGGACAGGGCTTCGGGGATCCTCTTCGTTCCTGCGTGGCCTCGCAGGTCTTGGTATGCCGATCTGGTGGTCATGTCATTTCAACCCACCATGGAAGCTTTTATTGAGGAAAAGACCGTCTCATTTAGGGACCCTTTCATTATCCAAATCTAATTTCTCTGCAGCTATCTGCTTGGAGATTGAATGCTTGATTTTATCTAAGCGAGGGTTCTCTGATTCGGTCATTGATACCTTGATTCAGGCACGTATGCCTGTTACTCGGAAAGATTTACTATACGATATGGCGTACATCTCTTTATTGGTGCGAATCCAAAGGCTACTCATGGAGTAAGGGTTTAGGATTCCCAGATTTTGTCTTTTGTCCAAGATAGTTTGGAGTAAGGGTTGTCAGCAAGTTCCTTAAAGGGACAGATTTCTACTTTGTCTATTCTGCTACACAAACGTCTGGCAGATGTTTCAGATGTTCAATCTTTTTGTCAGGTTTTGACTAGCATCAGGCCTGTGTTTAGACAAATTGCTCCTTCCTTGGAGTTTGAAAAATTTAGTTCTTAATGTTCTTCATGGGGTTCCGTTTGAACCTATGCATTCCATAGATATTAAGTTGTTATCTTGGAAAGTTTTTATTTTTGGTTGTTATTTGTTCTGCTCGCAGAGTTTCTGAGCTTTCGACTTTACAATGTGATTCTCCTTATCTTATTTTTCCATTCTGATAAGGTGGTGTTACGTATCAGACCTGGTTTTCTTCCTAAGGTTGTTTCTATTAAACTTTTATCAGGAAGTCGTTCATTCCTTGTGTCCTAATCCCTTCCTTCTATGAAGGAGCGGCTGTTCCACAATTGGGAGTTGTCGTGCTTTAAAGTTTTTCTTACAGGCCACTAAGGATTTTCTTCAATCTTCTTCCCCTATTTATTGTGTTTTCTGGGAAGTGTAGGGGGCAGAAAGCTACGGCTACTTCTCTTTTATTTTGGCTGAAGAGTACCATCGGTTTGCGTATGAGACTGCTGGACAGCAGCCTCCTGAACGAATTACGGCTCATACCACTAGGGCTGTGGCTTCCTCATGGGCATTCAAAGATGCTGCTTCTGTTGAACAGATTGCAAAACTGCAACTTGGCCGTCTCTTCACACTTTTTCCAAATTTTACCAAACTTTTGCCTTGTCTGAGGCTGTTTTTGGGAGGAAAGTTCCTCTCCAGCAGTGGTGCCTTCCGTTTAGGTCCCCTGTCTTGTCCCTCCCGTTTCATCCGTGTACTATAGCTTTGGTATTGTATCCCACAAGTAAGGATGAAATCCGTGGACTCATCGTATCTTGTAAAAGAAAAAGAAAGTATTCTTACCTGATAAATTTGTTTCTTTTACGATACGATGAGTCCACGGCCCCACCCTGTTTTTATGAGACAGGTCTTTATTTTTTGTTAAACTTCAGTCACCTCTGCACTTGGCTTTTCCTTTCTCTTCAACTTCGGTCGAATGACTGAGTGGGAGGGAAGGGAGGAGCTATATATAACGCTCTGCTGTGGTGCTCTTGCTCTCCTGCCTGACCAGGAGGTGATATCCCACAAGTAAGGATGAAATCCGTGGACTCATCGTTATCGTAAAAGAAACAATTTATCAGTTAAGAAATAAATTTCCTTTTTGTTGGCTATTGCCTCTGCTCGCAGTGTCTCTGAGATTTCTGCATTACATGTGTGACCCCCCTTACCTTGTGTTCATCGCGGATAAGGCTGTTTTACCGTACTAAGTTAGGTTTTCTACCCAAGGTGGTCTCAATCGCAACCTCAATCAAGAGATTGTTGTCCTTCTTTTTGTCCTAAACCTTCCTTCCCTAAGGAACGTTTACTACACAATCTGGAACATGGTTCGTGCTTTAAAATTTTACCTTCAAGCTACGAAGGACTTCAGGCAATCATCATCCTTTTTTTTGTTTTCTATGCTGGGAAGTGCAAGGGTCAGAAGGCCACTGCGACTCTCATTGTCCTTATGGTTGAGGAGTATTATATGTTTAGCTTATGAGACAGCAGGGCAACAGCCTCCTGAGAGGATTACGGCTCATTCCACTAGAGCTGTTTGCTTCTTCCTGGGCCTTTTAAGAACAAATCCTCTATGGATTAGATTTGTAAGGCGGCTACCTGGGTTCTACTTACTTACTTTTCTAAATTCTACAAATTCATTGTTTTCACTTCCTGCTGAAGCAGCTTTGGGAGAAAGGTGTTACAGGCTGTGGTGCCCTCAGATTAGGCAAACAATCCAATGCCCAGGTACACACAAACACCATGCGAAACAAAGTCAATGGTACTAGTAGTACTAATGTCCCCAACTTCAAACTGTATGTGTAAGAAAAATTCAAGGTGGAAACAATCTATATTCCACAAATACCCCTCTGCAGCCAAAAATTTTACTGTACCACTTGCGGTTTCCCATACCATCAACCGGATCCCTCAAGACCTTCTCAGTGGGGAAACATCCAGGGCTTGTATCCTCTCCAGCCTTCTGATGCGTTAAGCGCCACTACTTCCACCCAAAGTAGTGCGTCTGACTGGATCCGCTCACGTGGTCAGCACGTCATCAGTATCGCTGTCAGCTTTCATCCAATGAAGCTCTGGGATTTCCTGAGGTGCCGATGTGTACCTCAGGCAAGAAAGCATCCAAATCAAAAGAGACGACTCGAAGAAGCAGTAAGTAAAACATAACTTTTAATCGCAGGTTATTATAATCCATCAGCAGATCATGGACAGGTCACGGACCAACGATATGCACACAGCATACACGTTTCGGCTTGGTTCCGTATTCACAAACTGCAAAATTACACAAACAATAAGGAGGAATTGAGGGCCCTGTTCCCCATGGGGAACTTACAAATCTAGATGGGGTAGGAGGTTGAGAAACAGGAGGGTGGGACTGCAAAGGTGATAATGATGTTAGTTGGGGAGTTAGAAGAGGGCAACTATTAGGCAGTAGAATTTATTTGTTACTGATTTGGTGATAGGCCTTCCTGAACAAAAAAGGTCTTTATGGAGCGTTTAAAGGAGAGAGCTTTATTTTCAGATTCAATAATATACCTCAAACAATGTTTGCTCATATGTTCTTGCACTGACAGTCATTCAAGGCTAATGGAAAAAACTTTAGGTTGTATGTACAAATCATCTATATAATAGTAATGCTGATGGTATTGTACTTTAACATAGTCAATATTCAAATTCAGATAACTACTTTGGGGCATGCATATATGTACCAAATCTGCAATGTAATAATTATGCAGACACATTTGTATTGTTTTGTATTACCAGTACAAATGTTTTCCACCTAAGCATATTTTTTTTTCTTTTCTCTATAATTTTCCTGTAATACAACAGATATACTGTTATGATAGAACAGGATACTTTTATACACAAAAATGTACCAATACATGTACTTTTCTCAGGATATGCTTTGTGGTCCAGTCACTACTGACCTCATTAATAAGTACTTTGACTAATCTTATTATTGTGAGTAGTTAATTTAATTTATCTCAGATACTAAATTGTATGTTCAGCCTACATACACACATGGATCTATGAAAATATTTTAGTACTTGCATCATACAATTAGTATCTGAGATAATAAAATTAACTTGGTCCTGTCAAAAACAGACTCTATAATACTCCTAATAATAATATTAGATCAATTGGGAAGCAGACTTCTTTCTTTAATCTGTTCAGTCAAGAGAATGGGTTCTTCATCAAGACAAATTCATCAATTTATTCTAAAACTAGTCCTAAGCCCGTTCACACGGGCCATTTTTTGCAGTATAGCAGTCCCACCCCCTTGCGCTTCTCTCCCTCCCCCTCTCTTTTGCTCTCTCTTCCCCCCCTCCTCTTTTGCTCTCTCTCTCCCCCTCTCTTTTGCTCTCTCTCGCCCCCTCTCTTTTGAGCTCTCTCTCTCCCCCCTCATTTTTGCGCTCTCTCTCTCTCCCCTCTTTTTTGTGCTCTCTCTCTCCCCCTCTTTTTTGCGCGCTCTCTCTCTCCCCCTCTCTTTTGCACTCTCCTCTATCCCCCCATCTCTTTTGCCCTCTCTCTCTCCCCCATCTCTTTTGCGCTTCCTCTCTCCCTCCTCTCTTTTTGCGCTCTCTCTCTCCCCTCTCTTTTGCGATCTCTCTCTCCCCCCATCTCTTTTGCACTCTCTCTCTCCCCATCTCTTTCTCCAACATTGGGGTTGTGTCCGGTCCACGGGCGTCATCCTTACTTGTGGGATATTCTCTTCCCCAACAGGAAATGGCCAAGAGTCCCAGCAAAGCTGGTCACATGATCCCTCCTAGGCTCCGCCCCACCCCAGTCATTCTCTTTGCCGTTGCACAGGCAACATCTCCACCGGAGATGGTTAGAGTTTTTTGGTGTTTAAATGTAGTTTTTATTCTTCTATCAAGTGTTTGTTATTTTAAAATAGTGCTGGTATGTACTATTTACTCTGAAACAGAAAAGGATGAAGATTTCTGTTTGTAAGAGAAGATGATTTTAGCAGACAGTAACTAAAATCGATTGCTGTTTCCACATAGGACTGTTGAGATGAAGTAACTCTCAGTTGGGGGAAACAGTTAGCAGACTTTATCTGCTTAAGGTATGACTAGCCATATTTCTAACAAGACTGTGTAATGCTGGAAGGCTGTCAATTTCCCCCTCTTGGGGACCGGTTAAGCCATTTTCTTAGTCAAACAAACAGATATAAGGGCTTAATATGGGCTAAAAAACTGGTAGGACATTTTTTATGGGCTAAATCGATTGCTTTATTTGGGCATATTATTCAGATTTAGGCTAACAATTGGCCATTTTATAATCTTGGGGAACGCTCTATAAAAACGGCAGGCACTGTGTAGGACCACCTTTTTCAGTCAGGGGGCCTATCTAGTTATAGACTGAGCCTCATTTTCGCGCCATTAATGCGCAGTTGATTTTTTTTTGAGGACAGGGCATGCAGATGCATGTAGTGAGAGGTCTAAAAATCTCTGAAAAAGCTTCTAGAAGGCGTCATTTGGTATCGTATTCCCCTCAGGGCTTGGTTGGGTCTTAGCAAAGACTATAGCTGTGACTGTATAGGGGTTAATTTAAAAACGGCTCCGGTTCCGTTATTTTAAGGGTTAAAGCTCTGAAATTTGGTGTGCAATACTTTTAAGGCTTTAAGACACTGTGGTGAAATTTGGTAATTTTTGAACGATTCCTTCATACTTTTTCACATATTCAGTAATAAAGTGTTTTCTGTTTGAAATTTAAAGTGACAGTAACGGTTTTATTTTAAAACGTTTTTTGTGCTTTGTTGACAAGTTTTAAGCCTGTTTAACATGTCTGTACCTTCAGATAAGCTATGTTTCTATGTATGAAAGCCAATGTGTCTCCCCATTTAAATTTATGTGATAATTGTGCCATAGCGTCCAACAAAGTAAGGACAGTACTGCCACAGATAATGATATTGCCCAAGATGATTCCTCAAATGAGGGGAGTAAACATGATACTACAATCATCTCCTACTGAGTCTACACCAGTTTTGCCATGCAGGAGGCCCCTAGTACATCTAGTGCACCAATACTTATTACCATTGCAACAATTAACGGCTGTAATGGATAAACTCCATAAGCAAATCTTTTATCCAACAATGCCCTACTTATCAGTGAAACGCGCGATTGCTCTGTTTTAAACACTGAAGAGCAAGGAGGGCGCTGATGATAATTGTTCTGTCATACCCTCACACCAATCTGAAGGGGCCATGAGGGAGGTTTTGTCTGATGGAGAAATTTTAGATTCAGGAAAAATTTCTCATCAAGCTGAACCTGATGTTGTGGACATTTAATTTAAATTAGAACATCTCCGCCACTGCTTAAGGAGGTGTATCTACTCTGGATGATTGTGACAATTTTGGTCATATCAGAGAATTTATGCAAGATGGACAGGATCCTAGAGGTTCCGTGCCCCCGACGCTTTTCCTATACCCAAGCGGGTGGCCAGACATAGTAAATAAGGAGTGGGAAAAGCCCGGCATACCTTTTGTTCCCCCCCTATATTTTAAGAAATTATTTCCTATGGTCGACCCCAGAAAGGACTTATGGCAGACAGTCCCCAAGGTCGAGGGGGGCAGTTTCTACTCTAAACAAACGCACTACTATTCCCTATCGAAGATAGTTGTGCTTTCAAAGATCCTATGGATAAAAAATTGGAAGGTTTGCTTAAAAAGATTTTTGTACAGCAAGGCTACCTTCTACAACCAATTTCATGCCTTGTTCCTGTCACTACGGCAGCGTGGTTCTGGTTCGAGGAACTAGAAAAGTCGCTCAGTAGAGAAACTCCATATGAGGAGGTTATGGACAGAGTTCACGCACTTAAATGGCCTAACTCTTTTATTTTAGATGCCGCTTTGCAATTAGCCAGATTAGGCGGCGAAAATTCAGGGTTTGCTATCGTGGCGCGCAGAGCGCTTTGGCTAAAGTCTTGGTCAGCGGATGTGTCATCCAAGACAAATTGCTAACATCCCTTTCAAAGGTATAACTTTATTTGGACAGAATTGAAAGAGATTATTTCAGACATCACTGGTGGAAAGGGCCACGCCCTACCACAGGATAGGTCTTTTAAGGCTAAAAATAAGCCTAATTTCATCCCTTTGCAGAAACGGACAGCCTCTAATTCTGCATCCTCTAAGCAAGAGGGTAATGCCTCACAACCCAAACCAGCCTGGAAACCCAATGCAAGGCTGGAAACAAGGGTAAGCAGGCCAAGAAGCCTGCCACTGCTAACAAACAGCATGAAGGAGTAGCCCCCGATCCGGGACCGGATCTGGTGGGGGGGCAGACTCTCCTCTCTTTGCTCAGGCTTGGGCAAGAGATGTTCAGGATCCTTGGGCGCTAGAAATAGTTTCTCAAGGTTATCTCCTGGAATTCAAGGAACTACCCCCAAGGGGAAGGTTCCACAAGTCTCACTTATCCTCAAACCAAATAAAGAGACAGGCATTCTTACATTGTGTAAGAGACCTGTTAAAGATGGGAGTGATACACCCAGTTCCCAATAAAGGAACAAGGAATGGGGATTTTATTCCAATCTGTTCGTAGTTCCCCAAAAAAGAGGGAACGTTCAGACCAATTTTGGATTTGAAGATCCTAAACAAATTTCTCAGGGTACAATCGTTCAAAAATGGAGAAATATTCGAACGATTCTACCCACATCCAGGAAAGTCAATTTATGACTACCGTGGATCTAAAGGATGCCGTACCTACATATTCCTATCCACAAACCGAAACATCATCAGTTCCCTAAGGTTCGCTTTTCTGGACAAACATTACCAGTTTGTGGCCCTCCCCTTCGGATTAGCCACTGCTCCAAGGATTTTCACAAAGGTGCTAGGGTCCCTTTCTAGCGGTTCTAAGACCAAGGGGCATTGCAGTAGTACCTTACTTGGACGACATTCTAATACAAGCGTCGTCCCTGTCAAAAGCAAAGGCTTCTACGGACATCGTTCTAGCCTTTCTCAGATCTCACGGATGGAAGGTGAACAAAGAAAAAGTTCTCTGTCCCCGTCAACAAGGGTTCCCTCTTGGGAACAATAATAGATTCCTTAGAAATGAGGATTTTTCTGACAGAGGTCAGGAAAATCAAACTTCTAAGCTCTTGTCAAGTGCTTCATTCTGTTCCTCGTCCTTCACATTAGCGCCAGCTGCATGGATCAGTAGTAGGATTGATGGTTGCAACAATGGACATAGTTCCTTTTGCACGAATTCATCTAAGACCATTACAACTGTTGCATGCTCAAACAGTGGAATGGGATTATACAGACTTGTCTCCAATGATTCAAGTAGATCAAAAAGACCAGAGATTCACTCCGTTGGTGGCTGACCCTGGACCATCTGTCCCAGGGAATGAGCTTCCGCAGGCCAGAGTGGGTCATTGTCACGACCGACGCCAGTCTAGTGGGCTGGGGCGCGGTCTGGGAATCCCTGAAAGCTCAGGGTCTATGGTCTCGGGAAGAGTCTCTTCTCCCGATAAAACATTCTGGAACTGAGAGCGATATTCAATGCTCTCAGAGCTTGGCCTCAACTAGCAAAGGCCCAAATTCATAAGGTTCCAATCAGACAACATGACGACCGTTGCTTATATCAATCATCAGGGGGGAACAAAGAGTTCCCTGGCGATGCGAAAGAAGTGACCAAAATAATTCAATGGGGCAGAGGATCACTCCTGCCACTTGTCTGCGATCCACATCCCAGGAGTGGAAAATTGGGAAAGCGGATTTTCTGAGTCGTCAGGACCATTCCATCCGGGGGAGTGGGAACTCCATTGTCAGGGATTTATCTCTTTTCACGCTGTACCTTTAAGAAAGTGAACTCACTAGCCCTATTTAAGGCTCCTCCCAACAGAACTCATTGCTTGGTAATTTGTTGCTCAGTGACAAGCTGCTCCTGAAGACACCTAGCCGTTTATACAACTTTGTATTCCAACTTATTGCTTTCTAAACTCACCCTGAGTTTCTGCCCACTTGAATCAACCTGAAAATACTCTTTTGTGCCTGAAGATTTTCACCGTTTATTCAGTCAGAGATTTGTCAGTCTCTCTCCTGTATTGAAGCTACTTCCTGCAGCGTGTGACGTCACGCCCGACATTCTCCCGCCGCGGTTCTCTGTCAGGATCACTATGATACCGCTGGGACTTGTTGCTGTCTGGTAACAGTATTACTTTGCTCAATTGCCATCTCCTGTAATTCCGGTCTGTATATATTACTACTTTGCTCATTTGCCATCTCCTGTAATACCGGTCTGTATATATTGCATTGTATGAACTGTGTGTATTGCTGCAACTTCATTACACTTATGCTTGCTATATATGTTAACTGTGAAACTCTCACTTGCTGGAGATTCATATTCACTTCAGATATCAAACATGCACTAAACTTATACTGCAACTTACCAACTTGCATATAAATAACTGTGACAAAGATTCATACTGCTACCATCTCTCATTAACGGACTGCCTAAGCATACTTCAATCTTTATTATAAATAACCTCCATTCTGCTTGAAAAGAACTGTTTGCTAAAGCCTGCTGCATAAACTATTTTCACTGCTTGTGTGTTTGAATCAAGGCACCTGCTCTAATTAACTCTTTCACTACTGTTGAAATTACATTCCTATAAGACTTACTCTCTTTTCTGCTGCAAGCAGTTATTTGTTGCGTGAAGGTTCCGTTTTCACTCAGCTACCCTGCTGTAGTGACCCTCAGATCAATGAGCATATCAGGGTTCCCTTAAGTTAAATCTGTGGGAATCCGAGGTAAGGTGTGAGACTGAGTGGTCCTGCATAAAGCAGTAAGCTGTAGTAGTAGTGTTCTCTAAAACAACTAAACATATCTTTACATATTACCAAGCCTTAAAAAAAGGAATACTACTAACAGCTAAAATCATGGATGTAAGTGACCTGTCCAGGAGAGTTGGTTCTTTGGCTCAGAGTATGGATCACATGATTCAAGGCTTAAGGGATATACAACTAGAGAATCAAAATATAATTTTTTTTATTAATGATCATCTTGCTAACAAAACTCCTAATGTTGAGTCAACCCCAGAACCAATTGTTAGTCCACCTGAAAAGTTCTCTGGGGACAGATCTATGTTCAGGGATTTCAGGAATTCCTGCACTCTGCTTTTTACTTTGAAACCTAAGTCATACCCAACTGACAGGATTAGAGTTCTAACTGTAATTTCATTTCTCAGAGGTGAGGCCAGGTCTTGGGCCAATGCTTTTTATGAAAAAAATGATCCTATCCTAAATTCCCTAGAAGATTTTTTTTTCTGCTATGTCTCTCTTATATGAAGATCACAATAGAAAAAATACTGCTGAAACTGCCATTAGGTCTTTAAGGCAGGGCAAAAGAATGGTAGAAGATTACATTACTGAATTCAAAAGATGGGCTCCTGACACCCTGTGGAATATTCCTGCTCTACGCAATCAGTTCCGTCTGGGGCTCAATGATGCAGTTAAGGATGAGTTGGCAAGGGGTGTGATTCCAGAGGACTTGGATGCCTTGATGACTCTCTCTATTGGCATAGATTGTCGACTTAGGGAAAGGAAGTCAGAAAGATCTTATTCGGAGAATACCACCAGAAGAACCCCCAATTATTATCACTCAACTCCTTCCACAGCAATCACTAGACCCATAGAAGAACCCATGGATGTTGCAGTTATTAGGGGACCCTTGAGACCTGAAGAGAAAGCTAGGCGCAAGCTACTAAACTTATGTCTATACTGTGCTGAAAAGAACCATGCAGTTAGGGACTGTCCCTCTCTGATTCGACAAAAGAAGGGTAAGACTTCATTCAATGACCATACAGTTAATTTGGTTGACAGCATAAAATCTCATCTATCTATTTATGTCTCCTTACAGTGGTCCCATCAGAAGATAAACGTTCAGGCCATAATTGACTCTGGGGCTTCTGGGAATTTTGCTGATAACACTTTTGTTGTTAATAATCACATTCCACTAATAAAAAAGAGTGTTGCACTAGCTATTCGTCTGGTTGACGGTTCATTCTTTAGCTCTGGTCCCATAACTCACCACACTATCCCACTCAAAGTGGTTACCCCTTCAGGACACACAGAGCTTATTTCTTTTGATGTTCTTCCATCTTCTGTTTATCCACTAATCCTTGGATTGAATTGGTTAATAAAGCATAATCCCACTATATCGTGGTCTACAGCATCAGTAGTTTTTGATTCAAATTACTGTAAACAATCCTGTTTGGGGGTACACACACTTTGTCATATCACTGAACATAAGTTACCAGAATGCTATAGTGAATTTGCTGATGTTTTTGATAAAAAGGAGGCTGAGTCCTTACCTCCACACAGAGACTATGACTGTCCTATTGATCTTATACCTGGAAGCTCCATACCATATGGTCATATATATCCGTTGTCACAGCCAGAGTTAAATAATTTAAAAGAATATTTAGATGACAACTTGAAAAAAGGCTTTATTAGACCTTCCACCTCCTCTGCAGCTGCAGCAATGTTCTTTGTAAAAAACAAGGATGGCAGTCTTAGACCAATCATCGATTACAGGCAGTTGAACAAATGCACAAAAAAGAACAGATACCCCCTGCCCCTCATACCTGAACTTATTGAACGTTTACAAGGTGCCACAGTTTTTACTAAACTTGACCTCAGAGGTGCTTACAATTTGATTAGGATGAGGGCAGGGGATGAATGGTTAACTGCATTCCGTACTAGATACGGTTTGTATGAATACACTGTAATGCCCTTCGGGTTGTGCAATGCCCCAGCGACATTTCAATGTTTTATAAATGATGTCTTTCATGATTTGTTAGATGTCTGTATTGTCGTATACTTGGATGACATCTTGGTTTATTCAAATTCTCTACAGGCTCACATTGTACATGTCAAACAAGTATTAACACGTTTAAGGGCACACCATCTCTATGCAAAGCTTGAAAAGTGTATTTTTAATACAAACACCATATCATTCCTTGGTTATGCATCTCACCAGCTGGAATTTCAATGGAGTCAAGCAAAGTGGAAGCTATCACTAACTGGCCTATTCGACGTAATAAAAAAGATGTTCAAAGGTTCCTTGGCTTTGCAAACTGTTTCACAGACAAGTTCATTAAGATTTTTCTCTTGTTGTCAGACCTCCTCACCTACCGCTAACACGTAAGCAAGTTAAGTTTGTTTGGAATCAAGATGCATGCTCATTCCTTTAATATTCTAAAAACTAAATTTGTCTCAGCCCCTATTTTACAATTTCCAGATCCCCACATGTCAATTTACCTCTGGAAGTTGATGCTTCTGAGTTTTGCTCTGGGGGCTGTTTTATCTCAAAGACGTTCTGAAAAAGAACCTTTGCATCCTGTCTCCTATATTCTAGAACTATGAGTTCAGCAGAGATTAATTAGGAATTGGTGATAAGGAACTTCTTGAAATCAAATCAGCTTTGGAGTTTTGGCGACACCTCCTAGAGGGTAGCAACATATTCAATAACCATCTATACTGATCACCGTAATTTAGAATATTTAAAATCAAAACAAGACCCTTACTGCTCACCAGGTTCGATGGAGTTTGTTCTTTTCTCGTTTTGATTACATTATAACTTATAGCCAGGATCCCAAAATATGAAAGCCGATGCTCTTTCTAGAAAAGACCCTCGTCCTACTGATGTGGTTTCTCCTTCATCTATCATACCTCCGGATAGAATTATTTGTCTAACAACTGATTTTAAAAACCATTTTACAAGAACATTTAAAGGATGATTCATCTTTGGATCATTTGGATGTACTAAAACATTCGGACAACTTATACTACCATGGCACTCTGTTATATATACCTCCTTCTCTCAGGAATGAGGGTACTTACCTCTGCCCACGACTCCTTGTTGGCTGGTCATCCTGGAGTTCATAGAAACTGCTCATTTGATAAAAAGGAATTACTGGTGGCCTAAGATGCATGATACTAGTAACAACCGTATATTGAATCATGTATGGTATGTACAACTAAGAAAACATCCAGCATAAGAGTCCCTATGGTTACCTTCTCTCTTTACCAGTACCAGACAGGACCCTTGGGGCAGCGATTGCTATGGATTTTATCGTTGATCTACCTTCATCAGCCTAATTATAACACCATATTAGTAGTAGTGGACTTATTCTCCCTAAAAATGGCACATTTCCTACACATAGAGGATTGCCTACATCTTCACGAAACTGCTTCACTTTTTTTAAATCACATTGTAAAATCCATGGTCTACCTGAGACAATTACCACAGATAGAGGTACGCAATTCACTTCAAGGTTTTGGAATCAACTGTGCTCTTCTCTTAACATTACCAAACGTTTGAGTACCGCTTATCATCACACAAACGAAATGGTCAAAACAGAAAGGACAAATCAAACATTAGAGCAGTACCTTCGTTGCTACTGCACTCAACAACACGATAACTGGCATTCTCTACTTGCTACTGCAGAATTTGCCCATAATAATGCGTAAATTCATCAACTAAAATGACACCATTTTACATCAATACGGATTTCATCCCTCATATTACCCAAATCGGATCAACAATTCCGACATGCCTATAGTTAATGATCTTGTTAACACCATTGCCACCAATTTCACAACATTGAAACAAGTTTTACTAGAAGCTCAGGCTGTTCAGAAACACCATTATGATCTACGTAGATCCACAGCCCCCAGATTATAAGATTGGCGACAAAGTCTGGTTAAGCACTAAACATTTACGGTTACAAGTTCCATCCTAAAAAACTCGCTTCTCTATATTTAGGGCCTTATCCAATACAAAAGGTCATCAATGTTAATGCTGTAACACTTAAGCTACCAGACTCTCTAAAGATACATCCCACATTCCATGTTTCTCCTTTTGAAACCGTACAGTACAATCAGAGACACGAACTCAGAATGCACCGGGTCGATCCTTCAGTTATTGATGGCATGGAGTATGAGATTGAGTCTATCTAGACTCTCGTTACCATCATAATCAACTTCAATATCTTGTCAGTTGGAAAGGGTTTGGTCCGGAGGAGGACTCCTTGGGAGCCTTCCACTAATGTCTCTGCACCACGTTTTGTCTCTTGTTCCATCGTAGAAATCCTGATCGTCCTGGTCCTTGATCCGCGGAGCCGGCTCCTTGGGAGGGGAGTCCTGTCAGGATTTATCTCTTTTCACGTCTGTACCTTTAAGAAAGTGAGAACTCACTAGCCCTATTTAAGGCTCCTCCCAACAGAACTCATTGCTTGGTAATTTGTTGCTCAGTGACAAGCTGCTCCTCGAAGACACCTAGCCGTTTATACCACCTTTGTATTCCAACTTATTGCTTTCTAAACTCACCCTGAGTTTCTGCCCACTTGAATCAACCTGCAAATACTCTTTTGTGCCTGAAGATTTTCACCGTTTATTCAGTCAGAGATTTGTCCAGTCTCTCTCCTGTTATTGAAGCTACTTCCTGCAGCGTGTGACGTCACGCCCGACATTCTCCCGCCGCGGTTCTCTGTCAGGATCACTATGATACCGCTGGGACTTGTTGCTGTCTGGTAACAGTATTACTTTGCTCAATTGCCATCTCCTGTAATTCCGGTCTGTATATATTACTACTTTGCTCATTTGCCATCTCCTGTAATACCGGTCTGTATATATTGCATTGTATGAACTGTGTGTATTGCTGCAACTTCATTACAATTATGCTTGCTATATATGTTAACTGTGAAACTCTCACTTGCTGGAGATTCATATTCACTTCAGATATCAAACATGCACTAAACTTATACTGCAACTTACCAACTTGCATATAAATAACTGTGACAAAGATTCATACTGCTACAATCTCTCATTAACGGACTGCCTAAGCATACTTCAATCTTTATTATAAATAACCTCCATTCTGCTTGAAAAGAACTGTTTGCTAAAGCCTGCTGCATAAACTATTTTCACTGCTTGTGTGTTTGAATCAAGGCACCTGCTCTAATTAACTCTTTCACTACTGTTGAAATTACATTCCTATAAGACTTACTCCTCTTTTCTGCTGCAAAGCAGTTATTTGTTGCGTGAAGGTTCAGTTTTCACTCAGCTACCCTGCTGTAGTGACCCTCAGATCAATGAGCATATCAGGTTCCCTTAAGTTAAATCTGTGGGAAATCCGAGGTAAGGTGTGAGACTGAGTGGTCCTGCATAAAGCAGTAAGCTGTAGTAGTAGTGTTCTCTAAAACAACTAAACATATCTTTACATCCATCCGGAAATCTTTGCCAAAATAACTCAATTATTGGGCATTAACAGACATGGAATCTCGATGGGCTCTCGTCAGATACTTCAAGGTTTTTCCTTGGCTACGGGTCCAGATCCAGGGGATTCCCAAGGCGACTCTAGTAACGATGCCACTAGTAGCAACCTTGGACCTTCAACACCTAGCTTAGGTATTCCCACAGTTTCCTCTCATTCCCAGGATGGTAGCCAGGGATCAGTCAGGAGAGGGCCTTGTGATTTTGATAGCTCCTGCGTGGCCACGCAGGACTTGGTATGCAGACCTGGTGAATATGTCATCGGCTCCACCATGGAAGCTACCTTTGAGACAGGACCTTCTTGTTCAGGGTCCATTCGAACATCCAAATCTGGTCTCCCTCCAACTGACGGCTTGGAGATTGAACGCTTGATTCTATCAAAGCGTGGGTTTTCAGATTCTGTTATAGATACTCTGGTTCAGGCCAGAAAACCTGTGACTAGAAAAATTTACCATAAAATATGGAAAAAATATATCTGTTGGTGTGAATCCAAAGGATTCCCATGGAATAAGATAAAAATTCCTAAGATTCTCTCCTTTCTACAAGAAGGTTTGGAGAAAGGATTATCTGCAAGTTCTCTAAAGGGACAGATCTCTGCTTTATCTGTCTTACTACACAAAAGACTGGCAGCTGTGCCAGATGTTCAAGCTTTTGTTCAGGCTCTGGTTAGGATGAAGCCTGTTTACAGACCTTTGACTCCTCCCTGGAGTCTAAATCTAGTTCTTTCAGTTCTTCAAGGGGTTCCGTTTGAACCTTTACATTCCATAGATATTAAGTTACTATCTTGGAAAGTTTTGTTTTTAGTTGCAATTTCTTCTGCTAGAAGAGTTTCAGAGTTATCTGCTCTGCAGTGTTCTCCGCCCTATCTGGTTTTCCATGCAGATAAGGTGGTTTTGCGTACTAAGCCTGGTTTTCTTCCTAAAGTTGTTTCTAACAAAAATATTAACCAGGAGATAGTTGTACCTTCTTTGTGTCCGAATCCAGTTTCAAAGAAAGAATGTTTGTTACACAATTTGGACATTGTCCGTGCTCTAAATTTCTATTTAGAGGCTACTAAAGATTTCAGACAAACATCTTCCTTGTTTGTTGTTTATTCTGGTAAAAGGAGAGGTCAAAAAGCGACTTCTACCTCTCTTTCCTTTTGGCTTAAAAGTATTATCCGATTGGCTTATGAGACTGCCGGACGGCAACCTCCTGAAAGAATCACAGCTCACTCCACTAGGGCTGTGGCTTCCACATGGGCCTTCAAGAACGAGGCTTCTGTTGACCAGATATGTGAGGCAGCGACTTGGTCTTCACTGCACACTTTTGCCAAATTTTACAAATTTGATACTTTTGCTTCTTCGGAGGCTATTTTTGGGAGAAAGGTTTTGCAAGCTGTGGTGCCTTCCGTTTAGGTGACCTGATTTGCTCCCTCCCTTTATCCGTGTCCTAAAGCTTTGGTATTGGTTCCCACAAGTAAGGATGACGCCGTGGACCGGACACACCAATGTTGGAGAAAACAGAATTTATGCTTACCTGATAAATTACTTTCTCCAACGGTGTGTCCGGTCCACGGCCCGCCCTGGTTTTTTAATCAGGTCTGATGAATTATTTTCTCTAACTACAGTCACCACGGTACCATATGGTTTCTCCTATATATATTTCCTCCTGTCCGTCGGTCGAATGACTGGGGTGGGCGGAGCCTAGGAGGGATCATGTGACCAGCTTTGCTGGGACTCTTTGCCATTTCCTGTTGGGGAAGAGAATATCCCACAAGTAAGGATGACGCCGTGGACCGGGACACACCGTTGGAGAAAGTAATTTATCAGGTAAGCATAAATTCTGTTTTTGCGCTCTCTCTCCCCTCTCTCTCTCCACTCTTTTGTGCTCTCTTCCCCCCTCTCTTTTGCGCTTTCTCTCCCCCCCTTTCTTTTGTGCTCTCTCTCCCCCCCCTCTCTTTTGAGCTCTCTCTCCCCCCTCTCTTTTGCGCTCTCTCTCCACCCCTCTCTTTTGTGCTCTCTCTCCACCCCTCTCTTTTGCGCTCTCTCACCCTCTCTTTTGCGCTCTCCCCCCCCCTCTCTTTTGTGCTCTCTCCCTCTCTTTTGTGCTCTCTCTCTCCCCCCTCTCTTTTGCACTCTCTCTCTCCCCCTCTCTTTTAAGCTCTCTCTCCCCCCCCTCTCTTTTGCGCTCTCTCTTCCCCCTCTCTTTTGTGCTCTCTCTCCCCCCCTCTCTTTTGCACTCTCTCTCCCCCCTCTCTTTTGTGATCTCTCCCCCCTCTCTTTTGTGATCTCTCTCTCCCCCCTCTCTCTCTCTCTCCCCCCTTTCTCTCTCTCTCTCCCTCTCCTCTCTCCCCCCCCTCTCTCTCTCCCCCCCTCTCTCTCTCCCTCCCTCTTCTCTCTCTCCCTCCCTCTCTCCCCTCTCTATCTCTCTCCCCTCTATCACGCGACCGCACCTGGCCACGCCCCCTTCATGCTCGACCACGCCCCTTTACGGCCATTCACATCCGGCCATGCCCACTTCTGCCGCAGATCAGCTAGGGACTCAAAGGCCAGGTGTGTTTGTCCTCGTGCTGTCTCTACTGCGCATGACAGCTTCAGACAAACACACTTGGCCTTTTATTATATAGGATTGGGTTTTACCATGTATAGATCTAATTGTGTACAAGCTGAATCAGAGCTTCAAACATATTGTGCCAGATATAGAGACTCCAAAGCTCTATGATAGATGCCTTAGTTTGACACTGAATATTTAATTTAACGTTCCTGTTTTTCCAATTTGCTCTTCTTTCAAGAGCCATTGCAAGAATTAAACAGGATTCAGCTTCAGAAATTTTCATAACTTTGGCGCAGGCCTGCAGAACTTGGTATGTGGACCTAATTCAGATGTCTTTTTTTCTTCCTACATGGACCCTATCCCTAAGGAAGGATCTTCTGTTTCAAGGAACTGTGTTTCACCCAGATCTCAGTTTGTTGAATTTGACAGCGTGAAGGTTAAACCTTAGACCTCAAGATCAGTGGTTGCTCTAACTGTGATATCTATACTTTGCTTCATGTAAGTAAGCCAGTTAAGCAGAGCATTTTTCATAACATATGGGAAGCTTACTTTCTTTGGTGTCCTTCTTGTGTTTTTGTTCTTGGAAATCCTTTATGATTCCCAGAATACTTCAGTTCCTTCAGGATTGACTAGATAAGGGCTTATGGGCTAGCTCTCTAAAGGGTTAGATATCGAATTATCTGTTTTGTTTCACAAAAAAGTTGGCTAAGTTGCCAGATGTTCAAACTTTTGCTCAAGCCATGGTGAGTATTTGTCCTGTTGATAGACCAATTTTTCCTCCTTGGAACTTGAACTTTGTTTTCTCTGTTCTGCAAGGTTCACCTTTTGAACCTATGCATATTTTAGATTTTAAAATGTTGTCCTGGAAGGAAGGTTCTTTTATTTATGTGGACCAAATATGATTTTCTTCCAAAGGTTGTATCTTCAGAAATTATTAATCAGGAAATAGTTGTCCATTCTAATCCAAAAGGAAAGATTACTTCACAGC
Source organism: Bombina bombina (assembly GCF_027579735.1). Lineage (NCBI taxonomy): Eukaryota > Metazoa > Chordata > Amphibia > Anura > Bombinatoridae > Bombina > Bombina bombina. The sequence goes on along the minus strand of NC_069501.1, from coordinate 1,143,709,037 downwards.
CTAGATGTTCTATATTTAGGCTTCTAAAGACATTAGACAAACTTCCAGTTTTTTTTTTTTTTTTTTCCACTACTCTGGTCCTATGAAGGGTCAGAAAGCTCTAATGTGGCCCTGACATCCAGGCTCAAGCAGATGTGTGTAAGGCTTACTCTCTTGTAGTAAATCCACCACAGAAGAGTGTAACTGCTCACTCCACAAGATAAGTATCTACTTCCTGGGCTTTCAATGATGATATCTCCTTGGAACAGATTTGTAAGGGCGGCAACTTGGTCTCCCCTTCACACTTTTTCCAATATTTGTCATTTAACATTTATGCTTCTTCTGGTACGGTTTTTGGCAGGAAAGTCATTCAGGCCGCAGTGTCCAGCAAATAGGAACTGCCTACTTTTTGTCCCACCCGTTAACATGGACTCTCAGCTTGGGTATTGTATCCCACATGTTATGAAACTATGGACTCTCATCAGTTAAGAAGGAAAACAGAATTTATACTTACTGATACATTTATTTCCTTCAGGCTGATGAGAGTCCATAGCCCCACCCTATTTTTGTATATGGTTGACAGTTCTCCTTTGTACCTCATAACCCTGCTTTCTATCTTTCCTACCTTTTTTCTGTCTCTCTCCTCTGCTTGGCTATACATAAACTGGAGAGGAAGTGGGAGGGGCTAAATCTCTGTGAGGGTTATTGACCTCCTCATGATAGGCTGGAATATATCCCACATGTTATGAAGCTATGGAGTCTCAACAGCCTGAAGGAAATTTATCAGTGAGTTTAAATTCTGTTATTTTCCATAGTGTTTTCTTTAAAAGCAGCAGAAATAATTGAACAGTATTTTGTGGCTTGGGAGCCCTCAGCACAATTAGGCAGCCAAAGTAGCCCTCCAAAAGTGTCCCAAATTTCAGTAGGTGCAGGTATTTTTTATATATGTATTTTAAATGATGTGGAACATCAACATCCTGTCTGATACGTTTTCTTTGCTCTCATTAAAGTCAATACACCAACTAAATCAGCATATAATAGCTATAACACAAAAAACAAAAACAAAACACAGGTAAGTTCACTAACAGTGTTAACAACTAAGAATGACATTTTGAAGTTTGTTCATCATTTCAATTTAAATATATTTTCAACAGGGCTTTGGTGCTCAAGCAGTGGAAAACAACTAAACAAAAATTGGGAGATAAGACACCCTCCTCTTCAGCGCTCTTTGGACGTCCTTTAAATGTGCCTTTGCAAGATCTTTCAGTAGGTTCAAGTAATCCTTATATATGTATAGCTTTTCACTCCATACTGTGTATTAGCCTAATTGTGTTTTGTAAATATATTTTCATCAGGGTTTTGGTTCTCAAGCAGCAGGAATAAACGTAGGCATGGCATCCCCTTGTTTTGCACAGAAAATAAGCCATATTAGCCCTCCTAAAGGTTCCCTGTTTTCAGTAAGTACAAGCAATCTTTGTATGGATTTTCATTGCATACTGTGTAGTAGCTTGAAATGTGTAAATATATTTCTCTTGTAAGGTGTATCCAGTCCACGGATCATCCATTACTTGTGGGATATTCTCCTTCCCAACAGGAAGTTGCAAGAGGATCACCCACAGCAGAGCTGCTATATAGCTCCTCCCCTAACTGCCATACCCAGTCATTCTCTTGCAACTCTCAACAAGCATGGAGGTAGTAAGAGAGAAGTGGTGTAACGTAGTGTTTTTTTTACTTCAATCAAAAGTTTGTTATTTTAAATGGTACCGGAGTTGTACTATTTTGTCCCTGGCAGAAAATAGAAGAAGAATCTGTCTGTGATTTCTATGATCTTAGCAGGTTGTAACTAAGATCCATTGCTGTTCTCACACATGACTGAAGAGAGAGGTAACTTCAGCGGGGGAATGGCGTGCAGGTTATCCTGCTATGAGGTATGCGCAGTTAAATTTTTTTCTAGAAGATGTGAATGCTAGAAAATGCTGCTGATACCAGATTTATGTAAGGTAAGCTTGAATACAGTGATTTAATAGCGACTGGTATCATGCTTACTTTCTGAGGTAATACTCTTATAGATTTGCAATATAAAACGTTTGCTGGCATGTTTAAACGTTTTTATATATACTTTGGTGATAAAACTTTATTGGGGCCTAGTTTTTTTCCACATGGCTGGCTTAAATTTGCCTAGAAACAGTTTCCTGAGGCTTTCCACTGTGTTACTATGAGTGGGAGGGGCCTAATTTAGCGCTTTTTTGCGCAGTAACTTTTACAGACTGAGACATCCAGCTTCCTCCAGGAGTCCCCTGAATGCTATAGGACCTCTCTCAAGGGCTCTTAGGCTTTCCAAAATCGTTTGTTGGGGAAGGTAGGCCCACAGCAAGGCTGTGGCAGTTTGGTGTGCTGTTAAAAAACGTCTATATCGTTTTTTGAACTAAGGGGTTAATCATCCATTTGCAAGTGGGTGCAATGCTCTGTTAGCTTATTATACACACTGTAAAAATTTCGTTTGATTTACTGCTTTTTTTCACTGTTTTTCAAATTCTGACAAAAATTGTTTCTCTTAAAGGCACAGTACCATTTTTATTTTTTGCTAGTTAACTTGATTTAAAGTGTTTTCCAAGCTTGCTGGTCTCATTGCTAGTCTGTTTAAACATGTCTGACATAGAGGAAACTCCTTGTTCATTATGTTTAGAAGCCATGGTGGAACCCCATCTTAGAATGTGTACCAAATGTACTGATTTCACTTTAAAAATAAAGATCATATTTATCACCAGAGGAATCGGACGAGGGGGAAGTTATGCCGACTAACTCGCCCCACGTGTCAGACCCTTTGACTCCCGCTCAAGGGACTCACGCTCTAATGGCGCCAAGTACATCTAGTGCGCCCATAGCGTTTACTTTACAAGACATGGCGGCGGTCATGGATAATACACTGTCAGCGGTATTATCCAGACTACCTGGGTTTAGAGGAAAGCGAGACAGCTCTGGAGTTAAAAGAAATACAGAGCATACTGATGCTTTAAGAGCTATGTCTGATACTCCCTCACAATATACAGAAGCTGAGGAAGGAGAGCTTCTTTCTGTGGGTGATGTTTCTGACTCAGGGAAAAAGATTCAACCTGACTCTGATATGTCTACATTTAAATTTAAGCTTGAACACCTCCGCGTGTTGCTCAGGGAGGTTTTAGCTGCTCTGAATGACTGTGATACAGTTGCAGTGCCAGAAAAATTGTGTAGATTGGACAAATACTATGCAGTGCCGGTGTGCACTGATGTTTTTCCAATACCTAAAAGGTTTACAGAAATTATTACTAAGGAATGGGATAGACCAGGTGTGCCATTCTCTCCCCCTCCTATTTTTAAGAAAATGTTTCCAATAGATGCCACCACACGGGACTTACGGCAGACAGTCCCCTAAGGTGGAGGGAGCAGTTTCTACCCTAGCTAAGCGTACTACTATCCCTGTCGAGGACAGTTGTGCTTTCTCAGATCCAATGGATAAAAAGTTAGAGGGTTACCTTAAGAAAATGTTTATTCAACAAGGTTTTATTCTACAGCCCCTTGCATGCATTGCCCCAGTCACTGCTGCTGCGGCTTTCTGGTTTGAGTCTCTGGAAGAGGCTTTACAGGTAGAGACCCCATTGGATGACATACTTGACAAGCTTAGAGCACTTAAGCTAGCCAATTCTTTTGTTTCTGATGCCATTGTTCATTTGACTAAACTAACGGCTAAAAATTCTGGTTTTGCTATTCAAGCGCGCAGGGCGCTATGGCTTAAATCATGGTCAGCTGACATTACTTCAAAGTCTAAGCTGCTTAACATTCCCTTCAAGGGGCAAACCCTATTCGGGCCTGGTTTGAAGGAGATCATTTCTGATATCACTGGAGGAAAAGGTCATGCCCTTCCTCTGGATAGGTCCAAATCAAGGGCCAAACAGTCTAATTTTCGTGCCTTTTGAAACTTCAAGGCGAGTGCGGCATCAACTTCCTCTAATGCAAAACAAGAGGGAACTTTTGCCCAGTTCAAGTCGGTCTGAAGACCTAACCAGACCTGGAACAAAGGGAAGCAGGCCAAAAAGCCTGCTGCTGCCCCTAAGACAGCATGAAGTATCAGCCCCCTCCCCGGTAACGGATCTAGTAGGGGCAGACTTTCGCTCTTCGCCCAGGCTTGGGCAAGAGATGTCCAGGATCCCTGGGCGTTGGAAATTGTATCCCAGGGATATCTTCTGGACTTCAAAGCTTCTCCTCCAAAAGGGAGATTTCACCTTTCACAATTATCTACAAACCAGATAAAGAGAGAGGCATTTTTACACTGTGTTCAAGACCTCCTAGTTATGGGAGTGATCCACCCAGTTCCAAAGGAGGAACAGGGACAAGGATTCTATTCAAATCTGTTTGTGGTTCCCAAAAAAGAGGGAACCTTCAGACCAATCTTAGATCTCAAGATCTTAAACAAATTTCTCAGGGTCCCATCATTCAAGATGGAGACTATTCGTACCATCCTGCCTATGATCCAGGAGGGCCAATACATGACTACAGTGGATTTAAAGGATGCATATCTTCACATTCCGATACACAAAGATCATCATCGGTTTCTCAGGTTTGCCTTCCTAGACAGGCATTACCAGTTTGTAGCTCTTCCATTTGGGTTAGCTACAGCCCCAAGAATCTTTACGAAGGTTCTGGGGTCACTTCTGGCGGTCCTAAGGCCGTGGGGCATAGCAGTGGCCCCTTATTTAGACGACATTCTGATACAGGCGTCAAATTTCAAAATTGCCAAGTCTCATAAGGACATAGTTCTGGCGTTTCTGAGGTCGCATGGGTGGAAGGTGAACGAAGAAAAGAGTTCTCTATCCCCTCTCACAAGAGTATCCTTTCTGGGAACTCTAATAGATTCTGTAGAAATGAGGATTTACCTGACAGAGACCAGGTTATCAAAACTTCTAAATTCCTGCCATGTTCTTTATTCCACTCCTCGCCCTTCGGTGGCTCAGTGTATGGAAGTAATCAGCTTAATGGTAGCGGCAATGGACATAGTGCCGTTCGCCCGCCTACATCTCAGACCGCTGCAACTCTGCATGCTCAGTCAGTGGAATGGGGATTACACAGATTTGTCCCCTCTACTAAATCTGGATCAAGAGACCAGGGATTCTCTTCTCTGGTGGCTATCTCGGGTCCATCTGTCCAAAGGTATGACCTTTCGCAGGCCAGATTGGACAATTGTAACGACCGATGCCAGCCTTCTAGGCTGGGGGGCAGTCTGGAACTCCCTGAAGGCTCAGGGATCGTGGACTCAGGAGGAGACACTCCTTCCGATAAACATTCTGGAACTAAGAGCGATATTCAATGCTCTTCAGGCTTGGCCTCAGCTAGCGACAATGACATTCATAAAATTTCAGTCGGACAACATCATGACTGTGGCTTACATCAACCATCAAGGGTGAACAAGGAGTTCCCTAGCGATGCTAGAAGTCTCAAAGATAATTCGCTGGGCAGAGATTCACTCTTGCCACCTATCAGCTATCCATATCCCAGGTGTAGAGAACTGGGAGGCGGATTTTCTAAGTCGACAGACTTTTCATCCGGGGGAGTGGGAACTCCATCCGGAGGTGTTTGCACAATTGATTCATCGATGGGGCAAACCAGAACTGGATCTCATGGCGTCTCGCCAGAACGCCAAACTTCCTTGTTACAGATCCAGGTCCAGGGACCCCAAGGCAACGCTGATAGATGCTCTAGCAGCGCCTTGGTCCTTCAACCTGGCTTATGTGTTTCCACCGTTTCCTCTGCTCCCTTGTCTGATTGCCAAAATCAAGCAGGAGAGAGCATCGGTGATCTTGATAGCGCCTGCGTGGCCACGCAGGACTTGGTATGCAGATCTGGTGGACATGTCATCCTTTCCACCATGGACTCTGCCGCTGAGACAGGACCTTCTACTTCAAGGTCCTTTCAACCATCCAAATCTAATTTCTCTGAGGCTGACTGCCTGGAGATTGAACGCTTGATTTTATCAAAGCGTGGTTTCTCCGAGTCAGTCATTGACACCTTAATTCAGGCTCGAAAGCCTATCACCAGGAAAATCAATCATAAGATATGGCGTAAATATCTTTATTGGTGTGAATCCAAGGGCTACTCATGGAGTAAGGTCAGGATTCCCAGGATATTATCTTTTCTCCAAGAAGGATTGGAGAAAGGATTGTCAGCTAGTTCCTTAAAAGGACAGATTTCTGCTCTGTCTATTCTTTTGCACAAGCGTCTGGCGGATGTTCCAGACGTTCAGGCATTTTGTCAGGCTTTATTTAGAATCAAGCCTGTGTTTAAACCTGTTGCTCCACCTTGGAGCTTAAATTTGGTTCTTAAAGTTCTTCAGGGGTTTCCATTTGAACCTCTTCATTCCATAGATATCAAACTTTTATCTTGGAAAGTTCTTTTTTTTGGTAGCTATTTCCTCGGCTCGTGGAGTTTCCGAGTTATCTGCCTTACAATGTGATTCTCCTTATCTGATCTTCCATGCAGATAAGGTAGTTCTGCGTACCAAACCTGTGTTTTTACCTAAGGTGGTATCTAATAAGAATATCAATCAGGAGATTGTTGTTCCATCATTGTGTCCTAATCCTTCTTCAAAGAAGGAACGTCTATTACACAATCTTGACGTGGTTCGTTCTTTAAAGTTTTATTTACAAGCTACTAAAGATTTTCGTCAAACATCTGCTTTGTTTGTTGTCTACTCTGGACAGAGGAGAGGCCAAAAGGCTTCGGCAACTTCTCTTTCTTTTTGGCTAAGGAGTATAATACGCTTAGCTTATGAGACTGCTGGCCAGCAGCCTCCTGAAAGGATTACAGCTCATTCTACTAGAGCTGTGGCTTCCACATGGGCCTTTAAAAATGAGGCTTCTGTTGAACAGATTTGCAAGGCGGCGACTTGGTCTTCGCTTCATACCTTTTCAAAATTCTATAAATTTGATACTTTTGCTTCTTCGGAGGCTATTTTTGGGAGAAAGGTTTTACAGGCAGTGGTACCTTCCATTTAAGTACCTGCCTTGTCCCTCCCTTCATCCGTGTACTTTAGCTTTGGTATTGGTATCCCACAAGTAATGGATGATCCGTGGACTGGATACACCTTACAAGAGAAAACATAATTTATGCTTACCTGATAAATGTATTTCTCTTGTAGTGTATCCAGTCCACGGCCCTGCCCTGTCATTTTAAGGCAGGTATTTTTTAATTTTAAACTACAGTCAGCACTGCACCCTATGGTTTCTCCTTTCTCTGCTTGTCTTCGGTCGAATGACTGGATATGGCAGTTAGGGGAGGAGCTAAATAGCAGCTCTGCTGTGGATGATCCTCTTGCAACTTCCTATTGGGAAGGAGAATATCCCACAAGTAATGGATGATCCGTGGACTGGATACACCACAAGAGAAATAAATTTATCAGGTAAGCATAAATTATGTTTTTCCATAGTGTTTTCATTCTAAAGCAGCAGAAATAATTGAACAGTATTGTGTGGCTTGGTAGCCCTCCAAAAGTGTCCCAAATTTCAGTAGGTGCAGGTATTTTTTATATATGTATTTTAACTGATGTGGAACATCCTGTCTGATATGTTTTCTTTGCTCTTACTAAAGCCAATATACCAACTAAATCAGCTCTGCATATAAAAGCTATATATATTTACTAGGCGATAAGTCTGCCCAGAGCTCAGTCTATTTAAAAAAAAACTACAAACCCCAAAGCTAAAATTTCAAAAAATGTAAAATTACAGAAAAAAATAAACAAAGCTATCCAAAATAAAAAAATTAAACCTAAACTTATACCTCTATAAAAATAAAAAATCCTCCCCGAAATATAAAACACCCCCTAATCTAATGCTAAACTACCAATAGCCCTTAAAAGGGCCTTTGTAGGGCATTGCCCTATGTTAAACAGCTCTTTTACCTAAACAAATTACCAATTGCCCCCTAACAGTAAAACCCCCCACCCACCAAACTCCCCAAAATAAAAAACACTAAAAAAAATAAATAAACTACCCATTGTCCCTAAAGTGGCATTTGTATGGGCATTGCCCTTAAAAGGGCAATCAGCTCTTTTCCAGCCCAAAAAACCCTAATCTTAAAAAAAAAAAAAAAAAATCCTAAAGCTAAGCCCCAAATAGGTACTCACCGTTTCTGAAGTCCGGCGGAGAAGGTCTTCTTCCAGACGGCTCCATCATCTTCTATCTTCATCCAGAACTAAGGCGGCTCGGAGCAGAGGTGCGGAGCTGTCTTCCCTGATGCGTGGATCCTCGGTGGCAGCGGTGTTCCTCGGCGGCATGGAGGCTCCTCTTCATCCGAAGTCTGTCGTACAGTACACTGAAGATTGAAGGCAAGGTACCGCAATCAATTTGGGGTACCTTGCATTCCTATTGGCTGAAATTTTGAAATCAGCCAATAGGATTAGAGCTACTGAAATCCTATTGGCTGTTCAAATCAGCCAATAAGATTTCAGAAGCTTTCATCCTATTGGCTGATTTCAACATTTCAGCTAATAGGAATGCAAGGTACCACAATAAATATGGGGTACCTTGCATTCTATCTTCATTGTGCGACAGATGATCGCATGAAGAGAAGCCTCCACGCCGCTGAGGACCCTCGCCGCCAAGGACCGCCTCTGAGGATCCACGCATTGGGGAAGCCAGCTCCGCACCGCCTTCACTCCAGATGAAGATAGAAGATGACAGAGGCCCGCCTGGAAGAAGACCTTCTCCACCGGACTTCAGGAACGGTGAGTAACTATTTGGGGCTTAGTGTTGTTTTTTTTTTTAGGTTTTTTTTATTTATAAGATTGGGGATTTAATGGGCTGGAAAAGAGCTGATTGCCCTTTTAAGGGCAGTAAAAGAGCTGAATGCCCTTTTAAGGGCAATGCCCATAAAAATGCCCCTTTAGGGGCAATGGATAGTTTAGTTTTTTTTAGTGTTAGTTTGGTGGGTTTTTACAGTTAGGGGGGATTTAGTCATTTTTAAATGTAAAAGAGCTGTTTAACTTAGGGCAATGCCCTACTAAAAGCCCTTTTAAGGGCTATTGGTAGTTTAGTTTAGGGGTGTTTTTATTTTGGGGGGCTTTTTTATTTTCATAGGGATTAGGTTTAAAATAAAAAAAAATTTATAATTTTGTTTATTTTTTCTGTAATTTTAGAGTTTATTTTTTGTAATTTTAGATTTTTTTTTGCAATTTAATGTTAGGTTTTATTTAAGTGTAACCTAGTATTGGGGTTAATTTAAGGGGTGTTAGGTTAGGGGGCTTAGTAATTAAATTAGTTATTTGTGTTGTGGTGGGTTGGCGGTTTAGGAGTTAATAGGACAATTAGGTTTATTGCGATGAGGGGGGTTTGTTGATTTAGGGATTAATAGGTTAATTAGGTTTATTGTAATGTGGGAGTTTGTCGGTTTAGGGATTAATAGGTTAATTAGGTTTATTGTGATGTGGGGGGTTTTCGGTTTAGGGGTTAATAGGTTAATTATGTTTATTGCGATGTAGGGGTTAATAGGTTAATTAGGTTTATTGCGATGTGGGGGGTTGGCGGTTAATGCGTTAATATTTTAATTGTTATTTGCGGATAAGGGGTTAATTACTTTATTATTTTGCGATGTGGGGGTTTGCGGTTTTGGTGTTTGTTAACCCCTTAAGGACAAGACCATTTTTCAATTGTCTTACCCTTAAGGACCAGGGCTATTTTTGCATTTCTGCTGTGTTTGTGTTTAGCTGTAATTTTCCTCTTACTCATTTACTGTACCCACACATATTATATACCGTTTTTTCTCCCCATTAAATGGACTTTCTAAAGATACCATTATTTTAATCATCCTATATAATAAAAGGCCAAGTGTGTTTGTCCGAAGCTGTCATGCGCAGTAGAGACTGCGCGCAAGGACAAACACACCTGGCCTTAGAGTCCCTACCTGAAAAGCCAGTGTGGGCGAAAGTTGGTGTGGCGGGGGGCATGGCCGGGTGTGGCGGGGGGCATGGCCGGGTGTGACGGGGCGTGGTCGGGCGCACAAGAGGGATAGAGGGGGAGAGAGAGAGCATGCAAAATAGAGGGGGAGAGATATAGAAAGAGAGGGGGAGAGAACAAAATAGATGGGAAAGAGCAAGAGAGGGGGGGGGGAGAGAGCAAAATAGAGGGGAAAGAGCAAAAGAGATGGGAATGAGCAAAATAGAGGGAAGAGAGAGAGAGAGCAAAAGAGAGGGATGGAGAGAAAGAGGGAGGAGAGAGAGCAAAAGAGAGGTGGGAGAGAGTGCAAAAGAGAGGGGGGGAGAGAGTGCAAAAGAGAGGGGGGAGAGAGAGCGCAAAAGAGAGGGGGAGACAGAGCAAAAGAGACGGATGGGAGAGAGAGAGCACAAAAGAGAGGGGGAATAGAGAGAGCGCAAAAGAGGGGGGAGAGAGAGCGCAAAAGAGAGTGGGGAGAGATCACAAAAGAGAGTGGGGAGAGATCACAAAAGAGAGGGGGAGGGAGAGAGCGCAAAAGAGAGGGGGGGAGAGAGAGAGTGCAAAAGTGAGTGGGAGAGAGCACAAAAGAGAGAGGGAGAGAGAGAGTGCAAAAGAGAGGGGGAGAGAGAGCACAAAAGAGAGGGGGGGAGAGAGAGCGCAAAAGAGAGGGGGAGAGAGCACAAAAGAGAGAGGGGAGAGAGAGAGCGCAAAAGAGAGGGGGAGAAAGAGCAAAAGAGAGGGATGGGAGAGAGACAGAGCAAAAGAGAGGGATGGGAGAGAGAGAGAGCACAAAAGAGAGGGGGAATAGAGAGAGCGCAAAAGAGGGGGGAGAGAGAGCGCAAAAGAGAGTGGGGAGAGATCACAAAAGAAAGTGGGGAGAGATCACAAAAGAGAGGGGGGAGGGAGAGAGCGCAAAAGAGAGGGGGGAGAGAGAGAGCGCAAAAGTGAGTGGGAGAGAGCACAAAAGAGAGAGGGAGAGAGAGAGTGCAAAAGAGAGGGGGAGAGAGAGCACAAAAGAGAGGGGGGAGAGAGAGCGCAAAAGAGAGGGGGAGAGAGCACAAAAGAGAGAGGGGAGAGAGCGCAAAAGAGAGGGGGGAGAGACCACAAAAGAGAGGGGGAGAGAGCGCAAAAGAGAGGGGGGAGAGAGAGCAAAAGAGAGGGGGAGAGAGAGAGCGCAACAGAGAGGGGGAGAGAGTGCAAACGAGAGGGGAGAGTGAGCGCAAAAGAGAGGGGGAAGAGAGAGCAAAAGAGAGGGGGTAGAGAGCAAATGAGAGGGGGGAGAAAGCAAAAGAGAGGGGGAGAGAGGGAGCAAAAAGAGAGGGAAAGAGCAAAAGAGAGGGGAGAGAGAGCCAAAGAAAAGGGGGTAGAGAGAGCAAAAGAGAGGTGGAGCGAGAGTGAGGGGGAGAGCTCACAAAAGAGGGGGGAGCGAGAGCAAAAGAGAGGGGGGGAGAGAGAGCAAGGGGTGGAACCGCTGTACTGCAAAAAATGGCCCGTGTGAACGGGCTTTAGGACTAGTATCTTATAATTTACTTTAAAAAAATGATAAAATATGATGAAAAAATTGAAAAAACACACTTTCTTTCATGTAATTGGCAAGAGTCCATGAGCTAGTGACATATGGGATATACAATGCTACCAGGAGGGGAAAAGTTTCCGAAACCTCAAAATGCCTATAAATACACCCCTCGCCACACCCACAATTCAGTTTTACAAACTTTGCCTCCTATGGAGGTGGTGAAGTAAGTTTGTGCTAAGATTTCTACGTTTATATGCGCTTCTCAGCATTGTTGAAGCCCAATTCCTCTCATAGTACAGCGAATGTCAGAGGGACGTGAAGGGAGTATCACCTATTGAATACGATGATTTCCCTAATGGGGGTCTTTTTTATGGGTTCTCTGTTATCGGTCGTAGAGATTCATCTCCTACCTCCCTTTTTAGATCGACAATATACTCTCAAATTTACCATTACCTCTACTAAAGAACTGTTTTAGTACTGGTTTGGCTATCTGCTATATGTGGATGGGTGTCTTTTTGGTAAGTATGTTTTTATTACTTAAGACACTCTCAGCTATGGTTTGGCACTTTATGCAAATTATATATAGTTCTAAATATATGTATTGTACTTATATTTGCCATGAGTCAGGTTCATGTATTTCCTTCTGCAGACTGTCAGTTTCATATTTCGGAATATAAATACTTTAAGAAATTTGTTTCTTACCTGGGGTTTAGTCTTTTTTAAATTTTGACTACTTTTGCATTTGCGGGTATTAGGCCCGCGGGTGCGTCAAATGTTAGACTTTATTGCGTCATTTTTGGCGCAGGAAATTACGTTTTTTGACGCAACTTCGTCATTTCAGGCGTCATACGTGACGTCGAGACCTTTCACACGCAACGTCATTAGTGACACAAGTGTGTAATTTCCGGTCATTTTTTTCGCCAAAAAAGTTTACGTTACGTTGTGCGTCATACTTGGCGCCAATTTTTTTTTCATTATTTCAATACCCCATTCATGTTTGCCTCCTGCTTTCTACTCTATCAAGAGGCCTATGCTTTTGCATTTTTTCCCATTCCTGAAACTGTCATTAAGGAAATAGATAATTTTGCTTTATATGTTGTTTTTTCTTTTACATTGAGCAAGATGTCCCAATCCGATCCTGTCTCTGAAGTTTCTGCTGGAACATTGCTGCCTGACATCGGTTCTACCAAAGCTAAGTGCATTTGTTGCAAAATTGTAGAAATTATTCCACCAAATGTCATTTGTAATAGTTGTCATGATAAACTTTTACATGCAGATAGTGTTTCTATCAGTAATAGTACATTGCCAGTTGCAGTTCCTTCAACTTCTAATGTGCATGATATACCTGTAAATTTTAAAGAATTTGTTTCTGAATCTATTATGAAGGCTTTGTCTGCATTTCCACCTTCTAATAAACGTAAAAGGTCTTTTAAAACTTCTCATTTAGCTGATGAAATTTCAAATGACCAACAACATAATAATTCATCCTCTTCTGCTGAGGATCTATCTGAAACAGAAGATCCTTCCTCAGATATTGACACTGACAAATCTACTTATTTATTTAAAATAGAGTATATGCGTTCTTTATTAAAAGAAGTGTTAATTACTTTGGATATTGAGGTAACCAGTCCTATTGACGTTCAGTCTAATAAACGTTTAAATGCTGTTTTTAAACCTCCTGTGGTTTCCCCAGGTGTTTTTCCCATTCCTGAGGCTATTGCTGATATGATTTCTAGGGAATGGAATAAGCCAGGTACTTCCTTTGTTCCTTCTTCAAGGTTTAAAAGATTGTATCCTTTACCAGCAAAATCTATAGAGTTTTGGGAAAAGATCCCCAAAGTTGATGGGGCTATTTCTACTCTTGCTAAACGTACCACTATTCCTATGGAAGATAGCACTTCCTTTAAGGATCCTTTAGATAGGATGCTTGAATCTTATCTAAGGAAGGCCTATTTCTCTTGTTAAGTGTGTTCAGTCCACGGGTCATCCATTACTTATGGGATATTCTCCTTCCCAACAGGAAGTTGCAAGAGGATCACCCACAGCAGAGCTGCTATATAGCTCCTCCCCTAACTGTCATATCCAGTCATTCTCTTGCAAGCCTCAACCAAGATGGAGGTCGTAAGAGGAGTGTGGTGTTTTATACTTAGTTCTTTCTTCAATCAAAAGTTTGTTATTTTTAAATGGTGCCGGAGTGTACTGTTTATCTCAGGCAGTATTTAGAAGAAGAATCTGCCTGCGTTTTCTATGATCTTAGCAGAAGTAACTAAGATCCATGGCTGTTCTCACATATTCTGAGGAGTGAGGTAACTTCAGAGAGGGAATGGCGTGCAGGTTTTCCTGCAATAAGGTATGTGCAGTTAATATTTTTCTAGGGATGGAATTTGCTAGAAAATGCTGCTGATACCGAACTAATGTAAGTAAAGCCTTAAATGCAGTTATAGCGACTGGTATCAGGCTTATTAATAGAGATACATACTCTTATAAAAATGTAATATAAAACGTTTTGCTGGCATGTTTATTCGTTTTTATATGTATTTGGTGATAAAACTTATTGGGGCCTAGTTTTTTTCCACATGGCTGGCTTGAATTTTGCCTAGTAACAGTTTCCTTATGCTTTCCACTGTTGTAATATGAGTGGGAGGGGCCTTTTTTAGTGCTTTTCTGTGCAGATAAAAATACTGACAGAGACATTCAGCTTCCCTCTGCATGATCCAGGACATCTCTGGAGGGCTCAAAAGGCTTCAAAGTCGTTTTTGAGGGAGGTAAAAAGCCACAGTAGAGCTGTGGCAGTTGTTGTGACTGTTTGAAAAAACAAACAAACAAAAAAAAAAAAACGTTTTTGTCTTTTATTATTCAGTTTTGGGTATTAAGGGGTTAATTATCCATTTGCAAGTGGGTACAATGCTCTGCTAACTTGTTACATACACTGTAAAAATTTTGTTAGTGTAACTGCCTTTTTTCACTGTTATTTCAAATTTTGACAAAATTTGTGTTTCTTAAAGGTGCAGTAACGTTTTTTATATTGCTTGTAAACTTGTTTAAAGTGTTTTCCAAGCTTGCTAGTCTCATTGCTAGTCTGTTTAAACATGTCTGACACAGAGGAAACTACTTGTTCATTATGTTTGAAAGCCATGGTGGAGCCCCATAGGAGAATGTGTACTAAATGTATTGATTTCACCTTAAACAGTAAAGATCAGTCTTTAACTATAAAAGATATATCACCAGAAGATTCTGACGAGGGGGAAGTTATGCCGACTAACTCTCCCCATGTGTCAGACCCTTCGCCTCCCGCTCAGGGGATGCACGCTAATATGGCGCCAATTACATCAGGGACGCCCATAGCGATTACCTTGCAGGACATGGCTGCAATCATGAATAATACCCTGTCAGAGGTATTATCCAGGTTGCCTGAATTAAGAGGCAAGCGCGATTGCTCTGGGGTTAGGAGAAATACAGAGCGCGCAGATGCTGTAAGTGCCATGTCTGATACTGCGTCACAATATGCAGATCATGAGGACGGAGAGCTTCAGTCTGTGGGTGACATCTCTGATTCGGGGAAACCTGATTCAGAGATTTCTAATTTTAAATTTAAGCTTGAGAACCTCCGTGTGTTGCTTGGGGAGGTATTAGCTGCTCTGAATGACTGTAACACAGTTGCAGTATCAGAGAAATTGTGTAGGCTGGATAAATACTATGCGGTACCGGTGTGTACTGATGTTTTTCCTATACCTAAAAGGCTTACAGAAATTATTAGCAAGGAGTGGGATAGACCGGGGGTGCCTTTTTCCCCACCTCCTATATTTAGAAAAATGTTTCCAATAGACGCCACTACACGGGACTTATGGCAGACGGTCCCTAAGGTGGAGGGAGCAGTTTCTACTTTAGCAAAGCGTACTACTGTCCCGGTTGAGGACAGTTGTGCTTTTTCAGATCCAATGGATAAAAAATTGGAGGGTTACCTTAAGAAAATGTTTATTCAACAAGGTTTTATTTTACAGCCCCTTGCATGCATTGCGCCTGTCACGGCCGCGGCGGCATTCTGGTTTGAGGCCCTGGAAGAGGCCATCCATACAGCTCCATTGACTGAAATTATTGACAAGCTTAGAACACTTAAGCTAGCTAACTCATTTGTTTCTGATGCCATTGTTCATTTGACTAAACTAACGGCTAAGAATTCCGGATTCGCCATCCAAGCGCGTAGGGCGCTATGGCTTAAATCCTGGTCAGCTGACGTGACTTCAAAGTCTAAATTACTCAACATTCCTTTCAAGGGGCAGACCTTATTCAGGCCTGGTTTGAAGGAAATTATTGCTGACATTACTGGAGGTAAGGGTCACACCCTTCCTCAGGACAGGGCCAAAGCAAAGGCCAAACAGTCTAATTTTCGTGCCTTTCGAAATTTCAAGGCAGGTGCAGCATCAACCTCCTCCGCTTCAAAACAAGAGGGAACTTTTGCTCAATCTAAGCAGGGCTGGAAACCTAACCAGTCCTGGAACAAAGGCAAGCAGGCCAGAAAGCCTGCTGCTGCCTCTAAGACAGCATGAAGGAACGGCCCCCTATCCGGCGACGGATCTAGTAGGGGGCAGACTTTCTCTCTTCGCCCAGGCGTGGGCAAGAGATGTTCAAGATCCCTGGGCGTTGGAGATCATATCTCAGGGATATCTTCTGGACTTCAAAGCTTCCCCTCCACAAGGGAGATTTCATCTTTCAAGGCTATCTGCAAATCAGATAAAGAAAGAGGCATTCCTACGCTGTGTGCAAGACCTCCTAGTTATGGGAACGGACGGAACAAGGACAGGGTTTTTATTCAAATCTGTTTGTGGTTCCCAAAAAAGAGGGAACCTTCAGACCAATTTTGGATCTAAAGATCTTAAACAAATTCCTCAGAGTTCCATCTTTCAAAATGGAAACTATTCGGACCATCCTACCCATGATCCAAGAAGGTCAGTACATGACCACAGTGGACTTAAAGGATGCCTACCTTCACATACCGATTCACAAAGATCATCATCGGTTTCTAAAGTTTGCCTTTCTAGACAGGCATTACCAATTTGTAGCTCTTCCCTTCGGTTGGCTACAGCCCCGAGAATCTTTACAAAGGTTCTGGGCTCACTTCTGGCGGTTCTAAGACCACGAGGCATAGCGGTGGCTCCGTATCTAGACGACATCCTGATACAGGCGTCAAGCTTTCAAGTTGCCAAGTCTCATACAGAGATAGTTCTGGCATTTCTGAGGTCGCACGGGTGGAAAGTGAACGAGGAAAAGAGTTCTTTATCCCCACTCACAAGAGTCTCCTTCTTAGGGACTCTTATAGATTCTGTAGAAATGAAAATTTATCAAAACTTCTAAATGCTTGCCGTGTTCTTCACTCCATTCCGCGCCCTTCGGTAGCTCAGTGTATGGAGGTAATCGGCTTAATGGTAGCGGCAATGGACATAGTGCCATTTGCGCGCCTTCATCTCAGACTCAGATTCATCGTTGAGGCAAACCAGAGTTGGATCTTATGGGGTCTCGCCAGAACGCCAAGCTTCCTTGTTACGGATCCAGGTCCAGGGACCCAGAAGCGACGCTGATAGATGCACTAGCAGCGCCTTGGTTCTTCAACCTGGCTTATCTGTTTCCACCATTTCCTCTGCTCCCTCGACTGATTGCCAAAATCAAACAGGAGAGAGCATCGGTGATTCTGATAGCACCTGCGTGGCCACGCAGGACTTGGTATGCAGACCTAGTGGACATGTCATCCTTTCCACCATGGACTCTGCCTCTAAGACAGGACCTTCTGATACAAGGTCCTTTCAATCATCCAAATCTAATTTCTCTGAGACTGACTGCATGGAGATTGAACGCTTGATTCTATCAAAGCGTGGCTTCTCTGAGTCAGTCATTGATACTTTAATACAGGCACTTTTCTTCATTCTCTTGGTATCTTTATTTGAAATGCAAGAATGTAAATTTAGATGCCGGCCCATTTTTGGTGAACAACCTGGGTTGTCCTTGCTGATTGGTGGATAAATTCATCCACCAATAAAAAAATTGCTGTCCAGAGTACTGAAACCAAAAAAAAGCTTAGATGCCTTCTTTTTCAAATAATGATAGCAAGAGAACGAAGAAAATTTGATAAAAGGAGTAAATTAGAAAGTTGCTTAAAATTGCATGCTCAATCTGAATCACGAAAGAAATTTTTTTGGTACAGTGTCCCTTTAATGTTAGATCCATGTCTTTAGCCAGTATTAGCTAGAAGAGCTTTGTGGCTTAAATCTTGGAATGCTGATATGACATCTAAGTCTAGATTACTATCGCTTTCTTACAGGGTAATAATTTATTTGGTTCTCAGTTGGATTCTATTATTTCAACTGTTACTGGAGGGAAATGAGTTTTTCTGCCTCAGGATAAAAAACCTAAGGGCAAATCTAAGGCTTCTAACCGTTTTCGTTCCTTTCGTCAGAATAAGGAACAAAAACTCAATCCTCCTCCCAAGGAATCTGCTTCCAGTTGGAAGCCTTCCTCAAATTTTAATAAATCCAAGCCATTTAGGAAACCAAAGTCTGCCCCTAAGTCCGCATGAAGGTGTGGCCCTCATTCCAGCTCAGCTGGTAGGGGGCAGATTAAGGTTTTTCAAGGATTTTTGGATAAAATCTGTCCAAAATCATTGGATTCAGAGCATTGTCTCTCAAGGGTATCAAATAGGATTCAAAGTAAGACCCCCTGTGAGAAGATTTTTTCTCTCACACATTCCTGTAAATCCAGTAAAAGCTCAGGCTTTTCTGAAGTGTGTTTCAGACCTGGAGTCTTCAGGGGTAATCATGCCAGTTCCTCCTCAGGAACAAGGTTTGGGGTTTTATTCAAACCTATTCATTGTACCAAAGAAAGAAAATTTGTTCAGACCAGTTCTGGATCTGAAAATTTTGAATCGTTATGTAAGAGTACCAACTTTCAAGATGGTGACTATAAGGACTATTCTGCCTTTTGTTCAGCAAGGACATTATATGTCCACAATAGACTTGCAGGATGCATACCTTCATATTCCTATTCATCCAGAACATTATCAGTTCCTGAGATTCTCTTTTCTAGACAAGCATTACCAATTTGTTGCTCTTCCATTTGGCCTAGCAACAGCTCCAAGAATCTTTTCAATTGTTCTGGGTGCCCTACTATCTCTAATCAGAGAACAGGGTATTGCAGTGTTTCCTTATTTGGACGATATCTTGGTACTAGCTCAGTCTTTACATACTGCAGAATCTCACACGAATCAACTAATGTTGTTTCTTCGGAAACATGGTTGGAGGATCAATTTACCAAAACATTTCTTGATTCCTCAGACAAGGGTTAAATTTTTTAGGTTTCCAGATAGATTCAGTGTCCATGACTCTGTCTCTAACAGACAGGAGACATTTAAAATTGGTTGCAGCCTGCCGGCGCCTTCAGTCTCAGTCATTCCCTTCAGTGGCTATGTGCATGGAAGTTTTAGGTCTCATTACTGCCGCATCGGACGCAGTCCCCTTTGCTCGTTTTCACATGAGACCTCTACCGCTTTGTATGCTGAATCAATGGTGCAGGGATTATACAAAGATATCACAATTAATATCCTTGAATCCCAATGTACGACACTCTCTGACATGGTGGCTAGATCACCATCGTTTGGTTCAAGGGGCTTCTTTTGTTCGCCCAACCTGGACTGTGATCACAACAGATGCGAGTCTTTCAGGTTGGGGAGCCATTTGGGGGTCTCTGACAGCACAAGGGGTTTGGAAATCTCAAGAGGCGAGATTACCAATAAATATTTTAGAACTCCGTGCAATTCTCAGCAACTCCGTGCTCTTCAGTTCTGGCCTCTGCTAAAGAGAGAACCGTTCATTTGTTTTCAGACAGACAATATCACAACTGTGGCTTATATCAATCATCAGGGTGGGACTCACAGTCCCCAAGCTATGAAAGAAGTATCTCGAATACTTGCTTGGGCGGAATACAGCTCCTGTCTAATCTCTGCGGTGCATATTCCAGGTGTAGACAATTGGGAAGCGGATTATCTCAGCCGCCAGACTTTACATCCAGGGGAGTGGTCTCTCCATCCAGATGTGTTTTCTCAGATTGTTCAGATGTGGGGGCTTCCAGAGATAGATCTCATGGCCTCTCATCTAAACAAGAAACTTCCCAGATACTTGTCCAGGTCCAGGGATGTTCAGGCGGAAGCAGTGGATGCGCTGACACTTCCTTGGTGTTATCAACCTGCTTACATCTTCCCGCCTCTAGTTCTTCTTCCAAGAGTGATTTCCAAAATCATCATGGAACAGTCTTTTGTGTTGCTGGTGGCTCCAGCATGGCCACACAGGTTTTGGTATGCGGATCGGGTTCGGATGTCCAGTTGCCCGCCTTGGCCACTTCCGTTACAGCCGGACCTACTATCTCAAGGTCCGTTTTTCCATCAGGATCTCAAATCATTAAATTTGAAGGTATGGAAATTGAACGCTTAGTTCTAAGTCATAGAGGTTTCTCTGATTCAGTGATTAATACTATGTTACAAGCTCGTAAATCTGTCTCTTGGAAGATTTATTATAGAGTTTGGAAGGCTTACATTTCATGGTGTTCTTCTCATAAATTCTCCTGGCATTCTTTTAGAATTCCTAGAATTTTGCAGTTTCTTCAGGATGGTCTGGATAAGGGTTTGTCTGCAAGTTCCTTGAAAGGACAAATCTCCGCTCTTTTTGTTTTATTTCACAGAAAAAATGCTATACTTCCTGATATACACTGTTTTGTACAGGCTTTAGTTCGTATTAAGCCTGTCATTAAGTCTATTTCTCCTCCTTGGAGTCTTAATTTGGTTCTGAGGGCTTTACAGGCTCCTCCTTTTGAACCTATGCATTCTTTGGACATTAAACTACTTTCCTGGAAAGTGTTGTTCCTTTTGGCTATCTCTTCTGCTACAAGAGTTTCTGATCTATCTGCTCTTTCTTGTGAGTCTCCTTTTCTGATTTTCCATCAGGATAAGGCAGTTTTGCGGACTTCTTTTCAATTTTTACCTAAGGTTGTGAATTATAACAACATTAGTAGAGAAATTGTTGTCCCTTCTTTATGTCCTAATCCTAAGAATTCTTTGGAGAGATCCTTACATTCTTTGGTTGTGGTAAGAGCTTTGAAATATTATGTGGAAGCTACTAAAAATTTTAGGAAGACTTCTAGTCTATTTGTTTTATTTCTTCTACAAGATATGACGAGTCCACAGATTTCATCTTTACTTGTGGGATTTATCCTCCTGCTAACAGGAAGTGGCAAAGAGCACCCCAGCATAGCTGTATATATAGCCCCTCCCTTCCCTCCACCCCCAGTCATTCTCTTTGCCTGTGTTAGTAATAGGAAGAGGAAGTGAGGTGTTAGTTTTAGATTCTTCAATCAAGAAGTTTTTTATTTTAAAATGGTACCGGTGAGTACTATTTTCCTCAGGGAGAAATGGATTAAGGAATGAAGAAATTTTTCTGCCCTGAGGTTGATGATCTTAGCAGATGTTACTAAGATCCATTCTGGTTCCCACAGAGCTTCTGAAGGTAGTGCAAGAGAAATCTTCAGTGTGGAGAACGGTGTCATGCTACAGGTATGAGCCTTTTATTTCTGAGGAGACTTGTTATATCAGAACTGGCTGACAATTTTCCCTGTAAGGGAAGGGGTAAGCAGTAGACCTATATGACTGAGGGTGTTACTGAATTTTTTGTTTTTTATGTATATTGATACTAAGGTTTTGCATATTTATATTTGGGCTTGACACTGGGAGAGGCAGCTTGACACTTATATAGTTAATATTGAAGGGGTCAGTAGGGCTGCAGTTATATGTATTATGATTGTGAGTGCAGGGGACCATATGGCTTATTTCAAACCGCTTTCCATGCGGTTAGGCAGACTGTTGATGCAACGTCCATGATGGGCGGGGCCTATTTCGCATGCTCAGATGCTCAGTTTTCTCTCACTAAGAAGGCAGCAGGCATTAGCTCTGGTGGGGCCTAAGGTTGTTTTCCAGTCACCGGATCATTGTCGAGTCAATTTTGTGTACCCTGAGGTGCAGGGGCTGTTTTCATTGTTAAAGTCTATTTTTCTTCTATAAGGTACGACCAGTCCACGGATTCATCCTTTATTTGTGGGATATTATCCTCCTGCTAACAGGAAGTGGCAAAGAGCACCACATCAGAGCTGTCTATATAGCTCCTCCCTTAGCTCCACCCCCAGTCATTCTCTTTGCCTACTCTAAGTACTAGGAAGGGTAAAGTGAAAGAGGTGATAAAATATTAGTTTTTTAATTTCTTCAAGCAAGAGTTTGTTGTTTTAAATGGTACCCGGTGTGTACTATTTACTCTCAGGCAGCAGATGGATGAAGACTTCTGCCTGGAGGATGATGATCTTAGCATTTGTAACTAAGATCCAGTGCTGTTCCCACAGAGGCTGAGGAGTACAGGAAACTTCAGTGTGAGGAACGTTTTCATGCTATACAGCAGTGAGGTATGTTCAGTCATTTTTTCTGGAGAGACTGTGGTATTTCAGAAAGGCTGACAGTATCCCCATGAGGGTAAGGGTAAGCAGTAATCCTAAGAGCTAATAAGAAGGGCATTACTAAGCTTGCATAAGGGGCTAATTAAAAAAATGTTTGACACTGAGTTGTAAATGTTTGTGGGCAAATGTTTTATGAACTGGGAGTGCTGTTAACGTTTTGTGAGCAATAAAGTTTTGGGCAACTTTATTGAGGGTACACTTGGCTTATTTGTTGGGTCTCAGAACGTACATGGCTTGTTTAAAACCGCTCTGGTGCGGTTCTTTGAGTCTGTAGAGACATCGAGTGAGATGGGCGGGGCCTATTTTCGCGCCTCAGATGCGCAGTTATTTCTTTCATGTAATTAGCAAGAGTCCATGAGCTAGTGACGTATGGGATATACATTCCTACCAGGAGGGGCAAAGTTTCCCAAACCTTAAAATGCCTATAAATACACCCCTCACCACACCCACAATTCAGTTATACAAACTTTGCCTCCCGTGGAGGTGGTGAAGTAAGTTTGTGCTAGATTCTACGTTGATATGCGCTTCGCAGCAGGCTGGAGCCCGGTTTTCTTCTCAGAGTGCAGTGAATGTCAGAGGGATGTGAAGAGAGTATTGCCTATTTGAATTCAATGGTCTCCTTCTACGGGATCTATTTCATAGGTTCTCTGTTATCGGTCGTAGAGATTCATCTCTTACCTCCCTTTTCAGATCGACGATATACTCTTATATACCATTACCTCTACTGATTCTCGTTTCAGTACTGGTTTGGCTATCTACTATATGTAGATGAGTGTCCTGGGGTAAGTAAGTCTTATTTTTTGTGACACTCTAAGCTATGGTTGGGCACTTTATATGTAAAGTTCTAAATATATGTTTTAAACTTATATTTGCCATGATTCAGGATAATCAGTATTCCTTCTTTCAGACTGTCAGTTTCATTATTTTGGGAAAATACATATGAATAAATATTTTTTCTTACCTTAAAAAATTTTTTAATTTGACTTTTTTCCTTGCGGGCTGTTAGGCTCGCGGGGGCAGAAAATGCTTCAATTTATTGCGTCATTCTTGGCGCGAACTTTTTTGGCGCAAAACTTTGTCATTTCCGGCGCCGGAAGTTTACACGTGGTTGCGTCATTTTTGACGCATGTGTGTTACAGACGTTTTTTGCACACAAAAAAAAAAAGTGGGCGGGGCGTCATACTTGGCGCCAAAAAATGTGGGCGTCATACTTGGCGCCACTTTTTTTCACATTTTTTTAAGTCTCACTTTTTTGTTGCTTCTGGTTGCTAGAGGCTTGTTTGTTTTGCATTTTTTCCCATTCCTGAAACTGTCATTTAAGGAATTTGATAATTTTTGCTTTATATGTTGTTTTTTTCTATTACATATTGCAAGATTTTCCATAAACTATTCCTGGATCAGAACATACTGAGGGATTCCTGTTGACTAAGATAAGTCCTACCAAAGCTAAGTTCATTTATTTTAAATGTTATGAATGTTTATCTTTAGCTATGGTTTGTAATAAGTTATCATGATAAACTTTTACATGCAGAATCCATTAGTATTTATGCTTTATGTATTGCTATTCTTTTTACATCTTATGTACAAGATATACTTAGAAAATTTATAAGAATATTTTTCTGATTCTATGTTAAAGGCTTTGTCTGACTTTGCGCCTTCTATTAAAATTTTTAGGTCTTTTTCAAACTTCTTTTTGATGAAGTTTCAAATGACCAACAACATATTGAATTATCCTTCTCTGATGATGTTTTTTCTCTTTCAGAATTTTCTTCATCAGATATTGACACTGACAAATCTACTTTTTTATTTTTTATTAGAGTACATTTGTTTTTTGTTGAAAAGGTGTTGATTATTTTGGATATTAAGGTAACTAGTTCTTTTTCAAAACTAGCTAACATTTTATTTCTGCTTATTTTATCTTCTTTTTTTTTTTCCACTTCTTCATACTAGGGAATGGAATAGGCTGAGAATTTTCTTCAAAGGTTTTAAATTATATTCTTTGCCGGCAGTTAATTTCAATTTTGAGGGTTCTCCAATTTAATGGGGCTATCTCTACTCCTGCTTAATTATGCTATTGTTTCTATAGCAAAATAGTATTTATTTTCCTTTTAGATGGTTGTATCTTATTTAAGGAAAATTATTTATTTTCAGGTACTTTTCTTGGACCTGTGATTTATTTGGAAGATGTTGCTTTTGCTTCATTTTTCTGTTTACTTTAAGATCAAGTATCAGATTATGTTTTATTTAGCATTGTTAAGGGATAAAGTCTACTGCTCATTTGAGGTTCAGACTGGGTGCTGTTGCATTTGTCCTGTTGTCTTGCATTTGTTTATGCAAGTCCGGTGTGTTGACTGGTCCTTTAACTGGATTAACATGCTAATAATTTTATTTGAATCTTCATTTTATTGAATATTTTCACTTTTTGATTTGGGTAGTGGATTTATTTTTCAGCGGAATTGGCTGTCTTTATTTTTATTCCTCCCTCTCTAGTGACTCTTGCGTGGAAGTTCCACATCTTGGGTATCTACTATCCCATACGTCACTAGCTCATGGACTCTTGCTAATTACATGAAAGAAAACATAATTTATGTAAGAACTTACCTGATAAATTCATTTCTTTCATATTAGCAAGAGTCCATGAGGCCCACCCTTTTTGTGGTGGTTATGATTTTTTGTATAAAGCACAATTATTCCAATTCCTTATTTTTTTGATGCTTTCGCTCCTTTCTTGTCACCCACTTCTTGGCTATTCATTAAACTGAATTGTGGGTGTGGTGAGGGGTGTATTTATAGGCATTTTAAGGTTTGGGAAACTTTGCCCCTCCTGGTAGGAATGTATATCCCATACGTCACTAGCTCATGGACTCTTGCTAATATGAAAGAAATGAATTTATCAGGTAAGTTCCTTCATAAATTATGTTTTTTCACTCAGCAAGCAGCAAGCTCTAACTCCTGAGGGTCCTGGTGAATGTTTTGGGCCAAATCGAAGCTTTAACCCCATATTTACTATCCCTGAGGGCAGGTAGGGCCACAGCAGTCAATCTTAACTATTGTAGTTCCAGAGAAATTGTGTAAAATGGACAGATTTCTAGAGGTTCCTGCCTACACTGATGTTTTTCTGGTCCCTAAGAGGATTTCGGACATTGTTACTAAGGAGTGGGATAGACCAGGTATTCCGTTCGCTCCCCCTCCTACTTTTAAGAAAATGTTTCCCATATCAGACACCATACGGGACTCGTGGCAGACGGTCCCTAAGGTGGAGGGAGCTATTTCTACCCTGGCTAAGCGTACAACTATACCTATTGAGGACAGTTGTGCTTTCAAAGATCCTATGGATAAAAAATTAGAGGATCTCCTGAAGAAAATATTTGTTCATCAAGGTTTTCTTCTCCAACCTATTGCGTGCATTGTTCCTGTAACTACTGCAGCGTCCTTTTGGTTCGAGGCTCTGGAGGAGGCTCTTCAGGTTGAGACCCCATTAGATGATATTCTGGATAGAATTAGGGCTCTCAAGCTAGCTAATTGTTTCATTACAGATGCCGCTTTTCAACTGGCTAAATTAGCGGCGAAGAATTCAGGTTTTGCCATTTTAGAGCGTAGAGCGTTATGGCTTAAGTCCTGGTCTGCTGATGTGTCATCAAAGGCTAAGCTTTTAGCCATCCCTTTCAAGGGTAAGACCCTATTCGGGCCTGAACTGAAAGAGATCATTTCAGACATCACTGGAGGGAAAGGCCATGCCCTTCCTCAGGATAAGACAAATAAGATGAGGACCAAACAAAATAATTTTCGTTCCTTTCAAAACTTCAAAGGTGGTCCCTCTACCTCTTCCCCTGCCGCAAAGCAAGAGGGGAATTTTGCTCAATCCAAGTCAGTCTGGAGACCTAACCAGACTTGGAACAAGGGTAAACAGGCCAAGAAGCCCGCTGCTGCCACCAAGACAGCATGAAGGGCTAGCCCCTGATCCGGGACCGGATCTAGTAGGGGGCAGACTTTCTCTCTTTGCTCAGGCTTGGGCAAGAGACGTTCAGGACTCCTGGGCTTTAGAAATCGTAACCCAGGGGTATCTTCTAGATTTCAAGGATTCTCCCCAAGGGAGAGGTTCCATCTTTCTCAATTGTCTGGAAACCAGACAAAAAGAGAGGCGTTCTTACGCTGTGTAGAAGACCTATATACCATGGGAGTGATCTGCCCAGTTCCGAAAACAGAACAGGGGCAGGGGTTCTACTCCAATCTGTTTGTGGTTCCCAAAAAAGAGGGAACCTTCGGACCAATTTTGGATCTCAAGATCCTAAAAAAATTCCTCAGAGTCCCATCCTTCAAGATGGAGACCATTCGGACTATTTTGCCGATGATCCAGGAGGGTCAATATATGACCACCGTGGACTTAAAGGATGCGTATCTACACATCCCTATCCACAAAGATCATCACCAGTTCCTCATGTTCACCTTTCTGGACAAGCATTACCAGTTTGTGGCTCTTCCCTTCGGGTTGGCCACAGCTCCCAGAATTTTCACAAAGGTGCTAGGGTCCCTTCTTGCGGTTCTAAGGCCGCGGGGCATAGCTGTGGCGCCTTATTTGGACGATATCTTAATCCAGGCGTCGACTTACCAACTAGCCAAGTCTCACACGGACATCGTGTTGGCTTTTCTAAGATCTCACGGGTGGAAGGTGAAAGTAAAAAAGAGTTCACTTATCCCTCTCACAAGAGTTCCATTCCTGGGAACTCTGATAGATTCGGTGGACATGAAAATTTTTCTGGCGGAGGTCAGGAAATCAAAACTTTTATCCATCTGCTGAGCTCTGCATTCCATTCCTCGGCCATCAGTGGCTCAGTGTATGGAGGTAATCGGCTTAATGGTAGCAGCAATGGACATAGTTCCGTTTGCTCGCTTGCATCTCAGACCACTGCAACTATGCATGCTCAAACAGTGGAATGGGGATTATGCAGATTTATCTCCTCAGATAAATCTGGACCAAGAGACCAGAGACTCTCTTCTTTGGTGGTTGTCACAGGATCATCTGTCCAAGGGAATGTGTTTCCGCAGGCCAGCGTGGGTCAAAGTGACGACGGACGCCAGCCTATTGGGCTGGAGTGCAGTCTGGAATTCCCTGAAAGCACAGGGTTTGTGGACTCAGGAGGAGGCTCTCCTCCCAATAAATATTCTAGAACTGAGAGCGATATTCAACGTGCTTCAGGCGTGGCCTCAGCTGGCATCGGCCAGATTCATAAGATTCCAGTCGGACAATATCACGACTGTAGCATATATCAATCATCAGGGGGGAACAAAGAGTTCTCTAGCGATGATAGAGGTTACCAAAATAATTCGATGGGCAGAGACTGACTGTTGCCATCTATCAGCAATCTATATCCCAGGAGTGGAGAACTGGGAAGCAGATTTTCTAAGTCGTCAGACTTTTCATCCGGGGTAGTGGGAACTCCATCCGGAGGTGTTTGCACAATTGATTCAGCAATGGGGCACACCAGAATTGGATCTGATGGCGTCTCGTTACGGGTCCAGGTCAAGGGATCCTCAGGCAGTACTGATAGGTGCTCTAGCAGTACCCTGGTCGTTCAACCTGGTTTATGTGTTTCCACCATTTCCTCTCCTTCCTCGTTTGATTGCCAGAATCAAACAGGAGAGAGCTTCGGTGATTTTGATAGCACCTGCGTGGCCACGCAGGACTTGGTATGCAGACCTGGTGGACATGTCATCTCTTCCACCATGGACTCTGCCACTGAGACAGGACCTTCTGATTCAAGGTCCATTCCAGCATCCAAATCTAGTTTCTCTGCTGCTGACTGCTTGGAGATTGAACGCTTGATCTTATCCAAGTGGGGTTTCTCTGAGTCGGTCATAGATACCGTGACTCAGGCTTGAAAGCCTGTCACCTGGAAAATGTATCATAAGATATGGGGTAAATATCTTTATTGGTGCGAATCCAAAGGCTACTCATGGAGTAAGATCAGGATTCCTAGGATTTTGTCCTTTCTCCAAGAAGGATTGGAGAAGGGGCTATCAGCTAGTTCCTTAAAGGGATAGATATCTGCTTTATCAATTCTACTGCACAAGCGTCTGGCAGATGTTCCAGACGTTCAGTCGTTCTTTCAGGCTTTAGTTAGAATCAAGCCTGTGTTTAAACCTGTTACTCCGCCATGGAGTTTGAATTTGGTTCTTAAAGTTCTTCAAGGGGTTCCGTTTGAACCTTTGCATTCCATAGATATTAAGCTTATATCTTGGAAAGTTCTGTTTTTAGTTGCTATCTCTTCGTCTCGAAGAGTTTCTGAACTATCTGCTTTGCAATGCGACTCGCCTTATCTTGTTTTCCATGCTGATAAGGTGGTTTTGCGTACCAAACCTGGATTCCTTCCTAAGGTTGTTACTAATAGGAATATCAATCAGGAAATTGTTGTTCCTTCTCTGTGTCCTAATCATTCCTCTAAGAAGGAGTGTCTGTTGCACAACTTGGACGTGGTTTGTGCTTTGAAGTTTTACTTACAAGCGACCACAGATTTCCATCAAACATCTTCCTTGTTTGTTGTCTATTCTGGAAAACGTAGAGGTCAAAAAGCTACGGCTACCTCTCTTTCTTTTTGGCTGAAAAGCATCATCCATTTGGCATACGAGACTGCTGAACAGCAGCCTCCTGAAAGGATTATAGCTCACTCTACTAGAGCGATGTCTTCCAAATGGGCTTTTAAAAATGATGCTTCTGTTGAACAGATTTGTAAGGCTGCGACTTGGTCTTCGCTTCATACCTTTTCCAAATTTTCCAAATTTGATACTTTTGCTACTTCAGAGGCTATTTTTGGCAGAAAAGTTCTTCAAGCAGTGGTGCCTTCTGTTTAACCATCTGTCTTGTCCCTCCCGTTCATCCCTGTCCTGTAGCTTTGGTATTGTATCCCACAAGTAAAGGATGAATCCGTGGACTTGTCGTAACTTATAGAAGAAAAGTAAATTTATGCTTTCCTGATAAATTAATTTCTTCTATGGTACGACGAGTCCATGGCCTGCCCTGTCATTTTAAGACAGATTATATTTTTTTATTTTAAACTTCAGTCACCTCTGCATCTTGTAATTTCTCCTTTTTCTTCCTGTATTTTCGGTCGAATGACTGGGGGGTGGAGCTAAGGGAGGAGCTATATAGACAGCTCTGCTGTGGTGCTCTTTGCCACTTCCTGTTAGCAGGAGGAAAATATCCCACAAGTAAAGGATGAATCCGTGGATTTGTACCATAGAAGAAATTAATTTATCAGGTAAGCATAAATTCACTTTTTTAATTAAAATGTCTCTTTAAGGGGTGATTTAACCTTTGCTTATGGGGTGCAATAATTTTTGGCAAAATTTAACTGTTTTATATAATCGTTTAGTGATAAAAACAGTTTTTAAGGCAGTTCAGAAAAATTGTTGCGCTTTTATCTCTTAAAGGCGCAGTACGTTTTTTTCAAAAAGTTTTTTGAATCAGTAAATAAGGTGATTTACGACTATTCTGGCTATTGCTAGTCTGTTTAACAGGTCTGAACTTGAGGAAACTCCATCTTCTATGTGTTTAGAAGCCATTGTGGAACCCCCTCTTACTTTGTGTACCTCTTGTACTGAAAGGGCCTTACAATGTAAAAAGCATATTTTATGTAAAGAAAGTGTGCCTAAGGATGATTCTCAGTCTGAAGAGAATCAGGATATGCCGTCTAATTCTCCCCAAGTGTCACAACCTTTAACGCCCACCCAAGCGACGCCGAGTTCCTCAAATGCGTCTAATTCTTTTACTCTGAAGGATATGGCTGCAGTTATGTCAACTAGACTTACAGAAGTATTATCTAAGTTACCAGTGTTACAGGGTAAACACAGTAGGACAGGTATTAATGTGATTAATGAATCCTCTGATACTTTGTTGGCTATTTCCGATGTGCCCTCACAGGGATCTGAGTTGGGGTCAGGGAAATTTTGTCTGAGGGAGAACTTTCGGAACCGGGAAGTGTGTTACCTCAGACAGATTCGGACGTTATGTCCTTTAAATTTAAGCTAGAACACCTCCGCCTGTTCGGGAGGTTTTAGCGACTCTGGATGACTGTGACCCTATTATGGTATCACCAGAGAAATTCTGTAAAATGGATAAATATCTAGAAGTACCCACTTACACTGATGTTTTTCCGGTTACTAAGAGAATCTCAGAGATTATTAAGAAGTAGTCGGACAGACCGGGTATACCGTTCTCTCCCCCTCCTAATTTTAAGAAAATGTATCCCTTATCAGACACCATTCGGGACTCTTGGCAGTCTGTCCCTAAGGTGGAGGGAGCTGTATCTACCCTGGCTAAGCGTACAACTATTCCTATTGAGGACAGCTGTGCTTTCAAAGGCCCTATGGATAAAAAGTTAGAGGGTCTTCTAAAGAAGTTATTTATTCATCAGGGTTTCCTTTTACAACTGACAGCCTGCATTGTTCCAGTTACTACTGCAGCAGCTTTCTGGTTTGATGCCTTAGAAGCGTCTCTTAAAATTGAGACCCCCTTAGAGAATATTCTAGATAGAATTAAGGCTCTCAAGCTGGCTAATTCTTTTATCACAGATGTCGCCTTTCAAATTGCTAAGTTGGCGGCTAAAAATGCAGGATTTGCCATTTTAGCGCGTAGAGCGTTATGGTTAAAATCGTGGTCTGCAGATGTGTCAACCAGGTTTGGAACAAGGGTAAACAACCCAAGAAGCCCGCTGCTGCTACCAAGACAGCATGAAGGGGCGGCCCCCGATCCGGGTCCGGATCTAGTAGGGGGCAGACTTTCTCTCTTTGCCCAGGCTTGGGCAAGAGATGTTCAGGATCCCTGGGCACTGGAAATTGTGACTCACGGGTATCAACTCGAATTCATAGAATTTCTCCCAAGGGGGAGATTTCTTCTTTCATGATTGTCTGTAGACCAGATAAAAAGAGAGGCGTTCTTTCGTTGTGTAAAAGACCTCTCTACTATGGGAGTAATTCATCCCGTTCCAAGACTGGAACAGGGGCAGGGGTTTTACTCAAATCTTTTCGTGGTTCCCAAAAAAGAGGGAACTTTCAGACCCATTTTATATCTCAAGAGTCTAAACAAGTTTCTCAGAGTCCTATCGTTCAAGATGGAGACTATCCGAACAATTTTACCAATGATCCAGGAGGGTCAATATATGACTACCGTGGACTTGAAGGATGCATACCTTCATATTCCTATTCACAAGGATCATCATCAGTACCTAAGGTTTGCCTTCCTGGACAAACATTTTCAGTTTGTGGCTCTTCCCTTCTGGTTGGCCACAGCACCCAGGATCTTCACAAAGGTTCTAGGGTCCCTTCTGGCGGTTCTCAGGCCGCGGGGCATAGCAGTGGCACCTTATCTGGACGATATCTTGATTCAGGCACGGACTTATCATCTAACAAAGTCTTATACAGACACAGTGTTGTCCTTTCTGAGAACTCACGGTTGGAAGGTGAATCTAGAAAAGAGTTCACTAATTCCACAGACAAAGGTTCCCTTCTTGGGAACACTGATAGATTCTATAGCAATGAAGATTTTTCTGACGGAGGTCCGAAAGTCAAAAATTTGAAATACTTGTCGAGCCCTTCAGTCCAATCCTCGGCCGTCAGTGGCTCAGTGTATGAAGGTAATTGGATGGTGGCGGCAATAGACATCATTCCGTTTGCTCGGTTTCATCTCAGACCACTGCAACTGTGCATTCTCGGACAGTGGAATGGGGAGTATACAAATTTATCACCTCCGATAAATCGGGATCAAGAGACCAGAAACTCTCTTCTTTGGTGGTTGTCGCCGGATCATCTGTCCCAGGGGACGTGTTTCCGCAGACCCTTGTGGGTGATAGTGACAACGGACGCCAGTCTACTAGGCTGGGGTGCAGTCTGGAATTCCCTGAAGGCTCAGGGTGTATGGACTCAGTTGGAGTCTCTACTTCCGATCAATATTCTGGAATTGAGAGCAATATTTAATGCTCTTCAGGCGTGGCCTCAGTTGGCTTTGGCCAAATTCATTAGATTCCAGTCGGACAACATCACGACTGTGGCTTACATCAATCATCAGGGAGGAACAAGGAGTTCCTTAGCAATGACAGAAGTATCCAAGATAATTCAATGGGCGGAGACCCACTCTTGTTATCTGTCAGCAATCTACATCCCAGGAGTGGACAACTGGGAAGCAGACTATTTAAGCCGACAGGCTTTTCATCCGGGGGAGTGGGAACTCCATCCGGAGGTATTTGCCTCGCTGATTCTCCGATGGGGCAAACCGGAATTGGATCTGATGGCGTCTTGGCAGAATGCCAAGCTCCAAATATACGGATCCAGGTCGAGAGATCCTCAGGCCGAACTAATAGATGCCTTGGCAGTGCCTTGGTCGTTCAACCTGGCTTATGTGTTTCCACCGTTTCCTCTCCTTCCCCAGGTGATTGCTCGGATCAAACAGGAGAGAGCTTCAGTAATTCTAATTGCGCCTGCGTGGCCACGCAGGACTTGGTATGCAGATCTAGTGGACATGTCCTCTCTGCCTCTGGAAACTCCCAGTGAGACAGGACCTTCTCATTCAAGTTCCTTTCCAACATCCAAATCTAATTCTCTGCAGCTGACTGCTTGGAGATTGAACGCTTGATTTTATCTAAGCGGGGATTCTCTGATGCGGTCATTGATACGTTGATTCAGGCACGTAAGCCTGTCACTAGAAAGATCTATCATAAGATATGGCGTAAATACAGGTATGAGCAGTGGAAAAAAGGAGCACAAGCAGCGGTACGTTGCACTAAAGAATATTTATTGACAAGTAAAAGTGCCTCGGCGCCTAGAGTGAAAAACAAAAACACGTTTGTCAAAACAACAAATAGAACGTGAGAGGGGATAAACACCCCGGGGTAAATACTGATGAAAAATCAAATCAATTAGGACACGCTACAAACTAACAGGTATACGCGTTTCAGCTTACAGCCTTACTCATTACCTAACTAAAACATTGTGAAGTGAACTTTAAAACTAGTAGCTAGTCCTCCCATTGGTAGTCGGGACACACCCCTCAAAAAATCCTCCAATGGGTATTTGATTACGTAGCTATTAGGACCTTGAACAGCAAAGGAGTATCAATAGATGTCAACACACAATTAAATAGTACGTAAATAGTTCATATCATTATTTACATAGTTGGCTACAATACGTTTAGTTATAATTATAGGGTATACAACATATAAGACATATAGGGACATATCGAATATGGGATGGAAATAGATGGGAATAGAGGGAACTCCGGACCCAGCTGGTACCTTTTACAGTGCAAGGGAACCGCTCCATGTTTGCTGAAATACAGATATAAAATGAAATAAAATAAACTGATTATTATATAAATGACTAAACTGTAGTAAGAGGACCCTATAACAATACAGCTTAACATAAATTGACAGTTAAACAATTATCCATTCAATATGGAGAGATTCCCAGCGTTGCCAAAACATATGTAAATGCACATAAATGCTATTTAATGCATTGGTAAGCATCCCATCCCTTACTAAGAGGGTCTATGAGTTGCATGTATACAAGTACCCTAGCTTACAGTGGGTTATGTAGCCCTGTCTGCGTACTGGAATAAAGCAATCAGTTTCCAAAATAACTAGATTTAGATTTTGAGCCCTTAATCTTAAAAAGTGAATATGGGTGGTGTAGACAAGGTGGACTGGACGGGGGAGAGAGTGAGGCCTCACCAAAAATTGATGAGGTCATACTCTG
Source organism: Bombina bombina (assembly GCF_027579735.1). Taxonomy (NCBI): domain Eukaryota; kingdom Metazoa; phylum Chordata; class Amphibia; order Anura; family Bombinatoridae; genus Bombina; species Bombina bombina. The sequence goes on along the minus strand of NC_069501.1, from coordinate 1,143,675,308 downwards.
AGTTAAGGCCTTCTGGAACTCTTGTTCTGAGCTTAAAAATCCAGAATGCCTCCCTCTCCCCCAACCTGCGGGCCCTGTCGACACCTCCCTTGCATGGGGGCCACCCTCTCAATGATGGTCCAGGTAAAGGAGCTAGTGTTTTTCTGGTGTATACCCGCAAAGTGTTGTATTAATGCAGTTGTGAGTACACCTGCCTTTATATCACTCAAATTCTCCTTAATACGGGTTCTGGCCTCTCTGGTCGTAAGGCCTACGTACTGGAGGGAACATTCCCTACCTTGTCTACACCACCCATATTCACTTTTTAAGATTAAGGGCTCAAAATCTAAATCTAGCTATTTTGGAAACTGATTGCTTTATTCCAGTACGCAGACAGGGCTACATAACCCACTGTAAGCTAGGGTACTTGTATACATGCAACTCATAGACCCTCTTAGTAAGGGATGGGATGCTTACCAATGCATTAAATAGCATTTATGTGCATTTACATATGTTTTGGCAACGCTGGGAATCTCTCCATATTGAATGGATAATTGTTTAACTGTCAATTTATGTTAAGCTGTATTGTTATAGGGTCCTCTTACTACAGTTTAGTCATTTATATAATAATCAGTTTATTTTATTTCATTTTATATCTGTATTTCAGCAAACATGGAGCGGTTCCCTTGCACTGTAAAAGGTTCCAGCTGGGTCCGGAGTTCCCTCTATTCCCATCTATTTCCATCCCATATTCGATATGTCCCTATATGTCTTATATGTTGTATACCCTATAATTATAACTAAACGTATTGTAGCCAGCTATGTAAATAATGATATGAACTATTTGCGTACTATTTAATTGTGTGTTGACATCTATTGATACTCCTTTGCTGTTCAAGGTCCTAATAGCTACGTAATCAAATACCCATTGGAGGATTTTTTGAGGGGTGTGTCACGACTACCAATGGGAGGACTAGCTACTAGTTTTAAAGTTCACTTCACAATGTTTTAGTTAGGTAATGAGTAAGGCTGTAAGCTGAAACGCGTATACCTGTTAGTTTGTAGCGTGTCCTAATTGATTTGATTTTTCATCAGTATTTACCCCGGGGTGTTTATCCCCTCTCACGTTCTATTTGTTGTTTTGACAAACGTGTTTTTGTTTTTCACTCTAGTCGCCGAGGCGCTTTTACTTGTCAATAAATATTCTTTAGTGCAACGTACCGCTGCTTGTGCTCCTTTTTTCCTCCTTTTTTCCACTGCTCATTTGTTCTCACTGGCCCTCAGTGCAGCACAGCAGCTAGGCATTGCACTTTAGCCCTGACCGCATCACACACCCATCACCTGGGACGCCGACGGAAGGAGGAGTCATCCACCGCAGCCATTGGAGTTCACTCGGGACACCTCAGGAGCTGGATGTAAGCTGAATAAGATGCTTCTGATTACAGGAAGGAGAGCGGACACATTATCACAAGAGACTGTCGTCTATATTCCAGCAGTGGATAAGGTATGAGTTATGAACTTATGGTCAATACTGCTATATTAGTTATCTAAGTTACTTCACAGACTGACTCTAATATATGTGCATTAACGGTGGAATACAAGCCTCACCGGTCCTAGTTTGGGGTGGGGAAACCCCTAAGGACCCGGACATTTCTATTTGTCAGCATTCACTCAAATATTGAATAATTTTGAATTGGGAGCTAGCTGGTCGACACACTGCTTTCAAATTGGTTGACATATTTAACCGTGGTTACTCTCCGCCAAACTTTTTCCCTGCTTGCTGTAAATACAGGTATACCCCGCTCATACAGTGCGTTAGGGACTGGAGCCCCACCGTAAAGTGAAAAACGCCTTAAAGTGAAACAAGGAGGTTTTAGCTTTCTTTTCACTTGCCAGCGTGTTTAAAAACTTGAAAACATGTTTGAACTAACTTATATTAGGGGTGCAGTAGTGCTACATTTAGTTTAACACTAGCACTGCACAGTATTCAATTAAGATTCAATAAATATTGTACCTGTAAAATAGTGACAATTACTGTAGTAAAATGTGCCAGACTATAGCACTGAGACTCAGATTGCACTGTAATGCTGTAAAGAGAGTGAACTAAGCATAACAAAATAGTGCCAGTCACATTTCTCACAATCTTACAATGATAACAGCACTGTTTCAAAATCCTTGGAGGTTGAACCTCAGCTCCGTGAAGCGCTGTAAAGTGAAGCGCTGTAAAGTGAGGTATACCTGTATCTTTTTTGGTGTGAATCCAAAGGCTACTCATGGAGTAAGGTTAGGATTCCCAGGATTCTGTCTTTTCTCCAAGAAGGATTGGAGAAAGGGTTATCAGTGAGTTCCTTAAAGGGACAAATTTCTGCTTTGTCAATTTTGCTACACAAACGTTTGGCAGATGTTCCAGACGTTCAGTCTTTTTGTCAGGCTCTAACCAGAATTAAGCCTGTGTTTAGACCAATTGCTCCACCCTGGAGTTTGAATTTAGTTCTTAGTGTTCTTCAAGGGGTTCCGTTTGAACCCATGCATTCCATAGATATTAAGTTGTTATCTTGGAAAAAGTTTTGTTTTTGGTTGCTATTTCTTCTGCTCGTAGAGTTTCTGAGCTTTCAGCACTTCAATATGACTCGCCTTATCTTATTTTTCATTCTGATAAGGTGGTTTTACGTACCAAACCTGGGTTCCTTCCTAAGGTTGTTTCAAATAAGAATATTAATCAGGAAATTGTTGTTCCTTCTTTATGTCCTAATCCTTCTTCTAAGAAGGAGCGTCTGTTGCATAACTTGGGCGTGGTCTGTGCCTTGAAGTTTTACTTGCAGGCGACTAAGGATTTCCGTCAATCTTCTTCATTATTCATTGTTTTTTCTGGAAAGTGTAGGGGTCAAAAAGCTACGGCTACCTCTCTTTCTTTTTGGCTGAAGAGTATCATCCGCCTGGCATATGAGACTGCTGGACAGCAGCCTCCTGAAATAATTACGGCTTATTCTACTAGGGCTGTGGCTTCCTCATGGGCATTTAAAAACGATGCTTCTGTTGAACAGATTTGCAAGGCTGTGACTTGGTCGTCTCTTCATACTTTTTCCAAATTTTACAAATTTGATACTTTTGCTTCTTCTGAGGCTGGTTTTGGGAGAAAGGTTCTTCAAGCAGTGGTGCCTTCCGTTTAGGTTCCTGTCTTGTTCCCTCCCTTTCATCCGTGTCCTTTAGCTTTGGTATTGTATCCCACAAGTAAGGATGAAATCCGTGGACTCGTCATATCTTGTAGAAGAAAAGTAAATTTATGCTTACCTGATAAATTAATTTCTTCTACGATATGATGAGTCCACGGCCCACCCTGTTATTTTTTAAGACAGATTTAGATTATATATATTTTTTGTAAACTTCAGTCACCTCTGCACCTTTGGCTTTTCCTTTCTCTTCCTAACTTCGTCGAATGACTGGAGGTGGAGGGAAGGGAGGAGCTATATATACAGCTCTGCTGTGGTGCTCTTTGCCACTTCCTGTTAGCAGGAGGATAAATCCCACAAGTAAGGATGAACTCTGTGGACTCGTCATATTGTAGAAGAAATTAATTGATCAGGTAAGCATACATTTACTTTTTCTGGTCCTAGGAAAGGTCAGAAGGCTTCTGCTATTTCCTTGGCTTCTTGGGTAAAGCTTTTGATTCTTCAAGCTTATTTGGAGTCGGGTCAGACCCCACCTCAGAGAATTACAGCTCATTCTACGAGATCAGTTTCCACTTTGTGGGCTTTTAAGAATGAAGCTTCAGTTGATCAGATTTGCAAAGCGGCAACTTGGTCCTCTTTGCATACATTTACTAAATTCTACCGTTTTGATGTATTTGCTTGTTCAGAAGCAGTTTTTGGTAGAAAAGTTCTTCAGGCAGCTGTTTCAGTTTGATTCTTCTGCTGATGTTTTAAGTTTTTCTTGTCATTAAAGAATAAACTTACAAATTGGATTGTGGATTATTTAATCAGCGGAAAATGTCTGTTGTTTATTTTTATCCCTCCCTCTCTAGTGACTCTTGTGTGGAGTTCCACATCTTGGGTATTGATATCCCATACGTCACTAGCTCATGGACTCTTGCCAATTACATGAAAGAAAACATAATTTATGTAAGAATTTACCTGATAAATTAATTTCTTTCATATTGGCAAGAGTCCATGAGGCCCACCCTTTTTTTATGGTGGTTATGATTTTTTGTATAAAGCACAATTATTTCCAAATTCCTTTGTTGATGCTTTTTACTCCTTTCTTTATCACCCCACTACTTGGCTATTCGTTAAACTGAATTGTGGGTGTGGTGAGGGGTGTATTTATAGCCATTTTGAGGTTTGGGAAACTTTGCCCCTCCTGGTTGGATTGTATATCCCATACGTCACTAGCTCATGGACTCTTGCCAATATGAAAGAAATTAATTTATCAGGTAAATTCTTACATAAATTATGTTTTTTCTAACTTTGACCCCCCCCCCCCCAAAATCTGTTACACATCTACAACCACCTAAAACAGCTTGTGCAATTATGGCACAAATGGTTGTAAATGCTTCTCTGGGATACCCTTTGTTCAGAAATAGCAGACATATATGGCTTTGGCATTGCTTTTTTGGTAATTAGAAAGCTGCTAAATGCCGCTGCGCACCACATTTGTATTATGCCCAGCAGTGAAGGGGTTAATTAGGGAGCTTGTAGGGTTAATTTTAGCTGTTGTGTAGTTTAGTGTAGTAGACAACCCAAAGTATTGATCTAGGCCCATTTTGGTATATTTCATTCCACCATTTCACCGCCAAATGCGATCAAATAAAAAAAAATACTCACTTTTTCGCAAACTTTAGGTTTCACACTGAAATTATTTACAAACAGCTTTGTGCAATTATGGCACAAATGGTTGTAAATGCTTCTCTGGGATACCCTTTGTTCAGAAATAGCAGACATATATGGCTTTGGCATTGCTTTTTGGTAATTAGAAGGCTGCTAAATGCCGCTGCGCACCACATTTGTATTATGCCCAGCAGTGAAGGGGTTAATTAGATAGTTTGTAGGGTTAATTTTATCTTTAGTGTAGAGATCAGCCTCCCACCTGACACATCCTACTCCCTGATCCCTCCCTGACCCCTCTCAAACAGCTTTCTTCCCTCCCCCACCCCACAATTGTCCCGCCATCTTAAGTACTGGCAGAAAGTCTGTCAGTACTGAAATAAAAGGCTTTTTTTTATTAAAAAAATAAATACATATTCTGCTGTGTAGGATCCTCCCTTAGCCCCCAACCTCCCTGATCCCCCCCCCCCAACAGCTCTCTAACCCTCCCCCTCAACCTTATTGTCCGCCATCTTGTTTGCATACAAATTAACCCATAAACGACCCATGTCGTACCGGGTACGTCACACACAAACTGGTCTTTAAAGACCAGCGACGTACCCTGTATGTCGTTAAGGGTTTCAAGCGGCTGGAAGCGATCCTGATCGCTTCCAGCCGCTTTCAAGATATTGCAGTGATGCCTCGATATTGAGGCATCACTGCAATAGCTTTTTTGGCACACTGATGCAGAGAGGGCCACTTTGTGGCCCTCTCTGCATCGGCCAGCGATGGTGCCAATCGTTGGTGGGTGGTAGGCATTCCAGGGAGGCGGGTGGGCAGCCCATTGCTGGGGAACTTCCTTCCGGCCAGCAGAGATGTTGGGTGTGCGCGGGAGCGCGCGTGGGAGGTAAGGGGCGGGTGCGCGCACCCGCAATCTAACAGAGCACATGCTGGGCAGTGGGGACTGTGAGAGAGAGGGTGGTGGGTGGCAGAGGAGGAGGGGGGTTACTTTAAAAAAGCGATTGGGGAGGGGGAGGGGGCAGGGGCAGCTACACTACAGAAAAAGTAAGGGGTTTTTATAAAAAAAATATTATATTTTATTGAAAAGTGGGTAATGGCAGACAGCTGCCAGTACCCAAAATGGTGGGGAATAGTTAGTAGGGTGAGGTTTAGAGAGCTCTTTGGTGGTGATCAGGAAGGTTGGGGGCTAAGGGGGGATCCTACACAACAGCATATGTAAATATGCTATTTAAAAAAAATATATATATATTTTATTTTAATACTGGCAGACTTTCTGCCAGTACTGAAGATGGCGGGGACAATTGTGGGGTGGGGGAGGGAAGAGAGCTGTTTGGGAGGGATCAGGCGGTGGGATGTGTTAGGTATGAGGCTGATCTCTACACTAAAGCTAAAATTAACCCTTCAAGCTCCCTACAAGCTACCTAATTAACCCCGTCACTGCTGGGCATAATACAAGTATGGTGCGCAGCAGCATTTAGCGGCCTTCTATTTACCAAAAAGTAATGCCAAAGCCATATATGTCTGCTATTTCTGAACCAAGGGGATACAAGAGAAGCACAAAAGGGAGAAAAAGCGGCAGGTACAACTCCAGACCGGAATATGCATTTAAAATAAAAAAAATGCTTTATTTATCCATCTTTAAAAGCACATGCAGACATGGCAGGAGGAAGACAAACAGTCTAACATGTTTTGCGCCCTCTATAGGCACTTACTCATACACTGTACAGTCTATGTCTAAACTCTACACCTTTATAGGCAGGAGCAGTAATCAAATTAACTGCTTCATGCCCAAAAAGGGTTAAACTTAGAGTAAAAACAAATTCCATAATAGTACTGAAGTGTCATTGCATATATTTGTATACAGTTATGGACCTAATCAAACTAGTGTTTACAGGAGTAATTGACCAATGACTATTGTATAACAATAATAGTATTAACAATAACAGATGAACACAAATAGAAGAAAATACATGTATGTACACACATAAATGTGCATAAACATACCTATATATACCAACAGCCTGACATTATACTATTGATGTTAGTTGTCTGTAAAGTTTATATCACATTCCCTATTCATACCTAGTGGAAAACGTGTACATAACTTTAGAATCCAATACAATTCTTTTTTCTCCAATATTTTATCCCTATTTCCACCTCTTAAAGGTACAGTGGCAATGTCTATAACCTGTAAAGAAAGATTTCCTTTGTTTGTTAGGTGAAAGCTGCTAAAATGATCTGCCACAGTTGAATCTTTGCTAAAGTTTTTTACATCTCTGACATGTTCATTAAAGTGTGTTCTTACTGTTCGTGTAGTTTTACCTACATATTGAAAAAAACATAGGTTGCATGTAATAAAGTATATTACATATTTAAAGCCACAATTGGTATAAAAATCAATTGGATATTTTTTCTTATTAACTTGACATAAAAAATGATCTTCTTGTAAAATGTTTGGACACGCTAAGCATGTTCTAGGGCCACATTTATATGTACCTTTTTTGCTTAGCCAAGTGGTTACATTGTGCAACTGTTGAGTGTTATTTTTAACCAAACTCGGAGACAGTGTTTGTGCCAAGGTTTTGGATTTTCTTGATACAAATTTACAATTTTTAATGTACGGCTGCAGAGTCTCATCAGCTTGCAATAAATGAAAATGTCTTTTCAAAATTTTAACAATATCATCATATTGCTGACTGAAGGGGGTAGAGAATACTATGGCTTCATTGAAATTAGTATCATATTTCTTTGTCTTTGCGATTCCATTATGATTTTTAACAGTATTTCTCAATTCCTCTAATTTTTGTGATTTATAGCCTCTTGCAATGAGTCTATCCCTAAGTTCAATAGACTGCTGTTCATATATGTTATCTGATTTGGTGTTGCGTCTAATTCTTATAAATTGTGACTTAGGGATGGACTGAACTAAATGTTGAGGATGTTGGGATTGTGCATGCAAGATTGTGTTGCCAGCTGTTGGCTTTCTGTAAGTTCTAGTAGTGATGACATTATTTACAATTTGTAAAGTGAGATCTAAGTAATTAACTTGTTCTTGATTAAATTCTCCAGTAAACTTTAAGTTCATTTAATTTTCATTACAGTAAGATAAAAAATCCAAGAATATTGCGTTATCAAATGGTATTTTGAAGATGAAAAGCAGATCATCAATATAACGCACATATAATGTAATTTTTTCACACCAGGGGTTGTTAGAGGAATACATGTGTAGTTGTTCCCACCATGCTACATAGATATTGGCAAACGATGGGGCAAATTTAGCCCCCATCGCTGTGCCGCATGTTTGAAGAAAGTATTCATTATTAAATAAGAAATAATTGTGTGATAACAAAAATTTGAGTATTTCACAAATATATTCTATCTCAGCTGGTGCATAAAGTGAGTCTCTCTGCATGAAATACTTTATAGCCATAATTCCCAGATTTTGGGGAATAGATGTAGATTTTTTTTTATTTTAGAGGGACAGTCTACACCAGAATTTTTATTGTTTTAAAAGATAGATAATCCCTTTTTTACCCATTCCCCAGTTTTGCATAACCAACACAGTTATATTAATATACTTTTAACCTCTGTGATTATCTTGTATCTAAGCCTCTGCAAACTGCCCCTTTAATTCAGTTCTTTTGACAGACTTGCAGTTTAGCCAATCAGTGCCTGCTCCCAGATAACTTCACGTGCACGAGCACAGTGTTATCTATATGAAATAGATGAACTAACACCCTCTAGTGGTGAAAAACTGTTAAAATGCATTCTGAAAAGAGTTGGCCTTCAAGGTCTAAGAAATTAGCATATGAACCTCCTAGGTTAAGCTTTCAACTAAGAATACCAAAAGAACAAAGCAAAATTGGTGATAAAAGTAAATTGGAAAATTGTTTAAAATTACCTGCTCTATCTGAATCATGAAAGTTTTATTCGGCCTAGACTGTCCCTTTAAATGCATATTCTGGTCTGGAGTTGTACCTGCTGCTTTTCTCCCTTTTGTGCATTTATGGGGTTTGATCCTCCGTTTTGGCTACGATACACCAGGAGTACAGGGGTTAATTCTTTACTTGCTCAAAAGAGCTTCCGGGTCTGTCAGCTGCACACCAAGGTTGCGGTTTCCTTCTCCGATCCAAGAGAAGCATTTACATCCATTTGTGCCATAATTGCACAAGCTGTTTGTAAATAATTTCAGTGAGAAACCCAAAGTTAGTGAAAATTTTTGTGAAAAAGTGAACAATATTTTTTATTTGATCACATTTGGCGGTGAAATGGTGGCATAAAATATACCAATATGGGCCTAGATCAATACTTTGGGATGTCTTCTAAAAAAAATATATAAACATGTTAAGGAATATTCGGGGATTCCTGAAATATATCAGTGTTCCAATGTAACTAGCGCTAATTTTGAAAAAAAGTGGTCTGGAAATAGCAAAGTGCTACTTGTATTTATTGCCCTATAACTTGCAAAAAAAGCAAAGAACATATAAACATTAGGTATTTCTAAACTCAGGACAAAATTTAGAAACTATTTAGCATGGGTGTTTTTTGGTGGTTGTAGATGTGTAACAGATTTTGGTGGTCAAAGTTAGAAAAAGTGTGTTTTTTTCCATTTTTTTCCTCATATTTTATAAATTTTTTTTATAGTAAATTATTATATATGATGAAAATAATGGTATCTTTAGAAAGTCCATTTAATGGCGAGAAAAACGGTATATATTATGTGTGGGTACAGTAAATGAATGAGAGGGAAATTACAGCTAAACACAAACACTGCAGAAATATAAAAATAGCCCTGGTCCTTAATTGAAAGAAATTGAAAAAATGGCCTTGTCCTTAAGGGGTTAAGCAATTTTATTTTATTTTTTATTTATTTATTTTTCTGTAGTGTAGCTTCCCCCCCCATCAATAACCAACCCCCAACCCCTCCCAGATCCCTTACATAAAAAATGTCCACCCTCCTCTCTCCCTCCTACCCTTTACACTGTTCCATAGTGTAGGGCCTCCGTCCCCGTGCATGTGCCCATATCTGTGCGCCCCCCCCCCCCCGCGTGATCCCGCCCAACTCTATCTTCATTTCCCACAGCGATTCCCACCCACCAACGATCGCACCATCGCTGGCTGATGCAGAGAGGGCCACAGAGTGGCCCTCACTGCATTGGTGTATTAAAAAAGGTATTGCAGTGACATACAGGTGGATTCTTTTGGCTGCGCACACCAGCCAACATTCTTTTGGCTGCCTCGCGCAGCCAACATTCCTTTGAGGATGCGTGTGCAACTGGCGACGAACGCGTTACAAACGTGATTATAGTATAGATTAGCTTAAAGGGACACTGAACAGAAATTTTTTCTTTCATGATTCAGATAGAGCATGCAATTTTATGCAACTTTCTAATTTACTCCTATTATCAATTTTTCTTTGTTCTCTTGCTATCTTTATTTAAAAAGCAGGAATATGAGGCATAGGAGCTGACCCATTTTTGGTTGAGAACCTGGGTTATGCTTGCTCATTGGTGGGTAAATGTAAGTCTCCAATAAGCAAGCACTATCTATGGTGCTGAACCTAAAATGGGCTGACTGCTAAGATTTACATTCCTGCTTTTAAAATAAAGATAGCAAGAGAACGAAGAAAAATTGATAATAGGAGTAAATTAGAAACTTGCTTAAAATTTCATGCTCTATCTGAATCATGAAAGAAAAAAATTGGGTACAGTGTCCCTTTAAGTGCTTTAAACTGTTTAATGTAAAAAATACATTGATCTCAGAGCTCAAAAGGACGTAAAACCCCAAATGTTTCTTTGACGATTTAGCTAGAAATAAATGTACTTATTACATTTTTTCATTCTCTTGGTATCCTTTATTGAAGGAGTGGCAATGCACTGTTGGGGGCTAGCTTAACACATGAGTTTAGCCAATAACAAGAGTAATATGTGTGCAGCCACTAATCAGCAGCTAACTCTGCATTGCTACTCCTGAATCTACTTAGATATTATTTTCAACAAAGGATACCAAGAGAACATAGCAAATTCGATAATAGAAGTAAATTGGAAAGTTTTTTTAAAACTGTATCCTCTGTCTAAATCAGATAGTTTAATTGTAATGTAAATAACACACCTTACACACATGCCCAGTATACCCTTAAAGGGACATGAAACCCAAAATGTTTCTTTCATGATTCAGATAGAGCATACAATTTTAAACAACTTTCCAATGTATTTTTATGAAATGAGTTGCAGTGATGCACTACTGGGAGCTAAAGCATTAGGTGAGCCAATATACCAATGAGGTATATATGTGCAGCAACCAATCAGCAGCTTCTGAACCTACCTAGGTATTCTTTTCAACCAAGGATACAAAGAGAATAAAACAAATTAGATAATAGATATAAATTGGAAAGTTATGCAAAATTGCATGTGCTATTTGCATAAAAAAATAATTGGGGATTCAGGTCCTTTTAATGTCCCAGCTCAAAGGTATTCATTAATAATTTGATGATGATTGATTATGAATGATGAATACTGATGAATGATGATATTTTAATATATATAATATAGATATTATAATATATTTAAATTTTAATTTAATAGTCATCACAATGCATAGCTAAGATATAGGCATTCCATGGTCTTAAAGGGACAGTCAAGTCCAAAGAAAACTTTCATGATTTAAATAGGGAATGTAATTTTAAACAACTTTCCAATTTACTTTTATCACCAATTTTACTTTGTTCTTTTCGAATTCTTAGTTGAAAGCTATTTCTAGGAGGTTCATATGCTAATTTCTTAGACCTTGAAGACTGCCTCTAATCTGAATGCATTTTGACCACTAGAGGGCATTAGTTCATGTGTTTCATATAGATAACATTGAGCTTAGGCACTTGAAGTTACCCTGGAGTGAGCACTGATTGGCTAAAAAGCAAGTCTGTCAAAAGAACTGAAATAAGGGGCAGTTTGCAGAGGCTTAGATACAACGTAATCACAGAGGTAAAAAGTGTATTTCTATAATAGTGTTGGTTATGCAAAACTGGGGAATGGGTAATAAAGGGATTATCTTTCTTTTTAAACAACAAAAATTCTGGTGTTGACTTTCCCTTTAATTTATACTACAATGAGGAAACTTTGCAGGAATAGTTGAATGATCTAAACAAAATATTTAAGCAAAATCGAACATATTCACACAAACATGTCTCGCTATTCTTTCATTGGTGAGAGGTGAATAAAAAATAAAATAAAAAAAGTAATTTACTATCGGCTAGATTTCAAGTTTTGCGGTACGACTATACTGCTGAAAAAATTGGCCATTGCGCATGGGAATGGCAGGGAACGCATATTACGAGTCGCGGCGGTATATCTATACCGCAAGCATTTTAGCCTGTAACACAACATTGATTCTGCACTCCAAAAAATTACGTTTCAGTGCAGGATTTTCCATAGCGCCGTATTACAGGTTGTGCTGTCCGGCTAAAATGCTTGCGTTACAGCCTATACCGACACAATCCATTCCACCATCTGAGACCAGTAGTTATGGATTTAGAGAAACAAAAATATTTCACAAAACTCATAACTAAAATGTTACACCTATAAACGACCTATTAACCCCTAAACTGCCGCCCTCCCGCATCGCAAACACTATATTAAACTTATTAACCCCTAATCTGCCGCCCACCCACATCGCGACTATTAAATAAACCAATTAACCTCTAATCCACCGTCCCCGACATTGCCAACACTAAATAAACCTATTAACCCCTAAACCGTGGCCCCCACATCACCAACACTATATAAAGCATTAACCCTAAACCAATAGGAATGCAAGGTATGCCATTTTAACTGGGTACCTTGCATTCAACTTCAGTGTACGGCATTGATCATATGAAGAGGATGCTCTGCGCAGGATGTCATCGCCGTCCAGGATAGCTCCGCGCCGCCGGGATGAAGATAGAAGATGTACCCGAGATGGATGAAGGTGTCGCCGCCTAGATGGAGATGGATGTCTGGACTTCAGGAACTGTGAGTAGATTTTCTGGGGTTAGTGCTAGTTTTTTTTTCTCCTGTTAAGTGTAGTCAGTCCACGGGTCATCCATTACTTATGGGATTATATCTCCTCCCTAACAGGAAGTGCAAGAGGATCACCCAAGCAGAGCTGCCATATAGCTCCTCCCCTCTACGTCATACCCAGTCATTCTCTTGCACCTAACTAATAGATTAGGACGTGTGAGAGGACTGTGGTTGTTATACTTAGTTTTTATTTCTTCAATCAAAAGTTTGTTATTTTAAACAGCACCGGAGTGTGTTGTTCTTCTCAGGCAGCATTAGAAGAAGAATCTACCTGAGTTTGTGTATGATCTTAGCGGTCGTATCTAAGATCCATTTGCTGTTTCTCGGCCATTCTGAGGAGTGAGGTAACTTCAGAACAGGGGACAGCGGGCAGGGTTCACCTGCAGGGAGGTATGTTGCAGTATATTATTTTCTAAGGAATGGAATTGACTGAGAAAATACTGCTGATACCGATGTAATGTAAGTGCAGCCTTAAATGCAGTAGTAGTGACTGGTATCAGGCTGATATGTATGTATGTTTACACTGAGGTATTTCTAGGGAATGGAACTTCACTAAGAGAATACTGTATACATTTAACTTATATTTGAGCCTCCACTGCAGTGAAAGCGACTAGCAGCAGGCTTTTTAATAACATTTCATAATTTTATATTTAAAACGTTTACTGGCATGTTAATCGTTTTTCTCTGAGGTACTTGGTGATAAAACTTTATGGGCATTATTTTTCCACATGGCTGTCGTTTGTTTATGAATAAAATCAGTTACTGAGCTTCCCCACTGTTGTATTATGAGTGGGAGGGGCCTATTTTGGCGCTTTATTGCGCAGTAAAAATTCAGTCACAGTCTTCCTATTTCTTCCTCCATGATCCAGGACGTCTCTACAGAGCCCAGGGGTCTCCAAAACTAGTTTTGAGGGAGGTAATCACTCACAGCAGACCTGTGAGACTGTGCTTGACTGTGATAAAAACGCTTATATTAAATTGTTTATCCGTTTTTTGGGTACTAAGGGGTTAATCATCCATTTGCTGGTGGGTGCAATCCTTTGCTAACTTAATACATTTACTGTGAAAATTTGGTTGCTATAACTAATTTGGGTTCATTGTTATTTCAACTGTGACAGTTTTTGTGTGCTTCTTAAAGGCACAGTAACGTTTTTTATATTGCTTGTAAATTTATTTGAAAAGTATTTTCCAAGCTTGCTAGTCTAATTGCTAGTTTGTTTAAACATGTCTGACACAGAGGAATCTCTTTGTGCAATATGTTTAAAGGCCAGCGTGGAGCCCAATAGAAATTTGTGTACTAATTGCATTGATGCTACTTTAAATAAAAGCCAATCTGTACATGTAAAGAAAATTTCACCAGACAACGAGGGGGAAGTTATGCCGACTAACTCTCTCACGTGTCAGTACCTTCGCCCTCCCGCTCAGGAGGTGCGTGATATTGTGGCGCCAAGTACATCAGGGCGGCCCTTACAAATCACTTTGCAAGACATGGCTAATGTTATGACTGAAGTATTATCTAAATTGCCAGAATTTAGGGGGTAAACGCGACCACTCTGGGGGTGGAGAACAGAGTGCGCTGATAATAATAGAGCCATGTCTGATACTGCGTCACAATTTGCAGAACATGAGGACGGAGAGCTTCATTCTGTGGGTGACGGATCTGATCCAAGTAAACTGGACTCAGACATTTCAAATTTTAAATTTAAGCTTGAGAACCTCCGTGTGTTACTAGGGGAGGTATTAGCGGCTCTGAATGATTGTAACACGGTTGCAATTCCAGAGAAAATATGTAGGCTGGATAAATATTTTGCGATACCGACGTGTATTTTGTTTCCAATAGACGCCACCACACGGGACTTATGGCAGACGGTCCCTAAGGTGGAGGGAGCAGTTTCTACTCTGGCTAAGCGCACCACTATCCCGGTTGAGGATAGCTGTGCTTTCTCCTGTTAAGTGTGGTCAGTCCACGGGTTATCATTACTTCTGGGATATTAACTCCTCCCCAACAGGAAGTGCAAGAGGATTCACCCAGCAGAGCTGCTATATAGCTCCTCCCCTCTAAGTCACCCCCAGTCATTCTCTTGCACCCAACGAATAGATAGGATGTGTGAGAGGACTGTGGTGATTATACTTAGTTTTATACCTTCAATCAAAAGTTTGTTATTTTATAATAGCACCGGAGTGTGTTATTCCTTCTCTGGTAGAATTTGAAGAAGAATCTACCTGAGTTTTTTCTATGATTTTAGCCGGCGTAGTTAAGATCATATTGCTGTTTCTTCTCGGCCATCTGAGGAGAGGTAAACTTCAGATCAGGGGACAGCGGGCAGATTAATCTGCAAGAGGTATGTAGCAGCTTATTATTTTCTGACAATGGAATTGATGAGAAAATTCTGCCATACCGAGATAATGTAAACTCAGCCTTAAATGCAGTAGCAGCAACTGGTATCAGGCTGTCATGATGTATATTTTACACTTCAGTATTCTGGGGAATGGCACTTCACTGGAATTATACTGTAATGCATAAGAACTTTAGCCTATTTTGCAGGGACTAGCAACATGCTTTTAGATAACACTTAATTTATTATGTTAAACGTTTTTTGCTGCATGTAAAATCGTTAATTTTCTGAGGTACTGGGTGAAAAAATGTTTTGGGGCACTATTTTTTCCACTTGCAGTCGTTTTATTTAATTTATGACAGTTTACTGATCTCTCTCACTGTTGTGTGTGAGGGGGAGGGGCCTTTTTTGGCGCTTTTGCTACGCATCAAAAAATTCAGTCAGAAGTTTATTGTCTTCCCTGCATGATCCGGTTCATCTCTACAGAACTCAGGGGTCTTCAATACTTGTTTGAGGGAGGTAATCACTCACAGCAGAGCTGTGAGATTGTAGTTGACTGTGATAAAAAACGTTTATTTCTGTATTTTTTTTCTGCTTATCAGGGTTAGTTATCCTTTGCTAATGGGAGCAATCCTTTGCTAAATGTGTGTGTTTTTTTTTTTTTTACAAAGATTTGATGCTATAACTTTTCAGTTTATCAATTTTCAACTGTCATAACTTTTCTGTGCTTCTTATAGGCACAGTACGTTTTCATATTATAGTAAATTACTTGAAAAGTATTTCCAAGTTGCTAGTTTATTTGCTAGTGTGTTAAACATGTCTGATTCAGAGGAAGATATCTGTGCTATATGTGCTAAAGCCAAAGTGGAGCCCAATAGAAATTTATGTACTAACTGTATTGATGCTACTTTAAATAAAAGTCAATCTGTACAAATTGAACATATTTCACCAAACAACGAGGGGAGAGTTATGCCGACTAACTCGCCTCACGTGTCAGTACCTGCATCTCCCGCTCGGGGAGGTGCGTGATATTGTAGCGCCGAGTACATCTGGGCGGCCATTACAAATCACATTACAGGATATGGCTACTGTTATGACTGAAGTTTTGGCTAAATTACCAGAACTAAGAGGTAAGCGTGATCACTCTGGGTGAGAACAGAGTGCGCTGATAATATTAGGGCCATGTCAGACACTGCGTCACAATTTGCAGAACATGAGGACGGAGAGCTTCATTCTGCGGGTGACGGTTCTGATCCAAACAGACTGGATTCAGATATTTCAAATTTTAAATTTAAACTGGAAAACCTCCGTGTATTACTAGGGGAGGTGTTAGCGGCTCTGAATGATTGTAACACAGTTGCAATACCAGAGAAATTGTGTAGGTTGGATAGATATTTTGCGGTACCGTCGAGTACTGACGTTTTTCCTATACCTAAGAGACTTACTGAAATTGTTACTAAGGAGTGGGATAGACCCGGTGTGCCGTTCTCACCCCCTCCAATATTTAGAAAGATGTTTCCAATAGACGCCACCACACGGGACTTATGGCAAAACGGTCCCTAAGGTGGAGGGAGCAGTTTCTACTTTAGCTAAGCGTACCACTATCCCGGTGGAGGATAGCTGTGCCTTTTCAGATCCAATGGATAAAAAGTTAGAGGGTTACCTTAAGAAAATGTTTGTTCAACAAGGTTTTATATTGCAAACCTCTTGCATGCATTGCGCCTGTCACGGCTGCAGCAGCATTTTGGTTTGAGTCTCTGGAAGAGACACTTGAATCAGCTCCATTAGATGAGATTACACACAAGCTTAAAGCCCTTAAGTTAGCTAACTCATTTATTTCGGATGCCGTAGTACATTTAACTAAACTTACGGCTAAGAATTCCGGATTCGCCATTCAGGCGCGCAGAGCACTGTGGCTAAAATCCTGGTCAGCTGATGTTACTTCTAAATCTAAATTGCTTAATATTCCTTTCAAAGGGCAGACCTTATTCGGGCCCGGGTTGAAAGAAATTATCGCTGACATTACAGGAGGTAAAGGCCATGCCCTGCCTCAAGACAGAGCCAAACCTAAGGCTAGACAGTCTAATTTTCGTTCCTTTCGTAATTTCAAAGCAGGAGCAGCATCAACTTCCTCTGCACCAAAACAGGAAGGAGCTGTTGCTTCGCTACAGACAAGGCTGGAGACCTAACCAGTCCTGGAACAAGGGCAAGCAGGCCAGGAATCCTGCTGCTGCCCCTAAGACAGCATGAATCGAGGGCCCCCGATCCGGGAACGGATCTAGTGGGGGGCAGACTTTCTCTCTTCGCACCAGGCTTGGGCAAGAGATGTCCAGGATCCCTGGGCGTTAGAGATCATATCTCAGGGATACCTTCTGGACTTCAAATCCTCTCCCCCAAGAGGGAGATTTCATCTGTCAAGGTTGTCAACAAACCAAATAAAGAAAGAGGCGTTTCTACGCTGCGTACAAGATCTTTTATTAATGGGAGTGATCCATCCGGTTCCGCGGTCGGAACAAGGACAAGGGTTTTACTCAAATCTGTTTGTGGTTCCCAAAAAAGAGGGAACTTTCAGGCCAATCTTGGATTTAAAGATCCTAAACAAATTCCTAAGAGTTCCATCGTTCAAAAATGGAAACTATTCGGACAATTTTACCCATGATCCAAAAGGGTCAGTACATGACCACAGTGGATTTAAAGGATGCTTACCTTCACATACCGATTCACAAAGATCATTACCGGTATCTAAGGTTTGCCTTTCTAGACAGGCATTACCAGTTTGTAGCTCTTCCATTCGGATTGGCTACGGCTCCAAGAATCTTCACAAAGGTTCTGGGTGCTCTTCTGGCGGTACTAAGACCGCGAGGAATTTCGGTAGCTCCGTACCTAGACGACATTCTGATACAAGCTTCAAGCTTTCAAACTGCCAAGTCTCATACAGAGTTAGTACTGGCATTTCTAAGGTTGCATGGATAGAAGGTGAACGAAAAGAAGAGTTCTCTCTTTCCACTCACAAGAGTTCCCTTCTTGGGGACTCTTATAGATTCTGTAGAAATGAAGATTTACCTGACAGAAGACAGGTTAACAAAGCTTCAAAATGCATGCCGTGTCCTTCATTCCATTCAACACCCGTCAGTAGCTCAATGCATGGAGGTGATCGGCTTAATGGTAGCGGCAATGGACATAGTACCCTTTGCACGCCTACATCTCAGACCTCTGCAATTGTGCATGCTAAGTCAGTGGAATGGGGATTACTCAGACTTGTCCCCTACTCTGAATCTGGATCAAGAGACCAGAAATTCTCTTCTATGGTGGCTTTCTCGGCCACATCTGTCCAGGGGGATGCCATTCAGCAGGCCGGACTGGACAATTGTAACAACAGACGCCAGCCTACTAGGTTGGGGCGCTGTCTGGAATTCTCTGAAGGCTCAGGGACAATGGAATCAGGAGGAGAGTCTCCTACCAATAAACATTCTGGAATTGAGAGCAGTTCTCAATGCCCTTCTGGCTTGGCCCCAGTTAACAACTCGGGGGTTCATCAGGTTTCAGTCGGACAACATCACGACTGTAGCTTACATCAACCATCAGGGGGGACAAGAAGCTCCCTAGCAATGATGGAAGTATCAAAGATAATTCGCTGGGCAGAGTCTCACTCTTGCCACCTGTCAGCAATCCACATCCCGGAAGTGGAGAACTGGGAGGCGGATTTCTTAAGTCGTCAGACTTTTCATCCGGGGGAGTGGGAACTTCATCCGGAGGTCTTTGCCCAAATACTTCGACGTTGGGGGCAAACCAGAGATAGATCTCATGGCGTCTCGACAGAATGCCAAGCTTCCTCGTTACGGGTCCAGATCCAGGGATCCGGGAGCAGTTCTGATAGATGCTTTGACAGCACCTTGGACCTTCGGGATGGCTTATGTGTTTTCCACCCTTCCCGATGCTTCCTCGATTGATTGCCAGAATCAAACAGGAGAGAGCATCAGTGATTCTAATAGCGCCTGCATGGCCACGCAGGACTTGGTATGCAGATCTAGTGGACATGTCATCCTGTCCACCTTGGTCTCTACCTCTGAAACAGGACTTCTGATCCAGGGTCCCTTCAAACATCAAAATCTAATTTCTCTGAAGCTGAGTGCTTGGAAATTGAACGCTTTGATTTTATCAAAACGTGGTTTTTCTGAGTCAGTTATTGATACCTTAATACAGGCTAGGAAGCCTGTTACCAGAAAGATTTACCATAAGATATGGCGCAAATACTTATATTGGTGCGAATCCAAGAGTTACTCATGGAGTAAGGTTAGGATTCCGAGGATATTGTCTTTTCTACAAGAAGGTTTAGAAAAGGGTTTATCCGCTAGTTCCTTAAAGGGACAGATTTCAGCTCTGTCCATTATTTTACACAAACGTTTGTCAGAAGTTCCGGACGTTCAAGCTTTTTGTCAGGCTTTAGCTAGGATCAAGCCTGTGTTTAAAACTGTTGCTCTACCATGGAGTTTGAACTTAGTTCTTAATGTTTTACAGGGTGTTCCGTTTGAACCCCTTCATTCCATTGATATCAAGCTGTTATCTTGGAAAGTTCTATTTTTAATGGCGATTTCCTCGGCTCGAAGAGTCTCTGAGTTATCCGCTTTACATTGTGATTCTCCTTATCTGATTTTTCATTCAGACAAGGTAGTTCTGCGTACTAAACCTGGGTTCCTACCTAAGGTGGTCACTAACAGGAATATCAATCAAGAGATTGTGGTTCCATCTTTGTGTCCTAATCCTTCTTCAAAGAAGGAACGTCTGCTACACAATCTAGATGTAGTCCGTGCCCTGAAATTTTATCTACAGGCAACTAAGGATTTTCGACAAACGTCTTCCCTGTTTGTCGTTTATTCTGGTCAGAGGAGAGGTCAAAAAGCTTCGGCTACCTCTCTCTCTTTTGGCTTCGTAGCATAATTCGGTTAGCCTATGAGACTGCTGGACAGCAGCCTCCTGAAAGAATTACAGCACATTCTACTAGGGCTGTGGCTTCCACTTGGGCCTTTAAGAATGAGGCTTCTGTTGAACAGATTTGCAAGGCTGCAACTTGGTCTTCTCTTCATACTTTTTCCAAATTTTCCAAATTTGATACTTTTGCTTCTTCGGAGGCTGTTTTTGGGAGAAAGGTTCTTCAGGCAGTGGTTTCCTTCCGTATAAAGAGCCTGCCTGTCCCTCCCGTCATCTGTGCACTTTAGCTTTGGTATTGGTATCCCAGAAGTAATGATGACCCGTGGACTGACCCCACTTAACAGAGAAAACAAAATTTATGCTTACCTGATAAATTCCTATCTCCTGTAGTGTGGTCAGTCCACGGCCCGCCCTGTTTTTTATGGCAGGTAAAAAAATTTTGAATTATACTCCAGTCACCACTACACCCTTTGGCTTCTCCTTTCTCGTTGGTCCTTGGTCGAATGACTGGAGGTGACGTAGAGGGGAGGAGCTATATAGCAGCTCTGCTGGGTGAATCCTCTTGCACTTCCTGTTGGGGAGGAGTTAATATCCCAGAAGTAATGATGACCCGTGGACTGACCACACTACAGGAGAAAGGAATTTATCAGGTAAGCATAAATTTTGTTTTTTCAGATCCAATGGAAAAAAGTTAGAGGGTTACCTTAAGAAAATGTTTGTTCAACAAGGTTTTATATTACAACCCCTTGCATGCATTGCGCCTGTCACGGCTGCGGCGGCATTCTGGTCAGCTCCATTGGATGAGATTATAGACAAGCTTAGAGTCCTTAAGCTAGCTAATTCATTTATTTCTGATGCCGTAGTACACTTAACTAAGCTTACGGCTAAGAACTCCGGATTCGCCATTCAAGCGCGCAGAGCGCTGTGGCTTATATCCTGGTCAGCCGATGTGACTTCTAAATCTAAATTGCTTAACATACCTTTCAAAGGGCAAACATTATTCGGGCCCGGTTTGAAAGAAATTATCGCTGACATTACTGGAGGTAAGGGCCATGCCCTGCCACAAGACAGAGCCAAACCAAGGGCTAAACAGTCTAATTTTCGTGCCTTTCGTAACTTCAAGGCAGGAGCAGCATCAACTTCCTCCGCTCCAAAACAGGAAGGAACTGTTGCTCGCTACAGACAGGGCTGGAAGCCTAACCAGTCCTGGAACAAGGGCAAGCAGGCCAGAAAGCCTGCTGCCGCCCCTAAGACAGCATGAAGTGAGGGCCCCCGATCCGCAAACGGATCTAGTGGGGGGCAGACTTTCTCTCTTCGCCCAGGCTTGGGCAAGAGATGTCCAGGATCCCTGGGCGTTAGAGATCATATCGCAGGGATATCTTCTGGACTTCAAAGCTTCTCCTCCAAAAGGGAGATTTCATCTTTCAAGGTTGTCAGCAAACCAGATAAAGAAAAAGGCGCTGTGTACAAGACCTTTTAATAATGGGAGTGATCCACCCAGTTCCGCGGTCGGAACAAGGACAAGGGTTTTACTCAAATCTGTTTGTGGTTCCCAAAAAAGAGGGAACCTTCAGACCAATCTTGGACTTAAAGATCCTAAACAAATTCCTAAGAGTTCCATCGTTCAAAATGGAAACTATTCGGACCAATCTTACCTATGATCCAAAAGGGTCAGTACATGACCACAGTGGATTTAAAGGATGCCTACCTTCACATACCGATTCACAAAGATCATTATCGGTACCTAAGGTTTGCCTTCCTAAACAGGCATTACCAGTGGGGCACTGCAGAAATAGAGTTGCAGAGTTACTCTCTTTGGCCCTCTCTGCATCAGACAGCGGTGAGACCAATCATTGGTGGGTGGGAGCGTAAGGAGGGAGGCGGGTGGGCGGCCCATCACTGGAGGAGGCGGGAGTGGGTGGGACCACTCGGCCATGCTACAGGGAAAAAAAATTATAATAAAGTTGCTTCATTGAGGGGAGAGGAGGGGCGAGGAGGGGGATCATACGTGGGATACTGGGATCATTTGAGAAAAAGGGACCTGGGAGGGGGGTTTTGGGTATTGAGGGGGGGGCAGCTACACTACAGAAAAATGGATATTATATATATATATATATATATATATTGCATGAATAAGGACCATGTAGGTCCGAAACGTCGCTTTTTTATGGTTGTTGTACCTCAATAAAAGAATTTTTCACCTCTAAGAAGCAAGACTGTGCTGTGGTGCTGTTACACTTTGCATATATGGACTGTATCTTTTGGAGTGTGGCTGATACTCCACAGTGATGGGCACACAGGCTGGAAGCCAGTATTGAAATTTATGGTGCTGGGCTCTAACTATCTACTATATATATATATATATATATATATATATATATATTTAGTTTAATTTTTTTTTTTTAAATTGCCTATTTTGCAGCAAACTGGGTACTGGCAGACAGCTGGCAGTACCTAAGATGGCCGCAAATAGGTAGAGGTGGGAGGGTTAGAGAGCTGTTTGGGGGATCAGAGAGGTTGGGAGGTAAGGGGGGATACTACCCTGCAGAAAGTATATAATAAAAAAAAAACTTTTATTTTTATACTGGCAGAAAGTCTGCCAGTACTTAAGATGGGGGTGACCGTTGGGGGGTGGGGGAGGGAAGAGAGCTGTTTGAGAGGGGTCAGGGAGGGATCAGGGGGTGGGATGTGTCAGGTGGGAGGCTGATCTCTACACTAAAGCTAAAATTAACCCCTTCACTGTTGGGCATAATACAAGTGTGGTGCGCAGCGGCATTTAGCGGCCTTCTAATTACCTAAAAGCAATGCCAAAGCCATATAAGTCTGCTACTTCTGAACAAAGGGGATCCCAGAGAAGCATTTACAACCATTTGAGTCATGATAGCACAAGCTGTTTGTAAATAATTTTTTTAATTTGATCGCATTTGGCGATGAAATGGTGGCATGAAATATACCAAAATAGGCCTAGATCAGGGGGTCTACTACAAATATATATATAGTTTTGATGTATAGTTCTGTTTAAATGTAGTGATGGTAAAAATGCTCTGGTCTTTTGGGGAAGTTTTTGTCTGAAGTGCCCGGTCCTTAAGGGGTTAAGGGATGTTGGTAGGTTATTGTAGGCTAGGGGGTGTTTTTATTTTGAGGGGGCTTTTTTATTTTTATTGGGCTATTAGATTAGGAGTAATTGTTTTTATTTTTGATAATTTCGTTTTTAATTTTTTGTCATTTAGTGTTTATTATTTTTTGTAATGTTAGTTTTTTTAATTTTTTTCGTAGTATTAGGTTTTTTAATTTTTTTAATTTAGGTTTTTAATTGGTAGTTTTGTTTTATTTTATTAGAATAGTTATGTTAGGTTAATTTATATTAATGTTAGTTTTTTATTTCACAGGTATGTTTTTATTTATTTTAAGATAGTTATATTGTAATTTTTAATTTAAAGTTAGGGGGTTTTAGGTTTAGGGGTTGTATGTATATATTGGGTACTTGTAAAGCGTGGCTAATCACCCGTAAGGATCTCAAGGCGCTGCTCATTTTATCGACCTCGGAAGGATGAAAGGCTGAGTGTACCTCGCCGGGGATCAAACCTGCTACAGAGCTCAGCCACAGTGCATTAGCATGCTAAGCTATCTGTCTGACTCGTAATAGTTAATAGTTTAATTTAGTGTTTTGCGATGTGGGGGGGTCCGGCGGTTTAGGGGTTAATAGGTTTTTAGTTGCAACGTGGTGGGTCGGTGGATTAGGGGTTAAGTTTTTTTCTAACACTCTCTCCCCATTGATGTCTATGGGGGAAAGTGTGCTTGAGTACTTAACTCAGCCCTTGGCTTTTGTGTGGTATGGAGCTTAACGCACCATACCGCACGGCACAAGGAGGCTTTTCAGTAACTCATAATGGCAGCGCTATGGAGAGTGCAATAACGCAAATTCTTTGGCATTATTTTCGCACCCTGTTTAGCGTAAAACTCGTAATCTAGGTGAATGTAGTTTAGTTTGCTTATAGATTATTTGATGTATAGCAAATATAATCTAGATTAGATGTAGAAAACGCATGTTATATTGTAAACATCTTTTGAAAATATGCCCCGTCCATGGCGCTGACATTCGCAATCATTAGCAAAGTTTTCAGAGTTTTCTAAGATAGTGAGGCCTATACTTTGCTATAGAAGCCACATCGCCTATGATCTGTATGGCGAGAGAAAAGCAAATTTTTTAGAACATTTCTCCTGGCATAAACATTGCAAGACTGGCTTGAAATAAATTAACATTTCTCATTAGATGCAGCAATCCTTTGATCATCAGGCCTCGCCCTCTAGTCTGAATGTCAAATCATTAGAAGATTTTTTTTTCTGATAAATTTCAAAGTTAGCTACTTTTTCTCTACCTCCTGTATCATGTGATAACCAACAGCTAGTCATAAAATCCATTTAATACTATGGGCCAGATTACAAGTGGAGCGCTAATAAACACTCCCGCTCGAGCGTTAATTGCACTAGAAGTAAGCTTTTTTTCGTGTGTCTGGTTGCGCTCGTATTATGAGTTGAAAGGAAACTGTTTTCACTCTTGCGCTAACCCAACAAGCGCAAAAAGCCAAACATATAATATTTTCTGCGCGTTCACATATTCCCCTATAGAAGTCAATGAAGAAAAAAAAGTGGATGACAAACACCCCACTCTTGTGCAAACCCGATTGCATATTCTCATGTGCGCTAACCTGACATGAAAATATGAATATTTCACATTCCAATGTTCTTCACATAGCAGAATATGTTCTATTTATTTATTCATAAATAAATATTTCTCCTGTTAAGTGTGGTCAGTCCACGGGTCATCATTACTTCTGGGATATTAACTCCTCCCCAACAGGAAGTGCAAGAGGATTCACCCAGCAGAGCTGCTATATAGCTCCTCCCCTCTACATCACCTCCAGTCATTCTCTTGCACCCAACGAATAGATAGGATGTGTGAGAGGACTGTGGTGATTATACTTAGTTTTATACCTTCAATCAAAAGTTTGTTATTTTATAATAGCACCGGAGTGTGTTATTCCTTCTCTGGTAGAATTTGAAGAAGAATCTACCTGAGTTTTTTCTATGATTTTAGCCGGAGTAGTTAAGATCATATTGCTGTTTCTCGGCCATCTGAGGAGAGGTAAACTTCAGATCAGGGGACAGCGGGCAGATTAATCTGCAAGAGGTATGTAGCAGCTTATTATTTTCTGACAATGGAATTGATGAGAAAATTCTGCCATACCGATATAATGTAAACTCAGCCTTAAATGCAGTAGCAGCAACTGGTATCAGGCTGTCATGTATGTATATTTTACACTTCAGTATTCTGGGGAATGGCACTTCACTGGATTTATACTGTATGCATACGACTTTAGCCTATTTTGCAGGGACTAGCAACAGGCTTTTTAATAACACTTAATTTATTTATGTTAAACGTTTTTTGCTGGCATGTAAAATCGTTTAATTTTCTGAGGTACTGGGTGAAAAAATGTTTTGGGCACTATTTTTTCCACTTGGCAGTCGTTTTTATTTAATTTATGACAGTTTACTGATCTCTCTCTGTTGTGTATGAGGGGGAGGGGCCTTTTTTGGCGCTTTTGCTACGCATCAAAAAATTCAGTCAGAAGTTTATTGTCTTCCCTGCATGATCCGGTTCATCTCTACAGAACTCAGGGGTCTTCAAAACTTGTTTTGAGGGAGGTAATCACTCACAGCAGAGCTGTGAGATTGTAGTTGACTGTGATAAAAAACGTTTATTTCTGTATTTTTTTTCTGCTATCAGGGTTAGTTATCCTTTGCTAATGGGAGCAATCCTTTGCTAAAAGTGTGTTTTTTACAAAGATTTGATGCTATAACTTTTCAGTTTATCAATTTTCAACTGTCATAACTTTTTCTGTGCTTCTTATAGGCACAGTACGTTTTCATATTATAGTAAATTACTTGAAAAGTATTTCCAAGTTGCTAGTTTGTTTGCTAGTGTGTTAAACATGTCTGATTCAGAGGAAGATATCTGTGCTATATGTGCTAAAGCCAAAGTGGAGCCCAATAGAAATTTATGTACTAACTGTATTGATGCTACTTTAAATAAAAGTCAATCTGTACAAATTGAACATATTTCACCAAACAACGAGGGGAGAGTTATGCCGACTAACTCGCCTCACGTGTCAGTACCTGCATCTCCCGCTCGGGAGGTGCGTGATATTGTAGCGCCGAGTACATCTGGGCGGCCATTACAAATCACATTACAGGATATGGCTACTGTTATGACTGAAGTTTTGGCTAAATTACCAGAACTAAGAGGTAAGCGTGATCACTCTGGGGTGAGAACAGAGTGCGCTGATAATATTAGGGCCATGTCAGACACTGCGTCACAATTTGCAGAACATGAGGACGGAGAGCTTCATTCTGCGGGTGACGGTTCTGATCCAAACAGACTGGATTCAGATATTTCAAATTTTAAATTTAAGCTGGAGAACCTCCGTGTATTACTAGGGGAGGTGTTAGCGGCTCTGAATGATTGTAACACAGTTGCAATACCAGAGAAATTGTGTAGGTTGGATAAATATTTTGCGGTACCGTCGAGTACTGACATTTTTCCTATACCTAAGAGACTTACTGAAATTGTTACTAAGGAGTGGGATAGACCCGGTGTGCCGTTCTCACCCCCTCCAATATTTAGAAAGATGTTTCCAATAGACGCCACCACACGGGACTTATGGCAAACGGTCCCTAAGGTGGAGGGAGCAGTTTCTACTTTAGCTAAGCGTACCACTATCCCGGTGGAGGATAGCTGTGCCTTTTCAGATCCAATGGATAAAAAGTTAGAGGGTTACCTTAAGAAAATGTTTGTTCAACAAGGTTTTATATTGCAACCTCTTGCATGCATTGCGCCTGTCACGGCTGCAGCAGCATTTTGGTTTGAGTCTCTGGAAGAGACACTTGAATCAGCTCCATTAGATGAGATTACACACAAGCTTAAAGCCCTTAAGTTAGCTAACTCATTTATTTCGGATGCCGTAGTACATTTAACTAAACTTACGGCTAAGAATTCCGGATTCGCCATTCAGGCGCGCAGAGCACTGTGGCTAAAATCCTGGTCAGCTGATGTTACTTCTAAATCTAAATTGCTTAATATTCCTTTCAAAGGGCAGACCTTATTCGGGCCCGGGTTGAAAGAAATTATCGCTGACATTACAGGAGGTAAAGGCCATGCCCTGCCTCAAGACAGAGCCAAACCTAAGGCTAGACAGTCTAATTTTCGTTCCTTTCGTAATTTCAAAGCAGGAGCAGCATCAACTTCCTCTGCACCAAAACAGGAAGGAGCTGTTGCTCGCTACAGACAAGGCTGGAGACCTAACCAGTCCTGGAACAAGGGCAAGCAGGCCAGGAAACCTGCTGCTGCCCCTAAGACAGCATGAATCGAGGGCCCCCGATCCGGGAACGGATCTAGTGGGGGGGCAGACTTTCTCTCTTCGCCCAGGCTTGGGCAAGAGATGTCCAGGATCCCTGGGCGTTAGAGATCATATCTCAGGGATACCTTCTGGACTTCAAATCCTCTCCCCCAAGAGGGAGATTTCATCTGTCAAGGTTGTCAACAAACCAAATAAAGAAAGAGGCGTTTCTACGCTGCGTACAAGATCTTTTATTAATGGGAGTGATCCATCCGGTTCCGCGGTCGGAACAAGGACAAGGGTTTTACTCAAATCTGTTTGTGGTTCCCAAAAAAGAGGGAACTTTCAGGCCAATCTTGGATTTAAAGATCCTAAACAAATTCCTAAGAGTTCCATCGTTCAAAATGGAAACTATTCGGACAATTTTACCCATGATCCAAAAGGGTCAGTACATGACCACAGTGGATTTAAAGGATGCTTACCTTCACATACCGATTCACAAAGATCATTACCGGTATCTAAGGTTTGCCTTTCTAGACAGGCATTACCAGTTTGTAGCTCTTCCATTCGGATTGGCTACGGCTCCAAGAATCTTCACAAAGGTTCTGGGTACTCTTCTGGCGGTACTAAGACCACGAGGAATTTCGGTAGCTCCGTACCTAGACGACATTCTGATACAAGCTTCAAGCTTTCAAACTGCCAAGTCTCATACAGAGTTAGTACTGGCATTTCTAAGGTCGCATGGATGGAAGGTGAACGAAAAGAAGAGTTCTCTCTTTCCACTCACAAGAGTTCCCTTCTTGGGGACTCTTATAGATTCTGTAGAAATGAAAATTTACCTGACAGAAGACAGGTTAACAAAGCTTCAAAATGCATGCCGTGTCCTTCATTCCATTCAACACCCGTCAGTAGCTCAATGCATGGAGGTGATCGGCTTAATGATAGCGGCAATGGACATAGTACCCTTTGCACGCCTACATCTCAGACCGCTGCAATTGTGCATGCTAAGTCAGTGGAATGGGGATTTCTCAGACTTGTCCCCTACTCTGAATCTGGATCAAGAGACCAGAAATTCTCTTCTATGGTGGCTTTCTCGGCCACATCTGTCCAGGGGGATGCCATTCAGCAGGCCAGACTGGACAATTGTAACAACAGACGCCAGCCTACTAGGTTGGGGCGCTGTCTGGAATTCTCTGAAGGCTCAGGGACAATGGAATCAGGAGGAGAGTCTCCTACCAATAAACATTCTGGAATTGAGAGCAGTTCTCAATGCCCTTCTGGCTTGGCCCCAGTTAACAACTCAGGGGTTCATCAGGTTTCAGTCGGACAACATCACGACTGTAGCTTACATCAAGAAGCTCCCTAGCAATGATGGAAGTATCAAAGATAATTCGCTGGGCAGAGTCTCACTCTTGCCACCTGTCAGCAATCCACATCCCGGGAGTGGAGAACTGGGAGGCGGATTTCTTAAGTCGTCAGACTTTTCATCCGGGGGAGTGGGAACTTCATCCGGAGGTCTTTGCCCAAATACTTCGACGTTGGGGCAAACCAGAGATAGATCTCATGGCATCTCGACAGAATGCCAAGCTTCCTTGTTACGGGTCCAGATCCAGGGATCCGGGAGCGGTTCTGATAGATGCTTTGACAGCACCTTGGACCTTCGGGATGGCTTATGTGTTTCCACCCTTCCCGATGCTTCCTCGATTGATTGCCAGAATCAAACAGGAGAGAGCATCAGTGATTCTAATAGCACCTGCATGGCCACGCAGGACTTGGTATGCAGATCTAGTGGACATGTCATCCTGTCCACCTTGGTCTCTACCTCTGAAACAGGACCTTCTGATCCAGGGTCCCTTCAAACATCAAAATCTAATTTCTCTGAAGCTGACTGCTTGGAAATTGAACGCTTGATTTTATCAAAACGTGGTTTTTCTGAGTCAGTTATTGATACCTTAATACAGGCTAGGAAGCCTGTTACCAGAAAGATTTACCATAAGATATGGCGCAAATACTTATATTGGTGCGAATCCAAGAGTTACTCATGGAGTAAGGTTAGGATTCCGAGGATAGTGTCTTTTCTACAAGAAGGTTTAGAAAAGGGTTTATCCGCTAGTTCCTTAAAGGGACAGATTTCAGCTCTGTCCATTATTTTACACAAACGTCTGTCAGAAGTTCCGGACGTTCAAGCTTTTTGTCAGGCTTTAGCTAGGATCAAGCCTGTGTTTAAAACTGTTGCTCCACCATGGAGTTTGAACTTAGCTCTTAATGTTTTACAGGGTGTTCCGTTTGAACCCCTTCATTCCATTGATATCAAGCTGTTATCTTGGAAAGTTCTATTTTTAATGGCGATTTCCTCGGCTGAAGAGTCTCTGAGTTATCCGCTTTACATTGTGATTCTCCTTATCTGATTTTTCATTCAGACAAGGTAGTTCTGCGTACTAAACCTGGGTTCCTACCTAAGGTGGTCACTAACAGGAATATCAATCAAGAGATTGTGGTTCCATCTTTGTGTCCTAATCCTTCTTCGAAGAAGGAACGTCTGCTACACAATCTAGATGTAGTCCGTGCCCTGAAATTTTATCTACAGGCAACTAAGGATTTTCGACAAACGTCTTCCCTGTTTGTCGTTTATTCTGGTCAGAGGAGAGGTCAAAAAGCTTCGGCTACCTCTCTCTCTTTTTGGCTTCGTAGCATAATTCGGTTAGCCTATGAGACTGCTGGACAGCAGCCTCCTGAAAGAATTACAGCACATTCTACTAGAGCTGTGGCTTCCACTTGGGCCTTTAAGAATGAGGCTTCTGTTGAACAGATTTGCAAGGCTGCAACTTGGTCTTCTCTTCATACTTTTTCCAAATTTTACAAATTTGACACTTTTGCTTCTTCGGAGGCTGTTTTTGGGAGAAAGGTTCTTCAGGCAGTGGTTCCTTCCGTATAAAGAGCCTGCCTGTCCCTCCCGTCATCTGTGTACTTTAGCTTTGGTATTGGTATCCCAGAAGTAATGATGACCCGTGGACTGACCACACTTAACAGGAGAAAACAAAATTTATGCTTACCTGATAAATTCCTTTCTCCTGTAGTGTGGTCAGTCCACGGCCTGCCCTTTTTTTTATGGCAGGTAAAAAATGTTTGAATTATACTCCAGTCACCACTACACCCTTTGGCTTCTCCTTTCTCGTTGGTCCTTGGTCGAATGACTGGAGGTGACGTAGAGGGGAGGAGCTATATAGCAGCTCTGCTGGGTGAATCCTCTTGCACTTCCTGTTGGGGAGGAGTTAATATCCCAGAAGTAATGATGACCCGTGGACTGACCACACTACAGGAGAAAGGAATTTATCAGGTAAGCATAAATTTTGTTTTTTACATATATGTGATTTTTTTTGGTACAATACATATCTATAATAGGTATAGATATTTATGGATATATATATAGGAATATCTATTTAGAAATACATAGAACATATGTGCAGAACATTGGAATGTGAAAAATGTACAGTGAATACACAGTATAACACTTTAATTAAATTTGAATATTGCATACATATGATTTGTCATGTTTTCATCTACTTAACTGCAAAGGGCTCCAATGCACCTATATACATGTCTATATATTATTATTATACTTTATTTGGAAAGCGACAACATATTCTGCAGCGCTGTCCATGGGTACAATTCATTTAAATAAAACAATGATATAAAACTTGTAAGAGATAAGACAACATTTTACTAACACATATAGGAGGAATGAAGGGCCGTATTCCCATGGGAATTTACAATCTAGAAGGGTAGGAGGTTGAGAAACAGGAGGTGAGGACTGCAAGAATGAGAAAGATGCTACTGCAGAGTTAGATGAGGGAAATTTTAGGTAAGTGAAATTAATTTATTACTGAGTTGGGTGGTAGGCTTCCCTGAACAGAAAAGTCTTCAGGGAGCATTTAAAAGAAGAAAGATTAGGGGAAAGCCTGACAGCACGAGGGAGAGTGTTCCAGGGGGTAGGTGCTGCACGACTGAAGTCCTGCCGTCTAGCATGGGAAAAGGTGATAGTCGAAGATGCAAGGAGCAGGTCATTATTGGATGTTAGTTGGCGGGCTGGAGTATACTTATTGATTAGAGAGGATAGGTCGTGGGAAGTGGCGTTGGTGAGAGCTTTGTATCTAAGGGTGAGAATTTTGAATTTAATTCTGCTGTGAATGGGGAGCCAATGAAGGGACTCGCAGAGAGGTGCAGCAGATACAGAGCGACGGGAAAGGTGGATTAGTCTGGCAAAGGCATTTAGGATGGATTGAAGGGGGGAGAAACAGGAGAGAGGAAGGCCAGTAAGTAGGTTATTGCAGTTGTCAAGTCGAGAAGTAACAAGGAAGTGGATTATTTGCTTTGTGGTGTTAGCGCTCAGAAAAAGGCGAATCTGGAAATATTGCGTAGATTGTTGCGGCAGGATGTAGAAAGCAATTGGATATGGGGGATGAAGGATAGATTTGAGTCAAGTGTAACTCCGGGACAGCGGACTTGGGGAGATGGTAATGCCGTCGACATGGATAGAAAAGTCAGAATATATATATAATATAGAGAAAATAACTCATTGATGAATGATCGATGAACTCTCTTTCTCTTACATGGTGTATCCAGTCCACTGATTCATCCTTACTTGTGGGATATTCTCAATCCCTACAGGAAGTGGCAAAGAGAGCACACAGCAGAGCTGTCCATATAGCTCCCCTCAGGCTCCGCCCCCCCAGTCATTTTCTTTGCTGCTCTAACAAGTAGCATCTCCACGGGAGGGTAAAGAGTATGTGGTGTTAGATTTGTAGTTTTTATTTCTTCAATCAAGAGTTTGTTATTTTAAATAGTGCCGGTTTGTACTATTTACTCTGAGGCAGAAAGTGATGAAGATTTCTGCTGAGAGGAAAAAGATTTTAGCATGTTGTAACTAAAATCCATTGCTGTTCCCACACAGGACTGTTGAGTACCGAAGAACTTCAGTTGGGGGGAACAGTTTTTTCTAACAAGACTTGGTAATGCTAGAAGACTGACAGAAATCCCCATGTGGGAAGGTAAGCCATATTCTGAGACTCAGTATAGAAGGATGGCTTAGTTAAAAGGGCTTAAATCACAGGTGGACACTGTTATGGGGAAAATCGATTATTTTTTAATATAATCTGATGTTTGCACAAGTGTTTATCATGTTTGGAACACTTTCTAGGGGTTTTATACGCCTGGCATAATTTTAGACACCTAAATTGACTTAGGAAGGCCCCACAACTCCGGAGTGAAGAGGGAGGGGGCCTAATTTTCGCTCCTCAGTTGCGCAGTTGTTTTGCAAGTCAGCTTCATGCAGCTTCACATGTAGAGTCCAGAGATTGCAGGAGGACTACAGGGAGGCTTATTTTCGTTCCAAAACTAATCCCCAAGGAAGGTAGGGCCACAGCAGAGACTGTGGCATCGTGCTGTAGTGTGTTAAACCGGTGGCAGCTTCAATTTGCTCCGGTTTGGGCAATAAGGGGTTAATTGGCTTGAAACTTGGTGTGCAATCTTTTCAAAGCATTAGGATGATATGGTGTAAATTTCATAAAGATCGGATGTTTTTGTGAGATTTGGTAAAAAAGTGTGTGATTTTTATTATTTAAAGGCACAGTAACGTTTTTTCAAAAAGTATATTTTTCTGTATTTGAGTGCTATCTAAGTCTGTCTAACATGTCTGAGCCTACAGATAGACCTTGTTCTATGTGTTTGAAAGCCATGGTGGTACCCCCATTGCATTTGTGTTTAAAGTGTGCTAAGGTATCTAAACATTTTAATGACCATGCAGTGACACTTAAAAATGTATCCCAAGATGATTCTTTGACGGAAGGTAATGAGGATAGTCCTCCTTCCTCTCCCCATGTGTCTACACCAGTTACACCCGCCCAAGCGTTGCCTAGTACCTCTAGCGCATTGTGCCCTATTACATTACAACAATTAGCAGCAGTCATGGATAATTCCCTTGCGGCATTTCTATCCAAACTGCCAGTTTTTCCAAAAAAGCGTGATAGCTCAGTTTTAAGAACAGAGGACGAGCAATCAGAAGCTTTTGATGATTTATCTGTCGTACCCTCACAACACTCGGAAGTGGCAGTGAGGGATGGTTGTCCGAGGGAGAAATTTCTGACACAGGAAAAGTTTCTCAGCGGGCAGAGTCAGATTCCTTAGCGTTTAAATTTAAGCTGGAACACCTCCGCGTCCTGCTTAAGGAGGTTTTAGCTACGCTAGATGATTGTGTAAAATGGACAGGTTTTTAGAGGTCCCTGTATACACTGATGCATTTCCGATCCCAAGGAGGGTGGCGGATATTGTGACTAAGGAGTGGGAGAGACCAGGTGTACCTTTTGTCCCCCCCCTATCTTTAAGAAAATGTTCCCCATAAATGACCCCAGGCGGGACGCGTGGCAGAAGGTCCCTAAGGTAGATGGAGCAGTTTCAACACTTGCTAAGCGTACAACTATACCAATAGAAGACAGTTGTGCTTTTAAAGACCCTATGGATAAAAAATTGGAAGGTTTGCTGAAGAAAATGTTTGTTCAGCAAGGTTTCCTTCTCCAGCCAATTGCCTGCATTATTCCTGTAACTACTGCAGCAGCTTTTTGGTTTGAGGCGCTGGAGGAGTCGCTCCAGAGGGAGACTTCATATGACGAAGTCATGGATAGAATTCACGCTCTAAAGCTGGCTAATTCTTTTATCACTGATGCCGCTTTCCAATTAGCTAAGTTAGCGGCGAAAAATTCAGGTTTTGCCATTATGGCGCGAAGAACGCTTTGGCTCAAATCATGGTCGGCTGACGTTTCATCCAAAACAAAGTTACTAAACATTCCTTTCAAGGGAAAGACCCTTTTTGGTCCCGAGTTGAAAGAAATTATCGCGGATATCACTGGGGGGAAGGGTCATGCCCTCCCGCATGATAGACCATTTAAGGCCAAAAACAAGGCTAATTTTCGCTCCTTTCGCAACTTCAGGAGCGGACCTGCTTCAACCTCTGCTGCCGCTAAGCAAGAGGGTAACGCTTCCCAGCCTAAAGCAACCTGGAAAGCCTTGCAGGGCTGGAATAAGGGTAAACAGGCTAAGAAGCCTGCGCCTGCTGCCAAGACAGCATGAAGGGGTAGCCCCCGATCCGGGACCGGATCTAGTAGGGGGCAGACTTTCTCTCTTTGCTCAGGCTTGGGCAAGAGATGTTCCAGATCCCTGGGCATTAGAAATTGTTGCTCAGGGGTATCTTCTAGAATTCAAGGACTCTCCCCCAAGGGGAAGGTTCCACATTTCTCGTTTGTCTTCAGACCAGACAAAGAAACAGGCGTTCTTACGCTGTGTAGAAGATCTTCTAAAGATGGGAGTGATACACCCAGTTCCAATTGCAGAACAAGGACTGGGCTTTTACTCAAACCTGTTTGTAGTTCCCAAAAAGGAAGGAACTTTCAGGCCAATCCTGGATCTAAAAATTCTAAACAAATTCCTCAGAGTTCCATCTTTCAAAATGGAAACCATTCGGACAATCTTGCCGATGATCCAGGAAGGTCAATATATGACTACCGTGGATCTAAAGGATGCGTACCTACATATTCCTATCCACAAAGATCATCATCAGTTCCTAAGGTTCGTCTTTCTGGACACGCATTACCAGTTCGTGGCCCTTCCTTTCGGGTTAGCCACCACTCCCAGAATTTTCACAAAGGTGCTAGGGTCCCTTCTAGCGGTACTGAGACCGCGGAGCATTGCAGTAGCACCTTACCTAGACGACATCTTAATACAGGCGTCGTCTTTTCCCAGAGCCAAGGCTCATACGGACATTGTTCTGGCTTTTCTAAGGTCTCACGGGTGGAAGGTGAATGTAGAAAAAAGTTCTCTGTCCCCGCTCACAAGGGTTCCCTTCCTGGGAACACTAATAGACTCGGTAGACATGAAAATCTTTCTGACAGAGGTCAGGAAGTCAAAACTTTTAAATACTTGCCGAGTTCTTCATTCCATTTCTCGGCCTTCTGTGGCTCAGTGCATGGAGGTAATTGGTTTAATGGTTGCTGCAATGGACGTGGTCCCTTTTGCCCAAATTCATCTCAGACCACTGCAACTGTGCATGCTCAAACAGTGGAATGGGGATTATGCAGATTTGTCTCCTCAAATACAAATGGACCAGAAAACCAGAGACTCTCTTCTCTGGTGGTTGTCTCAGGACCACCTGTCTCAGGGAATGAGTTTCCGCAGACCGGAGTGGATTATTGTCACGACCGATGCCAGTCTGTTAGGCTGGGGTGCGGTCTGGGACTCCCTGAATGCTCAGGTCTATGGTCTCGGGAAGAATCTCTTCTCCCGATAAACATTTTGGAACTGAGAACGATATTCAATACGCTCCAGGCGTGGCCTCAACTAGCGGAGGCCAAATTCATCAGATTTCAGTCGGACAACATCACAACTGTAGCGTACATCAATCATCAGGGAGGAACAAAGAGTTCCCTAGCGATGAA
Organism: Bombina bombina; assembly: GCF_027579735.1. Lineage (NCBI taxonomy): Eukaryota > Metazoa > Chordata > Amphibia > Anura > Bombinatoridae > Bombina > Bombina bombina. Next base: position 1,143,639,310 of record NC_069501.1, on the reverse strand, counting down.
GGAAGTAACCAAGATCATCAAATGGGCGGAGGATCACTCCTGCCATCTATCTGCAATTCACATCCCAGGAGTAGACAGCAGCCTCCTGAACGAATTACAGCTCATTCCACTAGGGCTGTGGCTTCCACATGGGCTTTCAAGAATGAGGCTTCTGTTGAACAGATTTGTAAGGCAGCGACTTGGTCTTCACTGCATACATTTGCCAAATTTTACAAATTCGATACTTTTGCTTCTTCGGAGGCTATTTTTGGGAGAAAGGTTTTGCAAGCAGTGGTGCCTTCCGTTTAGGTTACCTGACTTGTTCCCTCCCTTCATCCGTGTCCTAAAGCTTTGGTATTGGTATCCCACAAGTAAGGATGAATCCGTGGACTGGATACACCATGTAAGAGAAAACAGAATTTATGCTTACCTGATAAATTACTTTCTCTTACGGTGTATCCAGTCCATGGCCCGCCCTGGCAATTAAGTCAGGTTCAAATTTAATTTTGTAAAACTACAGTCACCACTGCACCCTATGGTTTCTCCTTTTTCTCCTAACCGTCGGTCAAATGACTGGGGGGGCGGAGCCTGAGGGGAGCTATATGGACAGCTCTGCTGTGTGCTCTCTTTGCCACTTCCTGTAGGGATTGAGAATATCCCACAAGTAAGGATGAATCCGTGGACTGGATACACCGTAAGAGAAAGTAATTTATCAGGTAAGCATAAATTCTGTTTTTTCTATTGACAATTAACATCCAAAAAGTATGCGTGTCATATGACACTCCTGAAATCCAGCCCTTTGAAAGCTCTTAAAGGGATAGTAAACCCCAAAATGTTCTTTTATGATTCAGATAGAACATACAATTTTAAAAAACTTTCCAATTTAATTCTATTATCAAATTTTCTGCATTCTCTTGTTATCCATTGCTGAAGGGAGAGCATTGCACTACTGGCAGGTAGCTGGACACATCTAGTTAGCCAATCACAAGAGACGAATGTGTGCAGGCACCAATTAGCAGCAGCTCCCACTAGTGTATGATATGTGCGTATTCATTTTTTGACAAGGGATACTAAGAGAACAAAGCACATTTGAAAATATAAGTGAATTTAAAAGTGTCTTAAAATGACCTGCTCTATCTGAATCATGCACGTTTAATTATGACTTTCCTATCCATTTAAGAAGCCTATGTAGAAAAATGGGACAGCTCTCTATTTCACAGCCCAGCCAAAAGAGGAAATGGTGGGGGAACAGAAGAAACCAAGTAGGATTGTAAATCTTGTATTACAAAATATATGCACAGTGAGTTGTTTTCTCTATATTTTGTGCGTAGTGGAGGATTTTAAACTCACCTTTTACCTCCCCTTAATTTTAAATGTTGTTGTTATATATATGTACAAGCAAAACCGCATACTTTTTTTTTTTAATAAGTGAATATATATTTTGTAATTCAAGATTTATAATCCTACTTGGTTTCTTCTGTTCCCCCACCATTTCCTCTTTTGGCTGGGCTATTCTATTTTCAAATGTGCTTCGTTCTCTTAGTATCCCTTGTTAAAAAATGAATACGCACATATCATACACTAGTGGGAGCTGCTGCTAATTGGTGCCTGCACACATTTGTCTCTTGTGATTGGCTAAATAGATATATTCAGCTTCCTGCCAGTAGTGGAATGCTGTCCCTTCAGCAATGGATAACAAGAGAATGAAGAAAATTTGATAATAGAATTAAATTGGAAAGTTGTTTAAAATTGTATGTTGTATCTGAATCATAAAATAACATTTTGGGGTTTACTATCCCTTTAAGAGCTTTCAAAGGGCTGAACTTCAGGAGTGTCATATGACACACATACTTTTTGGATGTTAATTGTAATTGTCAATAAAAAAAGAGAGTTCATCCCGGCATAAAATTGTTATAGAAGCATTACTATAGGCACAGATTTAACTCTTTTCATGGATAGATTTTAAAAAAAATACACATATAATTTTTTAATGGCAAAGATGACATATATGGCATTTGATAAGCTAAAGTTTAACATCACTTTACAGCCCTTTGCCTGCAACTCCTGAGACTTCCTATCTTTGAGCCTTTATAACTTTTGTATGCAATATGTTTAAAAAAAATAAAAAATTAATAGATGGTGGTTTTATTATTAGTGTAACTGTACTTTGTAATGTATCTTTGCTGTGTTTTGTGCAACATTTTTGTTTTGCGAATCAGTTAACCAGAGCTCTGAAGTCACGGTAATCATTCTAGCGTAAATCATGATTGCGCTCAAACGGTCACGTTTACTTTGAACTCATAATACCAACAGTAAGCTCGATGAGCACACACAACCCTGATGAACCCCTTATCGCTGGCGCACAGCGCAATTTGTGCTCCATTCGTAATCTGGCCCAATATATTTACTGTAAACTCTTGAACATACTCATTAGATTGTGCACATTTTGATAATGGAAGTAGATTGGAAAAGTTTTTTTTTTTTTTAATTCCATGCTCTATCTGAATTATGAAAGTTTTTATTTCTTTCATCACATGGTGAGAGTCCACAAGATATCACGTGTGAATATTCCCCTGCTGACCACTAGGAGGAGGCAAAAGACACCCCACAAAAACAGAGCTTTTAAATCCCTACCACTTGCCTTGATCTTCAGTCATTTTCTTTTGCCTCCTTGATGAGGAGTGATGTGAAAGAGAGATCAAGATCTACTCTTCGTTTGAAAGGGGATCCTCTGACTGATCTGAGGCCCAAACCCTCCTTGCAGTAACCTGTCATTCAGAAGAGCAGGCAAGGAGTTAGCAGCCAGAAAGTGAAAGGTCTTTTCTCAGTGAGAAATGTTGCTAATTTTTTTCATGATGGTGAGAGTCCATGAACCCCGCCCATTCTTTCTGTTCAGTTGACGGCAGTACTTGTTTTGCACTTTTATGCCCTGCTTTATCTTTCCTTCTTTTCTTTTTTCCTCATATGCTATATGTATGACTGAGGCTCATGGGAAGTGGGAGGGATTTAAAGTTCTGGTGTGTTGGGGTGCCTTTTGCCTCCTCCTAGTGGTCTGCAGATGAATAATCACACACATGATGGTTTGTGGACTCCCACTATCATGAAATAAATTAATTTATCAGGTAAACATAAATTTAGTTTTTGACCCTAGTGTCCCTTTAACATATAATTCTTGATCCAAATATAGCTAAACAAATAAATAATATTTGTCATGCCTTTTTAATATAGATAATATGTGCAAAGAGTATACAATTCATGTAAATCTACGTCGTTTTGGAGAGAATAGTATGTGTATATTACGTATTACATTACTGTATGTGCCTTTTTGGGTGTGTTTAATTATTGTTTCCTTGTGTAGAAGGTAATGAATAAAAATATCTTTTTTTTTTTTATATATAATTTATTTATGAAACTAGTGTTAACACTGTTTGATCCACTCCCTAATGCTTTGATTCTGTAACTCTTATTATTTTGATATGCGGCAGAATGAACCATTTTGAAAATTGCTTTTTTTTTTTGTAAAGATATTTTTCAAAAGTGCTGATAATGAGATGGAAGGGAAAGTATCTGGAGACGAGGTCTGAGATATAAGGAGAGCAGTGTTATTGAGGGAATATAATGTCAGAGTTTTGAACAAATTTGACATTGCTGGGGTAACTGCAATTTCTTTACTTTGATGTATAAATCTGTCTGATTTAGTTTCAGAAGATACTTCTATTGAAGATTTTGAATCCTCTCAAGTCAGCAAATTCCTTAGTTGCCATTGTCATTTTAGTCATTATTCATATTTATGCTAAGATATTACTTTTACTGTCCTATCTGGAGAGTTGTGTGGCTCTATTCATGGTTAGCAGACATGGTTTATATAGTAGATAAAGTCTTTATTTCTCCTTGGTTACTTGCCATTATTTCTACTGTGTCTGGAGGATGTAGAACTCTAATGAAAAATACTGATTCTAATAGCCAGTTTTGTTCCTTTGAACTTAAATTCTCCTACTTTTACAAACTCTAGGTTTTTCCAGAGCTGACTGTACGTTTAGTGTTATTTGGAATATGGCCAAACAATCTAGAAGCCTTCTTCCTCTTACAAATAACTTGAACCACCAAGCCAGATTCTATTCTAGTATACGGTAGGTGATTTCTTTCTCAAAGGGTCTAGCTGGATTCTAATCATAATTGCCTATGGTTACAGTGTGGGTTTCAGGACAGTAATTCTTTTGATGAAGGTTATTCTGGCTTCTTTTCTGAAAGATCCTGTTCAGACAGGAGTCCTTTTTTTCTTTTAGCCCTTGAACTTAGTAGGTGTTAGTTCCAGATCCAGATTTTTTGGAATAAGATCAAAATTATTCCAATTTGTTATTTTAAGATGGATTCTACTTTGTCCATTTTACCCTAGTTCATCATGGTTAATTTATATTCCTATCCCCAAGGACCACCACCAGTTCCTAAAGTTTGTCTTTCTAGACTATTGCTTTCTGTTGGTGGCTCCTCTTTGGAATTTCCAAAGTGCCCAGGCTTTTTTGTATACGTTCTGGGAACTAGTTTTCCTATTATAAGATTTTTTTCCTTTAGCTGTATTCTAACAACAGTTTACTGTTGTTTTTTGCAGGTATAGTAGGATAAATAATCTTTCAGAAAAGTCTTTCTCTTCAATTATTAGTGTCTTTGTAGACGGTACCATTGCGACTTTTTTACTCTGTTACAGGTCAAAGCAGATACAAGTTCAATCAGAGTGTTCATTCTTGCATTATTTGCTCAATATATGGAAGTTTCAGGTGAATGGTTTTACCATCATATATTGTTTTCCTTTTGCATGTCCTATATCATACTTTTGTTATTGGCTTGCTAATTCCATAGTGCTGAGATTGCATTATATATTTTTTTTCCTTTAGACTCCATTGATAAACAGTGTCTGTCCTATTGGTTTATGTACCATTGTTGAACGGAAAAGGCAGCACTCCAATGATCCGTAGTTAAAACAAAAATTCTTTATTAAAGGGCCATAATACCCAAATGTTTAAACACTTGAAAGTGATGCAGCATAGCTGTAAAAAACTGACTAGAAAATATCTCCTGAACATCTCTATGTAAAAAAGAAAGATATTTTACCTCAAAAGTTCCTCAGCATTTTATTGTGTCTGTCCTGGGACAGCTGAAAGGATGAGCTTCGTGAACTCTCATATTATTTCACCAATCAGGTAAAGGAAGCTTACTATGAAATCTCATGAGAGTTAAGTCAAATCTCATGAGATCACAGTAAGAGTTCATGACCTCAGCACTGCTGATGCTGATTGGCTGCTGTTCATTTCTTCATTTTTTTTTATTTTTACCTGCAGCTGGGAGCAGGTGAAGTATAACTTTTTACATAGAACTTACTCTGCTGAGCTGAGGAGATTGTGAAGTAAAATATCTTCCTTTTTTATATAGAGATGCTCAGGTGATATTTTCCTGTCAGCTTTTTACAGTTATACTGCATCAATTTCAAGTGATTTAGCATATGAGTGTTATGTCCCTTTAATCCAAGAGTAAAAGCAATCTCTCACACAGTGATTTCATGGTAGGAGGAGGTGGGGTCCTGACATAATCATCATGGGAAAAGAAAACACATAATATTCATAGAATTTCATAAAACCAAAGTTACCATAGAAATTCTAATGAGCTTAAAATTTTTAATTTTATGTGTTTTTTTCCCCATGAAAAACCATATATGTTTGTATAACAGTTATTTTATTATGTGGAAAAATCTGAAGTAAGTGATGTTTCAAATTATATGATGCTCGTAACTTTGTGTGAAGTGTACTTATATACATATATGATATATCTTTTTTTTATAAATTGGTACACGAGAAAGTATTACAGTCACTATTTTTCAAACTCTTATTGAGGCTGACTTACTGTGTTTGATACAATATATGTATTGGTTTGATAATTGTTTTGTATCTTTCAACTTGGTTTTAATTATTGTTTTACATATATGTGTTCAATTCACTTGCAGTGCACATCTAATGTTCCCTAGGAAACGATTGTTTAAGTGAGCTGATTGGCTTCAGCTAGCTTTAAAAGGTGTGCTATGCAAGTGCTGGGCTATCCTATGATTAAGTGCCGCACGGCACGAAACATGTCAGGACCCGCCTCCTCCTACCATGAAATCACTGTGTGTGAGATTGCTTTTACTCTTGGATTAATAAAGAATTTTTGTTTTAACTACGGATCATTGGAGTGCTGTCTTTTCCGTTCACTTGTGATACCTTGAGCCTGCTCGGCTCTGTCCAGGCTTGCACCCTTCAATCAGTGCATTTTCAGTACACGCCGTCATTGAGGGCGGTGATTTTTTGTCCGCTTTGAGGATCCTTGCTAACAGTGGCTACGTGTCTCACGCCCCTTTTGCTGGAGCGGCGTCACTATCTTTAACTTCCAGTTTATGTACCATTCCAGTCTTCTGGGAGGGTGTTCGCTATTTCTCCCTCGAGGGCTATAATTTCTTCTGTTGCCAGTCTATCGAGTTAGAGTACAGTGTGGTAGTTGAGGAGAGCGCAGGTAGTTGGTTTCTTCAGGAGGCAGGGTTACCAATATATATCTCTTTGCAATTGTCTTGGTTCTCAGACATGGCCTTTTCTCAAATTAGGCAAGTTTCTGTTTTTTTCAAGTCAGACAATGTCACTGTTGTTGACATATTTTGATCTTCGACGGGGGACCTCTAGTTTGTTTACCAGTGAAGGAAGTTACTCTTTCTGCTTTTCACATCCTAGAAGTGAACTTTTGTGAGACAGATTACTTCAGTTTACAATCTCTTCCTCTGGGGGAAGGGTTTCTCCTTCAGGGGTTTTCTATCAGTTGGGGAATCTATGACGCATTTCACATTTAGACCTTATGGTCTCTTGTTTGATCCTTTTTTTCCAGATGCTTTGCTAGAGCAAGGTATACTTTATTCACATTTTATAAAGGCCCCTGTAGCTATTTGGTATTTCAACTAGCTTCCTTTTCTTCCTTCATCTGTATTACTACTCAAATTCATACTTAGAATCGAGTTTGATCGCTAATCAGTAATTCTGTTTCAGCTTCATCATGCTGAACTGGTTATGCAAATCTAAAATAGTCTTCCTATTTGGTCTTTACCACTGACTCAATATTGTTTATTTCCTATTCTCTCAGGCCATAGATCGAACTCTTGAACTAGGTTTTATTTTTTTGGTCAAGATAGTCTAGAGCTTTATTCAGGCAATGCAACCTGTAACAAGTTAGCTTTTTTTGCCAGTTTTGATTTTTTTTCTCCTTGTTGGTGTGATAAACATGTTTTTTGCCAGTATTTTTTCATAAACGGGGAGAGTCCACAGATGCATTCATTACTTTTGGGAAATACAGAACCTGGCCACCAGGAGGAGGCAAAAACACCCCAGTCAAAGGCTTAAATACCTCCCCCACTTCCCTCATCCCCCAGTCATTCTTTGCCTTTTGTCACAGGAGGTTGGTAGAGAAGTGATAGAAGTTTCAGTAGTCTCTTATGGAGGGTAGTACTCTTCGGAATGGGACTGGAGTTTTAAGTATTCCTGTCAGCCTTTCAGTGAGAGCATGGATGAAAGTTAGAGTCTGGGGATGCAGGGAGAGTCTTTCTGCGAAACCATCTCGACTCATATTAACAGCTCCATAAGCAATCGGCGTTGACGAGTTTTGCTGCCTGCTTTCTTCACTCAAGTCCATGTCAGAGTGACGCTACTATCTGTCACACTTGAAGGGCCGTGTTCCAGTTCCACTGCGTAGATTCCGTTAAGATCGTTTCATTTTATTTTCCTTATGGAAATGTAATGTATGAAGAAGAAGTCAGGGTCCCAGTGGGACTCCTTTTATCTTATGGAATCAAGTATTAATATCTCCTGAGGGGGTTATTGAACAGGGGGGACCTTAATCATGTTTATTATGTGATTCGTCTGCTAATGTGTAGTGATACTTGGGCTTGTGGCTTTTTCGGAACATAGGCCTTTATTGAAGGTTGCGCGGTCTTTGCGGACTGGCACACTTTTTCTTGGACTGCGCGGTGCACCTCGTGACCAGGCGTGATCACACTCCTGTCCTCCATTTCTGTATTCCTGACTGTGTGGGAACGGAGAGATTCTGTTTCACTAGAGTCTGGGTCATAGGAGGTGGTGAGTGCCTCAGCCATTGGGGGTGTAAAAGGGTGCCGTTTTTTTGTTTTGTCCATATTTATAGTTTCTAAGTTATGGAGGATTCTGATTTTTTGGAGACGGATGTCTCTGATTCAGATTTTTCTTCTTGCGAAGAATATGTAAGGGCCCGGGTGATCCATGCCCATGAGTTATGTTCCGAATGCCACTTTTTAGTGCTCTGCTCTCCGGAATCTGGGATCTTAGAGTCTGCTGAGCCATCCATCCCTGGGGATTCCATTTCCCGCGAGGTGCGTGCCCCAGAACCTTCCTTTGCTACACAGGCAGGTGTCCAGAATGCCGTTTATCCTTCTCCGGAATGTGGCTTGTTTCCTCCAGAGGTTACGGCATGGTTCCGCATGGCCATATCGATGGCGTTGGCGCGTTTACACCTTATCCGTGTTCTGGTAACCAGGGCTCATCAGGCATGGGATCGTCTGGTTCAGCTCAGCCTTCTGGGGAAGTGGTTTCCACTGAAGCTTCAGGGGTTCAATCCTCGGGCCAGGGTCATTTGTTGCCCTGGCAGAGGTAAGTCTTGCCTTTCGTTATAGACTGGCGCGCCTTCGTGTTCTGTTTAGGCATGTTTTGGCAATGCTAGAAGATCCCAGGCCTCAAGGGTTGATGGATCCTCTGTCTTCCGTTCCAGATGGCAAGCAGGGTTAAACAACGGGGGATGAATCAATCTTCTTGTCGTATATTTCTTTTTAGTATCTTCTTCCAGTTCTGAGCTTTGGAGGAATTGGATCTCTGTCCGGCTGTTCTGGATCTCCTGTCCGTTCTTCTGGGCGTTAACCTGCGGTGTTGCCCTCTTTTATTTGGATCCGGTTAGGATGTAATTATTTTTGAAAGCTCATGTTGTTACAAGTTTTTCCGTTGGAAATATTCTTCTCTGGAATTTGATACTAGGAATTTTTTTTGGTTGTATTAATGCTTCTGCGGAAATTATATCAAGAGTTCAGACGTGTTATGTCTGCTGTTTGTATATTAAAATGGTCTATCCCTTGCGAGTTGCGACTTTCAGTGGCCTTGGACAGTACTTGGATGCCCGTTATGCTTGGCTGGTCCGGTTGGGGTACCGAGTGGCTCACTATGGTTTTTAATTTTCATTTCTTGTTCCTGTACAAGTTATAGTTTTCCTAGATGCCAGGCTGATCCTCTTTATATTCTGGGGGCATCAGAGGGGATTGTGCTCAGTCCTCCTTGTCCTATCCATGTTTAGTGGGGGTTCCGAGATTAGGATCCTTCTATGAGGTACTCTGTAGGCTCCTGTTGTTCTCAGGTGCTAGAGTTTTTTCTCCTTCTCAGAGTGGGTTAGGGGTTCGGGTTTCCATGGAAATCCGTGGTGCCGGTGGCGTTTACTCATCTCCTCTTTTGAGGTTTCCTTTGAGGTCTCCGTTTTTCCTTGATGACGGCATCTCTTCCTTTGGGTCAAGATGGTGTGGGCTTGTTGTCCCTTTTCCTTGTGGCTGGACTTCTGGTCATCGGTTTCAGGAAGTTTGGGACCTTTGGGTTTTCTGCTTCTTCCGGGATCTCTTTTGCTCCCAGATTTTGGAGTTTTGCAGATTATGTTGTTTCCTTTTTTACCTGGGTGAGCCCCTGCCTAGGCGTGTTGAGTTTCCTCCACCAGGGGTTAGGATGCTTGTTCATCGTATGTTCCTTGAGCTGTAGGAGCTTACGGGAAGTTGATCCTGGTTGGATCTTGGAGGTTTTGGTTATCTGCTCAATCTAGTTTTGAGCTTTGCTCTTTTGTCTGTTTTGCCCTAGTCTTTGGACTTAGTGGGTGCTGTTCCTAGAGCCATTGGAGGCCTACCAAGGTCGCACTCTCTATCTGGGATACAAAAGAATTCAGTGTCCAGGGTACCTTGGACATGATGCCACACGATGGCTTAGAGGTGAACTTTGCTGCTTGAAAGCTGAAGGTCAAGAGTCAGATCCAGCTGTGGCTAGGTCCTCTGCATTATGTATGTCCTACAGTTTAACTTGCTGGGGTTGCATCGCCTGTTGTGCAAGGTCTGTTCCGCTTGAGGTAACCAGGAGGTTCCTCATGGGATATTATTTTGTTCCTTGTCTTTGACTGGACATTTGGTTCTTTATCCAGATCCCTTTGGACTAGTTCGGGACGGCCCAGTTTCCCGGTGTGGGGACATTTTCTGTTCCTATAGGAGGTTTTTCTCTCTCTTCTCAGAGAGTTGGATATTCTGCTGGGCCGGCAATGAGGGCCGGGTGGTTCCTTCTTCGGTTTTTGACACTTTGGGTCCTTATTCAGCTTTAACTCCATATCTGTGTGGGGTGAGCTGTTTTGTTTTGTTTTGTTTTAAGTTTACCCTTCCTGAGGTGGACTTGGCATTCCACAGTAGTCGCCTGGTGCTGGAGGTTCTTTCTCCCTCTGTTTAGTGGGGTTGTCCCTTTTGCAGTGCGGGCAGGTTGCCAGGTGTAGATGTGCCATTGTTGTAGAGGTTCTCCTTTGGGAGTGTCTTTGTCTTGGAAAAGGAATTGCATCCGGAATTGCATCCGGGTTCTGGATCCCTCCCCTTCCCTTCCGGAGAGTTTTGGTTGGGGAATTTTCATTCCTTTGTCTTTCGGACATTGCAAGTCTATTTGTGCTGGGTCTGTTGCCCGGAGTGAGGGTTGGGGATCTGTCTGATCTGTTGATTTTTGACCGCGTTTCAGAGTTGGATTTTGTGAGACTCCCTTGGGTGGGAGTTTTTGTGGTGGATCCTTCCTCAGCAGGTAGTTTTTTCTCTACGGGTTCTGGGTTCTATTCTCCCTTTTCCTGCTTTTCTTGGGAAAGTGTTGATTGCAAGATTGTCTTCTATAGACAGTCCTGTGCAACTTCTAGTTTGATTAGCTAAGGTTGGGGACTTGTGTTCGCTTAAAACCTTTGCTGCAGGAAGTCTGGGGCTGCTACGAAGCGCCTTCAGTTTTTTCTGATGCTTTGTTTTTGTGGCTCCCAGGGACAGTTTGTCTTTCGGTTGCTCTGTTCAGGTTGCGAGTTAGCTCTCTGCGTAGGGGAGGGGTTCCTTCTTCTCCCTATAATTTCAGGGCTTTTCTTTGGTCCCTTGGACTCCATTCAGATGGGGATCTGGGATTTTTCTCCCTTTGCTCTGCTAGTTCGTTTTTTTTTTCCTTGTTGCCCTAGTTCCTTGGTGTTCCTGGGGGTCCTTGTGGACTTCCTTATCTGAGTCCTTTCTTTCTTCCCTTCAGGGAGACTGAGGATGTTTCCCCTCCTTCTGGTCGGGAGTGAGTTTATTGTGGGCTGAAAGCCTGCAGGATTTTGTCTCCTCAAAAGTAATGAATGCAGTTGTGGACTCTCCCCGTTTATGAAGAAAAACTTAAATTATGCTTACTTGATCATTTTCAGACAGGGAGAGTCCACAGCTCCCCACCCGCGTTTTTTGTGTGGGGCAGCCGTAAATTTTTGTTTTTGATCTTCTGGCACCTTTTTTTCACCCTAATATTTCTCCTACTGTTCTTTGTTCCCTGAGGGAAGTGGGGGAGGTATTTAAGCCTTTGGCTGGGGTGTCTTTGCCTCCTCCTGGTGGCCAGGTTCTGTATTTCCCAAAAGTAATGAATGCAGCCGTGGACTTTCCCCCGTCTGAAGAAAAGAAAATTATCAGGTAAACATAATTTAAGTTTTCTCAGAATTTTCGGAATTTCTTCAATTCTTTCAACATTTAGTCAAGGACTTATCTACAGGTTTCTTATACGATCTCTGATATTCAGATCTTGTTTAGATCTTAGTTATGTGGTAGGTGGTCCAAAGGAGGCCGCTATTGGGGGATTGTTGTACTGTTTTTTTATTAACCTCTTGTATAGGGGGATATTCTATGTTATTTACCAGAAACTTTGAGGTTTGTTTGTTCTTAATGTTCAAGAAAGACAATACTTAAAGGGACATGAAACCTAATTTTTTTCTTTCATGATTAAGACAGAGCATACAATTTTAAACAACTTTCCAATTTACTTATATTACGTAATTTGCTTTGTTCTCTTGTTATCCTTTGCTGAAAGGTTTATCTAGGAAAGCTCAGGAGCAGAAAAGAACCTAGGTACTAGCTGCTGATTGGTGGCTGCATATATATGCAAACAAATCTGATCTGCCGCAGCTTGAAGCAGTGCTCCAAGACCAGTTCACAGAGGTAGAAAAGTGGATCTCGAAAAACAAACTCTTCCTAAACACTGACAAAACTGTCACAATGATCTTTGGAACGGGACCTAAATTACAAAAATTACAAAATTCCCATCTTCGCATCAAAACAAAATTCAATTGCACGCTGACCGCAGTCCACTCTTTTAAATACTTAGGTATGTTGGTAGACCCCAATCTATCTTTTGGACTCCACATAGAAAAACTTTCCTCTAAACTTTATCCAAAACTAGGTGCCCTGTACAGAAACAAATCCTGCCTCAGCCCTACAGTAAAGGAAAAGATTGTACAGCAAATGCTGATGCCTATCTTGGATTATGGGGACGTAGTATATGCACCTGCTCCGCAAACTCACCTTAATAAACTTAATACATTGTATAACTCGTTCTGCCGCTCTGTGCTACAATGTAACTACAGGACCCACCATTGTGACATGCTAAAAGAACTAAACTGGCTGTCGCTGGAATCCAGAAGCACCCTCCATCTTTCCTGCCTTGTGTTTAAGAGCCTTTCTGGGAAGCTCCCACCCTACCTGAGCAGAATGCTCTCCCCTGCTATTGCCACCTCCTATAACCTCCGATCCAGTACCAGCACATTATTTAGCTTGCCTCAATACAAAAAGAAAGCAGCTCGATCCTCCTTTTCCTACAGAGCGCCACAATTATGGAACGACCTCCCTCACACTTTAAAAACTTCCCCAAGCCTAAAATCCTTTAAGAGATCCCTCTCTACATATCTCAAAACAGAATGTGCCTGTCATGGTTGATTAAATATTTCGTACCTGCTCTATGTTAAATGTTTGCATATATTGTGTATTATTATTGTTTTTGTATTTTATTGTACCCTATTGTATCAATGCAATGTTTTGTGGTCCCAGGACATACTTGAAAACGAGAGAAATCTCAATGTATCCTTCCGGGTAAAATATTTTATAAATAAATAAATAAATAAATAAATATACCGATTGTCATTGGCTCACCCATGTGTTTAGTTAGAAACCAGTAGTGCATTGCTGCTCCTCCAACAAATTAAAGCCAAGAGAATTAAGCAAATTTGATAATAGAAGTAAACTGGAAAGTTGTTTAAAATTGTATGTTCTACCTAAATCATGAAAGAAAATGTTTGGGTCTCATGTCCCTTTAATATATTTGTGCTCAATATTTTTAATGTATCTTCCCACATGTACAATTTTGAGTTATGATTTGCCTGTATGTCTGTGTGCATAACCTCAATTAAAAAAACTCATAAAGGGAAATACTATTTACCTTGCATAGTTCTAGATCTGTAATCCTGTGCTCTGTTATGTTTATTGTTTAGTATTTAAAGGAGCAAAGACTGACACATTGTGAAGATTATTTTCTTCATTCTAAATTTATTTTAAACAGGGTTTCGGTGCTGTAGCAGAGAAACAAGCTGAACGGTGTATGTTCGGTGCAACACTTTCCAATTCAGCATTTAGCACCCAAAGTAGCCCAGTCAGGTTTCCAGCACATGTAAGTAATCTGTTTATATGCATCAACTGATGTGGTACAGTGTTGTCTAGTATCTTTCATCTTTCTTTCACCTAAAAGCCAGTTTACCAGTTGAATCAAAGCTGCCTATTATAGGTTTATAAATCACTTAGGTTAATTGCTTTAAAGGGACAGTCTACACTAGAATTTTTATTATTTGAAAAGATAGATAATCCCTTTATTACCCATTCACCAGTTTTGCATAACCAACACTGTTATATTAATATATGTTTTACCTCTATGATTACCTTGTATCTAAGCCTCTGCAGACTGCCCCCTTATGTCAGTGCTTTTGACAGACATGCAGTTTAGCCAATCAGTGCAGACTCCTAAATAACTACACGGGAGTGAGCACAATATTATCTATATGACACACATGAACTAGTACTGTCTAACTGTGAAAAACTTTCAAAAGGCTCTGTTTTCAACGGTTTAGAAATCAGTTTGAACCTACCTAGGTTTAGCTTTTCAAAAATATCACCAAGGGAACAAAGCAAATTTGATGATAAAAGTAAATTGGAAAGTTGTTTCAAATTGCACGCCCTATCTGAATCATGAAAGTTTAATTTTGACTAGACTGTCCCTTTAAATAAGTAAACAGAACAGCCTTTTGTGAGTGTAGAACCCCTTGTTTAATACTATTCAGCAGGAAAAGTAGCCCTACACAAGTGCAAGGTTGTGGAAAGTATAAGTAATATTTTTGTACAGTGTATACATATATATATATATATATATATATATATATATATATATATATATATAATTTCATGTGTGTGTATTTTAAGTGACATGATACATATTGTCTGGTATATTTTCTATTTGCTATTAAATGAAAGTCAAAATTAAACTTTCATGATTAAGATACAGCACAGTTTTGTAAACAATTTCCAGTTCACTTCCATTATCAAAGTGTGCACAATCTTTTTATATGCACAGTTTCTGAGGGACCAGCTCCTACTAAGCATGTACAAAAATTCACAGTATATATATTCTAAAAAAGGAGGCGGACTTGCGGCTTGCTGACGAGTGGCGTTGTGTCTCCCATAGGAAATAATAAGCATCATGACTTCTGGGAAAATCCTTAGATAAGAGTTGAAATAATGGCACTACTTACTAAGAATATAATGCAGGGTCTATTACCATTCCATATAAGGTCAATGGCCCTGGAATCACTTAATAATATGTGGTATGGTGCTATGTATCAAAATTGCTAATTTACAAAATTGTTAGTTAAAGGAACTAAACAAAAGAAGATACTATATAAGCACTCAAAAAGACCACTAAATCATTTGGAGTAGAATAAGAATCACACACATTAAAATATAAATCTTTATTAGAACTTATTAAGGTTCTTTATTAGAACTTAATAAAGGTTCCACTGTTAGTTATTTCACTACTTTACCTATGTGTTTAACATTGGTGATATTTTAATAGTGGAACCTTTATTAGTAATTGATTACATTCTTTTGCTGGACAGTGCTATCACACTATTTATTCTAACCTGTTCGCCTTAACAGTACAGGCTAAGTAGTTTACTAGTCCTGCCAATTTGATACCTATATACCTAAGGGCTTTTGTCAAGGATATTCAGTTCTTTAACTGGAATAATTTGCCAGCATTTTAGTTTTAATGCACCCAGTTTTTAATAATTTCTAATAAAGATTTATATTTTAATGTGTGTGATTCTTATTCTACTCTAAATGATTTAGGGGTCTTTTTGAGTGCTTATATAGTATCTTCTTTTGTTCCTTTAACTAGCAATTTTGTAAATTCTGGGAAAATCCGTCAACATTGCCACTTGTCAGCACTTTCAGCGCACTGGGGGGCGTATTTGAAGTGTTCCTACTCATCACAGACAGTGCGCTCACTGAAATCAAACACAGTTTCTGTGTAGGAACACTTTAAATAATGCGTGACTGAAAAGGTGGCAAGACAAACATGGCTGACTCCCTACTTGTAACCTGTACTTCAGAGATTGGAATATTTTGCACTGCTGGCTATGTTTCCAAATCAAGATGCAGATTACTCCCCTGGAATGCCCGGTTAACTCACTAATACTGCCTACACCTATGTCATGTCTTCCCTATACTCCCCCTGGAACGCCCAGCTAACTCCCACAGAACGCCTACACCTACGTCATGTCTGCAATCTCCCTGACTAATAAAGTATACAAAACAAAACTCCCTATTATAAATAAAGGGGCGTTGACACTACATTTATATACTATGTTAAAATGATATGCATTGTCATGTATTATACATATTATTGTAACACGAAACACATAAAACCAGAACAGCCTCTTATGGGCGACGCCAGACATTGCTCTATAACCCTTTTGAATGTCCTTTGATAGCAAATATGTAGTTGAGCACCCTACTATTATTATAATCAATGGACTGGACTAATGGTATAAATACTGTAGCGGTGTTATGTAATCCAGTGGCATGATGCCACGAATGCTAAGACTCTAGGTAACTTTATGGTTGGGATTGGTTGTTCGGTATGTCCTGTTTGTGTGATTGGTTTACTTGCTTAGTTTGTGTGCTTGGAGTTAGCGACATGTGAAGGAAGGTTCATTAGGGGCAGAGCGATATGACACTGTAATGTTAGCCTGTCTGTTTCAGGTTTAGAACTTATTTGTCTAATTCTTTTGCACCTGCACTTATACTTCCCCTCTCTTATCTTCCCGCCTGAGCGAAAGAGGAGTTGTGAACAGTTTTATCCTATCTTGCCTTTTATGCAATCTGTTTGTCCCACATTTATTGGAACACTATTCTGAGTGCGCCAGAATTCAGGGGACACACACGCTATTACCATCAGAACTTAAAATCAATAGATACTTACCAACACTTGATCATATTCTTTGGAAAGTGTCAAAAGGCTAACAATGCACAAAAATTTTCTTTTACAGCAGCCTTTAATCAAAGTCGTCAGTTTTCGCTATTGGTAATTCTTCTGAATACTATCTTGCATTATCTACATAGTTGAGAACCCTACTTTCATAACCTAGGATGGGTAATTTGCCCCCCTCTGTAAAATTTTAGTTGGCTTAAACTCAGTTACTATATATAAGTATACTCCTACAAAACACCCTATCTCCTTATGTTTCTACCACTGTGTACCAACCCTTGTTTCAAGGAGCAAATAAGTGGAACATATCATACTCTGGCCTTGCTGATTCTGCTCTACCTACATTTTATTGTGGGCTTGTGCCTGAATGAGACTATCAACTGAGTCTAATTGTCTCCTTTACTATGGTCAGGATAACTTAATTTTGGACAGGTTTGTCACTTAGAATGTCAATGTGTAGCCTAGTTACATGGAGAATTACTCTGCACCCTATTGTGAAGTCCTATACTCTAAGAGACTCTGATATTAACATAGTCCTGGAAACGGCTTGGTGGACTGTTA
Organism: Bombina bombina; assembly: GCF_027579735.1. Taxonomy (NCBI): domain Eukaryota; kingdom Metazoa; phylum Chordata; class Amphibia; order Anura; family Bombinatoridae; genus Bombina; species Bombina bombina. The sequence continues at coordinate 1,143,622,103 of NC_069501.1, read as the reverse complement.
CTAGTGCTAGAATTCTAATTTGCTTAGGGGATGGGACCGGTTGCTAGCTATGTCTTGTTTGAGTGATTGATTGGTTTGTTTGTTTGGTTTGTGTGTTAGCAGTTGTTGTTTAGTTAATAATAAACAAAAAAACAAAACAAAAAACCCAGTGTTGTGGTACAAGTACTTAGGTATCAAAACATTTATTAATTCATCTGAAAATACTCAAAATCGTATTGTGTAACTTCATAACATACTGTAATGTAATTCTTGTCTCATGAAACACCCTGTGAGGTGTGGGATGTTTCGTTTTGTAACACTGTACCCTTCATTGGTTATAAATAAAATGTTAAAAAAAAAAAAAACCTAAACCGCCACAACCCCCCAACACAAGCTACACAACTTAACTACCTAACAGCTAACCCCCAGACCTCTAAACTAACACCCACTAAGTTACAAAAATAACAAACACTAAAATTACTGAAAATAAAAAACAAAAAAACCTACCAAAAATAAAAAACTCAGTTATGCCTGTACTAAAGGGCTTTTTGTAGGGCACTGCCCTAAAGCACTGGTTTTCAAACCTGACCTCAGGCCTCCCCAACAGTCCAAGTTTTCTGGATTACCTTCTATGAGAACAGGTAAAACAAACATGTTTATTAATCAGCTGATTATTTCACCTGCGCTCTAGTTCAGATAACCTCAAAATGTGGCCTCATAGAGAGGGCTGAGGAAAGGTTTGAAAACCAGTGCCCTAAAGGGATTTAGCTCTTTTGTCTATTAAAGAAAACCCTATTGGTAAAACAACCATATCCTTAAAAAAAAAAAAAAAAAAACCCTATCCTGAAAAAAGATTACCCTGGAAAGGGCACTTGGTTGTGCATTGCCCTTAGAAGGGCATTTAGTAGGGCAGTGTCCTAAAGTGAACATACAGTAGCTCCAATAAAAAAGTCCTATCCTAAAAAAAAAATTGCATTGAAAAAGGCATTTGATTGTGCATTGTCCTTAGAAGGGCATTTGGTAGGGCAGTGCCCTAAAACGAACATAGCTCTTTTGCCAAATAAAAAAAGCCCTATAAATTAAAAAAAAAATAAGTTAAAAAAAAGTATACTAAAAAAAAGATTGCCCTTAAAAGGGCATTTGGTTGGGCATTGTCCTTAGGAGTGCATATGGTAAAGCAGTGTCCTAAAGTCTAACAGCTCTTGCTGAATAAAAAAACCATATTCTATAAAAATCATGTAAATCAATGTAAAAAAAAACTAACCTAAAAATAATCCCTATCCTAAAGAAAAAGATTTCCCATCCCAAAAAAATCCTAACTCTAAACGCCAAAGTTTCTGCTCACCCAACTTGACTCCGGCTCCTACGTGATCAGTTTAGCAATGTTGATGAGGTTAGGCCGGGACACCTAGTGAAACAAGAAGAGCAGACCCTTCCCTGCATATATAAAGACAGATACCATAAATAGGAGCCAGCAGTATTCTGTAAACGCTTGTATACATCTGACACTGTGGGGCTTGGTTAGGAGTCTGAAAATCATCACAATGTTATTAAAAAATAAGCAAAACTATACATTGTTACAAAAACACTACCAGATGGGCTATATAAATGGATCATCTACAAAAAATGTATGCAAAGAAAAATCTAGTGTACAATGTCCCTTTAAACACAGGTTGGGTATCTTTGCCTCCTCCTCTCACCACCATGCTCAGGTTTTTCTCACGGGAAATGTTAATGTTGCTCTACTTGTCTCTTTAAAGAACTAAAAATACAGTAGAATTGAATAACTGACAAATACACAAAGCAACTTACTTTAGTAATAAAATTAATTTAGGACAATGCTCTACTAAATGCCATGGTCAGGGCAATTTTGAGTTTAGTGTTTTTTTAAGATAGGCCTTTTAGTTGGAGGATGGGGGGGTTACTTTGGTTTAAGAGTAGGTATTTTTATGCCAAGTAAAAGAGTCGTTTTCAGGGCAATATTTTTTAGTGTTAGTATAGGATTTTTTATTTTGGGGCGGTCTTTTTTTAAAGACACTTTAGTAGTGTAGGGCTAGTTTGCATTGGGGGTTTAGGGGTTAGTAGGTTAGGGGTAGTTTTTGGTGGGGGGGATATGCCGGTATAGGGGTTAATAGGTTAGGTAGTTTATTGCGGTGGGCTATTGGCGGTATAGGGGTTAATAGGTTAGGTAGTTTAAATGTGGTGGGCTATTGGCAGTATAGGGGTTAGTTAGTGTAGGGTTAGTTTATGGTATTGGTTTATGTTGGTTTAGTGGTACATAGGTATATTTATTAGGCTTGGTGCTATATATTTAAAAGGGATACTTTACATTGCCAATGTTGGTACCAATGCTGCTTGGAATATTTCTTCAGCATCGCCACCCATTGCAATGTATATTAAAACACCTCACGGCGATGCTGCCTTTAAACAGCAATGTCAACACTTACGAATATTTTGCCGGTGTCACGGATACCAGACAGCCAAGGCTACCCCCAACCCCCCTACAACCTCACCCCTGTTGTTATCTAGTCTAGGTGTGAAGTGTCTTTCTGTTATTGTGTGAGTCATCCATTGTCCTTTTGTAAGTGAGGATGTGATTAGAATCTTGTTTAACTAACCATTGTCTGATGTTTGTCTCATTGTATAATATTTGTGTAGTAACTACCCCCATTTGTTGGAAATGTATAAAAGCTGTGTTTTCTGTGCAATAAAGCAGTTCTTATTTCACCTGAATGCTAGTCTGTCTAGTTATTTGGGTGAACTCCAGCTAAAATCACTTTCCTGGGCTACATAGCAACCTGTTCCAGGCAAAGGAAGGACCCTCTGGCAGAGCTACCCAGTCGGGGTAGCTGGAGTCTGCCAGAGGGTGGGACACTGAGTACTGGTGCTGTCGGGATTTCAGGGGTGGCTACAGGCTGTGGTCACTAGCCAGCTACATAGCTGCAGTCGGCAGGGAGGAAGCAGGGATCTGCTTCTTCCACACGATTCCTGCTGACAGAGAAGGGCTACAGTAGCTGTTAACTATGGAAGCCGAGTACCTAAGGAGAGTACAGGAGGCACTGACCCAGCTGGATGGTCCTGGTTCTGAACTGGACCAGCTGAGCTGCAGGAGCTCCACCGGCAACTATGGAGGGAGAGGCTTCAATAAGAAAAGGATTGTGATGGAAAGGTCCTCCCCACAGATGATGAGAGGTACTGGGTCCAGTGGGACTTGCGAGTGCTTTTCCTGGGAGAGCAGCCCATGGAGGAATGGCTATCGGAACTAGATCGACTGGTTTAGGCAGAGATGTGGGTGGAGGACGGCTATCGGGACCACCGATGGCTCGCTATGCAAGTACGGCCATGGCTGGAGGATTGCTCCCCCACAGAGGGCTTTGGCTTCGGCGGCCCTGGGTTACTATTGGAAAAGTTGACAGAAGACCCAGAATTTGGGAGCGGTGCAAAACTGAGAGTAACGAACATTGGCCTCTTCCGAGAGCAGCTGTTGGACCTACCGGGAGTACCCTGGCTGGTATCCGATATGGTATCGCTTATTGTCCAAGAATGGGAACTGGAAAAGGCATACAAGAGGCTGCTAGACCGAGTTCTGCAGCATGCCACGGAGTCTGCATGGAGCTGTGGTGCAGCACTCTGGGAATCATGGAAGTTGGCCTCAGATGAGTGGCAACAGAGCATAAGAGACGACAAACTGCTAGATACAGATCAGCAGCCTGGCCCGAGCTTATAGACTTGAACAAGGGAGCCACCCCAGCAGAAGCGCTAGCAACAGGGCAGAGAGCTGCCGGCCTCTGCCCAGCACCTGTAAAAGCTCCAGGAAACCAGGGAGAGGAGGAAGTCGTCCTCCCTCCCCTTACAGAGAACCCCTTGCAGGTAGAGATGGATGTCTGTCTCTCTCCCCAGCGGCAGAGCCATCCCCTGGGAGTGGAGGTAGTCGTCCTCCCTCCCCTTACAGAGAACCCCTTGCAGGGAGAGATGGATGTCGATAACTCTCCCCAGCAGCAGAACCCCTTCCTGGGAGAGGAGACAGTTGGTCTCTCTCCCCAGCGGCAGAGAAAGGAGCAGGGAGAGGAGACAGTCAGTCTCTCTCCCCAGCGGCAGAGCCATCTCCTGGGGGTGGAGGTAGTCGTCCTCCCTCCCTTTACAGAGAACCCCTTGCAGGGAGAGATGGAGGTCGATAACTCTCCCCAGCAGCAGAATCCCTTCCTGGGAGAGGAGACAGTCAGTCTCTTTCCTCAGTGGCAAAGCCATCCCCTGGGAGTGGAGGTAGTTGTCCTCCCTCCCCGTAAGCAGAACCCCTTCCTGGGAGAGGAGACAGTCAGTCTCTTTCCCCAGCGGCAGAGCCAGGAGCAGGGAGAGGAGACAGTCGGTCTCTCTCCCCAGCGGCAGAGCCATCCCCTGGGAGCGGAGGTAGTCGTCCTCCCTCCCAGTAAGCAGAACCCCTTCCTGGGAGAGGAGACAGTCGGTCTCTCTCCCCAGCGGCAGAGCCAGGAGCAGGGAGAGGAGACAGTTGGTCTCTCTCTCCAGTGGCAGAGCCATACCCTGGGAGTGGAGGTATTCGTCCTCCCTCCCCTTACAGAGAAGCCCTTACAGGGAGAGACGGGTATCAATATCTCTCCCCAGCGGCCAAATACCTTTCTGGGAGAGGAGACAGTTGGTCTCTCTCCCCAGCGGCAGCATAGTTTCCCATGGAGCGGAGGTAGCAGACCTCCCTCCCCAGCTTTAGCTCTCCTTCTCGGGAGAAGAGACAGACGGACTCTCCCCTCAGTAGCTTGGCAGGGTCTCTACCCTTTTCTTTTCCCGGAGTATGTCTCACTGAGGGCAGGCGTTGCATTGGACAAGGAGGATAAAAGTGTATACAGTTGGTGCAACATGTTTGGGCACCCGAGCTTTACCTGCCCCACCAAGGAGCAACCTCCCCCTCCGGTCTGGGGTTGGAATACAGCTGGGAAACCAGCACTAGCTTTGTTTGTGGGTGGGTCAGCTGGTACTAAACAGAGTGTCACAGAGAGAGGCAGTGTGGCCATGGAACTTAAGGACACTGGAACTTGTGGGACAGCAATTGTTTGGGAGCTGGCCTTAGCACACTTGTTTGGGATTTTGCCTTATGTGACTATCCCTGCGCCCAGCAGGAACCCCCCAGGATGCCCCAAGCTCTGGAGAGATGGGATAACTTCTTCCAGCAACCAAGAAGTGGAGGGCCACCGTCGGACGCCCCAGGCCGACCCGTTAGGGTCTAGCCAGGTCTGCCAAACTGGAGGGGGGGAGATGTCAAGGCTACCCCCCCACCCCCCTACAACCTCACCCCTGTTGTTATCTAGTCTAGGTGTGAAGTGTCTTTATGTTATTGTGTGAGTCATCCATTGTCCTTTTGTAAGTCAGGATGTGATTAGAATCTTGTTTAACTAACCATTGTCTGATGTTTGTCTCATTGTATAATATTTGTTTCTATTTGTGTAGTAACTACCCCCATTTGTTGGAAATGTATAAAAGCTGTGTTTTCTGTGCAATAAAGCAGTTCTTATTTCACCTGAATACTAGTCTGTCTAGTTATTTGGGTGAGCTCCAGCTAAAATCACTTTCCTGGGCTAGATAGCAGCCTGTTCCAGGCAAAGGAAGAACCCTCTGACAGAGCTACCTAGTCGGGGTAGCTGGAGTCTGCCACAGGGTGGGACACTGAGTACTGGTGCTGTTGGGCATCAGGGTTGGCTACAGGCTGTGGTCACTAGCCAGCTACATAGCTGCAGTCGGCAGGGAGGAAGCAGGACCCGTTTGGCGGAGCTACCCAGTCGGGGTATCCGGGGTACCCGTCACAGCCGGCATTCTCGACATCTCGTCAGATCCCTTTTAATATATTGTCATCTTCTAGCACTTTGAATCATCAGGGCCTGTATCTCTGCAATAAATAAAATTAAGTTTAATTCATGATGTTTTAGTGAATGTATGAGTAAAAGTATCTTTATTTTGCTAATCTTTACATTAGAACAACCTCCTCTGGCCGACCATAGCAACACTTTTTTTTTTCTCATGAGGTGATGTTTCAATCTCATATCCAATAGAGCCATGCTAGCCATAGGGATTAGCAGTGTCGTTCAACTCCCAAGCTGTACTTTACCAATGTGTTTAACACCTTTGCCAGGGTTAAACACATAGATTTGCAGGGTTAACAGTAATACAATTACATGCTCTAACATTGACAGCATTTTATTTGTCACTATAATGTCAATTTGAATGTGATTTGAACCTATAGATTTTAACATAGCAATGAGATATTCTATGTCCTGAGCTACGTAAAATATTCCTAAAGTCCTTGAAGAGTTTTGCATTTCATAATGACATCACACGATTAGGCACATAAGGCCCCGTTCATGTGGGCAAGCTTCTCAACTTGAGAACCTGTCGTACTTGCTTTGCATTGCTAAACATCCACTGCCCATATGTATCATAAAACACTCACTTGAGTGTGTAATGCTGCTCCCTTCTCGTGCGATCACGTGTTTGGGGTGATTTCTATAGGCAAGTTTAGAGATGATGGAGATGGTAAGAAGCAGTGGCTATCTGACTGCTGCTTCTTACAAGTCTTCTCTGCACGGGATCCCTGGCTGCATTCTATGCTTAATACATGGAACCCATAGTTTGTCACATAAACAGGTTAAATGTGTTTACAGGCAAACATTCACCTAGATTTAGAGTTTTGCGGCCAAAGGGGTGCGTTAGCTACACGTGTTTTTTTCCCCCCGCACCTTTTAAATAACGCTGGTATTTAGAGTTGTCTGAATGGCTGCGTTAGGCCCCAAAAAGGGAGCGTAGAGCATAATTTTCCGCCACTTCAACTCTCAATACCAGAGTTGCTTACGGTAGCGGCCAGCTTGAAAAACGTGCTTGTGCACGATTCCCCCATAGGAAACAATGGGGCAGTTTGAGCTGAAAAAAAAACCTAACACCTGCAAAAAAGCAGGGTTCAGCAACTAACGCAGCCCAATTGTTTCCTATGGGGAAACACTTCCTAAGTCTGCACCTAACACCCTAACATGAACCCCCGAGTCTAAACACCCCTAACCTTACACTTATTAACCCCTAATCTGCTGCCCCCGCTATCGCTGACCCCTGCATTATATTATTAACCCCTAATCTGCCGCTCCGGACATCGCCACAACCTACATTATCCCTATGAACCCCTAATCTGCTGCCCCTAACACCGCCGACCCCTATATTATATTTATTAACCCCTAATCTGCCCCCCAACGTCGCTGCTACCTTACCTACACTTATTAACCCCTAATCTGCCGACCGGATCTCGCCACCACTATAATAAATCTATTAATTCCTAAACTGCAGCACTCCCGTCTCGCAACCCCTATAATAAATTTTATCAACCCCTAATCTGCCCTCCCTAACATCTTTGACACCTAACTTCAAGTATTAACCCCTAATCTGCCGACCGGACCTCGCCGCTACTCTAATAAATGTATTAACCCCTAAAGCTAAGTCTAACCCTAACACTAACACCCCCCTAAATTAAATATAATTTAAATCTAACGAAATAAATTAAATCTTATTAAATAAATTAATCCTATTTAAAGCTAAATACTTACCTGTAAAATAAATCCTAATATAGCTACAATATAACAAATAATTATATTGTAGCTATGTTAACATTTATATTTATTTTACAGGCAACTTTGTATTTATTTTAAATAGGTACAATAGCTATTAAATAGTTATTTACTATTTAATAGCTACCTAGTAAAAATAATTACAAAATTACCTGTAAAATAAATCCTAACCTAAGTTACAATTAAATCTAACACTACACTATCAATAAATTAATTAACTAAACTACCTAAAATTACCTACAATTAAATCAACTAAACTAAATTGGAAAAATAAAAAAACACTAAATTACAAAAAATAAAAAAAGATTACAAGAATTTTAAGCTAATTACACCTACTCTAAGCCCCCTAAAAAAATAACAAAGCCCCCCAAAATAAAAAAATGCCCTACCCTATTCTAAAATAAAAAGTTAACAGCTCTATTACCTTACCAGCCATTAAAAGGGCTTTTTGCGGGGCATGCCTCAAAGAAATTAGCTCTTTTGCCTGTAAAAAACCCCACAATACCACCCCCCAACATTACAACCCACCACCCACATACCCCTACTCTAACCTAAACCCCCCTTAAATAAACCTAACACTACCCCCTGAAGATCTCCCTACCTTGAGTCGTCTTCAGTCAGCCGAGCAGCGATGGACCAAAAGAAGACATCCGGAGCGGCAGAAGTCTTCATCCTATCCGGGCAGAAGAGGACATCCGGACCGGCAAACATCTTCATCCAAGCAGCATCTTCTATCTTCATCCATCCGACGAGGAGCGGCTCCATCTTCAAGACCTCCGGCGCGGAACATACTCTTCTCCCGACGACTAGACGACGAATGAAGGTTCCTTTAAGTGACGTCATCCAAGATGGCATCCCTCAAATTCCGATTGGCTGATAGGATTCTATCAGCCAATCGGAATTAAGGTAGGAAAAATCTGATTGGCTGATTGAATCAGCCAATCTGATTCAAGTTCAATCGGATTGGCTGATCCTATCAGCCAATCAGATTGAGCTCGCATTCTATTGGCTGTTCCGATCAGCCAATAGAATGCGAGTTCGCATTCTATTGGCTGATTGAATCAGCCAATCTGATTCAAGTTCAATCGGATTGGCTGATCCAATCAGCCAATCAGATTGAGCTCGCATTCTATTGGCTGTTCCGATCAGCCAATAGAATGCGAGCTCAATCTGATTGGCTGATTGGATCAGCCAATCCGATCAGCCAATAGAATGCGAGCTCAATCGGATTGGCTGATTGGATCAGCCAATCCGATTGAACTTGGATCTGATTGGCCGATTCAATCCGCCAATCAGATTTTACCTACCTTAATTCCGATTGGCTGATCAGCCAATCGGATTTCGAGGGACGCCATCTTGGATGGCGTCACTTAAAGGAACCTTCATTCGTCGTCTAGTCGTCGGGAGAAGAGGATGTTCCACGCCGGAGGTCTTGAAGATGGAGCCGCTCCTCTTCGGATGGATGAAGATAGAAGATGCTGCTTGGATGAAGATGTTTGCCGGTCCGGATGTCCTCTTCTGCCCGGATAGGATGAAGACTTCTGCCGCTCCGGATGTCTTCTTTTGGTCCATCGCTGCTCGGCTGACTGAAGACGACTCAAGGTAGGGAGATCTTCAGGGGGTAGTGTTAGGTTTATTTAAGGGGGGTTTAGGTTAGAGTAGGGGTATGTGGGTGGTGGGTTGTAATGTTGGGAGGTGGTATTGTGTTTTTTTACAGGCAAAAGAGCTGATTTCTTTAGGGCATGCCCGCAAAAAGCCCTTTTAAGGGCTGGTAAGGTAATAGAGCTGTTAACTTTTTATTTTAGAATAGGGTAGGGCATTTTATTTATTTTGGGGGGCTTTGTTATTTTTTTAGGGGGCTTTAGAGTAGGTGTAATTAGCTTAAAATTCTTGTAATCTTTTTTTATTTTTTGTAATTTAGTGGGTTTTTTTGTTGTAATTTAGTTTAGTTGATTTAATTGTAGGTAATTGTAGGTAGTTTAGTTAATTAATTTATTGATAGTGTAGTGTTAGGTTTAATTGTAACTTAGGTTAGGATTTATTTTACAGGTAATTTTGTAATTATTTTAACTAGGTAGCTATTAAATAGTAAATAACTATTTAATAGCTATTGTACCTAGTTAAAATAAATACAAAGTTGCCTTTAAAATAAATATAAATGCTAAAATAGCTACAATATAATTATTCGTTATATTGTAGCTATATTAGGATTTATTTTACAGGTAAGTATTTAGCTTTAAATAGGATTAATTTATTTAATAAGAAATAATTTATTTAGTTAGATTTAAATTATATTTAATTTAGGGGGGGGGGTGTTAGGGTTAGGGTTAGACTTAGCTTTAGGGGTTAATACATTTATTATAGTAGCGGCAAGGTCCGGTCGGCAGATTAGTGGTTAATACTTGAAGTTAGGTGGCGGCGACGTTGGGGGGGCAGATTAGGGGTTAATAAATATTATTTAGGTGTCGGCGATGTTAGGGGCAGCAGATTAGGGGTACATAGGGTTAATGTAGGTTGCGGCGGTGTGCGGTCGGCAGATTAGGGGTTAAAAATATTTATTAGAGTGGCGGCGACGTGGGGGGACCTCGGTTTAGGGGTACATAGGTAGTTTATGGGTGTTAGTGTACTTTAGAGCACAGTAGTTAAGAGCTTTATGAACCGGCGTTAGCCCAGAAAGCTCTTAACTCCTGACTTTTTTCTGTGGCTGGAGTTTTGTCGTTAGAGTTCTAACGCTCACTTCAGCCAAGACTCTAAATACCGGTGTTAGGAAGATCCCATTGAAAAGATAGGATACGCAATTGGCGTAAGGGGATCTGCGGTATGGAAAAGTCGCGGCTGGAAAGTGAGCGTTAGACCCTTTCCTGACTGACTCTAAATACCAGCGGGCAGCCAAAACCAGCGTTAGGAGCCCTTAACGCTGCTTTTGACGGCTACCACAGAACTATAAATCTAGGTGTCTATTTGGAAATGATCCTCACTTAGCATGTTTGTCTGCTCAGAAGCTCAGAATCTCTTTTAAGCTGAGCTCTGATTTATTACAATTTAAACTAATAAAATTTAACACTATCTTGTATAGCTCTAGGTTTTTAATTGTTTGCTCTGTTATGATTGTTATTTTTAGGAATAAAGAGTGACACATTCTGAAGATTGTTTTTGTTTTTTCAATCTAAATATATTTTCAACAGGCTACCAATTCTAGCAGCCAAAGTATCCCATTCCATTTTCCAGTACATGTAAGTAATCCTTTTAAATGCATCAACTGACATGGTATAATGTTGTCTGGTATATTTATTGGTTAATTGTAACATAACTTTGGGCTGAAACATTTAAAGATTTGAAAATGTCTTATTTTACCAACTGTATTATACAGATGTCTGCACATTCACACGTAAGTTTTTTTTCTTCACTAGATATTAGGTAGTAGAATTCTGTGCAGCTTATCTATCCCATATTGTACTGAATATCAATGATTGTACTAATGGATGCCAGAGTTAATCTGTTCCTTTCATCAGTCCACTGTGCATTAACTAAGGAAAATACTCTTTCCACATTGGAACTATGCCCTGGTAGAGAAAAATAATACCCTGAAACACAATTATTAAAGGTCTACCCACTTTTTGTGTGCCAATACACTATCAGAATTTATTTTTTTATTAGTTAAATAAGAATAAGAATTTATTTTTACCACCTAATTAAATAAATTACTTTCATTTAGTTCACGTCATTTACTATTTCCTTTCATCAAGTTAAAAGTAGATTATTTATCATTCCATGAAAATGACTTCTGCAGAACTCAATCAAAATGTTTTAGCTCAGAGAGAGACTCATTCCATTTTGTTAAGTAAATTATAGTGGTCTCATAAAATGACATGCATTCATTTAGAAACTTTACAAACTGTGTTTTTGGTACATCTAATAGCAAATCCTTTACCATATTGCTAATAAAGCCTGCTTTTTGACTCTAAAAGTGTCTAGCACATCTGATAAAACCATCCTAACCTCATTCACTGAGATTTCTTTCATCTCAATTCTGAGTATAGCTTTTTGAAACAGACTCATGTTTGCCCTGAGGAACCAGAAATAGGCCTCCCTACGTTTATCAAAGAAGAAAGATTGCAAGAGAACTGGATATCTATCTAAAGACAGGAAGTAGGATCTCAAAGATTGAAGGATATGTAGGAACCTTTCAATTGCAGGAAACATAAATAACTAGAAATGTGCGATTCGTTTCGGATCGATTCGGAAATTCGGCCGAATTCGTTAAATTCGGAGATTCAGATCGATTAGAATTTCCAAATTGAAATAGTGCCGAATCTACCAAATAAATCCGAATTAGTTTGGATTTATTCGGTAGATTCGGATGGCTATGGATTACACTAGTATTGTACATTATATTAGGTTACATAACTCTGCTATGGGTTACACCTAATATACAGTACATAATACTAGTCTAATACACAGCACATCCGAATTTCCGAACCGAATCCAGCCGAATTTATTTGAATCCGAATAAATCCTAAACGAATCCGAACTGAATTGATTCAAATTTTTCCGAATTCGAATCGATCCGAACCGAAATTCGAAAAAATCTGAATCGAACTGAACCAAATTTTTTCGCCATACACATGTCTATAAATAACTATCTTGTTTTTACAGATCTTGATAGGTTACATTAAAAAAATCACAATGTTCTTGGAGTGATGCAACACGAACAGTGTATATGGAAAAGTAATTATGCACTTTAACTATAATAGTTTAAACATGAACTGAAAGGCTGTCAGCACCAACCTACAATTGATATTTCTAATTTACATTTTAATTAGCAAACAGTGTTGTTTTCACCTTTTCTTGCCAAGCTTCAAAAATTGGTATTTGTATTTTCCTCCCAAACAAACTAACTTTCCCATCAATTTTTTTTCTGCTGAAGAACACTATGAATATATTCAGAAACTGTGTCTGAATTTTCATTCTTACGCTTGTCTAGTTCTAACAGTTTTAAAGGAATACTATCTTCTTTGTCAAAATATGGAACATTTACTGGAAATATTTTGCGATATTTGTGGTTACTGGCACCTGTACTAGGGTTGCCATCTCTGCCATGGTTTCCTGGACACTTATGAGTTACGCAAGCTGCAGGGTAAGCAGGGCGGAGCATGGTTTGTGTCTCTGGACATCACATGAATAGTGCTGATGAATAGCACAATACATGTTCCTCCCTGCTTACCCCGCAGCATGTGTAACTCATAAGTGTCCAGGAAAGCAAGGCATAGGTGGCAACCCTAATCTGTACTCACACCAACAGAGTTAAATTTTGCAAGGTTTTCCTTTAAATCTGACTGAAGGAAAGGTGAAATAGCATTAATCACTATTGCCTTAAATTTAGCCTTTGTACTTTAACCTTAAACCTACAATAAGGAAATATATTTATGAGGATACAGGTGATAATGTAGAGACTCTGTGGGTTAAAATAAGGAGTGGGTGGAAAATTCAAAAAAATATTTCTAGGAACATGTTGCAAGCCCCCCAAAATTAGTGACATGGAGGAAACTCAGCTACTAATACAAATTGGAAAGGCTGCTAATAACAGTGCTGTAATTATGGGAGATTTTAAGTACCCCAACATAAACTAGGCCAATGAAACTAGTGATTCAGCTAAGGGAAATATATTTTTAAATGTTTTCAGAGATAACTTCATGTCACAATTAATTGAGGGGCCAACTAGGAATGAAGCTATATTGGATTTAGTGCTATCAAACAATACAGATATAATATCAAACATACAAGTCAAAGAACATTTGGGTAACAGTGATCATAACATGGTCACTTTTGAAATCACTTTCCATAAGCAGTGTCTTAAAGGTTTAACTAAGGCCTAGATTTAGAGTTTGGCGGTAGCCGTGAAAACCAGCGTTAGAGGCTCCTAACGCTGGTTTTAGGCTACCGCCGGTATTTGGAGTCAGTCAGGAAAGGGTCTAACGCTCACTTTTCAGCCGCGACTTTTCCATACCGCAGATCCCCTTACGTAAATTGCGTATCCTATCTTTTCAATGGGATCTTTCTAACTCCGGTATTTAGAGTCGTGTCTGAAGTGAGCGTTAGAATTCTAACGACAAAACTCCAACCGCAGAAAAAAGTCAGTAGTTTAGAGCTTTCTGGGCTAACGCCGGTTCATAAAGCTCTTAACTACTGTGCTCTAAAGTACACTAACACCCATAAACTACCTATGTACCCCTAAACCGAGGTCCCCCCACATCGCCGCCACTCGATTAAATTTTTTTAATCCCTAATCTGCCGACCGCCACCTACGTTATACTTATGTACCCCTAATCTGCTGCCCCTAACACCGCTGACCCCTATATTATATTTATTAACCCTAGCCTGCCCCCCACAACATTGCCGCCAGCTACCTACAATAATTAACCCCTAATCTGCCGACCGCAAAGCGCCGCTACTTACGTTATCCTTATGTACCCCTAATCTGCTGCCCCTAACATCGCCGACCCCTATATTATATTTATTAACCCCTAACCTGCCCCCCTCAACGTCGCCTCCACCTGCCTACACTTATTAACCCCTAATCTGCCGAGCGGATCTCACCGCTACTATAATAAAGTTATTAACCCCTAATCCGCCTCACTCCCACTTCAATAACCCTATAATAAATAGTATTAACCCCTAATCTGCCCTCCCTAACATCGCCGACACCTAACTTCAAGTATTAACCCCTAATGTGCCGATCGGAGCTCACCGCTACTCTAATACATTTTTTAACCCCTAAAGCTAAGTCTAACCCTAACACTAACACCCCCCTAAGTTAAATATAATTTTATTCTAACGAAATAAATTAACTCTTATTAAATAAATTATTCCTATTTAAAGCTAAATACTTACCTGTAAAATAAACCCTAATATAGCTACAACATAAATTATAATTATATTATAGCTATTTTAGGATTTATATTTATTTTACAGGTAACTTTGTATTTATTTTAACCAGGTACAATAGCTATTAAATAGTTAAGAACTATTTAATAGCTAAAATAGTTAAAATAATTACAAAATTACCTGTAAAATAAATCCTAACCTAAGTTACAATTAAACCTAACACTACACTATCAATAAATTATTAAAATAAACTACCTACAATTATCTACAATTAAACCTAATGCTACACTATCAATACATTAATTAAATACAATACCTACAATTATCTACAATTAAACCTAACACTACACTATCAATAAATTATTTAAATAAAATATCTACAAATAACTACAATGAAATAAACTAACTAAAGTACAAAAAATAAAAAAGAACTAAGTTACAAAAAATAAAAAAATATTTACAAACATTAGAAAAATATTACAACAATTTTAAACTAATTACACCTACTCTAAGCCCCCTAATAAAATAACAAAGCCCCCCAAAATAAAAAATGCCCTACCCTATTCTAAATTAAAAAAGTTCAAAGCTCTTTTACCTTATCAGCCCTGAACAGGGCCCTTTGCGGGGCATGCCCCAAGAAATTCAGCTCTTTTGCCTGTAAAAAAAAAAACATACAATCCCCCCCCAACATTACAACCCACCACCCACATACCCCTAATCTAACCCAAACCCCCCTTAAATAAACCTAACACTAAGCCCCTGAAGATCTTCCTACCTTATCTTCACCCTGCCAGGTTCACTGATCCGTCCTCGGAAGTCTTGATCCAAGCCTCGGAAGTGTTGATCCAAGCCCAAGCGGGGGGCTGAAGAGTGAAGTCCATCCTCGGGCTGAAGTCTGGATCCAAGCGGCGACTGAAGAAATCCATCATCGGGCTGAAGTCGGAAGTCCATCATCGGGATGAAGTCTTCTATCAAGCCGCATCTTCAATCTTCTTTCTTCTGGAGCGGAGCGGAACCATCTTCTTCCAAGCCGACGCGGAACATCCTCTTCAAACGACGACTAGACGACGAATGACGGTTCCTTTAAATGACGTCATCCAAGATGGCGTCCCTCAAATTCCGATTGGCTAATAGGATTCTATCAGCCAATCGGAATTAAGGTAAGAATATTCTGATTGGCTGATGGAATCAGCCAATCAGAATCAAGTTCAATACGATTGGCTGATCCAATCAGCCAATCAGATTGAGCTCGCATTCTATTGGCTGATCGGAACAGCCAATAGAATGCGAGCTCAATCTGATTGGCTCAGCCAATCGGATTGAACTTGATTCTGATTGGCTGATTCCATCAGCCAATCAGAATATTCCTACCTTAATTCCGATTGGCTGATAGAATCCTATCAGCCAATCGGAATTCGAGGGACGCCATCTTGGATGACGTCATTTAAAGGAACCGTCATTCGTCGTCTAGTCGTCGGTTGAAGAGGATGTTCCGCGTCGGCTTGGAAGAAGATGGTTCCGCTCCGCTCCAGAAGAAAGAAGATTGAAGATGCGGCTTGATAGAAGACTTCATCCCAATGATGGACTTCCGACTTCAGCCCGATGATGGATTTCTTCAGTCGCTGCTTGGATCCAGACTTCAGCCCGAGAATGGACGTCACTCTTCAGCCCCCCGCTTGGGCTTGGATCAACACTTCCGAGGCTTGGATCAAGACTTCCGAGGACGGATCGGTGAACCTGGCAGGGTGAAGATAAGGTAGGAAGATCTTCAGGGGCTTAGTGTTAGGTTTATTTAAGGGGGGTTTGGGTTAGATTAGGGGTATGTGGGTGGTGGGTTGTAATGTTGGGGGGGGGTATTGTATGTTTTTTTTTTACAGGCAAAAGAGCTGAATTCTTTGGGGCATGCCCCGCAAAGGGCCCTGTTCAGGGCTGGTAAGGTAAAAGAGCTTTGAACTTTTTTAATTTAGAATAGGGTAGGGCATTTTTTTATTTTGGGGGGCTTTGTTATTTTATTAGGGGGCTTAGAGTAGGTGTAATTAGTTTAAAATTGTTGTAATATTTTTCTAATGTTTGTAAATATTTTTTTATTTTTTGTAACTTAGTTCTTTTTTATTTTTTGTACTTTAGTTAGTTTATTTCATTGTGTTTATTTGTAGATATTGTATTTAAATAATTTATTGATAGTGTAGTGTTAGGTTTAATTGTAGATAATTGTTGGTATTTTATTTAATTAATTTATTGATAGTGTAGTGTTAGGTTTAATTGTAACTTAGGTTAGGATTTATTTTACAGGTAATTTTGTAATTATTTTAACTATTTTAGCTATTAAATAGTTCTTAACTATTTAATAGCTATTGTACCTGGTTAAAATAAATTCAAAGTTACCTGTAAAATAAATATAAATCCTAAAATAGCTATAATATAATTATAATTTATATTGTAGCTATATTAGGATTTATTTTACAGGTAAGTATTTAGCTTTAAATAGGAATAATTTATTTAATAAGAGTTAATTTATTTCGTTAGATTTAAATTATATTTAACTTAGGGGGGTGTTAGTGTTAGGGTTAGACTTAGCTTTAGGGGTTAATACATTTATTAGAATAGCGGTGAGCTCCAGTCGGCAGATTAGGGGTTAATGTTTGAAGTTAGGTGTCGGCGATGTTAGGGAGGGCAGATTAGGGGTTAATACTATTTATTACAGGGTTATTGAGGCGGGAGTGAGGCGGATTAGGGGTTAATAACTTTATTATAATAGCGGTGCGGTCCGGTTGGCAGATTAGGGGTTAATAAGTGTAGGCAGGTGGAGGCGACGTTGTGGGGGGCAGATTAGGGGTTAATAAATATAATATAGGGGTCGGCGGTGTTAGGGGCAGCAGATTAGGGGTACATAGGGATAATGTAAGTAGCGGCAGTTTACGGAGCGGCAGATAAGGGGTTAAAAAAATATGCAGGGGTCAGCGATAGCGGGGGGCGGCAGATTTGGGGTTAATAAGTGTAAGGTTAGGGGTGTTTAGACTCGGGGTACATGTTAGAGTGTTAGGTGCAGACGTAGGAAGTGTTTCCCCATAGCAAACAATGGGGCTGCGTTAGGAGCTGAACGCGGCTTTTTTTGCAGGTGTTAGGTTTTTTTTCAGCTCAAACAGCCCCATTGTTTTCTATGGGGGAATCGTGCACGAGCACGTTTTTGAAGCTGGCCGCGTCCGTAAGCAACTCTGGTATCGAGAGTTGAAGTTGCGTTAAATATGCTCTACGCTCCTTTTTTGGAGCCTAACGCAGCCATTCTGTGAACTCTCAATACCAGAGTTATTTAAAAGGTGCGGCCAGAAAAAAGCCAGCGTTAGCTACGCGGGTCGTTACCGACAAAACTCTAAATCTAGCCGTAAGACTTTTAATTTTAAGAAAGCAAAAGTCATTGATTTCAGGAAAACATTAAATAACTTACGCCTAGATTATGAGTTTTGCGCTATAGAGGGTGCAAAACGAACACAACAAAAGTTGCGTTATTTCACCCTCAATAGCGCTGCCATTACAAGTTTCTGAAAAGCCACCTTGTGCGTGTGATATGGTGGTGATAAGCTCCATACCGCACAAAATCCGAAGGCTGAGAATACGTGCTTGTGCACGCTTTCACCGTAGACATCAATGGGGAGAGAGTGTTAGAAAAAAAAACTAACACCTGAAGCGTGGAATGGCGATCGCCGCAACGCAACCCTGTTGATGTCTATGGGGAAAAAAAGTTACGCTTAAACCTAACACTCTGACATAAACCCCAAGTCTAAACACCCCTAATCTGCTGCCCCCGACATCGCCAACACCTAAATAAAGTTATTAACCCCTAATCTGCCGCTCCCGAAATCGATGCCACTAATAAAAGTTATTAATCCCTATTCCGCCGCTCCCCGACATTGCTGCCACTATAATAGTTATTAACCCCTATTCCCCCGCACCCCAACATCGCTGACACTATAATAAAGCTATTAACCCCTATTCTGACGCTCCCCGACATCACCGCCACTAAATAAAGTTATTAACCCCTAAACCTCTGGCCTTCCACATCACTGCCACTAAATAAACCTATTAACCCCTAAACCGCCAGCCCCCCACATTGCAAAAAACTAAATTAAACTACTAACCCCTAAACCTAACAACCCCCTAACTTTAAATTAAAATTACAATATCCCTATCTTAAAATAAATAAAAACTTACCTGTGAAATTAAAAACTAAGTTTAAACTAACAATTAACCTAACATAACTTTTATACTAAAATTAAAATAACTACTAATTAAATAAACTAAATTACACATTAAAGAAACCTAACACTACTAAAAAAAATTAAGTCTAAAATGACAAAAAATAAAAAATACTAAATTACAAAAAATTACAAAAAATAACAAACACTAGATTACGAAAAATAACAAACAAAATGATCCAAAATAAAAACAATTACACTTAATCTAATAGCCCTATAAAAATAAAAAAGCCCCCCAAAATAAAAAAAAATCCTAGCCTACAATAAACTACCAATAGGCCTTAAAAGAGCCTCTTGTAGGGCATTGCCCTAAAGAAATCAGCTCTTTTACCTGTAAAAAAATACAAAGACCCCCCAACAGTAAAAACCCACCTCCCAACCAAACCCCCAAAATAAAAAACTTAACTCTAACAAAAACCTAAGCTACCCATTGTCCTGAAAAGGGCATTTGTATGGGTATTGCCCTTAATAGGGCATTCAGCTCTTTTCCATTGCCCTGAAAAGGGCATTTAGCTCTTTTAAAAAAGCTCAAACTCTAATCTAAAAAAAAAAAAAACACCCAAAAAAAATTAAAAAACAAACAAACCCCCGATGATCCACTTACAGTTTCTGATGTCGGACATCCAGGCGGCGAGGTCTTCATCCATCCAGGCGGCGTCTTCTGTCTTCATCCAGACGGCATCTTCTATTTTCATACTGGCGGGGGAGAACAGGTCCATCCTTGAAGACATCCGGCGAGCGTCCTCTTCATACGGTCACCACCGTACACTGAATCTTCAATGCAAGGGAGCGTTTTCAAAATGGCCCCTTGCATTCCTATTGACTGATTTGATTTTTGAAATTCAAATCAGCCAATAGGATGTGAGCTACTGAAATTCTTTTGGCTGATTTGAATAGACTCTGAGAGTCAGTAACTATTTGCAAAAGATGGTGGCTACAGATAATGTGGAGGCTTACCTGATGGCTTTTGAAAAGACAGCCGAAAGAGAAGGATGGCCTGCGTCTGAATGAGCAAGCCTCCTTGCACCATTTCTGAGTGGAGAACCTCAGAAGGCATATTATGATTTGGAGCCTGAGCAGGCCAGTGACTATAAAAAGCTAAAAACAGAAATCTTGGCTCACCTGGGAGTAATGACAGCAGTGAGGGCCCAGCGATTTCACTCCTGGACTTACAGTCAAGACAAAGCTGTGCGGTCACAGATGTTTGACTTGATACATCTTGCCAGGAAATGGCTACAGCCAGAGGTCAACTCAGCTGGTCACATAGTGGAACAGCTCGTGATTGACCGGTTCCTGCGAGGATTGTCTGTTTCTTTGCAGCGGTTGGTTAGCCAGAGTGAACCTAAAACTGCTGACATTCTAGTTGCCTGGTGGAACGCTATTTTACTGCCGGAGAGTTTTTACAAATCCCCAACCCGGAAAGACCTAGGACCCCGAAGATCCAGAGTGGGTAAGATTGTTGCGGGGAAAAGGGGGTGTCGGGAGGAGCAGATGGGTTTTTACAACCCAAGGGACATTACAGCAAGGGGGCAAGAGTTTTTTTTGTGAGGCAAGAAGAGCCCACAATAGCCTCAAAGATGTTGTCTAATGCTAATATTAAATGTTTTCAATGTAAAGAGTATTGACATTTTGAAAAGGATTACCGGAGAATGATGTTGCTATAGAATGTAATATTGGTAATATGAGAGACAATTATTGATTGTACTCTCGTTCAGTATATGTAATTACCAAAAATGATTGTTTAAACGGCCACCCTTGGTGCACTGTAAGGGTGGAGGGAAATTAAATTAAAGCTTTGCTGGACTCTGGTAGCATGGTTATGCTCATAGACAGGGGTCTTTTGAGAAATACTCCTATTGATAATTACCAGAACCTAGATATTGCTTCTGTCCATGGGGACATACACAAGTATCCAACTGCTAAACTACTTATTGAAACACAAAATGGCCCTATAAATCATAGAGTTGGTTTAGTGGATAAATTAGTCCATGAAATGATAATAGGCAGAAATTTTCCCCATTTTTTTAATCTATGGGATGCTGCTGAGGAAAATTCACCAGATTCAGTAGAGGCGCTGTTTGTGACTTTCCCTTTTCTGATTTATTGGGGGATGACTTAGACAAATAACTCCTGCTAGAGGGAAACACTCAACCCCTATGGAAACCCTAGTTGGAGGTAACACTGAACAGGATAATGCAGGTCAATCTAATATATCTGAACCTGATGTAGAAATAACTGACCTAGAGGTTAGCCCAAGTAACTTTAGGGCTGAACAATGGGAGGATTCAACTTTAGCTGTGGCTAGAAACTATATTTCCATAATAAATGGTACAACCATTAATACTGATAAAGCCCTCACCTATCCATACTTTGAAGTGGAAAATGATTTATTGTACAGAGTTGGGAAAAAGGAGTCTGTCAAACAGCTGTTAGTACCCCAGGCATATCGACACACTCTATTCAACCTGTCACATAGCCACATACTTGGGGGACACTTGGGGATTGAAAAAAACAGAGAGAGAATTCTTAGCAGGTTTTATTGGCCAGGTGTAATGGCATCTTTCACAAATTATTGTTCTTCTTGTCCTGAATGCCAATTAACTGCCCCTCTTACAGCATACCGTAGCCCCTTGGTGCCCTTACCCATAATTGAGGTCCCATTTGAGCAAATTGGTATGGATTTTGTGGGTCCTCTTGTAAAGTCTGCAAGGGGAAACCAGTATATATTGGTAATAGTAGACTATGCTACACGTTACCCTGAGGCAATACCCATGCATACTACTTTAGTAAAAGTAATTGCTAAAGAGTTAATGTTAATGTTCAGCTGTGTTGGGATTCCCAAAGAAATATTAACAGACCAAGGCACTCCATTTATATAGAGAATTACAAAGGAGTTGTATAATCTCCTTCATATAAAGCATCTGAAAACATCAGTATATCACCCACAAACTGATGGTCTGGTAGAACGATTTAATAAAACACTAAAGGCTATGCTCAAAAAAGTAATTGATAAAGATGGGAAAACTGGGACTTCCTTTTGCCTTATTTAATATTTTCTATCCGAGAGGTCACTCAAGCTTCTATTGTGTTTTCACCCTTTGAACTTTTGTATGGAAGACACCCCAGAGGGTTGCTAGACATAGCTAAGGAGACTTGGGAACAGGAGTCAACCCCTCACAGAAGTGTGATAGAACATATAACTCAGATGCAGGATCGGATGACAGCCATTATGCCCATAGTTAGAGAACACATGAAAAATGCACAACAGCACAAGCAGAACAGCTATAATAGAAATGCCAGGGTTTGTGTGTTTAACCCAGGAGACAGAGTACTAGTCCTGGTTCCCACTGTAGAGAACAAATTTTTGGCAACATGGCATGGGCCGTATGAAGTCATTGACAGAGTGGGGGAAGTAAATTACAAAGTAAGTCAGCCTGGGAAGCGAAAGGAGGTACAGATTTACCATGTTAATTTAGTTAAACCGTGGAAAGAAAGAGAAACACTTTTGGCTATAAAAACAGCAGAGTTCCCTACAATGGAGAAGAATGAACCTGTAGGCAATATCTCAGAAACCCTGACTATCCACCAGAAGAGGGAGGTAAAAGACTTCATCAGATTAAATAAAGATGTTTTCTCCTCAGTCCCAGGAAGAACTATGATAATAGAGCATGACATTGTCACTAAACGAGGAAAAAGGATAAATCTAAAGCCATATAGAATACCCGGAGGGAAGCAATCAAATCGAAAGTAAAGAAAATGCTGGACCTTGGGGTAATCGAAGAAGCCCAAAGTGACTGGAGTAACCCAATTGTGCTTGTACTAAAGCCGGATGGCACAATCAGGTTTTGTAATGATTACCGGAAGCTGAATGCAATATCCAAGTTTGATGCATACCCCATGCCAAGGGTTGAAAGAGACTTGGGAGAGACAGGTACCTTACCACATTGGATTTGACCAAGGGTTATTGTAAAGTTCCGCTTACAGGACGGGCAATGGAAAAGACTGCCTTCTCTACTCCAGATGGGCTCTTCCAATACAAGGTGTTACCTTTTGGCTTACATGGTGCTCCATCAACATTTCAAAGAATGATGGACCGGATCTTAAGGCCACATGCTCATTATGCCGCATCTTACTTAGATGACGTGGTTATACATCGCGAAGATTGGGAGTCTCACTTGGCAAAAGTGCAAGCTGTCCTTAATTCCATAAGAAATGCCGGTCTGACAGTAAATCCTAGTAAATGTACCATTGGCTTGGAGGAGGCCAAAGTATCGTGGCTATTCCATTGGAAGAGGAATAGTGAAGCCACAACTTGCTAAAGTTGAAGCCATAAAGAATTGGCCACGACCTATGATGAAGAAACAGGTCAGAACATTTCTTGGGCTTGTTGGCTACTACAGAAGGTTTATCTCCAACTTTGCTACTATAGTGGGTCCTTTAACTGACCTCACTAAAGCAAAAGCTCCAGTAATAGTGAAATGGTCCTCTGAAGCTGAACAGGCATTTCAAAATCTCAGGGAACCCATCTGTAGACAACCAGTGTTAGTCACCCATGATTTTTCAAAGGAGTTTGTTTTACAGACGGATGCCTCTGATGTAGGACTTGGAGCAGTGCTTTGCCAGGAAAGTCAAAGTGAAGAGCACCCAATACTACACCTGAGCCGGAAACATCAACCTAGAGAAAATAACTATTCGATTGTTGAAAAGGAGTGTCTAGAAATTAATTGAAACTCTCAAATATTATTTGTTGGGCAGAAAATTTAGACTAGTTACTGATCATGCACCTCTCAAATGGATGAGTCAAAATAAGGATAATAATAGTAGAGTTACATGCTGGTTCCTTAGTTTGCAACCCTATCGCTTCTCAGTAGAACACAGGGCAGGAAGTAAACAGGGTAATGCTGATGGCCTTTCACGTATGCATACGAGCTGGGGGGGAGGATGTGTAACAGAACCCAAGGCATAGTAATGGAAGGTGTCTATATTCCCTCAAAAGTGCTGCCATGTGGGGTATGGTCTGACAACCCCAGGAAGAATTGTTATGTTTGTTTACCACATAGAGAAAATTTGATTTATTTCTGGGTCCCTGGGGTGGAGCATTTGGAGAGTAGGGCGGGCCAGTGCTCCACCCCACAGTTTGCAGGTAACACATCATGTCAAAAAGTCCAGTCCAGGAATTCTGTCTGACTCAGCTAGCTACTCACCTGCATGTCATAATTGACAGCAGGTGCTAATAAAATCCCCAGTCAGGGGTTGAGAGGTAGATTTGCCAGCAGTAAAGGGAAACTGCAAACATTCTCCTGAGAGACTGAGAATAATTATCTCTAAAGGACAAAAAATGTTTGAAAGGTCTGTGCATTATTAATTTTGTGAAAAGCTACTTAGTGCAGACAGTTGTACTTGTTAGTAAGTGCTCAGTGGAGCAAGCCTCTTTTGTTTTGCTTATGTTTATTTTGCCTGTTTTTGCCAGACCTGATAATAAACAGACTGTATTTTATAAAGCTACAACCTTGTGTGGTGTTTCCAGCTTTGAGGACTGTGTGTTTCCAAGATCCCAGGTCACAATATATATATATATATATATATATATATATATATATATATACACATACATACATACATATAGATGCATAATTAAACATTTTATATTACAATCTCGGTTTGTTTACTGTCTCTTATACTGCTTTACAATGTGTAAACTAATTAATAGAAAAAAAATGATCAATACCATAGTATCTACAAGCAAGTTTTGGGGTATAGCCGTATTCCACGTCATTCCTTGCAGTCGGTAGTGGTGGCTTTAAAGCAGCTAGGAACTTGTAAAGAGGTACTTACTGAGTTTTCCTAACAATTGCTGCCCTAGTTTAGAAAGCCAGAGTTGGCTACTCTGTTCTTTCTTTTTCAAAGGTCTCTGTGAGGAACTGTGTCCGCTCATACCTTGTAACTGTCTACATGTCGGACAGTGGAGCAGGTAAATGCTTTTTCTTCCAGTTGGGGAGACCATGCACTTAACAAATTAAAAGACACTGCTTTTCTCCAACATAGGTGTGTCCGGTCCACGGCGTCATCCTTACTTGTGGGATATTCTCTTCCCCAACAGGAAATGGCAAAGAGCCCAGCAAAGCTGGTCACATGATCCCTCCTAGGCTCCGCCTTCCCCAGTCATTCTCTTTGCCGTTGTACAGGCAACATCTCCACGGAGATGGCTTAGAGTTTTTTGGTGTTTAAATGTAGTTTTTATTCTTCAATCAAGAGTTTGTTATTTTAAAATAGTGCTGGTATGTACTATTTACTCTGAAACAGAAAAGAGATGAAGATTTCTGTTTGTAAGAGGAAAATGATTTTAGCAACCGTTGCTAAAATCGATGGCTGTTTCCACACAGGACTGTTGAGAGGAATTAACTTCAGTTGGGGGAAACAGTGAGCAGACTTTTGCTGCTTGAGGTATGACACATTTCTAACAAGACTAGGTAATGCTGGAAGCTGTCATTTTCCCTATGGGATCCGGTAAGCCATTTTTATTACATAAGAATAAAGGGCTTCACAAGGGCTTTTAAGACTGGTAGACATTTTCTGGGCTAAAACGATTGATATATAAGCATTTTTCATACTTCATAGCTTTGAGGAGTTATTTTATTCTTGGGAATTATGTGAAATAACCGGCAGGCACTGTATTGGACACCTTTTTCTCTTGGGACTTTCCCTAATCATAGGCAGAGCCTCATTTTCGCGCCTCTATTGCGCAGTTGTTTTTGGGAAGCAAGACATGCAGATGCATGTGTGAGGAGCTCAGATACATAGAAAAAGCTTTCTGAAGGCGTCATTTGGTATCGTATTCCCCTTTGGGCTTGGTTGGGTCTCAGCAAAGCAGATACCAGGGACTGTATAGGGGTTAAATATAAAAACGGCTCCGGTTCCGTTATTTTAAGAGTTAAAGCTTTCAAATTTGGTGTGCAATACTTTTAAGGCTTTAAGACACTTTTTCACATTTGCAGTAATAAAGTGTGTTCAGTTTAAAATTTAAAGTGACAGTAACGGTTTTATTTTAAAACGTTTTTTGTACTTTGTTATCAAGTTTATGCCTGTTTAACATGTCTGAACTATCAGATAGACTGTGTTCTGTATGTGGGGAAGCCAAGGTTCCTTCTCATTTAAATAGATGTTATTTATGTGACACAAAATTTAGAGAAAATGATGCCCAAGATGATTCCTCAAGTGAGGGGAGTAAGCATGGTACTGCATCATCCCCTCCTTCGTCTACGCCAGTCTTGCCCACACAGGAGGCCCCTAGTACATCTAGTGCGCCAATACTCCTTACTATGCAACAATTAACGGCTGTAATGGATAATTCTATCAAAAACATTTTAGCCAAAATGCCCACTTATCAGCGAAAGCGCGACTGCTCTGTTTTAGAAAATACTGAAGAGCATGAGGACGCTGATGATATTGGTTCTGAAGTGCCCCTACACCAGTCTGAGGGGGCCAGGGAGGTTTTGTCTGAGGGAGAAATTTCAGATTCAGGGAAAATTTCTCAACAAGCTGAACCTGATGTGATTACATTCAAATTTAAATTGGAACATCTCCGCGCTCTGCTTAAGGAGGTGTTATCTACTCTGGATGATTGTGAGAATTTGGTCATTCCAGAGAAATTATGTAAGATGGACAAGTTCCTAGAGGTCCCGGGGCCCCCCGAAGCTTTTCCTATACCCAAGCGGGTGGCGGACATTGTAAACAAAGAATGGGAAAGGCCCGGCATACCTTTCGTCCCTCCCCCTATATTTAAGAAATTGTTTCCTATGGTCGACCCCAGAAAGGACTTATGGCAGACAGTCCCCAAGGTCGAGGGGGCGGTTTCTACTCTAAACAAACGCACCACTATCCCCATAGAAGATAGTTGTGCTTTCAAAGATCCTATGGATAAAAAATTAGAGGGTTTGCTTAAAAAGATGTTTGTTCAGCAAGGTTACCTTCTACAACCAATTTCATGCATTGTTCCTGTCACTACAGCAGCGTGTTTCTGGTTCGATGAACTAGAAAAGGCGCTCAATAAAGATTCTTCTTATGAGGAGATTTTGGACAGAATTCATGCTCTCAAATTGGCTAACTCTTTTACTTTAGACGCCACTTTGCAATTGGCTAGATTAGCGGCGAAAAATTCTGGGTTTGCTATTGTGGCGCGCAGAGCGCTTTGGCTAAAATCTTGGTCAGCGGATGCGTCTTCCAAGAACAAATTGCTTAACATTCCTTTCAAGGGGAAAACGCTGTTTGGCCCTGACTTGAAAGAGATTATTTCTGATATCACTGGGGGCAAGGGCCACGCCCTTCCTCAGGATAGGTCTTTCAAGGCTAAGAATAAACCAAATTTTCGTCCCTTTCGCAGAAACGGACCAGCCCCAAGTGCTACATCCTTTAAGCAAGAGGGTAATACTTCTCAAGCCAAGCCAGCCTGGAGGCCAATGCAAGGCTGGAACAAAGGTAAGCAGGCCAAGAAACCTGCCACTGCTACCAAGACAGCATGAGATGTTGGCCCCCGATCCAGGACCGGATCTGGTGGGGGGCAGACTCTCTCTCTTCGCTCAGGCTTGGGCAAGAGATGTTCTGGATCCTTGGGCGCTGGAAATAGTCTCCCAAGGTTATCTTCTGGAATTCAAGGGGCTTCCCCCAAGGGGGAGGTTCCACAGGTCTCAATTGTCTTCAGACCACATAAAAAGACAGGCATTCTTACATTGTGTAGAAGACCTGTTAAAAATGGGAGTGATTCATCCTGTTCCATTAGGAGAACAAGGGATGGGGTTCTACTCCAATCTGTTCATAGTTCCCAAAAAAGAGGGAACATTCAGACCAATCTTAGATCTCACGATCCTAAACAAGTTTCTCAAGGTTCCATCGTTCAAAATGGAAACCATTCGAACAATTCTTCCTTCCATCCAGGAAGGTCAATTCATGACCACGGTGGATTTAAAGGATGCGTATCTACATATTCCTATCCACAAGGAACATCATCGGTTCCTAAGGTTCGCCTTTCTGGACAAGCATTACCAGTTTGTGGCACTTCCATTCGGATTAGCCACTGCTCCAAGAATTTTCACAAAGGTACTGGGGTCCCTTCTAGCGGTGCTACGACCAAGGGGCATTGCAGTAGTACCTTACTTGGACGACATTCTGATTCAAGCGTTGTCCCTTCCACAAGCAAAGGCTCATACGGACATTGTCCTGGCCTTTCTCAGATCTCACGGGTGGAAAGTGAACGTAGAAAAAAGTTCTCTATCTCCGTCAACAAGAGTTCCCTTCTTGGGAACAATAATAGACTCCTTAGAAATGAGGATTTTTCTGACAGAGGCCAGAAAATCAAAACTTCTAAACTCTTGTCAAGTACTTCATTCTGTTCCTCTTCCTTCCATAGCGCAGTGCATGGAAGTAATAGGTTTGATGGTCGCGGCAATGGACATAGTTCCTTTTGCGCGGATTCATCTGAGACCATTACAACTGTGCATGCTCAGTCAGTGGAATGGGGATTATACAGACTTGTCTCCGACGATACAAGTAGATCAGAGGACCAGAGATTCACTCCGTTGGTGGCTGTCCCTGGACAACCTGTCACAGGGGATGAGCTTCCGCAGACCAGAGTGGGTCATTGTCACGACCGACGCCAGTCTGGTGGGCTGGGGCGCGGTCTGGGGACTCCTGAAAGCTCAGGGTCTTTGGTCTCGGGAAGAATCTCTTCTCCCGATAAATATTCTGGAACTGAGAGCGATATTCAATGCTCTCAAGGCTTGGCCTCAGCTAGCAAAGGCCAAATTCATACGGTTTCAATCGGACAACATGATGACTGTTGCGTATATCAACCATCAAGGGGGAACAAGGAGTTCCCTGGCGATGGAAGAAGTGACCAAAATCATTCAATGGGCGGAGACTCACTCCTGCCACTTGTCTGCAATCCACATCCCAGGAGTGGAAAATTGGGAAGCGGATTTTCTGAGTCGTCAGACTTTTCATCCGGGGGAGTGGGAACTCCATCCGGAAATCTTTGCCCAAATTACTCAGTTGTGGGGCATTCCAGACATGGATCTGATGGCCTCTCGTCAGAACTTCAAGGTTCCTTGCTACGGGTCCAGATCCAGGGATCCCAAGGCGACTCTAGTAGATGCACTAGTAGCACCTTGGACCTTCAACCTAGCTTATGTATTCCCACCGTTTCCTCTCATCCCCAGGCTGGTAGCCAGGATCAATCAGGAGAGGGCATCGGTGATCTTGATAGCTCCTGCGTGGCCACGCAGGACTTGGTATGCAGACCTGGTGAATATGTCATCGGCTCCACCATGGAAGCTACCTTTGAGACGGGACCTTCTTGTTCAAGGTCCGTTCGAACATCCGAATCTGGTCTCACTCCAACTGACTGCTTGGAGATTGAACGCTTGATTTTATCAAAGCGAGGGTTCTCAGATTCTGTCATTGATACTCTTGTTCAGGCCAGAAAGCCTGTAACTAGAAAAATCTACCATAAAATATGGAAAAAATATATCTGTTGGTGTGAATCTAAAGGATTCCCTTGGGACAAGATAAAAATTCCTAAGATTCTATCCTTTCTTCAAGAAGGTTTGGAGAAAGGATTATCTGCAAGTTCTTTGAAGGGACAGATTTCTGCTTTGTCTGTGTTACTTCACAAAAAGCTGGCGGCTGTGCCAGATGTTCAAGCTTTTGTTCAGGCTCTGGTTAGAATCAAGCCTTTACAAACCTTTGACTCCTCCTTGGAGTCTCAATTTAGTTCTTTCAGTTCTTCAGGGGGTTCCGTTTGAACCCTTACATTCCGTTGATATTAAGTTATTATCTTGGAAAGTTTTGTTTTTAGTTGCAATTTCTTCTGCTAGAAGAGTTTCAGAGTTATCTGCTCTGCAGTGTTCTCCTCCTTATCTGGTGTTCCATGCAGATAAGGTGGTTTTGCGTACTAAACCTGGTTTTCTTCCGAAAGTTGTTTCTAACAAAAACATTAACCAGGAGATAGTCGTGCCTTCTTTGTGTCCGAATCCAGTTTCAAAGAAGGAACGTTTGTTGCACAATTTGGATGTAGTTCGTGCTCTAAAATTCTATTTAGATGCTACAAAGGATTTTAGACAAACATCTTCCTTGTTTGTTGTTTATTCTGGTAAAAGGAGAGGTCAAAAAGCAACTTCTACCTCTCTCTCTTTTTGGCTTAAAAGCATCATCAGCTTGGCTTACGAGACTGCCGGACGGCAGCCTCCTGAAAGAATCACAGCTCATTCCACTAGGGCCGTGGCTTCCACATGGGCCTTCAAGAACGAGGCTTCTGTTGATCAGATATGTAAGGCAGCGACTTGGTCTTCACTGCACACTTTTACTAAATTTTACAAATTTGATACTTTTGCTTCTTCTGAGGCTATTTTTGGGAGAAAGGTTTTGCAAGCCGTGGTGCCTTCCATCTAGGTGACCTGATTTGCTCCCTCCCGTCATCCGTGTCCTAAAGCTTTGGTATTGGTTCCCACAAGTAAGGATGACGCCGTGGACCGGACACACCTATGTTGGAGAAAACAGAATTTATGTTTACCTGATAAATTACTTTCTCCAACGGTGTGTCCGGTCCACGGCCCGCCCTGGTTTTTTAATCAGGTCTGATGGTTTATTTTCTTTAACTACAGTCACCACGGTATCATATGATTTCTCCTATGCAAATATTCCTCCTTTACGTCGGTCGAATGACTGGGGAAGGTGGAGCCTAGGAGGGATCATGTGACCAGCTTTGCTGGGCTCTTTGCCATTTCCTGTTGGGGAAGAGAATATCCCACAAGTAAGGATGACGCCGTGGACCGGACACACCGTTGGAGAAAGTAATTTATCAGGTAAACATAAATTCTGTTTTTTATTGGGACATAGATAATTATGTTGTATGGGTTACACTGGCGCATGAAGCAGGCACTGTAGCATGTGTGAGACTAACATTTAAACTCTTTTAAAAAGAAAGGGTAAAATGTTTTTATTAGGCTTTACTTTCTGACACATATTTACTTGATAAAACAATACAAGTTTAAACTGAAAGTAAGGCTGAATTTTCTATTTCAGCAGCTTATTCATTTCCCCTTTGCTTTAAAATAAAATGATGCAACATTTTAAACTGTCAGGCTTGAAAAAACGTTTTTTTTCTGGTACTCAGTGTAACCAGGAAGCTGTTTTTAGTGCCTCTCTGTGTCGCAGCATTAATTTGAGCTTGGTAGTTGTCACATGACCGGCTTTACTTCATAATGTTTCTGAGGAAAAAAATGTTTTTCTCCATTTCTGGGTGATCTAGTCTTAATTGGTAGCAGTAAGCCACCTCAGTAATTGAGGTGTAGGGTTCCCTGAGGAGTATTTTAGAAGTTTATTTGATGTTTATTAAGTGTTTTTTCTTAACTTTTCTCACATAATTTTAGCTGGGGATCAATCCTAATTTGGGATGAAATTTAAAGTGAATTTTTTCCTTGACTTATTTTAATTGAATATTAAAATCTTTTAAACTGATCTTTACAAGTTTATTTACTGTTTCACAACATGTCTGATATGGAGCAAGAGCCTGCTCTCATGAATTCATGCTTATTATGTTTAGATGCACAAATTGCAGCTCCTATGCAATTTTGTCCTTCATGTGTCAAGAAAACCTTGCAAAATAAAGGTAACATGTTTGAGCCTAATGTCTCTCAGGATGATGCTGTTAAAATAATACCTCCGCTTTCTCCTGCTACGTCCCAAGCCTCAATGGTGTCACATGCAGTGCCCTGTGGTTTCTCTATAACTCCTAGTAGAGTTTATTTCAAAGCAGAAATTGCTGCCCAGGTATCTTCAGCGGTATCTGTGGCATTCCCAGATTACAGGCAAAACACAAGAGGAAATCTAGAAATTCAGAAAGTAAGGTGCCTGTCCTCAGTTCTGCTTCCAAAGTTGCCCTTTCTCATAAGTTTGATGAGGAAGATACATTGGGACTTTCTGAGGGTGAAATCTCAGATTCGGACAGTATAATTCCTTCTTCTGAGACTGAGGTGGTATCCTTGAGATTTAAGCTTGAACACTGTTGTGTATTGTTAAAGGAGGTTTTCGATACTTTAGATGACTCTGATATCCCTGTCATTGTCACTCCTAAGAAATCTAGTAAACTTAATAGTTTCTTTGATGAATCTTCCACTTCGAAGGTTTTTCTGTCCGGACCATGCTAGGGAGATTATCTCACAGGAATGAGAGAAACCAGGGGTGTCTTTTTCCCCGTCTCCCATTTTTAAGAAATTGTTTCCTGTTGAGGACTCCATTAAAGACCCTTGGTATACTGTATCCAAAGTTGAAGGGGCCATTTCCATTTTGGCTAAGAGAACCACTATTCCTATTGAGGATAACTGCTCTTTTAAGGATCCAATGGACAAGAAGCTGGAGGCTTATTTGAAAAAGATTTATGTTCATCAAGGTCTCCAATGGCAACCTGCAGTGTGTATTGCCACTGTGACTAGTGCGGCATCTTATTGGTTCAACGCCTTGTCTGATTGTCTTCAAGTAGAGACTTCCTTGGATGAAATTCAAGATAGGATTAAAGCCCAATTCCTTTATTGCAGATGCCATTTTACAGGTTGTTAGACTAGGAGCTAAAACTTCTAGTTTTGCTGTCCTATCCCGCAGGGTGTTATGGTTGAAATCCTGGTCTGCGGACGCTTCCTCTAAAGTCAAGCTTCTGGCGATTTCTTACAAGGGCAAAACCTTGTTTGGACCCGGTTTGGCAGAAATTATCTCTCTAAACCTCACCTTAATATTGTATTCATGAACTTCACACATTCCTAAAGACTCCCTCTCCCCTTGCACTTCAGCCCGAAAACAGTCTAATTATTGCAAATCTGCATCTCATCTCATGTCACTCTCCCTCTTGCTCATACTGGCTGCTGGTGACATCTCCCCTAATCCTGGTCCCCCACAACATCCTAGCCTTGCACATCCATGTGTGCCTTTCAATAGACTTCAAAAACAAAACTCTGGTAACCTTAATCTCATTCCTCTTGCATCTAAATCCACCACCCCCTTCACTTGTGCACTCTGGATCTCTCCCTCTGTTTTCAACAAGCTCACTTCTATCCATGATCTCTTTATCTCCCACTCTCTTAACCTTCTGGCTCTTACAAAAACCTGACTCTCTGCTTAAGACACAGCATGTACTGCTGCACTGTCACATGGGGGTCTCCATTTCAGCCACACTCCTAGGTCTGGCAATAGACAAGGAGGTGGTGTTGGTATTTTACTTTCCTCTCGTTGCACCTTTCAACAAATATAGCCCTTCTCTTCCCTCACATTTTCTTCATTTGAAACACACATGATTCGTTTATTTTCTCCCCTCTCTATACGTGTTGCAGTCATATACCGCCCCCCTGGCTCCCTAACTCAATTTTTAGATCACTTTGCTGCCTGGCTTCCTTATTTCCTTTCCTCAGACACCCCTGCCCTCTTTCTTGGCGACTTTGACAATCCCACTGCCTCCTCTGCAAAACAACTTCTGCAACTCACTTCCTCTTTCGGCCTGTCAAAATGGACTGACTCTCCCACTCACAAAAATGGTTACTCCCTTGATCTGATTTTCAGCTAACGATGCACTATCTCAAATTTCACAAATTCCCCTTTTCCTCTCTCTGACCATCATCTGCTAACTTGCCACAACTTCCCTCTCTACAACCCCCCTTCCTCTACCCCTCACACCAAACTTCACAGAAACATTGTCATTAGATCAGCAACTGCTTGCTAACTCTCTTGAACCTCTCCTCTCTTCCATCACCTCCTTTTCCTGCCCTGACCAATCTATCTGCCACTATAACTCCACCCTCCTACCATAGCTCAGAAAACACACTCTCATCCTCAGCCCTGGAATACTCCTCTGACATGGTACCTACGCAGATGTTCCCATACTGCTGAGCGACACTGGAGGAAATCTCGGAGTTCAGCTGACTTTCTTGACTACAAGTTCATCCTGAACTCCTACTATTCTGCCCTTAATCTTTATAAACAACAATACTTCTCTAATCTCATCTCTACTCTTACCTCAAGGCTCTGTCCTCGGTCCCCTTCTCTTTTCAATCTACATGTCATCATTAGGTTCCTTAATAAAGTCCCACGGTTTCAATATCATTTGTATGCCAATGACACCAAATCTACTTTTCTGCACCAGACCCACCTCCTTCCTTACTAAC
Organism: Bombina bombina; assembly: GCF_027579735.1. Taxonomy (NCBI): domain Eukaryota; kingdom Metazoa; phylum Chordata; class Amphibia; order Anura; family Bombinatoridae; genus Bombina; species Bombina bombina. The sequence goes on along the minus strand of NC_069501.1, from coordinate 1,143,588,173 downwards.
CCGTGTCACTAACTGACTTTCTCAGATCTCATCTTGGATGTCCTCTCACTACCTTAAGCTAAATCTCTCCAAAACTGAGCTCCTTATTTTTCCCCTTCTTCCAAAATCTCCACCCCCTCAATTTTCTTTAGCTGTTGATAATTCCATCATTACCCCTACCCTGCATGCCTGATGTCTTGGGGTCACAATTGACTGAGACCTTTCCTTCACTCCTCACATTCAGTCCTTGGCTAAAGCCTGCCGTTTCCACCTTTAAAAACATCTCTAAAATTAGACATTTCCTTACACAAGACACAACTAAGATTTTAATCCACACACTCATCCTTTCCCGTCTCGACTACTGCTACTCCGTCCTCTGGTCTAGCTAGCTGCCGCCTAGCTCCTTTACAATCCATAATGAATGCCTCTGCCAGGCTAATCTTCCTTACACGTCGCTCTTCATCTGCTGCACCTCTCTGCCAATCCCTTCACTGGCTTCCTCTTGCCTCCAGGATTAAACACAAAATCCTCACTCTGACATACAAAGCCCTCAGCTGCACTGCTCCCCCCTACATTTCAGACCTTGTCTCCCTGAGCGTATAGTCTCAGAGTATAGCGAATGTCAGAGCGATGTGAAGGGAGTATCACCTATTGAATGCAATAGTTTTCCTCACGGGAGATCTATTTCATAGGTTCTCTGTTATCGGTCGTAGAGATTCATCTCCTACCTCTCTTTTCAGATCGACAATATACTCTCATATTCCATTACCTCTACTGATAACCGTTTCAGTACTGGTTTGGCTATCTGCTATATGTGGATGGGTGTCTTTTGATAAGTATGTTTTCATTACTTAAGACAATCTCAGCTATGGTTTGGCACTTTATGTATTTTATAAAGTTCTAAATATATGTATTGTGCTTATATTTGCCATGATTCAGGTTTTCAGTATATTGCCTTTTGCAGACTGTCAGTTTCATATCCAGGAAATGCTTTTTTAGGAAAAATGTATTTCTTACCTGGGGTATAGTCTCTTTTTCAAATTGACTGTCTTTTAAATTTGCGGGCAGAATTAGGCTCGCGAGGGCGCAAAATGCCAAAGTATATTGCGTCATTCTTGGCGCAAGATTTTTCTCTTACATTGGTGTATCCGGTCCACGGCATCATCCTTACTTGTGGGATATTCTCAATCCCTACAGGAAGTGGCAAAGAGAGCACACAGCAGAGCTGTCCATATAGCTCCCCTCAGGCTCCACCCCCCAGTCATTCTCTTTGCCGCTCTAACAAGTAGCATCTCCACGGGAGGGTAAAGAGTTTGTGGTGTTAGATTTGTATAAAATGATGGCTTAAATTAAGGGCTTAATTTCTGGTTGACACTTTTTTGGGCTTAATCGATTGCTTGTTAGCATGATTTTAGAATGGATATGGTGTTTTTGAGACTTATAAAACGCTTATGGTTTTTTTTTTATTTCGCCTGGCACTTGATTAGACACCTAATCTACCTCAAAGGCCCCATCACTCTGGAATGAAGAGGGAGGGGGCCTCATTTTCGCGCCTCAGTTGCGCAGTTGTTTTTACTAGACAGTTCATGCAGCTTCACGTGTGGAGTCCAGAGACCTCAGAGGGAACTTCAGAGAGGCTTATTTCTTCTTCAAATAATCCCTAAGGAAGGTAAAAGCCACAGTAGAGGCTGTGGCATCGTGCTATAGTGTTTATAACCGGTTAACTGCTGTTTTTAGCTCCGGTTTGGGCATTAAGGGATTAATTGATCTGAAAATTTGTGTGCAATCTTTTCAAAGCATTAGGATAATGTGGTGAAAATTTCATTAAGATCGGATGTTTATTTGATGGTTATTTGATGTTTTGGTAATAAAGTGTGCACTTTTATTAATTAAAGACACAGTAACGTTTTTTCAAAAAGTATTTTTTCTTGCATTATAGTGCTGTCTAAGTCTGTCAAACATGTCTGAGCCTTCAGATAGCCCTTGTTCTATATATTTAAAAGCCATGGCGGAACCCCCATTGAATTTATGTTTGAAGTGTGCTATAGCGTCCAAGCAGTTTAAGGACCATACAGTGACACTTAAAAATGTAGCCCAAGATGTTTCTTTAGCTGAAGGTAGTGAGGATAGTACTCTATCCTCTCCTTCTGTGTCGACACCAGTTATGCCCACGGAAGTGATGCCCAGTACCTCTAGCGCATCGATCCCTATTACTTTGCAACAGTTAGCAGCAGTAATGGATAATTCTCTCGCAGCATTTGTATCCAAACTGCCAGCATTTCCAAGGAAGCACGATAGCTCAGTTTTAAATACAGAAAATGAGCAATCAGACGCAGCGGATAATTTATCTGTTGTGCCCTCACAACAATCTGACTTGGCGGTGAGGGAGGGCCTGTCTGAGGGAGAAATTTTTGACACAGGAAAAGTTTCTCAACAGGCAGAGCCAGATACCATAGCATTTAAATTTAAGCTAGAACACCTCCGCGCCCTGCTTAAGGAGGTCCTGGCTACACTTGATGATTGTGACCCCTTGGTGGTTCCAGAAAAATTGTGTAAAATGGACAAATTGTTAGAGGTCCCAGTACACACTGACGCGTTTCCGATACCTAAGAGGGTGGCGGATATCGTGACTAGGGAGTGGGAGAGGCCAGGTGTACCCTTTGTTCCCCCCCTATATTTAAGAAAATGTTCCCCATTGTTGACCCCAGAAGGGACGCGTGGCAGACGATCCCTAAGGTAGAGGGGGCAGTTTCAACACTAGCTAAGCGCACGACTATACCAATAGAAGACAGTTGCGCTTTCAAAGATCCTATGGATAAAAAATTAGAGGGTTTACTTAAGAAAATATTTGTTCAACAAGGTTTTCTTCTTCAACCAATTTCTTGCATTATTCCTGTAACCACTACAGAGGCTTTTTGGTTTGAGGAACTAGAAAACTCGCTCCAGAAGGAGACTTCTTATGATGAGGTCATGGACAGAATTCACGCCCTGAAGTTGGCTAATTCTTTCATTACAGATGCCGCTTTTCAGTTAGCTAAATTAGCGGCGAAAAATTCTGGTTTTGCAATCGTGGCGCGCAGAGCGCTTTGGCTAAAATCTTGGTCAGCAGAAAGACCCTATTCGGGCCAGAGTTGAAAGAGATTATTTCAGATATCACTGGTGGAACGGGCCATGCCCTTCAACAAGATAGACCTTTCAAAGCTAAAAACAAGTCTAATTTTCGTTCCTTTCGCAATTTCAGGAACGGACCTGCTTCTACCTCTACAGCCACTAAGCAAGAGGGTAACGCTTCCCAGTCCAAACCAGCATGGAAACCCCTGCAAGGCTGGAACAAGGGTAAACAGGCCAAGAAGCCTGCTGCTGCTACCAAGACAGCATGAAAGGGTAGCCCCCGATCCGGGACAGGATCTAGTAGGGGGCAGACTTTCTCTCTTTGCTCAGGCCTGGGCAAGAGATGTTCCAGATCCCTGGGCGTTAGAAATTGTCACTCAGGGGTACCTTCTGGAATTCAAGAACCTTCCTCCAAGGGGAAGGTTCCACATTTCTCGCTTGTCTTTAGACCAGACAAAGAGACAGGCATTCTTACGTTGCGTAGAAGACCTTCTAAAAATGGGAGTGATACACCAAGTTCCAACAGCAGAACAAGGACTGGGTTTTTACTCAAACCTGTTTGTAGTTCCCAAAAAGGAAGGAACTTTCAGGCCAATCCTGGACTTAAAAATCCTAAACAAATTCCTCAGAGTTCCATCATTCAAAATGGAAACCATTCGGACAATCTTACCAATGATCCAGGAGGGTCAATATATGACTACCGTGGATTTAAAGGATGCGTACCTGCATATTCCTATCCACAAAGATCACCATCAGTTCCTGAGGTTCGCCTTTCTGGACAAGCATTACCAGTTTGTGGCTCTTCCCTTCGGGTTGGCCACTGCTCCCAGAATTTTCACAAAGGTGCTAGGGTCCCTTCTAGCAGTACTAAGACCAAGGGGCATTGCAGTAGCACCTTACCTAGACGACATCCTAATACAAGCGTCGTCCTTTCACAGAGCAAAGGCTCATACGGACATTGTTCTGGCCTTTCTAAGGTCTCACGGGTGGAAGGTGAACGTAGAAAAAAGTTCTCTGTCCCCGTTCACAAGGGTTCCCTTCCTGGAAACAATAATAGACTCGGTAGAAATGAAAATCTTTCTGACGGAGGTCAGGAAGTCAAAACTTTCGAACACTTGTCGAGTTCTTCATGCCATTCCTCAGCCTTCTGTGGCTCAGTGCATGGAGGTAATAGGTCTAATGGTTGCGGCAATGGACGTGGTTCCTTTTGCTCAAATTCATCTAAGACCACTGCAACTGTGCATGCTCAAACAGTGGAATGGGGATTATGCAGATTTGTCTCCCCATATACAAATGGACCAGAAAACCAGAGACTCACTCCTCTGGTGGTTGTCTCAGGATCACCTGTCTCAGGGAATGAGTTTCCGCAGACCAGAGTGGATCATTGTCACGACCGACGCCAGCCTCTTAGGCTGGGGTGCGGTCTGGGACTCCCTGAAAGCTCAGGGTCTATGGTCTCGGGAAGAATCTCTTCTCCCGATAAACATTTTGGAATTGAGAGCGATATTCAATGCGCTCCAGGCCTGGCCTCAGCTAGCGGAGGCCAAATTCATCAGATTTCAGTCGGACAACATAACGACTGTAGCGTACATCAATCATCAGGGAGGAACAAAGAGTTCCCTGGCGATGAGGGAGGTGTCCAAGATCATCAAATGGGCAGAGGATCACTCCTGCCATCTATCCGCAATTCACATCCCAGGAGTGGACAACTGGGAGGCGGATTATCTTAGTCGTCAGACTTTCCATCCGGGGGAGTGGGAACTCCACCCGGAGGTTTTTGCCCAGTTAACCCAACTATGGGGCTTCCCAGATCTGGATCTCATGGCATCACGCCAGAACTCCAAGGTTCCACGTTACGGGTCCAGGGATCCCAAGGCGACATTGGTAGATGCCTTAGTGGCGCCTTGGTCGTTCAATCTAGCTTATGTATTTCCACCGTTTCCTCTTCTCCCTCGGCTAGTAGCCAGAATCAAGCAGGAGAAGGCTTCGGTAATCCTGATAGCTCCTGCGTGGCCACGCAGGACTTGGTATGCAGACCTGGTGGATATGTCATCGGCTCCACCATGGAAGCTACCTTTGAGACAGGACCTTCTAATCCAAGGTCCATTCAAGCATCCAAACCTAGTTTCTCTGCAACTGACTGCTTGGAGATTGAACGCTTAATTCTAGCTAAGCGTGGGTTCTCTGAATCAGTTATAGATACTCTAATCCAGGCTAGAAAGCCTGTTACCAGGAAAATTTACCATAAGATATGGCGGAAATATCTTGGTTGGTGCGAATCCAAGGGTTACTCATGGAGTAAGATTAGGATTCCAAGGTTACTATCCTTTCTCCAAGAAGGATTGGAGAAAGGGTTGGCAGCTAGTTCTCTAAAGGGACAGATATCTGCTTTGTCTGTTCTGTTGCATAAGCGTCTGGCAGCCGTGCCAGATGTTCAGGTGTTTGTACAGGCCTTAGTCAGAATCAAGCCTGTCTACAGACCTGTGGCTCCTCCATGGAGTCTAAATTTAGTTCTTTCAGTTCTTCAAGGGGTTCCGTTTGAACCTCTACATTCCATAGATATTAAGTTGCTATCTTGGAAAGTTTTGTTTTTGGTAGCTATTTCTTCTGCTTGAAGAGTTTCTGAATTATCTGCTTTGCAGTGTGATTCACCCTATCTGGTGTTCCATACAGATAAGGTCGTTTTACGTACCAAACCTGGTTTTCTTCCAAAAGTGGTTTCCAATAAGAATATTAACCAGGAAATAGTTGTTCCTTCTCTATGTCCTAATCCAGTTTCTAACAAGGAACATCTGTTACACAACCTCGATGTAGTTCGTGCTTTAAAGTTTTATCTAAAAGCAACTAAAGACTTCAGACAAACATCATCCTTGTTTGTCGTCTATTCGGGCAAGAGGAGAGGTCAAAAAGCAACTGCTACCTCTCTATCTTTCTGGCTGAAAAGCATCATCCGGTTGGCTTATGAGACTGCCGGAAGGCAGCTTCCCGAACGTATTACAGCTCATTCTACTTGAGCTGTGGCTTCCACATGGGCTTTCAAGAATGAGGCTTCTGTTGAACAGATCTGTAAGGCAGCGACATGGTCTTCACTGCATACATTTGCCAAATTTTACAAATTCGATACTTTTGCTTCTTCGGAGGCTATTTTTGGGAGAAAGGTTTTACAAGCAGTGGTGCCTTCCGTTTAGGTTACCTGACTTGTTCCCTCCCTTCATCCGTGTCCTAAGCTTTGGTATTGGTTCCCACAAGTAAGGATGAAGCCGTGGACCGGATACACCAATGTAAGAGAAAACAGAATTTATGCTTACCTGATAAATTTCTTTCTCTTACGGTGTATCCGGTCCACGGCCCACCCTGGCAATTTAGTCAGGTTTAAATTTATTTTTGTAAACTACAGTCACCACTGCACCCTATGGTTCTCCTTTTTGTCCTAACTGTCGGTCGAATGACTGGGGGGGCGGAGCCTGAGGGGAGCTATATGGACAGCTCTGCTGTGTGCTCTCTTTGCCACTTCCTGTAGGGATTGAGAATATTCCACAAGTAAGGATGAATCCGTGGACCGGATACACCGTAAGAGAAAGAAATTTATCAGGTAAGCATAAATTCTGTTTTTTTGGCGCGAAAGTTACGTTCGTTGACGCAAATTTGTCATATCCGGCGTCTTAGTCGACGCCAAGTCCTTCACAAGGTTGTGTCTTCTGTGACGCGAGTGTGTCATTTCCGGACGTTTTTGGCGCCAAAAAATATTTTTCTGTTTGCGTTGTGCATCATACTTGGCGCCAAATATTTTCATTACTTAAGACCCCATTCCTATATGCCTCTTGCCTTTTTTCTCTATCAGAGGTCTATGCTGTTTGCATTTTTTCCCATTCCTGAAACTGTCATATAAGGAAATTGATAATTTTGCTTTATATGTTGTTTTTTTCTCTTACATTTGCAAGATGTCTCAATCTGATCCTGGCTCAGAAATCACTGTTGGAACCCTGCTGCCTGATTACAGTTCTACCAAAGCTAAGTGCATTTGTTGTAAACTTGTTAAGGTTATATCTCCAACTGTGGTTTGTAATAGTTGTCATGATAAACTTTTACATGCAGAGAATGTATCCATTAGTAGTAGTTCATTACCTGTTGCTGTTCCCTCAACATCTAATGCACAAGATTTACCTGTAAATTTAAAGAATGTATTTCTGATTCTATTTAGAAGGCTTTGTCTGCTATCCCACCTTCTAATAAATGTAAAAGGTCTTTTAAAACTTCTCATAAGGTTTATGAAATTTCAAATGACCGGCAACATGCTGAATTATCCTTCTCTGATGAGGATCTATCTGGTTCAGAAGATCCTGCCTCAGATATTTACACTGATAAATCTTCTTATTTATTTAAAATGGAGTATATTTGTTCTTTGTTTAAAGAAGTGTTGATTACATTGGATATGGAGGAAACTAGTCCTCTTGATATTAAAACTAGTAAATTCTGTTTATAAACCTCCTGTGGTTATTCCAGAGGTTTTTCCAGTTCCTGATGCTATTTCTGATATGATTTCTAAGGAATGGAATAGGCCTGGTACTTCTTTTATTCCTTCTTCAAGGTTTAAAAAATTGTATCCTTTGCCAGCAGTTACTTTAGAGTTTTGGGAAAAGATCCCCAAAGGGGCTATCTCTACTCTGGCTAAACGTACTACTATTCCTACGGAAGATCCACAGAAGAAGGCAGCACCTTGCAGTATAAAAAATATCTTTATTTCCACATGCTGGAATAAAACAGTAACGTTTCGGGAGGAACACCCTTAATCATACAAAGCTAAAACACACTGTTCAAACCTTATAAAGACCTACCTGTGCACAGGTGTTCAATTAACATTTCTCAACACTTCCACCTAGTGGTTACTCACTTAATTGCATCTATATTAGAACTTAATGTTCTCATTTCACCTTGGTACTTCTAGGATGGAAGTACAGTTAGGTCATTACCTAGAAGTCAGTTCCTAAGGGTACAACGCATTGTATCAGAGGAAGATAGATTGCAGAAGAGATTACACAATATGGCAAAGAAGTTTGAGAGTAGGGGTTATCCTGCAGCGTTGGTTCAGAATGAATTAGTTAAGGTACAATCTAAAAAAGATCAAACACCAAAAAAGAAAGATAAACGTATGGTAATGGTTATGGATCATAATAACCATGGTAGTGAAATTATGAGTGTACTAAAAAAATGACGCTAGTGTTTGTTGCAGACATTTTTGGCGCCAAACAATTTGTCAATGTGGGCGTCATACTTGGCGCCAGTTTTTTTTACATTATTTAAGTCTTTGCTTCTTTCTGCTTCTGGTTTCCAGAGGTTTATTCTGTTTGCATTTTTTCCCATTCCTGAAACTGTCATTTAAGGAATTTGATAATTTTGCTTTATATGTTGTTTTTTCTATTACATATTGCAAGATGTCTCAATCTGACCCTGTATCAGAATGTACTTCTGGAATGCTGCTGCCTGATGTCGGTTCTACCAAAGCTAAGTGCATTTGTTGTAAACTTGTGGTAACTGTTCCTCCGGCTGTAGTTTGTGTTAGTTGTCATGATAAACTTTCAAAAGCAGACAATATTTCCATTAGTAGTAGTCCATTACCTGTTTTTGTTCCTTCAACATCTAATGTTCAGGATATTCCTGTTAATGTAAGAGAATTTGTTTCTAATTCTATTCAGAAAGCCCTGTCTGTTATACCTCCTTCTAATAAACGTAAAAGGTCTTTTAAAACTTCTCATAAATTAGATGAATTTTTAAATGACCACCAGCATTCTGATTTATCTATCTCTGATGAGGATCTATCTGGTTCAGAAGATTCTGCCTCAGATATTGACACTGACAAATCTTCATATGTATTTAAGATGGAGTTTATTCGTTCTTTACTTAAAGAGGTGTTGATTGCATTAGATATGGAGGAGTCTAGTCCTCTTGATATTAAAACCAGTAAACGTTTAAATTCGGTTTTTAAACCTCATGTAGTTATTCCAGAGGTTTTTCCAGTTCCTGATGCTATTTCAGATGTAATTTCTAGGGAATGGAATAGTTTGGGTACTTCATTTACTCCTTCTTTAAGGTTTAAGAGACTGTACCCTTTGCCGACTGATAGATTGGAGTTTTGGGAAAAAATCCCCAAAGTTGATGGGGCTATCTCTACTCTTGCTAAACGTACTACTATTCCTACGCCAGATAGTACTTCTTTTAAAGATCCTTTAGATAGGAAGCTTGAATCTTTTCTAAGGAAGGCTTATTTATGTTCAGGTCATCTTCTCAGGCCTGCTATTTCTTTGGCTGATGTTGCTGCGGCTTCAACTTTTTGGTTGGAAGCTTTAGTGCAACAAGTACCAGATCATAATGTGTATAGCATTGTTAAGCTTCTTCAACATGCTAATAATTTCATTTGTGATGCCATTTTTTATATCATTAGAATTGATGTCAGGTATATGTCTTTAGCTATTTTAGGTGGAAGAGCTTTATGGCTTAAATCTTGGAATGCAGATATGACTTCTAAGTCAACGTTGCTATCTCTTTCTTTCCAAGGTAATAAATTATTTGGTTCTCAGTTGGATTCTATAATTTCAACTGTCACTGGGGGGAAGGGACCTTTTTTTGCCTCAGGATAAAAAATCTAAGGGTAAATTTAGGACTGCTAACCATTTTCGTTCCTTTTGTCAGAATAAGGAACAGAAGCCTGACCCTTCCCCTAAAGTAACGGCTTCCAATTGGAAGCCTTCTCCAGTCTGGAATAAATCCAAGCCTTTTAGAAAATCAAAACCAGCCCCCAAGTCTGCATGAAGGTACGGCCCTCATTCCAGCACAGCTGGTAGGGGGCAGGCTACGACTTTTCAAAGATATTTGGATCAATTCGGTCCAAAATCATTGGATTCTCAAGGGTACAGAATAGGTTTCAAGACAAGACCGCCTGTGAGAAGGTTCTTTCTCTCACGCATTCCAGTGAACCCAGTAAAGGCTCAGGCTTTCCTGAAATGTGTTTCAGACCGGTAATTGTGACAGTTCCATATCGAGAACGGGGTCTGGGGTTTTATTCAAATCTGTTCATTGTACCAAAGAAAGAGAATTCTTTCAGACCAGTTCTGGATCTAAAAATTTTGAATCGTTATGTAAGAATACCAACATTCAAGATGGTGACTATAAGGACTATTCTGCCTTTTGTTCTGCAAGGGCATTATATGTCCACAATAGACTTACAGGATGCTTATCTTCATATTCCAATTCATCCAGATCACTATCAGTTCCTGAGATTCTCTTTTCTAGACAAGCATTACCAATTTGTTGCTCTTCCTTTTGGCCTAGCAACAGCTCCAAGGATCTTCTCAAAGGTTCTCGGTGCCCTTCTCTCTGTAATCAGAGAGCAGGGTATTGCAGTGTTTCCTTATTTGGACGATATCTTGGTACTTGCTCAGTCTTTACATTCTGCAGAATCTCACACAAATCAACTTGTGTTGTTTCTTCAAGAACATGGTTGGAGGGTCAATTTACCAAAAAGTTCCTTGATTCCTCACACAAGGGTAACCTTTTTAGGATTCCAAATAGATTCAGTATCCATGACTTTGTCTCTAACAGACAAAAGACGTCTGAAATTGGTTTCAGCTTGTCGGAACCTTCAGTCTCAATCATTCCCTTCAGTAGCTATGTGCATGGAAGTTTTAGGTCTCATGACTGCAGCATCGGACGCGATCCCCTTTGCTCGTTTTCACATGAGACCTCTTCAGCTTTGTATGCTGAACCTTTGGTGCAGGTATTATACAAAGATATCACAATTGATATCCTTAAATCCCAATACTCGACTATCTCTGACTTGGTGGTTAAATCACCACCGTTTAGTTCAAGGGACCTCTTTTCTTCGTCCAACCTGGACTGTGATTTCAACAGATGCGAGTCTTTCAGTTTGGGGAGCTGTCTGGGGATCTCTGACAGCGCAGGGGGTTTGGAAATCTCAAGAGGCGAGATTACCAATCAATATTTTGGAACTCCGTGCGATTTTGAGAGCTCTTCAGTTCTGGCCTCTTCTGAAGAGAGAATAGTTTATTTGTTTTCAGACAGACAATGTCACAACCGTGGCGTAAGTCAATCATCAAGGTGGGACTCACAGTCCTCAAGCTATGGAAGAAGTATCTCGGATACTTGCATGGGCGGAATCCAGCTCCTGTCTAATCTCTGCGATTCATATCCCAGGTATAGACAATTGGGAAGCGGATTATCTCAGTCGCCAGACTTTACATCCGGGAGAATGGTCTCTTCACCCAGATGTGTTTCTTCAGATTGTTCAGATATGGGGGCTTCCAGAAATAGATCTGATGGCTTCTCATCTAAACAGGAAACTTCCCAGGTATCTGTCCAGATCCAGGGATCCTCAGGCGGAAGCAGTGGATGCGTTGTCACTTCCTTGGAATTATCAACCTGCTTATATCTTTCCGCCTCTAGTTCTTCTTCCAAGAGTGATTTCCAAAATCATAATGGAACATTCGTTTGTACTGCTGGTGGCTCCAGCATGGCCACACAGGTTTTGGTATGCGGATCTTGTTCGGATGTCCAGTTGCCAACCTTGGCCACTTCCGTTAAGGTCAGACCTTCTATCTCAAGGTCTGTTTTTCCATCAGGATCTGAAATCATTAAACTTGAAGGTATGGAGATTGAACGCTTAGTGCTTAGTCATAGAGGTTTCTCTGACTCAGTGATCAATACTATGTTGCAGGCTCGTAAATCTGTGTCTAGAAAGATTTATTACCAAGTTTGGAAGACTTACATTTCATGGTGTTCCTCTCATAAGTTCTCTTGGCATTCTTTTAGAATTCCTAGAATTTTACAGTTTCTTCAGGATGGTTTGGATAAGGGTTTATCTGCAAGTTCCTTGAAAGGACAAATATCTGCTCTTTCTGTTCTGTTTCACAGAAAAATTGCTAATCTTCCTGACATTCGTTGTTTTGTACAGGCTTTGGTTCGTATCAAGCCTGTCATTAAGTCAATCTCTCCTCCTTTAAGTCTTAATTTGGTTTTGAGAGCTTTACATGCTCCTCTGTTTGAGCCTATGCATTCTTTGGATATTAAGTTACTTTCTTGGAAAGTATTGTTTCTTTTGGCTATCTCTTCTGCTAGAAGAGTTTCTGAATTATCTGCTCTTTCTTGTGAGTCTCCTTTTCTGATTTTTCATCAGGATAAGGCAGTTTTGCAGACTTCATTTAAATTTTTACCTAAGGTTGTGAATTCCAACAACATTAGTAGAGAAATTGTTGTCCCTTCGTTGTGTCCTAATCCTAAGAATTCTTTGGAAATATCTTTGCATTCTCAAGAGCTTTGAAATATTATGTTGAAGCTACTAAAGATTTCAGAAAGACTTCTAGTCTATTTGTTATCTTTTCTGGTCCTAGGAAAGGTCAGAAAGCTTCTGCTATTTCTTTGGCTTCCTGGTTAAAGCTTTTGATTCATCATGCTTATGTGGAGTTGGGTAAATCCCCGTCTCAGAGGATTACAGCTCATTCTACTAGGTCAGTTTCAGCTTCCTGGGCTTTTAAGAATGAAGCTTCTGTTGATCAGATTTGCAAAGCAGCAACTTGGTCTTTGCATACTTTTACTAAATTCTACCATTTTGATGTTTTTTCTTCTTCAGAAGCAGTTTTTGGTAGAAAGGTTCTTCAGGCAGCTGTTTCAGTTTGATTCTTCTGCATATAATTTTAGTTTTTTTCTTTATAAGATTAAAACTTTTTGATTTGGGTTGTGGATTCTTTTTTCAGCGGAATTGGCTGTCTTTATTTTTATCCCTCCCTCTCTAGTGACTCTTGCGTGGAGTTCCACATCTTGGGTATTTGCTATCCCATACGTCACTAGCTCATGAACTTTTGCCAATTACATGAAAGAAAACATAATTTATTTAAGAACTTACCTGATAAATGTATTTCTTTCATATTGGCAAGAGTCCATGAGGCCCACCCTTTTGTGGTGGTTATGATTTTTTTGTATAAAGCACAATTATTCAAATTCCTTGTTGATGCTTTCGCTCCTTTCTTATCACCCCACTTCTTGGCTATTCGTTAAACTGAATTGTGGGTGTGGTGGGGGGTGTATTTATAGTCATTTTGAGGTTTGGGAAACTTTGCCCCTCCTGGTAAGAATGTATATCCCATACGTCACTAGCTCATGGACTCTTGCCAATATGAAAGAAATTAATTTATCAGGTAAGTTCTTACATAAATTATGTTTTTATATCATCAAAATTGATGTTAAATTTATGTCTTTAGCTATTTTAGCTAGAAGAGTTTTGTGGCTTAAAGGGACAGTCTACCATAGAATTGTTATTGTTTTAAAAGATAGATAATCCCTTTATTACCCATTCCCCAGTTTTGCATAACCAACACAGTTATATCAATATACTTTTTACCTCTGTGATTACCTTGTATTTAGGAACCTTCTTCCAGCCCCCTGATCACATGACTGTGACTGTTTATTATCTTTTGTCTTAAATTTAGCATTGTATTGTGCTAAATCTTAAATAACTTTCTGTGCCTGAACACAGTGTTATCTATATGGCCCACGTGTACTTTCTCTCTCTTTGTGTTGAAAAGAGATTTAAAAAGCATGTAATAAGAGGCAGCCCTCAAAGGCTTAGAAATTAGCATATGAGTCTGCCTAGGTTTAGTTTAAACTAAGAATACTAAGAGAAAAAAGCAAATTTGATGATAAAAGTAAATTGGAAAGTTGATTAAAATTAAAAGTCCTTTCTGAATAATGAAAGTTTAATTTATACTAGACTGTCCCTTTAAATATTGGAATGCTGACATGACTTCTAAGTCCAGGTTGCTATCTCTTTCTTTCCAAGATAAATCTAAAAGCTTCTAACCATTTTCGTTCCTTTCGACAAAATAAGGAACAGAAACCTAATCCTTCCTTGAAGGAATCTGTTTCCAATTGGAAGCCTTCCTCAAAATGGAATAAATCCAAGCCATTTAAGAGATCAAAGCCAGCCCCCAAGTCCGCATGAAGGTGCGGCCCTCATTCCAGCTCAGCTGGTAGGGGGCAGATTATGATTTTTCAAAGATGTTTGGACCAATTCGGTCAAAAATCAATGGATTCAGAGTATTGTCTCTCAAGGGTACAGAATAGGATTCAGGATGCATATCTTCATATTCCATTCATCCATATCACTATCAGTTCCTGACATTCTCTTTTCTAGACAAGCATTACCAATTTGTCGCTCTTCCTTTTGGCCTAGCGAAGGCTCCAAGAATCTTTTTAAAAGTTCTAGGTGCCCTACTCTCTGTAATCAGAGAGCGGGGTATTGCAGTGTTTCCTTATTTGGACGATATCTTGGTACTTGCTTAATCTTTACGTTCTGCAGAATCTCACACGAATCAACTATAGTGTTGTTTCTTCAAAAACATGGTTGGAGGATCAATTTACCAAAACGTTCTTTGATTCCTCAGACAAGGGTAACCTTTTTAGGTTTCTAGATAGATTCAGTGTCCATGACTTTGTCTCTAAAAGACAATAGACGTTTGAAATTGGTTGCAGCCTGTCGGAACCTTCAGTCTGAGTCATTCACTTCAGTAGCTATGTGCTTGGAAGTTTTAGGTCTCATGACTTGTGATGAAGCAGCTTACTCTGTAAAAGAGTGTAATTGTTTTAACACATGAACCACAGCTACTGAGACTCTCATACAAAATTAGTACTAGGAAACTGTTTCAAAAGTGAACATAGAAAATAATGGTGTGTAGCAAGTAGTAAGAGTTAGCTTTAAAAATATAACTTGATTTAGAAAGTAACTCAAACCAAAAATGAACAAGCAGTTAAGAACTGGGTGAAACGTTATGTTGAACTATGGCTGCCACCTGTGAGCTTGTCACTGAAAACATGCAGCAGTTCAACCAGGACGTCTGTAGCCAGAAAGTAAGGTGTTAACACAGTTTCACAACAATAAAGAAAAACTAGTGGCAGATAATAAAGTATACTAGCCCAAATATGAAGCTGCAGGAAAAACAAACAGTCTGTATATACAAAGGCGGTACCTGTGAGTAGTTTTGGATTTGGTTTGCAAACCGGAAGCAAGAGAGCAGCCTGTGTGTCTGACACGGAGCTGTGAACAGCTGTGGCGAGGTAGCGATGGCGTGTGACATCACCGCAAGTAGATCCGGTTGGAAGGAGCAGCTGAGCAGTGTGCTGGAGGCCATGGCAGAAGTGAACACAGGACAGGCAGCAAAGGAAGGAAGTCAGGAGCCAATAGCGGTAAAGGAGTTCACCAGGCAATATCAGGCAGTTTAGTGAGGGAGGTGAAGGTACTTATAACAGCAGCTAATTAAGAACTCTTAAAGGCACAGTACCAAAAGGCAAAGAAACCTGACAGGACAACCCCCCCCCCCCCAAGGAGCAGCTCCGCGGCTCATGGATGAGGCCGGTCCGGATTCCTCTGATGGAACCTAGAAATCAACCTAGGAGCAGAGATATTGCAATATGGTTCCCAGGAATCATGATCACTAGAGTAACCTTTCCATTTAATTGAATACTGTAGGACTTCTCTAAAGCGTCGGGAGTCTAGTACAGACTCCACCTCATACTCAATGTTAGAGTCTATGGATACTTGTGGGAGAACAGTATGA
The DNA here is from genome assembly GCF_027579735.1 of Bombina bombina. Lineage (NCBI taxonomy): Eukaryota > Metazoa > Chordata > Amphibia > Anura > Bombinatoridae > Bombina > Bombina bombina. The sequence continues at coordinate 1,143,572,463 of NC_069501.1, read as the reverse complement.
GAGGGATCACCTCTAACAACTCGATACGGTTTGAGAAGTGATACGTGGAATGTAGGGTGGATTTTTAACGTATCAGGTAGAGTCAAACTAACAACGTTAACATTGATTACCTTCTCAACAGGAAACGGTCCAATGTATAGAGGTGACAGTTGACAGTGGACAAGCGAATATTCTTTGAAGAAAGCCAAACGAGGTCCCCAACTGCATAAGAGGGAGGAGGAGTTCGACGTCTATCGTCTTCTTCTGAATTTCTTTAGCATCTTCACTGGCTCTCTGTACAATCGAAAAATTGGAAGCAATGGTATTGGTCAGATCCGATATGAGTGGTGATGTATAATCTGGATTAGGTAGCAGTTGGAAATTGGGATGGAAACCATAATTGATGAAGAACGGGGTTTGTTGAGTGGTTGAGTGTTTAGTGTTGTTAAACACGAATTCTGCGTATGGTAGGTGTTTAGACCAAGTATATTGCTTAGAATGACAGTAGGAGCGTAGAAACTGTTCTACCCACTGGTTGCTCCTCTCCGTCTGGCCATTCGTTTGCGGATGGTAAGAAGATGATAGCCTTTTATCAATGGAGAAGTGTTTACAAAATGCAGCCCATAGAGCACTTGTGAATTGAGATCCACGGTCCGTTAGAATTTTCTTTGGCAAACCATGTAATTTGAAGACATGAGAGAGAAGAAGTTGTATTGTTTCCACAGCAGTGGGGAGTTTGTGAAATGGTATTAAGTGGATCATTTTACTGAAGAGGTCTACTACAACCAGAATTGTAGTGTTTGAACAAGAGCTTGGGAGATCAACTATATAGTCTAGAGCAATTTCTTCCCATGGCTTGGATGGTGTAGGAATAGGCAGCAACAACCCATAAGGTGCAATCTTTGATCTTTTAGAAATAGTACATATTTGACAACTGTTGACATAGGCAGCTATTTCAGATGACATGTTAGGCCACCAGTAGGAACGTCGAATCAGATCCACAGTCTTGGTAATACCACAGTGACCAGCTAAAAGGGAGTCATGTGCTGAATGTAATAGAATGGGTCTAACATTTTGAGGTACATAAATTTTATCCTTATAACAGAACAGTTGATCATGGTTTTTGTGTAGGAGGTATGTGGGTTTATTTTGATCTTTATTTTGTTCTTCTCTGAGAAATGGTAAAGATTCATTTAGAAACAAAAGGAATTTGTTTTCTGGAATTAGGCTTTGATTTGATGGGGTTTCAATTCCTTTTAGTGGTAATCTGGAGAGGGCATCAGCCTTACCGTTTTTCACAGCAGGTCTATAGGTGATCAGGAAGTCAAACCTTGAAAGGAAAAGGTTCCAGCTAACATGGCGGCCACTAAGACTTTTTGTAGATTTCAGGTATTGCAGGTTTCTGTGATCGGTATATACAATAGTAGGGAATGTAGCACCTTCTAAAAGATGTCGCCAATGTTCAAATGCAACCTTAATTGCTAGGAGTTCCTTATCTCCTACAGGATAATGAGTTTCTGGAATGGTTAGACTGCGTGAGTAGTAAGCCACTGGATGTAGTGGTTTCTGTAGGTCATCCCTTTGTGACAAAATGGCACCTACTGCGAAATCCGATGCATCTACTTCTAAGATAAATTGCTTATCAGTATCCGGAAAGCGTAGAATGGGAGCTGTGGTAAAATTCTTTTTTAGTGTATCGAATGCCAGTTGAGCTTGAGGTGTCCATCGGTACTTTACATCTTTTTTTGTCAAGTAAGTAAGAGGTTTAGCCAAAGCCAAAAAATTTCGAATAAATTTTCTATAAAAATTGGTAAAGCCCAGGAAGCTTTGTACCTGTTTCTTAGTGGTAGGAACTTTCCAATTTAGTATAGTCTGGATCTTGTCGTCATCCATACTAATACCCTTATCTGTTATTTGGTAGCCTAAGAAAGTAATGTTGGTTGAGTGAAAGATACACTTCTCAGCTTTAACATATAAGGAATTACTCCTAAGTCTGGATAGAACCTGTTTTACATGATTTATGTGTTGAGAGAGATTTTCAGAAAATATAAGAATGTTGTCTAGACAAATAACAACGAAAGTATCCAGAATATCCTTAAATATATAATTTATGAGAAATTGGAAGGTGGCATGGGCGTTGCAGAGACCGAATGGCATGACGGTGTATTCGTAAAGGCCATAGCGGGTATGGAACGCCGTCAGCCATTCGTCTCCTCTCATACGTATCAAGTTATACGCCCCCCCCTGAGATCCAGTTTGGTAAATATTTTGGACCCCACCAACCTCTCAATCAACTCTGGGATGAGGGGTAGACAATAGCAGTTTTTTATAGTGATTTTATTAAGTTGTCGGTAGTCGACAATGGGTCTTAAACTTCCGTCTTTGTTCCTAACAAAGAACATACCAGCTGCAGCTGGTGAGGTAGACGGACGAATAAAACCCTTCCTTAGATTATCCTCAAGGTAGGTTTTCAGGTGTTCTAATTCAGGTTTTGAGAGAGGAAAAATATGCCCGCAAGGTATGACTGCACCTGGGAGAATGTCAATTGGGCAGTCATACTTGCGATGTGGAGGCAGGTTTTCACACTCAGTCTTACTGAAAACATCAGAGTAGTGTAAGTATTCTGTAGGTATATTTGATGATATAACAGTAGAAGTGGGTTGAAGAAGTAAATGTGGGTAACAAGAAGTTTTGCAGTGTTCAGAATTGAACTTAACAGAGAGAGTGGACCATGAGATAGAAGGATCATGTATCTGTAACGACTGTAAACCTAGAATAACAGGGAAAGCAGGTGAAGAAATGACATCAAATGTGATGTACTCCGTGTGATGGTCAATAGAACTGACAAGTAAAGGAATAGTTTCAAAGAGTACAGGTCCAGAAGATAGTACCTTGCCATCAATACCCCTCAAAGGAACAGGAGTCAGTTTTTTGACTAATGGTATCTTGTTTTTATTTGTGAAACAAACATCTATATAAGAAGTGGAGGCACCAGAATCAATTATCCCTTGGGCGGTCACGCGATGCTGTTCCCACTGAAAAACAAGAGGAAGTTTACAATAATGTGTGGTGTTAAAGTCAGAATTCACAGAATAATAGGGGGAACCAATCTTACCCTTATTCTGTCGTAGTAGGTTGGGGCAATCTTTAACAGCATGCTCATCAGAAGAACAATACATACAAAGGTTTAGAGTGCGGCGTCTAAGTTTCTCTTGGTTACTTAAAGGTCCCTTGAGAAAGGCAATCTCCATAGGTTCAGTAGTAGTTTTCGTCGGGGTTGGTGAAGGAGTAGAATGGGTAAATCTTTTGTATGTATGATCATGTGCTGTTTCTCCTGTTAAGTGTAGTCAGTCCACGGGTCATCCATTACTTATGGGATTATATCTCCTCCCTAACAGGAAGTGCAAGAGGATCACCCAAGCAGAGCTGCTATATAGCTCCTCCCCTCTACGTCATACCCAGTCATTCTCTTGCACCTAACTAATAGATAGGACGTGTGAGAGGACTGTGGTTATTAAAATTAGTATTTATTTCTTCAATCAAAAATTTGTTATTTTAAACAGCACCGGAGTGTGTTGTTTTTTCTCAGGCAGCATTAGAAGAAGAATCTACCTGAGTTTGTGTATGATCTTAGCGGTCGTAACTAAGATCCATTTGCTGTTCTCGGCCATTCTGAGGAGTGAGGTAACTTCAGAACAGGGGACAGCGGGCAGGGTTCACCTGCAAGGAGGTATGTTGCAGTATATTATTTTCTAAGGAATGGAATTGACTGAGAAAATACTGCTAATACCGATATAATGTAAGTGCAGCCTTAAATGCAGTAGTAGCGACTGGTATCAGGCTGATATGTATGTATATTTATACTGAGGTATTTCTGGGGAATGGAATTTCACTAAGAAAATACTGTATACATTTAATTTGTATTGAGCCCCCACTGCAGTGAAAGCGACTAGCAGCAGGCTTATTAATATCATTTCATAATTTTATTTTAAAACGTTTACTGGCAGGTTAATCGTTTTTCTCTGAGGTACTTGGTGATAAAACTTTTTGGGCATTACTTTTCCACATGGCTGTCGTTTATTATGAATAAATTCAGTTTACTAAGCTTCCCCACTGTTGTAATATGAGTGGGAGGGGCCTATTTTGGCGCTTTATTGCGCAGTAAAAATTCTGTCACAGTCTTCCTATTTCTTCCTCCATGATCCAGGACGTCTCTACAGAGCCCAGGGGTCTCCAAAACTAGTTTTGAGGGAGGTAATCACTCACAGCAGACCTGTGAGACTGTGCTTTTGACTGTGATAAAACGTTTATATTAATCTGTTATCCGTTTTTTGGGTACTAAGGGGTTAATCATCTATTTGCTGGTGGGTGCAATCCTTTGCTAACTTAATGCATTTACTGTGAAAATTTGGTTGCTATAACTAATTTGGTTCATTGTTATTTCAACTGTGACAGTTTTCTTTGTGCTTCTTAAAGGCACAGTAACGTTTTTTATATTGCTTGTAAATTTATTTGGAAAGTATTTTCCAAGCTTGCTAGTTTCATTGCTAGTTTGTTTAAACATGTCTGACACAGAGGAATCTCTTTGTGCAATATGTTTAAAGGCCAATGTGGAGCCCAATAGAAATTTGTGTACTAATTGCATTGATGCTACTTTAAATAAAAGCCAATCTGTACATGTAAAGAAAATTTCACCAGGCAACGAGGGGGAAGTTATGCCGACTAACTCCCCTCACGTGTCAGTACCTTCGTCTCCCGCTCAGGAGGTGCGTGATATTGTGGCGCCAAGTACATCAGGGCGGCCCATACAAATCACTTTGCAAGACATGGCTAATGTTATGACTGAAGTATTATCTAAATTGCCAGAATTTAGGGGTAAACGCGACCACTCTGGGGTAAGAACAGAGTGCGCTGATAATAATAGAGCCATGTCTGATACTGCGTCACAATTTGCAGAACATGAGGACGGAGAGCTTCATTCTGTGGGTGACGGATCTGATCCAAGTAAACTGGACTCAGACATTTCAAATTTTAAATTTAAGCTTGAGAACCTCCGTGTATTGCTAGGGGAGGTATTAGCGGCTCTGAATGATTGTAACACGGTTGCAATTCCAGAGAAAATATGTAGGCTGGATAAATATTTTGCGGTACCGATGTGTACTGACGTTTTTCCTATACCTAAAAGGCTTACAGAAATTGTTAACAAGGAGTGGGATAGACCCGGTGTGCCTTTTTCTCCCCCTCCTATATTTAGAAAAATGTTTCCAATAGACCCCACCTCACGGGACTTATGGCAGACGGTCCCTAAGGTGGAGGGAGCAGTTTCTACTTTGGCTAAGCGCACCACTATCCCGGTGGAGGATAGCTGTGCTTTTTCAGATCCAATGGATAAAAAGTTAGAGGGTTACCTTAAGAAAATGTTTGTTCAACAAGGTTTTATATTACAACCCCTTGCATGCATTGCGCCTGTCACGACTGCGGCGGCATTCTGGTTTGAGTCTCTGGAAGAGACCATTAGCTCAGCTACATTGGATGAGATTACAGACAAGCTTAGAGTCCTTAAGCTAGCTAATTCATTTATTTCCGATGCCGTAGTACACTTAACTAAACTTACGGCTAAGAATTCTGGATTCGCCATTCAAGCGCGCAGAGCGCTGTGGCTTAAATCCTGGTCAGCTGATGTTACTTCTAAATCTAAATTGCTTAACATTCCTTTCAAAGGGCAGACATTATTCGGGCCCGGTTTGAAGGAAATTATCGCTGACATTACTGGAGGTAAGGGCCATGCCCTGCCTCAAGACAGAGCCAAACCAAGGGCTAGACAGTCTAATTTTCGTGCCTTTCGTAACTTCAAGGCAGGAGCAGCATCAACTTCCTCCGCTCCAAAACAGGAAGGAACTGTTGCTCGCTACAGACAGGGCTGGAAACCTAACCAGTCCTGGAACAAGGGCAAGCAGGCCAGAAAGCATGACGTGAGGGCCCCCGATCCGGAAACGGATCTAGTGGGGGGCAGACTTTCTCTCTTCGCCCAGGCCTGGGCAAGAGATGTCCAAGATCCCTGGGCGTTAGAGATCATATCTCAGGGATATCTTCTGGACTTCAAAGCTTCTCCCCCAAAAGGGAGATTTCATCTTTCAAGGTTGTCAGCAAACCAGATAAAGAAAGAGGCGTTTCTACGCTGTGTACAAGACCTTTTACTAATGGGAGTGATCCACCCAGTTCCGCGGTCGGAACACGGACAAGGGTTTTACTCAAATCTGTTTGTGGTTCCCAAAAAAGAGGGAACCTTCAGACCAATCTTGGACTTAAAAATCAAATTCCTAAGAGTTCCATCGTTCAAAATGGAAACTATTCGGACAATCTTACCTATGATCCAAAAGGGTCAGTACATGACCACAGTGGATTTAAAGGATGCCTACCTTCACATACCGATTCACAAAGATCATTATCGGTACCTGAGGTTTGCCTTCCTAAACAGGCATTACCAGTTTGTAGCTCTTCCCTTCGGGTTAGCCACGGCTCCAAGAATCTTTACAAAGGTTCTGGGCTCTCTTCTGGCGGTACTAAGACCGCGAGGAATTTCGGTAGCTCCATACCTAGACGACATTCTGATACAAGCGTCAAGTTTCCAGACTGCCAAGTCTCACACAGAGTTGGTTCTGGCATTTCTAAGGTCGCATGGGTGGAAGGTGAACGTAGAAAAGAGTTCTCTTTTGCCACTCACAAGAGTTCCCTTCTTGGGGACTCTTATAGATTCTGTAGAAATGAAAATTTACCTGACAGAAGACAGGTTAACAAAACTTCTAAATGCTTGCCGTGTCCTTCATTCCATTCAACACCCGTCAGTGGCTCAATGCATGGAGGTAATCGGCTTAATGGTAGCGACAATGGACATAGTACCTTTTGCTCGCCTACATCTCAGACCACTACAATTGTGCATGCTAAGTCAGTGGAATGGGGATTACTCAGATTTGTCCCCTATGCTGAATCTGGATCAAGAGACCAGAGATTCTCTTCTATGGTGGCTTTCTCGGCCACATCTGTCCAGGGGGATGCCCTTCAGCAGGCCAGATTGGACGATTGTAACAACAGACGCCAGCCTCCTAGGTTGGGGCGCTGTCTGGAATTCCCTGAAGGCTCAGGGATCATGGACTCAGGAGGAGAGACTCCTTCCAATAAACATTCTGGAATTAAGAGCAGTTCTCAATGCTCTCCTGGCTTGGCCTCAGTTAGCAACTCTGAGGTTCATCAGGTTTCAGTCGGACAACATCACGACTGTGGCTTACATCAACCATCAGGGAGGGACAAGGAGTTCCCTAGTGATGATGGAAGTCTCAAAGATAATTCGCTGGGCAGAGTCTCACTCTTGCCACCTGTCAGCGATCCATATCCCAGGCGTGGAGAACTGGGAGGCGGATTTCCTAAGTCGCCAGACTTTTCACCCGGGGGAGTGGGAACTTCACCCGGAGGTATTTGCCCAACTGCTTCGGCGTTGGGGCAAACCAGATCTGGATCTCATGGCGTCTCGCAAGAACGCCAAGCTTCCTTGTTACGGATCCAGGTCCAGGGACCCGGGAGCGGTTCTGATAGATGCTCTGACAGCACCTTGGGTCTTCAACATGGCTTATGTGTTTCCACCATTCTCTATACTTCCTCGACTGATTGCCAGGATCAAACAGGAGAGAGCATCGGTGATTCTAATAGCGCCTGCGTGGCCACGCAGGACCTGGTATGCAGATCTAGTGGACATGTCGTCCGGTCCACCATGGTCTCTGCCTCTGAGACAGGATCTTCTGGTTCAGGGTCCGTTCAAACATCCAAATCTAATTTCTCTGAAGCTGACTGCATGGAAATTGAACGCTTGATTCTATCAAAGCGTGGATTCTCAGAGTCAGTGATTGATACCTTAATACAGGCTAGGAAACCTGTTACCAGGAAAATTTACCATAAAATATGGCGTAAATACTTGCATTGGTGCGAATCCAAGAGTTACTCATGGAGTAAGGTTAGGATTCCTAGGATATTGTGTGTTCTACAAGAAGGTTTAGAAAAGGGTTTATCGGCTAGTTCGTTAAAGGGACAGATCTCAGCTCTGTCCATCCTTTTACACAAGCGTCTGTCAGAAGTTCCAGACGTTCAGGCTTTTTGTCAGGCTTTGGCCAGGATTAAACCTGTGTTTAAAACTGTTGCTCCGCCATGGAGCTTAAACTTAGTTCTTAACGTTTTACAGGGTGTTCCGTTTGAACCCCTTCATTCCATTGATATCAAGCTGTTATCTTGGAAAGTTCTGTTCTTAATGGCTATTTCCTCGGCTCGAAGAGTCTCTGAGTTATCGGCTTTACATTGTGATTCTCCTTATCTGATTTTTCATTCAGACAAGGTAGTTTTGCCTACTAAACCTGGGTTCTTACCTAAGGTAGTCACTAACAGAAATATCAATCAAGAGATTGTTGTTCCTTCACTGTGCCCTAACCCTTCCTCAAAAAAGGAACGACTTCTGCACAATCTGGACGTCGTCCATGCCCTGAAATTTTATTTGCAGGCAACTAAAGATTTTCGACAAACTTCTTCCCTGTTTGTCGTTTATTCTGGACAAAGGAGAGGTCAAAAGGCTTCGGCTACCTCTCTCTCCTTCTGGCTTCGTAGCATAATATGTTTAGCCTATGAGACTGCTGGACAGCAGCCTCCTGAAAGAATTACAGCTCATTCTACCAGAGCTGTGGCTTCCACTTGGGCCTTTAAAAATGAGGCCTCTGTTGAACAGATTTGCAAGGCTGCAACTTGGTCTTCACTTCACACCTTTTCAAAATTTTACAAATTTGACACTTTTGCTTCTTCGGAGGCTATTTTTGGGAGAAAGGTTCTTCAGGCAGTGGTTCCTTCCGTGTAAAGGTCCTGCCTGTCCCTCCCGTCATCCGTGTACTTTTAGCTTTGGTATTGGTATCCCATAAGTAATGGATGACCCGTGGACTGACTACACTTAACAGGAGAAAACATAATTTATGCTTACCTGATTAATTCCTTTCTCCTGTAGTGTAGTCAGTCCACGGCCCGCCCTGTTTTACGGCAGGTCTAAATTTTAAATTAAACTCCAGTCACCACTGCACCCTATAGTTTCTCCTTTCTCGTTTGGTTTCGGTCGAATGACTGGGTATGACGTAGAGGGGAGGAGCTATATAGCAGCTCTGCTTGGGTGATCCTCTTGCACTTCCTGTTAGGGAGGAGATATAATCCCATAAGTAATGGATGACCCGTGGACTGACTACACTACAGGAGAAAGGAATTTATCAGGTAAGCATAAATTATGTTTTTTTCATGCTGTCTTTCGCGAAGTCTTCTGTCAATACATATGCTGAGATCAATAAGCTGTTCCAAGGTAGGGGGTAACTCAGTGCGAGACAATTCATCTTTTATGGCTTCGGAAAGGCCAAGCCTGAATTGATTTCTCAAAGAGAGGTTATTCCACTGAGTGTCCTTGGCCCACCTCTTGAACTCAGCAATGTACTCCTCAACATCTCTCCTTCTCTGCTTTAGTGCACGCATAGCATTCTCTGCGGTTATTTGTTTGTAAGGATCGTCATACAGCTGAGCTAAAGCAGAGAAAAAGGATTCTAGAGAATTTAAAATATCATCATTATTTTCCAGGAAGCTATTGGCCCAGGCTCTAGGCTCTGCTCTCAAATATGATATAGTAGTCATAACCTTGACCCTGTCATTAGGATAAGAATAGGGCCTTAAAGTAAACAATAACAAGCAGGAATTTTTGAAATCCCTGAATGATTTTCTATCCCCAGAAAAGTATTCAGGTACACTAACTTGAGGTTCTTGTATACGAGGCTTTAAATCAACAAAGTCTTTTATATACACTTTTAAGATGTCATTTTCTGCTTTAAGGGAAGTCAGACCTTCTGTTAAGAGATCCACTTTTTGATTCAAAGTTTGTATTTGAGTAGCCATCTCAGTTGGGTCCATTTTATTGTTGGGCCTGGTATTATGTGATGAAGCAGCTTACTCTGTAAAAGAGTGTTATTGTTTTAACACATGAACCACAGCTACTGAGACTCTCATACAAAATTAGTACTATGAAACTGTTTCAAAAGTGAACATAGAAAATAATGGTGTGTAGCAAGTAGTAAGAGTTAGCTTTAAAAATATAACTTGATTTAGAAAGTAACTCAAACCAAAAATGAACAAGCAGTTAATAACTGGGTGAAACGTTATGTTGAACTATGGCTGCCACCTACTCTCTGTAATCAGAGAGCGGGGTATTGCAGTGTTTCCTTATTTGGACGATATCTTGGTACTTGCTTAATCTTTACGTTCTGCAGAATCTCACACGAATCAACTATAGTGTTGTTTCTTCAAAAACATGGTTGGAGGATCAATTTACCAAAACGTTCTTTGATTCCTCAGACAAGGGTAACCTTTTTAGGTTTCCAGATAGATTCAGTGTCCATGACTTTGTCTCTAAAAGACAATAGACGTTTGAAATTGGTTGCAGCCTGTCGGAACCTTCAGTCTGAGTCATTCACTTCAGTAGCTATGTGCTTGGAAGTTTTAGGTCTCATGACTTGTGATGAAGCAGCTTACTCTGTAAAAGAGTGTAATTGTTTTAACACATGAACCACAGCTACTGAGACTCTCATACAAAATTAGTACTAGGAAACTGTTTCAAAAGTGAACATAGAAAATAATGGTGTGTAGCAAGTAGTAAGAGTTAGCTTTAAAAATATAACTTGATTTAGAAAGTAACTCAAACCAAAAATGAACAAGCAGTTAAGAACTGGGTGAAACGTTATGTTGAACTATGGCTGCCACCTGTGAGCTTGTCACTGAAAACATGCAGCAGTTCAACCAGGACGTCTGTAGCCAGAAAGTAAGGTGTTAACACAGTTTCACAACAATAAAGAAAAACTAGTGGCAGATAATAAAGTATACTAGCCCAAATATGAAGCTGCAGGAAAAACAAACAGTCTGTATATACAAAGGCGGTACCTGTGAGTAGTTTTGGATTTGGTTTGCAAACCGGAAGCAAGAGAGCAGCCTGTGTGTCTGACATGGAGCTGTGAACAGCTGTGGCGAGGTAGCGATGGCGTGTGACGTCACCGCAAGTAGATCCGGTTGGAAGGAGCAGCTGAGCAGTGTGCTGGAGGCCGTGGCAGAAGTGAACACAGGACAGGCAGCAAAGGAAGGAAGTCAGGAGCCAATAGCGGTAAAGGAGTTCACCAGGCAATATCAGGCAGTTTAGTGAGGGAGGTGAAGGTACTTATAACAGCAGCTAATTAAGAACTCTTAAAGGCACAGTACCAAAAGGCAAAGAAACCTGACATGACTGCAGCATCGGACGCGATTCCCTTTGCTCGTTTTCATATGAGACCTCTCCAGCTTTGTATGCTGAACCAATGGTGCAGGGATTATACAAGGATATCACAATTAATATCCTTAAATCCCAATGTTCAACTATCTCTGACTTGGTGGTTAGATCACCATCATATTGTTCTAGGGGCCTCTTTCATTTGTCCAACCTGGACTGTGATCAGAACAGATGCAAGTCTTTCAGGTTGGGGAGCTGTTTGGGGATCTCTGACAGCACAAATGTTTTGGAAATCTCAAGAGGCAAGATTACCAATAAATATTTTGGAACTCCATGTGATTCTCAGGGATCTTCAGTTTTGGCCTCAGTTGAAGAGAGAACCGTTCATTTGTTTTCAGACAGACAATATCACAACTGTGGCATATTTCAATCATCAGGGTGGGACTCACAGTTCTCAAGCTATGAAAGAAGTATCTCGGATACTTGTTTGGACGGAATCCAGCTCCTTTCTAATTTCTGCTGTTCATATCCCAGGTATAGACAATTGGGAAGCGGATTATCTCAGTTGTCAGATTTTACATCCAGGAAAGTGGTCTCTCTACCCAGATGTGTTTTCTCAAGTTGTTCAGATGTGGGTTCTTCCAGAAATAGATCTGATGGCATCTCATCTAAACAAGAAAGGTCCAGGGATCCTTAGCCGAAAGCAGTGGATGCGTTGACATTTCCTTGGTGTTATCAACCTGCTTATATTTTCCCGCCTCTAGTTCTTCTTCCAAGAGTGATCTCCAAAATCATCATGGAACAATTGTTTGTGCTGCTGGTGGCTCCAGCATGGACTCACAGGTTTTGGTATGTGGATCTTTTTCGGATGTCCAGTTGCCAACTTTAGCCGCTTCTATTAAGGCCGGACCTTCTATCTCAAGGTCCGTTTTTCCATCAGGATCTCAAATCATTAAATTTGTAGGTATTGAAATTGAACGCTTAGTTCTTAGTCATAGAGGTTTTTCTCCGTGATTAATACTATGTTGCAGGCTCGTAAATCTGTTTCTAGAAAGATTTATTATCGAATTCAGAAGACTTACATTTCATGGTGTTTCTCTCATAAATTCTCTTGGCATTCTTTTAGCATTCCTAGAATTTTGCAGTTTCTTCAGGATGGTTTGGATAATGGTTTGTCTGCAAGTTCCTTGAAAGGACAAATCTCTGCTCTTTTTGTCTTATTTCAGGATTGCTAAACTTCCTGATATTCATTGTTTTGTGCAGGCTTTGGTTCGTATCAAGCCTGTCATTAAATCAATCTCTCCTCCTTGGAGTCTTAATTTGGTTTTGAAGGCTTTACAGGCTCCTCCATTTGAGCCTATGCATTCTTTGGACATTAAAATACTTTCTTGGAAAGTGTTGTTTCTTTTGGTCATCTCTTCTGCTAGAAGAGTTTCTGAATTATCTGCTCTCTTGTTAATCTCCTTTTCTGATTTTTCATCAGGATAAGGCAGTTTTGCGGACTTCATTTAAATTCTTACCTAAGGTTGTGAATTCTAACAACATTAATAGAGAAATTGTTGTCCCTTACTTGTGTCCTAATCCTAAGAATTCTTTGGAGAGATCTTTATATTCTTTGGATGTGGTGAGAGCTCTGAAATATTATGTTGAAGCTACTATAGATTTCAGGAAGACTTCTAGTCTATTTGTTATCTTTTCTGGTTCCAGGAAAGGTCTGAAGGCTTCTGCCATTTCCTTGGCTTCGTGGTTAAAGCTTTTGATTCATCAAGCTTATTTGAAGTCGGGTCAAGCCCCGCCTCCGAGAATTACAGCTCATTCTACTAGATCAGTCTCCACTTACTGGGCTTTTAAGAATGACGCTTCAGTTGATCAGATTTGCAAAGCTGCAACTTGGTCTTCTTTGCATACATTTACTAAATTCTACCATTTTGATGTATTTGCTTCTTCGGAAGCAGTTTTTGGTGGAAAAGTTCTTCAGGCAGCTGTTTCAGTTTGATTCTTCTGATTCTGATTTAAGTTTTTTCCTTTCATTTATGAGAATAAATTTATATTTTGGGTTGTGTATTCATTTTTTTCAGCGGAAAATGGCTGTTTTTATTTTTATCCCTCCCTCTCTAGTGACTCTTGTGTGGAGTTCCACATCTTGGGTATTGCTATCCCATACGTCACTAGCTTATGGACTCTTGCCACTTACATGAAAGAAAACATAATTTATGTAAGAACTTACCTGATAAATTAATTTCTTTCATATTGGCAAGAGTCCATGAGGCCTACCCTTTTTATGGTGGTTATGATTTTTTTGTATACAGCACAATTATTTCCAAATTCCTATGTTGATGCTTTTTACTCCTTTCTTTATCACCCCACTACTTGGCTATTTGTTAAATTGAATTGTGGGTGTGGTGAGGGGTGTATTTATAGGCATTTTGAGGTTTGGGAAACTTTGCCCCTCCTGATAGGATTGTATATCCCATACGTCACTAGCTCATGGACTCTTGCCAATATGAAAGAAATGAATTTATCAGGTAAGTTCTTACATAAATGATGTTTTATGCCAGTCCTCTGCCCTCTTTGTCTGTTTCTCTAGGTAACGTAAAGGTCAAAAAGCTACTCCGACTAATCTTTCTTTTAGGTTATGAAGTATAATTCGTTTGGCTTATGAGACTACTGGGCAGCAGCCTCCTGAGAGAATTATGACTCATTCCACAAGAGCTGTTTTTTCCTCTTCTTGGAACAAATTCTGTGGAACAAATTTGCAAGGCTGCAACTTGGTCTTCTCTACATACTTTTTTCAAAATTTTACAAATTTGATACTTTTGCCTCAGCTGAGGCTTCTTTTGGGAGAAAGGTTCTTCAAGCGGAGGGGCCTTCTGTTAAGGACTGCCTGTTTTGTCCCTCCCTATTTATCTGTGTCCTCTAGCTTGGGTATTGGTTCCTAACAGTAAATACTTAAGCCGTGGCCTTACCATCTCTTATGAAAGAAAAACAAAATGTATGCTTACCTGATAAATTTATTTATTTCCAGATATGGTGAGTCCATGGCCCCACCCTTTATTTTAAGACAGTTGTTCTTTTGACTATAACCGCAGGCACCTCTATACCTTGTGTTACTCCTTTTTCTGTACTTTGAAATGTATTTTTGATGTGTTTTGTGACACACTTTATTTTCGGAAAACAGTTTACCAGAACCCTTAGATATCCATACCACGGATTGATGCGTAAAAGGCGATTGCTTTTAAAAAATGGATTGTGAAATCACCATTGCGCATCACTTGTAATCTTACCTTAAGTGTTTTGAGTGTAATTTAAACCTATACATTTTAACATAGCAATTAGATATTCTATATCCTGAGCTACATAAAATCTTCATAAGTCATTCATGAGTTTTGCATTTTATAATGATATCACACAGACAATGAGGCATATAGTCTGTCAAACAAACAGGTTAAATGTGTTTGCAAGCGAACTCTTTGTGCAAATGATCCTCACTCAGCATGTTTGACTTTAAACCATGCACTAAAAAGAACTGTGAATCTCATTTAAGGTGAGCTCTCATATTAATATTAAAAGTAATAAAGTTAAGTACTAATTACCTTACATAGTTCTAGATCTTTAATCACTTTAATTTGTTATTTTAAAAGAGCAAAAAGCGACACATTCTGAAGATTGTTTTTTCTTTCTTTCTAAATATATTTTCAGCTTAGTCGTGGTGCTGTAGCAGAGAAAAAAGCTGAACAACCTTTATCAGATGCATTTTCCTCTTTAGGACTATATCTCAGGCAAAGTAGCCCAGTCGAGTTTCCAGAACTTGTAAGTAATCTTTTTAAATGACATGGTACAGTGTTGACACACATATAGTGGAAATTGGTGGGTGGGTTGAGGGGGTAATGTTAGGTAGGAGTAAAAAAGATGTAAAAAAAAATCTTTTGCATCATTGAATATTACTATTCTGCAGAAGAGGCTTATGCAAATCTCACTACTGATTCGGAGAATGACACTTTTGCTGTATCTGATAGTTACACTCTAACAGCATCTGATGTAGTCCCCCTAATTGAGGTTTCTAGTAATGGTGCTCCCAGCCTACCACCATCTAAAAGTAGGCGTTAAGAATATCAAATAATCTGACGAAAATTGAGTAACCTTAACCACCCCTGAAATATACCTATTTACTGCAACTCCTGGAATCACATAACCATCATTTCAGTTTGTGAACAAATAATTAGTTAACCCCTTAGTGACCAGACCATTTTTCAATTTTCTTACCATTAAGGACCAGGGCTGTTTTTACATTTCTGCGGTGTTTGTGTTTAGCTGTAATTTTCCTCTTACTCATTTACTGTACTCACACATATTATATACTGTTTTTTTCGCCATTAAATGGACTTTCTAAAGATACCAATATTTTCATCATATCATATAATTTACTATAAAAAAATATGATGAAAAAATTGAAAAAACACACTAAGTTATAGGGTAATAAGTACAAGTAGCACGTTGCTATTTCCAAACCATTTATTTTCAAAATTAGCAAAAGTTACATTGTAACACTGATATCTGTCAGGAATCCCTGAATAACCCTTAACATGTATATATATGTTTTTTTAGTAGACAACCCAAAGTATTTATCTACGCCCATTTTGGTATTTTCTTGCCACCATTTAACCGCCAAATGCGATCCAATAAAAACATAGTTCACTTTTTCACAAACTTTAGGTTTCTCACTTAAATTATTTACAAACAGCTAGTGCAATGATGGCACACATGGTTGTAAATGCTTCTCAGGGATCCCCTTTGTTCCGAAAAAGCAGACATATATGGCTTTGGCGTTGATTTTTGGTAATTAGAAGGCCGCTAAATGCAGCTGCACACCACACTTGTATTATGCCCAGCAGTGAAGGGGTTAATTTGGTAGCTTGTAGGGTTAAATTTAGCTGTAGTGTATAGATTTACCCTCCCACCTGACACATCACACCCCCTGATCCCTCCCTAATCTCTCTCAAACAGCTCTCTTCCCTCCCCGACCACATAATGGTCACCCCCATCTTAAGTACTGGCAGAAAGTCTGCCAGTACCAAAAATAAAAGGCTTTTTTTATATGTATAGTTTCTTCTGTGTAGGATCATCCCTTACCTCCCAACCTCCCTGATCCCTCCCAAACAGCTCTCTAACCCTCCCCCTCTACCTATTTGTGGCCATCTTAGGTACTGGCAGCTGTCTGCCATTGCCCAGTTTGAAATTGGGCTTCATTTTTGTAATTTTTTTTAATAAAACAATGTTTTCCATAGTGTAGGTGCCCCCCATCAATACCTTACCCCCCTCCCATATCCCTTTCCCAAATCTTATTCCCCTCTCCCTCCTTCCCACTCACTAAAATTTTACCGTAGAGGTCCTGCCTGCTCCCGGACCTCTGACGGACCTCTCAAGCCTCCTCCGGCTCCCTCCAGTGATGGGCTGCCCACCTGCAACCCTCCTATCTCTCCCACGCCACCAACAATTGGCACAGAGTGGCTGTCTCTGCATCAATTGCTTACCAGAAGGTATTGCATGATGCCTCAATATTGAGGCATTACTGCAATACCCTGAAAGAATCTGGAAGCAATCACGATCACTTCCAGCGCTTGAAACCCCTGAGGACGTACCAGGCACGTCCTTGGTCGTTAACAACCGTTTTTTTTGTGTCTGGTACGTCCTTGGTCATTAAGGGGTTAAACCTACTCAAACACATGTATAAGCCAGCCAGTATTTGTTGGCTTATCCAAACCCTCACCACATTAAAAAAACACCTTGCACACCATCAAAATTTGAGCTTGTGATCTTCCCGCATATGTTGCAGGTTCATACTGTTTTGGGGTGGAGCATATGGTTTAAAGGGAAATTTAAATACTAAATATATTTCATGCAGTGCTTTCTAATTATGGGTTCCATCATTTTGGAACCTAGGTTTCACTGCAGGTATCTGAAGGAGATATGCTGCACATAAGCAAACACATCATCACTGCAATACAGTGAAAGCTTAAAATATGACTGGAGGAGGCAGGGAAAAATGTAAATACTATTTTTATAACATGTATTTAGTGTGCATGTATGTATGCATGATTGTGAGTGTGCGCGCATATATATATATATATATATATTTATATAAATAAATAAATATATATATATATATATATATATATATATATATATATATATATATATATATATATATATACAGGGAGTGCAGAATTATTAGGCAAGTTGTATTTTTGAGGATTAATTTTATTATTGAACAACAACCATGTTCTCAATGAACCCAAAAAACTCATTAATATCAAAGCTGAATAGTTTTGGAAGTAGTTTTTAGTTTGTTTTTAGTTATAGCTATTTTAGGGGGATATCTGTGTGTGCAGGTGACTATTACTGTGCATAATTATTAGGCAACTTAACAAAAAACAAATATATACCCATTTCAATTATTTATTTTTACCAGTGAAACCAATATAACATCTCAACATTCACAAATATACATTTCTGACATTCAAAAACAAAACAAAAACAAATCAGTGACCAATATAGCCACCTTTCTTTGCAAGGACACTCAAAAGCCTGCCATCCATGGATTCTGTCAGTGTTTTGATCTGTTCACCATCAACATTGTGTGCAGCAGCAACCACAGCCTCCCAGACACTGTTCAGAGAGGTGTACTGTTTTCCCTCCTTGTAAATCTCACATTTGATGATGGACCACAGGTTCTCAATGGGGTTCAGATCAGGTGAACAAGGAGGCCATGTCATTAGATTTTCTTCTTTTATACCCTTTCTTGCCAGCCACGCTGTGGAGTACTTGGACGCGTGTGATGGAGCATTGTCCTGCATGAAAATCATGTTTTTCTTGAAGGATGCAGACTTCTTCCTGTGCCACTGCTTGAAGGAGGTGTCTTCCAGAAACTGGCAGTAGGACTGGGAGTTGAGCTTGACTCCATCCTCAACCCGAAAAGGCCCCACAAGCTCATCTTTGATGATACCAGCCCAAACCAGTACTCCACCTCCACCTTGCTGGCGTCTGAGTCGGACTGGAGCTCTCTGCCCTTTACCAATCCAGCCACGGGCCCATACATCTGGCCCATCAAGACTCACTCTCATTTCATCAGTCCATAAAACCTTAGAAAAATCAGTCTTGAGATATTTCTTGGCCCAGTCTTGACGTTTCAGCTTGTGTGTCTTGTTCAGTGGTGGTCGTCTTTCAGCCTTTCTTACCTTGGCCATGTCTCTGAGTATTGCACACCTTGTGCTTTTGGGCACTCCAGTGATGTTGCAGCTCTGAAATATGGCCAAACTGGTGGCAAGTGGCATCTTTGCGGCTGCACGCTTGACTTTTCTCAGTTCATGGGCAGTTATTTTGCGCCTTGGTTTTTCCACGCGCTTCTTGCGACCCTGTTGACTATTTTGAATGAAACGCTTGATTGTTTGATGATCACGCTTCAGAAGCTTTGCAATTTTAAGAGTGCTGCATCCCTCTGCAAGATATCTCACTATTTTTGACTTTTCTGAGCCTGTCAAGTCCTTCTTTTGACCCATTTTGCCAAAGGAAAGGAAGTTGCCTAATAATTATGCACACCTGATATAGGGTGTTGATGTCATTAGACCACACCCCTTCTCATTACAGAGATGCACATCACCTAATATGCTTAATTGGTAGTAGACTTTCGAGCCTATACAGCTTGGAGTAAGACAACATGCATAAAGAGGATGATGTGGTCAAAATACTCATTTGCCTAATAATTCTGCACTCCCTGTATATATATATATATATATATATATATATATATATATATATATATATATATATAGCCAAACTCCACTGACTACTTGTCTTATTTGGAGAAACCAATGCTCCATGACTAGCCACGGTCATTTTGTGTGCAAAACATGCTTTGTTTTGCAATTTTTATCTCATTATTAATGCTGAAACCAGTCATGGACAGATATGTAGCAGGGAAAGGATCGGAAAGCTTAACCATTTGCACTTTGAGTTTTTAGAACTCGAAAATCCAAAATATTCAGACATAAATTATTATTTCCTTCTATTCGCAGTGAGAGTCCACGAGAATCATTCATAACCTATGGGACCTACTCTTCCTGGCCACCAGGAGGAGGCAAAGACACACGAAACAAGGCTATAAATTCCCCTCCCACTTCCCCTACCCCAGTAGTTCTTTGCCTCGTATAATTGAGGTAGGCAGAGAGAGGTGCTCTGTACCGGAATAAAGAAGTTTATCCTGGATTAGCTCAGGAGAGCCGGGGATCATATATCTATATAATTCTCAATAGAGTATTGGTATATATAATACTGGTAGATAGTGGGTTTCTCATGCCTCTTTCCAGTCTAAATATAAATCCCCTGTCTAATAATGCGGTGTGTTTCACACTAACTTTCAGACTCATGATAGGTAAGTTGTCCCCTCTTTCATGGCATTTTGTCTAATGAAGAGGTGGTATAGGTCTTGTCACTACACCTAGGTTGTGTTCCAATAGTGCTTCCCTAACTCCTCTGACAGTTGACAGCTTATCGGTGGTAAACCGGAGTACCAGGTAGGGTGAGATGTGCTATGACAAGTTGGTATACAAGCATTTGTCCTTCTATGGACCCTTAGAGTCATAACTAGTGATATGTATAAGGGCAGTGCTTGTTGCTGGTCCCCTGGTCTTCATGTTGTTTCCTATGCGGTCTAATGGGTTACTTTGGACCGCAAGACTTAGCTTGATACAGGCTGTATCGGTGAGCAGAGAAGTTGTCCTCTGCTGTAGGCAGCGTTTATCACGCCATTTCCGCTCCAGGGGCTCAATCACATATGCGACGTTGCCCATTTTTAGACGGATGGATCGATCACATATACAGCGCCAAATAGATATGTTGCGCATATATTTTACCCGTCTGCCGCTGTTTTTTTACTCTCATGAACTAACATAGAACCGGCATTGCAAGTTGGTATCATGTAATTCAGCGCAAGGACTTACGCTGCAAAAATGGAGAAATTTTACTCCATATTCACCTCGCCGCACATAGGCAGGCGCAACAAGCCTTGCGCTGAGTATATGAGCACTGTAACTCCCTGGAAGTTTTAACAAACACCTGTGAATATATACCTCTCAACCGCAATCCCCCCACCGCGATAACTAATAAATGTCCGCCAACCCCCACATCACAAAGTATCTAATAAAGTTATTAACCCCTAATCCGCCACTCAGCCACAACGCAAAGTATCTAATTACACTATTAACCCCTAAACCGCCAACCCCCATAACGCAATCTACCTAATTAACCTATTAACCTCTAAACCGCCAACCCCCCACAACACAAAATATCAATCTTATCACTAAGCCCCCTAACCTAACACCCCCTAAATTAACCGCAATCAACTACAATTACATAAAATAAAAAGACTACCTTTAAAAATTAATAAAAATTACCAAAAATAAAAAATCCTATCTTTACTTAAAAAAACAAAGATTAAATAAAAAAACTATTACAAAAAATAAAAAAATCTAAGATTACAGAAAAAAAATAAACCTAATCTAATATCTCTATAGAAACAAAAAAGCCACCCCAAAATAAAAAAACCTAATCTAACACTAAACTACCAATAGCCCTTAACTGGCCTTTTGTAGAACATTGCCTTAAATTTATCAGCTCTTTTACATTAAAAAATACAAATTAACCCCCAACTGTAAAAACCCCCACCCACCCAAAATAAAAAGACAACTCTAAAAATCCTAAAATACCCATTGCCCTTAAAATGGCAATCAGTTCTTTAAGGCCCATTAAAAAAAAAGCCCTAATCTAAAAAAAAAAAAAAAGCCCTAATCTATGGTTGTAAATCAAAACCGTTGGAAATTGAAACCCAGTTTATAATGTAAGTCAATGGGAAGTGAGGGAGTTAGGTTCCAGGCCCCTCTCAAAATTGTCATAAGTAACACCTAATACATTATTTTTAAAGCTTTGAAATGAAGACTTTAAATGTGAAACAGCATTATAAACCTAATAAAATAGATTGTATCATCATCAAACTCAGTTTAATAAACAAAAACATTTGCTAAACCGCACCTAATAAAATTATCACACAAACACAGACTGTATCATCATCAATCTAAGTTTAATAAACAAAAACAAAATAATCACACAACAGACTGTATCATCATCAAACTAAGTTTAATGAACAAAAACAAAATAATCACACAACAGACTGTATCATCATCATCAAACTAAGTTTAATGAAGAAAAACGTTTTTTACTTGCCTTTTTCTGCAGCTAAGGGAAGTGGCTGCTAGATCTTGTTCCTTTAAAAACGGCTCCATTGCTCAGGTCTGGTTATACACTGATTAATTTCAGCCTTCCTGTGTTTAATCACACAACAGACTATATTATCATCAAACTAAGTTTAATGAACAAAAACGTTTTTTACTTGCCTTTTTTCTGCAAACAGTTCTCTGCATTGAGTCTACAGCTAAGGGAAGTGGCTGCTGGATCTTGTTCCTTTGAAAGCTGATCCATTGATCACGTCTGGCTTGCTATTCTTTGCATGTGTTTGCTGCAACACAAGCGGACAGCTCCACCTACTGGCTATTTTAATATATGCATGTGCTAATGCTTTCAATAGCAGTCAATGCTAAAAAAAAAGGGCGTTGGGGGGGCGGAGCCTGCAGCCTAACATGGAAGCCGTGTTTCTGTGAGCTCCTTGTGCTCAGTTGCAACAAACTGCTTTTTACATGGGATAACAACTATCAGATGAGATACCAAATGTGAGATATGCCTGCCTAAACTACTCGACTAACATCGCTGAAGAGAGAGACAGGGGAAAGCTACCCGGCGCACACTTAAATAGGAGCCTTTGTTTTAACTGCGCCACAACTCACGGAGCTAGCGGTCACCCACGTGGCTGACTATATCGCTAACTTGCCGTTACTCTCAGGCTGACATAAGGGAGCACTTTCGAACACTGCGGTAAGGTTCGGACACTACCTTTTCCCACTCTCCCTGTACAAATAGCCAGCACGTTCACACATTAGCGCTCCAGCCGACCGCCATTGCGGCCCACTTGACTAACCAGTCAGGAACTTTATATGCTTACCCGGGGGCTTTTCTTTGCACTACAGAAGCACACAATAAACTGTGGTCAGCAGTAGGACATCCAGCTCGCCAAGCCTCCCTAGCCCCATAGTCAGTCAGCGCACCTACCTCCCTGACTACAGCTAGGCCCTTGAGGCATAACGTCACAGCCTATAACAGGGAGCGGCAAGTGCAAGATAACAGGACACTACACTTACTTGATATAGTCTGTATAACTGCCGCTCCTGTATATACTGCCTTACACCATCATGTCGACTAGGAAGGGCCATAAACCACAAAAAGGGCCCAAAAACTCCAAAAGTTCCCAAGGCCCCAACCTGGCTATGAAGGAATATTTTAAACCACTAGACTCACTGTCACATGACCACATAAATGCACAGCAAGAAAATGGTAGCGATTCAGAAGACTCAGACTCAACCTCAATACAGCATACCCCACCCAGGCCCCTTACCAAGGCTGACTTAAGCACGCTACCTACTAAAGATGACTTTGCAGCGCTGATGACTCACGTTAGCCAGCTTATTAAAGAAGGTCTGAAGGAGGTTAGAAAAGACCTAAATGAACTGGGCAACAGGGTAGAATACTTAGAAGAGGGAACGGAATATATAAACAACCAGCATGAGGAAATGTCACGGCAACTTCATCAGCAAAGTGTTATCATAGACGACCTACAACATCACGTTGAAGATCTCGATAACAGGGGCAGAAGGCAGAATATACGTATCCGCGGCATCCCAGAAAGTGTACTGAATCAGCAACTTGGGGACTATCTGCAAAATTTATTTAAACACCTTGCTAACCCATTAGAGATCCCAAACATGCCGCTTGACAGAGCCCACAGAGCCCTACGACCTCCCCCAAGGCCTTCAGACCCACCCAGGGATGTGATCCTGAAATTCCAGAATTATAAGGATAAAGAAACTATATATGACGCTGCCAGGAAAACTCAAACTGTTCTATTTGAAGGATCAAAACTTCAGATATTCGCAGACTTGAGCCCCATTACACTGGCTAAAAGAAAGGAGGCCAGATACCTTACTCAGCACCTTCAAAATCTGGGCATCCAATATAGATGGGGCTTCCCCTTCTGTCTCAAAGTCATTAGAGGCCCCCAAACTTATATCTATAGAACTCCAGAAGATCTAGAGACTTTTTGTAAGGGGCTCAATATCTCTCTACCTGTCCTTCCTAAGTTGAATGATCACCCTCACCCTGCATTAGAGCTGAAGGATATACACCCCAAACCACAACGGCAGAATTGGTCGACAGTAAACAGGAAAAGAAACAGAACCACCTGTAACTCTCCACAACCTGCTGATACTGCTTCTGCACCACTTACTTGATCAAGTTCTCCTGAGGGCTTTGGTTCGCCCTTTCCTTCCTCTCATTTGGTGTAGTATGAAGCTTATTTGTTGTTCTCTTCGCTTAGTTGGCTTCACTAAGCGTACATTGTAATGACTTAGTGACTTTTTGATCACATGACAACCACAACCGCTCTACACGCAGACTTTTGTTTTGGTTTTTTTTATTGTCTCCAAGTTGCTCCCCTCCCCAGTTATATAAAATGCATGTGCTATATCCCATGATGTATGGGCTTGGTTTCTGCACTAATTATCCCAGCATGTGTGCCCAAGAATATGGTCAAGAGAATCTGCTTGACGCCCCGCTCTCTCTCCTTCCTAAATTTAAACAGGCTACCTTACAGTAGCATCCTCAGGCAATAATCCCTGACAGCTTTATTCAGCCCGAGTTTATTGTTGCATCGAGCGTAGCTCTAAATATAGAGTTTTCTTTTTCCCCCTCTCATCATTGTTTGTTTGATACCCTCATATAGTGTGATGTCAACACTTAGTTTTTCTTTTAATTTGAACCCCTCTACTTTTAATAGTTTTATTTACAGTTCTTTTGTTTTATGTCATCCAACAATGCTCTACATGCTAAAAATGTTGTTTTATGCATATTTCTTACTGTATGAACTAATGTTTATGCTTGTGCTCTCTCTCCAGCAAGCCGGATTTCACTCACTCTTCTCTACTCCCTCTTCTCTCAAGTTGTATCCTGTTATTGTTGCTCTACTGCTGGGTCTCAAGGTTACAAGTAAGTGCTCCTCTGTGGGTGACCATACACTCCATACATGTAATATAACTCATACACAGCGCAGAGCGACATATCATCGTACCATATTCACTTTACTTCTCATTCGTCATGAGCTCCCCTAATGTTAAATTCCTTTCACTAAATGTGAAAGGTCTTAACTCCCCGACCAAGCGGTCTGTCGCTCTAAATTGGTTTCATAGGCAAGAGGCCGACATTGTCTATATGCAGGAGACTCACTTTGCCCTGGCAGCGGCCCCGACATGCTCCTCTCGCACCTACCCAACGGGATACTTTGCCCATAACACAACTAAAACAAACGGAGTGGGTATATTGGTTCACAGAAGACTTCCCTTCTCTCTCACATCCAAACATCAAGATGAAACAGGTAGAATCCTAGTCTTAATAGGCACCCTGTATAACCAGCCAGTCACTCTAGTGAACTTATATGCACCTAACAAACACCAGGCGAAATTCTTTAGGAAGGCTTTAGATATTCTCACACCCATAGCTACTGGTCTCGTGCTGCTGGCAGGTGACTTTAATGTCGCTCTGTCACCGGCGCTGGACTGTTCACTGGGGCGCAGCTGCATACCTACCTCCACACTGCATTCTATTCAGAGTAAAATACAGAACCTGACGTTAGTGGACATATGGAGACTTCATCACCCCCAGACAAAAACCTATACCTTCTATTCACATCCCCAGAGATCCTCATCTAGGATCGACTATATTTTTATTGATCAGAATCACCTACACTTGACAAGACACTCGTACATTACCCCCGTGTCATGGACAGACCACTCCGCTGTCTCCACAGAGATCTCCTGGCCTTCAGCCCCCGTGTCCCAATACTGTTGGAGACTAGACGAATCACTGCTTAAGAATGTACAACTGTCCGAGGAGATCACCCGATCCTTAGCGGATTATTTTGCCCTAAATGACAATGGCACGACGAAATCTCAAATAGTGTGGGACGCGCACAAGGCAGTTATCAGAGGGGATTTCCTTAAATATAAAGCAAACCTAGTTAAACTAAGGAGAAAAGAATTCGACTCACTGACAACAAATTTAAATAGCGCTGCGACAGAATTTGCAATTGCACCACACAACAAACTTCTAGAGGATAAACTGACGAAAGCCAGAAGAGACCTTAACGCATACCTCAATAGGGAAGCCCTGAAACATGCCTTTTTCTTGCGCAAGCTTTACTTTACGGAGGGGAATAGGATAGGCACATTATTGGCCAAAGCGCTTCGTCAAAGGACGCTTAACTCCTTTATACACAAAATATCTTCGCAAGACTCAGTGGACATTCAAGATAGCAAGGGAATAGCTAGAGTGTTTCATACATTTTTCAAGTCCTTATACCAACTCCCCCCCTTAAATGACAGCCAAACTCGAGCGGAATGTGAGGATTATGTTCGCTGTGCAGGTCTTCAGACCTTGTCCCAGTCGGAGTCAGAACAACTTGATGCACCCATCGAAGTGGCCGAGATTCTCTCAGCTATTGAATCCCTACCTAACCACAAAACCCCTGGCCCAGACGGACTGTCCAATTCCTATTATAAATCTTTTAAGCACATTCTAGCCCCGCACTTAGCCACTTTATTCAAATCAATAGATAATCATGAACCTTTCTCCAGAGATATGCTGTCAGCACATATTACCCTGATCCACAAGCAAGATAAACCCCCCAACCTTCCGGGTAGTTACCGCCCCATCTCCTTAATTAACACGGACGCAAAAATTTATGCCAAAATTATCGCTACCAGAATCAATAAACTGCTACCACGACTTATACACACTGACCAGACAGGCTTTATTCCGCGTCGGGAGGCCAGGGACAATACTATCCGAACATTGCACTTAATAGACTACGTGTCTACCTCCAAAATTGATTCAGTCCTGGTCTCTACCGACGCGGAAAAAGCATTCGACAGACTGAACTGGACATATCTTAAATCGACTCTGACGGAATTCGGCTTTGGAGACACGACCATAAATAGAATCTTTAGTTTATATGACAGTCCTTCAGCTAGGATCAAAGTTAATAACACTCTCTCAGATCCCTTTCAAATATACAATGGAACCCGCCAGGGGTGCCCGCTTTCTCCTTTGCTGTTTGCAATAGCAATGGAACCATTAGCCGCACACATTAGGAATAATATTAACATTAAAGGGATTACAATAGGTCCTTTCGAATACAAAATCAGTCTATATGCCGACGACATCTTGTTAACTCTGTCCGACCCCCGTAATTCGATTACTCACCTCCTAGCAGAGTTCCGTCGGTTTGGTAACCTATCACACTTTCACATAAATGATCAAAAATCTAATATCCTCAATATAAACATGAAGCCTAAACAATTTGCGGCCATTTCCGAGATATGCCCATACCATTTATGTACCGATCAGATAAAATATCTAGGTATTGCCCTCACCCCTAAAATAAGCTCTCTCTTTCAGGCTAATTATATCCCGCTCCTTAAACGGATCCAATCTAGTAGCCAAAATTGGCAATCCAAGCCGTTTTCCTGGTGGGGCAGAATGCAGGTGGTTAAGATGTCCATCTTGCCTCTCATTCTATATACTTTCCAGACAGTTCCTATTGACCTCCCTCAGACTTACCTAGACCAGCTGCAGTCGACCCTTAATAAATTCATATGGGGAAGCAAAAGACCTAGAGTAGCGAGGCACACTTTATATCGACCAAAGATCAAAGGAGGACTGGCGGTCCCATGTATCACCCAGTATTACCAAGCGGGTACACTACAACGTGTGCTCGACTGGCATGTAGGACACATAGATAAAGCATGGATATTACTAGATGCACACATTCTCCAATCTCCTCAAATAGGCCCTCTCTGTTGGCTGCCCCATACTTATAGACCGCTAGTGACAAAAACTTCGCCCCTATATAAACATATTTTCTGCACATGGGACAATATCCTGGACCACGTTCCTGGAATCTCCTCCCCTTTTTCCCCCATGTTCCCAATTTTCCAAAACACGGAATGGCTACAAAGCATCCATACCGCGAGCACATACACTAGATTTTCTGACTTAGGCCTCTCTTCTCCACTTTGTGAATTCCTTCACTTGGGCGCATTGAAATCTGCTCCTGAATTGTCAGATGTACTACAGGGCACCTTTGGACAATGGCTTAAATATTCCCAATTACAGCACCTTTTAGCAACCTCCCCCCATAAACTCTCTCTCCTTCGCCCCCTTACGCACTTTGAATCTATTTGCAGACATGGAGGAGCCCTAAAGGGTTCCCTAGCCTTGTCTAAGAGAATCCTTGACGCGTGCCTATATAAACGGTTGCCTAAAACCACTCAGACTTGGTCGGCTGAGCTGGAACTGGAATTCTCAGAGGAACAGTGGGAAAAAATGTATCAGCGCACTCACAGCTCATCCACCTCCACCCAAATCTTGGAAATGAATTACAAAATCATAACCAGGTGGTACTTAACACCGTTGAGGCTCTCCCGCATTTATCCTGGTTCCCCTTCTGGATGTTGGAGGAGCTGCGGAGGCGTTGGTCACATGACCCATATATGGTGGTCCTGCCCTAAGCTGCGGGCCTTTTGGCAGGCTCTACGACGATTTGTAGCCCCATTATTTGATACACCATTTGTAATTACACCCGCCATGGTACTATTCAATGACACACCCAAACAGTCCTGTAAACTCCGCGCGCATCTCCTCCAGATTTGTTTGAATGGAGCGAAATCCCTTATAGCTAGGGCTTGGAAAACAGAAATAGTTCCCACAATAGAGACCTGGAAGGCGCGAACACAAGAGTTAATCCACCTAGAGGAGTACTATTATTTTAAAAATAACAGGATGGCACACTACCACCTTGTCAAGTTTTATTGGGAAACCATAAACCCACTGAGACCCCAGCACTAGCGCCTGTAACCTCTCCTCTCACTTCTCCCTTTTCTGTCTCCTTCCTAACACTGTCTCCGCCTTCCCCTCCATCTTTGTACTCGTCTTAACGCACTTGCTGTCAATTGCCCTTCTAGCTTCCACCCGGCTGATAATTAATTAATTGATTTACTACAATCCTAAAAATTGTTGTGATGACTCATACCGTCTCGTCCCTTCTTCATAATGTTCTTAATTTTACTTGACTATTTGTAATTTTATTTATTTTCCCCCCTCCCTTCCCCTTTTTCTCTTATTCCTACCTGTTGTTGTTGTAAACTTGAAAATTGTTCAATAAAAAACAATATTTAAAAAAAAAAAAAAAAGGGCGTTATTCTGAAACGGCGCAAATTGAACCGTCGTAAACCAAGGTCCACCTGTATATATATATATATATATATATATTATATATATATATATATATATTATATATATATATATATATATATATATATATATATATATATATATATATATATATATATATATATATATATATATATATATATATATAGGCACATGGATATAAATTTGAAGAATTAATTTTTTTTTTTTTTCAAATTTTGTTTTTTGCAATTATATCTCAAACTGAACCTGCCTCTGATGTTACCAAAGGATTTGAGCTGCCTGAACACGTATCTACCAAAGCTAAGTGTGTTTGTTGTAAAAAAAACTTATCTATATTATTCAGCTCAATTATGTGGCTCTTGTTTTGACAATTTGTTAAATGCTGATAATATATATATGAGTACAAATACACCCACTGTTATTCCATCTCAGTCTAATGTACATATAATTTCTGCAGAAATAGATTTTATTGCTGCAGCTATAGAGAAGGCAATGACTGCTATTGCGCCTTCAAATAAACGTAAAAGGGTTTTACAACATTTTCCTAAACCTAGTGAATTAAGTTCTGACCATCAAAATACTGATGTATCCTCTACTGATGGGTTTCCTCTGATTCAGAGGACGTCTCGTTAGAGACAGGTATAGACAAGTCATCTTTTTTATTTAAGATTTCTTCTTCTGGTAGGGGGCAGACTAAAGCTATTTCAAAGAGTTTGGACAGACTCTGTCCAAAATCAGTTGATTTAGAATATCATTTCTCAGGGGTATCGAATAAGACCTCCTTTGGGAAGATTATTTTTTAGCCATGTACCAAAAACCCCAGTAAAGTGTAAAGCCTTTCTGAAATGTGTGAGATCTAGAACTTTCAGGGGTAATTGTCCCAGTTCCACAGCAGGAACAAGGATTGGGTTTTTATTCAAATCTATTCATTGTACCAAAGAAGGAAAATTCTTTCAGACCAATTTTGGATCTGAAAACTTTAAAGTGTTTTGTAAGAGTCCCCAACTTTTAAGTTGGTGACTATAAGGACTATTCTACGTTTTGTTCAGCAAGGTCACTTCATGTCCACAATAGACTTACAGGACGCTTACCTTCACATTCCGATTCATCCAGGTCACTATCGATTTCTTATATTTTCTTTTCTTAACAAGCATTACCAATTTCTTGCTCTTCCGTTTGGCCTTGCAGCAGCACCAAGAATAGTCTCAAAAGTTCTAGGTGACCTTCTATCTGTAATCAGAGCAGGGTATTGCAGTGTTTCCTTATTTGGACGATATCTTGGTACTAGCTCAATCTCACATGAAACAACTTCTGTTTTTTCTTCAAAGACATGGTTGAAGGATCAATTTACCAAAGAGTTTCTTGATTCCTCAAACAAAGGTCTCCTTTTTAGGTTTCCAGATAGATTCAGTGTCCATGATTCTATCACTAACAAAAAAGAGACATTTGAGATTGGTTTCAGCTTGTTTCTATCTTCAGTCTCTATCATTCCCTTCAGTGGCTATGTGCATGGAAGTTTTAGGTCTCATTATTGCAGCATCGGATGCGATCCCTTTTGCTGGTTTTCATATGAGACCTCTACAGCTTTGCATGTTGCACCAATGGTGCAGGGATTATACTCGGATATCACAACTGATATACTTAAATTACAACACTCAACTCTCTCTGACTTGGTGGTTAAACTATCATCTTATTGTTCAGTGGGCCTCTTTTGTTCATCCTACCTGGACTGTGATCACAACAGATGCAAGTCTCACAGGTTGGGGAGCTGTTTGGGGGTCTCTAACAGCACAAGGAATTTTAAATCCTCAAGAGGTCAGGTTACCAATCAATATCTTAGATCTCCATGCTATTTTCAGAGCTCTTCAGGCTTGGCCTCTATTAAAGAGAGAACCATATATTTGGTTTCAAACAGACAATGTTACAACAGTGGCATATGTCAATCATCAAGGAGGGACTCGCAGTCCCCTAGCAATGAAAAAAGTATCTCTTATACTTTCTTGGGCGGAATCCAACTCTTGTCTAATCACTGAGATTCATATACCAGGTGTAGACAATTGGGAAACAGATTATCTCAGCCGTCAGACTCTACATCCGGGGGAGTGGTCTCTCCATCCAGATGTATTCTATCAGATTGTGCAGATGTGGGGTCTTTCAGACAAAGATCTGATGGCCTCTCGTCTGAAGAAGAAACTTCCCAGATACCTCTCCAGGTCCAGTGATCCTCAGGTGGAAATGATGGATGCTCTAGCAGTTCCTAGGTTTTACCAACCTGCTTACATTTTTCCGCCTCTGGTTATTCTTCCAAGAGTAATCTCAAATATCATAATGGAACAATCTTATGTGTTTCTGATAGCACCAGCATGGCCTCAGGTTCTGGTATGGGGGTCTTGTCCGAATGTCCAGTTGCCAACCTTGGTCACTTCCTCTAAGACCAGACCCTCTGTCTCAAGGCCGTTTTTTCCATCGGTATCTCAAATCTCTAAATTTGAAGGCATGGAAATTAAACGCTTAGTTCTTAGTCATAGAGGTTTCTGTGATTAACACTATGATACAGGCTTGTAAGCCTGTTTCAAGGAAAATATATCACAAGGTTTGGAAAACCTATATTTTATGTTTTTTCACTCATGGTTATTCGTGGCATTCTTTTAGAATTCCTAGGATACTTCAGTTTCTTCAGGATGGTTTAGATAAAGGTTTGTCTGCCAATACTTCAGGATGGTTTGGATAAAGGTTTGTCTGCCAATATTTCACAGAACGATTGCTAATCTTCCTGATGTTCACTATTTCGTACAGGCTTTGACTCATATCAAACCGGTTATTAAATCTCTCTCTCTTTCTTGGAGTCTAAATTTGGTATTAAAGACTTTGCAGGCTCCTCCTTTTGAGCATATGCATTCTTTGGACATTAAACTACTTTCTTGGAAAGTGTTATTCCTCTTGGCTATCTCTTCTGCTAGAAGAGTTTCTGAATTGTCTGCTCTCTCTTGCGAGTCTCCTTATCTGATTTTCCATTAAGATAAAGCTGTTTTGCGGACTTCGTTTACATTTTTGCCTAACGTTGTGAATTCTAACAACATTAATAGGGAAATTATTGTTCCTTCCTTGTGTCCTGATCCTAAGAATACTCTTGAAAGATCTTTACATTCGTTGGATGTGGTGAGAGCTTTGAAAGATTATGTTGATGCTACTAAAGATTTCAGAAAGACTTCTGATTCACAAAGCTTATTTGGAGGCGGGGCAGTCTCCACCTCAGAGAATAACCGCTTATTCTACAAGATCAGTTGCCACATCTTGGGCTTTTAAGAATGAAGCTTCAGTTGATCATATCTGCAAAACAGCCACTTGGTCTTCTTTGCATTACCTTTACTAAATTTTTACCATTTTGATGATTTTGCTTCTTCAGAAGCAGCTTTTGGTAGAAAGGTTCTTCAGACAGCTGTCTCAGTTTGATTCTAGTGCCTATGATTTAAGTTTTTTGAATTTTTAAGAAAACTTACTTATTTTTTGGATTTAATTTCTCAGTGTAAATAGCTGTTTTTATTTTATCCCTCCCTCTATAGTTACTTGTGGACTTCCACATCTTGGGTATTATATCCCATCAGTAACTAGCTCATGGACTCTCGCCACCTATATGAAAGAAAACTATTTATATTAGAACTTACCTGATAAATTAATTTCTTTCATGGTGGCGAGAGTCCACGAGACGCACCCATTTTTGGGGGGTTCTGATTTTCTCTTGTTAAGTGTATCCAGTCCACGGATCATCCATTACTTATGGGATATTCTCCTTCCCAACAGGAAGTTGCAAGAGTTCACCCACAGCAGAGCTGCTATATAGCTCCTCCCCTAACTGCCATATCCAGTCATTCTCTTGCAACTCTCAACATAGATGGAGGTCGTAAGAGGAGTGTGGTGTTTTATACTTAGTTTGTTATTTTTAAATGGTACCGGAGTGTACTGTTTATCTCGGGCAGTATTTAGAAGAAGAATCTGCCTGCATTTTCTATGATCTTAGCAGAAGTAACTAAGATCCATTGCTGTTCTCACATATTCTGAGGAGTGAGGTAACTTCAGAGAGGGAATGGCGTGCAGGTTTTCCTGCAATAAGGTATGTGCAGTTAATATTTTTCTAGGGATGGAATTTGCTAGAAAATACTGCTGATACCGGAGTAATGTAATTAAAGCCTTAAATGCAGTGAAAGCGACTGGTATCAGGCTTATTAATAGAGATACATACTCTTATAAAAGTGTAATTTAAAACGTTTGCTGGCATGTTTAATCGTTTTTTATATATGTTTGGTGATAAAACTTTTTATCTTGGAAAGTTCCTTTTTGGTAGATATTTCCTCGGCTTGTAGAGTCTCCGAGTTATCTGCTTTACAATGTGATTCTCCTTATCTGGTCCTCCGTACGGATAAGGTAGTCCTGCGTATCAAAACTGGGTTTTTTTACCTAAGGTGGTATCCAACAAGAATATCACTGAAGAGAGTGTTGTTCCATTCTTGTATCCTAATCCTTCTTCAAAGATGGAACGTCTATTACACAATTTGTACGTGGTTCGTGCTTTAAAGTTTTACTTACAAGCTACTTCAGATTTTCATCAAACATTTACTTTGTTTGTTGTCTACTCTGGACAGAGGAGAAGTCAAAAGACTTCAGCAACCTCTCTTTTCTTTTTGGTTAAAAACATAATTCGTTTAGCTTATGAGACTGCTGGACAGCAGCCTCCTGAAGGGATTACAGCTCATTCTACTAGAGCTGTGGCTTTCACTTGGGCCTTTTTAAAATGAGGCTTCTGTTGAACAGATTTACAAGACGGCGTCTTGGTCTGCGCTTCATACTTTGCTTCTTCGGAGACTATTTTTTGGGAGAAAGGATTTTTTTCAGGCAGTGGTACCTTCCGTTTAAGTACCTGCCTTGTCCCTCCCTTCATCCGTGTACTTTAGCTTTGGTATTGGTATCCCATAAGTAATGGATGATCCGTGGACTGGATACACTTAACAAGAGAAAACATAATTTATGCTTACCTGATAAATTTATTTCTCTTGTAGTGTATCCAGTCCACAGCCCGCCCTGTCATTTTAAGGAAGCTAATTTTTTCATTTGAACTACAGTCACCACTGCACCCTATGGTTTTTCCTTTCTCTGCATGTTTTCGGTCGAATGACTGGATATGGCAGTTAGGGGAGGAGCTATATAGCAGCTCTGCTGTGGGTGAACTCTTGCAACCTCCTGTTGGGAAGGAGAATATCCCATAAGTAATGGATGATCCGTGGACTGGATACACTACAAGAGAAATAAATTTATCAGGTAAGCATAAATTATGAAGTATGAGTGATATGGGAGGTGTATTTATAGGCATTTGAGGTTTGGTAGGTATGTATATCCCATCAGTAACTAGCTCATGGACTCTCGCCACCATTAAATAAATTAATTTATCAGGTAAATAAATTTTGGGTTTTTTTAGATTTTTTTTTTAATGGGCACTAAAGAGCTGATTGCCCTTTTAAGGGCAATGCCCATACAAATGCCCCTTTAGGGGCAATGGGTATCTTAGGATTTTTTAGAGTTAGGTTTTTTTTGGGTGGGTGGGGTGTTTTACTGTTAGGGGTTAATTTGTATTTTTTTATGTAAACAAGTAGTTAAACTTAGGGCAATGCCCTACGAAAGGCCCTTTTAAGAGCTATTGGTAGTTTAGTGTTAGCTTAGTGGGTGTTTTTATTTTGGGTGGCTTTTTTGATTTTATAGGGGTATTAGATTAGGTTTAACTTTTTTTTATTTTGTATAATTTTATTTTTTCTGTAATCTTAGATTTTTTTATTTTTTTGTAATATTAGATTTTTTTATTTTCATATGAGCTTATACATTTTAACAAAACAATGAGATATTCTATATCATGAGCTACATAAAATCTTCATAAGTCCTTAAGGAGTTTTGCTGTGAATCTCATTTAAGGTGAGATCTGATGTTAATATTAAAATTAATAATGTTAAGTACTAATACGCTTACATAGTTCTAGATCTTTAATCATTTTACTCTGTTATGGTTACTTTAAAGGAGCAAAGAGTGACACATTCTAAAGATTGTTTTTTTTTTTATTTCATTCTAAATATATTTTCAGCCTGATTTTTGTGCTGTAGTAGAGAAAACAACTAAATTGCCTTTATCAGATGCAGCACCTTCCTCTTCAGGACTATTTGGCAGCCAAAGCAGCCCAGCCACGTTTCCAGCACATGTAAGTAATCTTTTCTTTTTAAATGCATCAACTGACATGGTACAGTGTTGTCTGGTATATTTATGCTTTCTCTCACTTTAAGCCAGTGTAACAGGTGAATGAAAGCTGCATATTATAGATTTAAACATCATTTAGGTTAAATGCTGTAAATTAGCAAACTGAGCAGCCTTTTTTAAGTTTGGGAACCTGTTTTCTAATGCTATTCAGCAGGAAATCTTGTGTTTGTGTGTATATATATATATATAGTCATGGCCAAAAATAATGGCACCCCTGCATTTCTGTCAGATAATGCACCACTTCGCCAAGAAAATTGTTGCAAATACAAATGTTTAGGCATTCTCATGTTTATTTATTTTGTTTGTATTGGTATGACACAAAGAAGTGGATAAAAAAAAAAGCCAAGTCTGACACATACAAAACTCCAAAAATGGACTGGACAAAAATATTGGCACCCTCAATTTAATATTTGGTAGCACACCCCTTGGAAAAAATAATTGAAACCATTCGCTTTCTTTAACCATCAGTGAGTTTCTTACACCTCTCTACTGGACTTTTGGACCACTCTTCTTTCGCCAACTGCTCCAGGTCTCTCAGATTGGAAGGGTTCCTTTTCCCAACTGCTGTTTTTGGCAACTTTGTATTTATTTTAACCAGGTACAATAGCTATTAAATAGTTAATAACTATTTAATAGCTACCTAGTTAAAATAAATACAAAATTACCTGTAAAATAAATCCTAACCTAAGTTACAATTAAACCTAACACTACACTATCAATAAATTAATTAAATAAACTACCTACAATTATCTACAATTAGATCAACTAAATTACAAAAAAAACAAAACACTAAATTACAAAAAAAACAAAACACTAAATTACAAAAAATAAAAAAAGATTACAAGAATTTTAAACTAATTACACTTACTCTATGTTTTTTTAAAATGCAAAAGAGCTGTTTACTTTGGGGCATGTCCCACAAAAGGCCCTTTTAAGGGCTGGTAAGGTAAAAGAGCTGTTAACTTTTTATTTTAGAATAGGGTAGGGCATTTTTTTATTTTGGGGGGCTTTGTTATTTTTTTAGGGGGCTTAGAGTAGGTATAATTAGTTTAAAATTCTTGTAATCTTTTTTTGTAATTTAGTGGGGGTTTTTTTGTAATTTAGTGTTTGTTTTTTGTAATTTAGTTTAGTTTGTAGAAAATTGTAGGTAGTTTATTAAATTAATTTATTGATAGTGTAGTGTTAGGTTTAATTGTAACTTAGGTTAGGATTTATTTTACAGGTAATTTTGTATTTATTTTAACTAGGTAGCTATAAAATAGTTACTAACTATTTAATAGCTATTGTACCTGGTTAAAATAAATACAAAGTTGCCTGTAAAATAAATATAAATCCTAAAATAGCTACAATATAATTATTATTTATATTGTAGCTATATTAGGGTTTATTTTACAGGTAAGTATTTAGCTTTAAATAGGATTAATTTATTTAATAAGATTTATTTTATTTCGTTCAATTTAAATTATATTTAACTTAAGGGGGTGTTAGGGTTAGGGTTAGACTTAGCTTTAGGGGTTAATACATTTATTATAGTAGCGGCGAGGTCCGGTCGGCAGATTAGGGGTTAATACTTGAAGTTAGGTATCGGCGATGTTAGGGAGGGCAGATTAGGGGTTAATACTATTTATTATAGGGTTTTTGAGGCGGGAGTGAGGCGGTTTAGGGGTTAATACATTTATTATAGTGGCGGCGAGGTCCGGTCGGCAGATTAGGGGTTAATAAGTGTAGGTCGGTAGCGGCGACGTTGGGGGGGGCAGATTAGGGGTTAATAAATATTATGTAGGTGTCGGCGATGTTAGGGGCAGCAGATTAGGGGTACATAGGGATAATGTAGGTGGCGGTGGTGTGCGGTCGGCAGATTAGGGGTTAAAAAATGTAATTATAGTGGCGGCGATGTGGGGGGACCTCGGTTTAGGAATACATAGGTAGTTTATGGGTGTTAGTGTACTTTAGAGCACAGTAGTTAAGAGCTTTATGAACCGGCGTTAGCCCATAAAGCTCTTAACTCCTGACTTTTTTCTGCGGCTGGAGTTTTGTCGTTAGAGTTCTACCGCTCACTTCAGCCAAGACTCTAAATACCGGCGTTAGGAAGATCCCATTGAAAAGATAGGATACGCAATTGGCGTAAGTGGATCTGTGGTATGGAAAAGTCGTGGCTGGAAAGTGAGCGTTAGACCCTTTCCTGACTGACTCTAAATACCAGCGGGCGGCCAAAACCAGCGTTAGGACCCCTTAACGCTGGTTTGGACGGCTAACGCAGAACTCTAAATCTAGGCGATAGAGCAATTAGTTACCTCAATGTCAGATATGTTGAACAGATTAGCAATAACCACAATAGTCGAAAATCACCTTATTTATTGATTTAAAGCACTTTTTGAAAAATGTGTACTGCGCCTTTAAGAAATAAAAAGCGCACAATTTTTCTCAGATTGACAAAAAACGTTAATAAAAGCTACACAATTAAATATTTATATTCAATTGGCCCAAAAATTATTGCACCCTGTAAGGAAAATGGAAATTTACCTTCTAAGAGACATTTTTAAGCAAAAATATATGTTTGACTGAAAAAATGACCCCTGCACCTGTGGCGCCTACCTGCCCCCAGGGTACTGCAAAAAGACTCTACAACGATCCGGTGAACAGAACAGAAGTTTAGGCCCCACCGGAGCAAATGCCTGCTGCCTTCTCAGTCAGAGTCAACTGAGCGCGCAAAATAGGCCCCGCCCATCATGGACGTCATTCTAATAGTTTGAATAACCGCATGGGAAGCGGTCTGAAAACAAGCCATGTGGTCCCTTTGAAAATAAATAACCTTGCAGCCCTTGTTAATAAACTATAATTCTCCAGCTGCCTCTCCCAGTGTCAAGCCCCATATATAGTATATATATATATATATATATATAGTATAAAGTTATATGTTAGGCAATATGAATAAAACATAGGTCTCTCAGTAACACCCTCATTGTACAGGTCTACTGCTTACCCCTTCCCTTGCAGGGAAAATAAAATGTCAGCCCGCTCTGATATACCAAGTCTCCTCAGAATAAAAGACTGAACATACCTGAATGCTGCTTGTAGCATGACACCGTTCTCCACACTGAAGATTTCTCTTGCACTACCTTCAGAAGTTCTGTGGGAACCAAATGGACCTTAGTTACATCTGCTAAGATCATCAACCTAAGGGCAGAAATCTTCTCATATCTCCCTGAGGAAAATAGTACTCACCGGTACCATTTAAAATAAAAAACTTCTTGATTGAAGAATCTAAAACTAACACCTTGCTTTACCTCTTCCTATTACTAACACAGGCAAAGAGAATGACTGGGGGTGGAGGGAAGGGAGGAGCTATATATACAGCTCTGCTGTGGTGCTCTTTGCCACTTCCTGTTAGCAGGAGGTTATTATCCCACAAGTAAGGATGAAATCCGTGGACTCGTCATATCTTTGTAAAAGAAATCACTCGAAAGAGTATTTTTAAAAATTAAAAAATACTATTTATTAAAAACAAATTAAAATACATGTACAAAGGAGTGAACTAGGGGCATACAGTCAAGCAAGCCCCCTGTAAATGCAACACGTTTCTCGGCTCATACGCCGTTTCCTCGGGCAACTGTGAGTACCCATTTGGCTTTTTTCTGTGGCTTTGTGCTTATTTGATGATACTACACATGAGGCGCCGCCTTTGTTTTGTCTTTTATATAGTATCTCCGGACCATTGTTGGTGAGGAGGAGGCTGCCATCGTTTGGAAGAAAGATACACTTCTTAATCTGAATTGAACTTTCCATTAACATGCCAAATTGCTGGCAATTCTAATTGTATTTATATTCTCATATATCATTGAGGTTATTACTAGCTATTTATTAGCGCTCACCCTTTTGTTGTGTAGAAGGTTTTTTTTGCAGTAATCAGGATTATGATATTCACAATAAAAAATGTGTGTGCGTGTTTTGGGGAAAAAAAATAATTTCTCACACTTACATTTTATCCATATTAAATTACAGTTCATATATAAATAGTTGATGTCCCATAAAAGCTGTATTTCTTTCATGTAATTGGCAAGAGTCCATGAGCTAGTGACGTATGGGATATACATTCCTACCAGGAGGGGCAAAGTTTCCCAAACCTCAAAATGCCTACAAATACACCCCTCACCACACCCACAATTCAGTTTTACAAACTTTGCCTCCCATGGAGGTGGTGAAGTTAGTTTGTGCTAGATTTCTACGTTGATATGTGCTTCGCAGCAGGCTGAAGCCCGGTTTTCCTCTCAGAATGCAGTGAATGTCAGAGGGATGTGAAGAGGGTATTGCCTATTTGAATACCATGGTCTTCCTCTAGGGGATCTATTTCATAGGTTCTCTGTTATCGGTCGTAGAGATTTCTTCTCCTACCTCCCTTTTCAGATTGATGATATACTCTTATATACCATTACCTCTACTGATTCTCGTTTCAGTACTGGTTTGGCTATCTACTATATGTAGATGAGTGTCTTAGGGTAAGTAAGTCTTATTTCTATTCATGACACTCTAAGCTATGGTTGGGCACTTTATATGTAAAGTTCTAAATATATGTGTTAAACTTATATTTGCCATGATTCAGGATAATCAGTATTCCTTTTTTCAGACTGTCAGTTTCATTTTTTTGGGAAAATGAATATGAATTATATTTTTTCTTACCTTAAAATTTTAAATTTTCAATTGACTTTTTTTCTAAATTGCGGGCTGTTAGAAAATGCTTCAATTTATTGCATCATTCTTGGCGCGAGATTTTTTTGGCACAAAAATTTCGTAATTTCCGGCGTCATAGTTGACGCCGGAAGTCTTCACGTGAATGCGTAATTTTTTACGTATGTGTGTTGCGGACGATTTTGGCGCCAAAAAATATGGGCGTCATTCTTGGCGCCAAAAAATGTGGGCGTTATACTTGGCGCCAGTTTTTTTCACATTATTTCAGTCTCACTTTTCAGTTGCTTCTGGTTTCTAGAGGCTTGTTTTGTTTTGCATTCTTTCCCATTCCTGAAACTGCCATTTAAGGAATTTGATAATTTTGCTTTATATGTTGTTTATTCTATTACATATTGCAAGATGTCACTACCTGACCCTGGATCAGAATCTACTTCTGGAAAGATGCTGCCTGATGTCGGTTCTACCAAAGCTAAGTGCATTTGTTGTAAACTTTTGGTAACTGTTCCTCCGGCTGTAATTTGTGTTAGTTGTCATGATAAACTATCAAACGCAGATAATATCTCCATTAGTAATAATCCATTACCTGTTGTTGTTCCTTCAACATCTAATGTTCAGGATGTTCCTGTTAATGTAAAATAATTTGTTTCTAATTCTATTCGGAAGGCTCTGTCTGTTATTCCTCCTTCTAGTAAACGTAAAAGGTCTTTTAAAACGTCTCATATTTCAGATGAATTTTTAAATGACCGCCATCATTCTGACTTATCTATTTCTGATGAGGATCTATCTGGTTCAGAAGATTCTGCCTCAGATATTGACACTGATAAATCTTCATATTTGTTTAAGATGGAGTTTATTCGTTCATTACGTAAAGAAGTGTTGATTGCATTAGATATGGAGGAGTCTATTAAAACTAATAAGCGTTTAAATTCAGTTTTTAAACCTCATGTAGTTATTCCAGACGTTTTTCCAGTTCCTGATGCTATTTCAGAAGTAATTTCTAGGGAATGGAATAGTCTGGGCACTTCATTTACTCCTTCTCCAAGGTTTAAAAAATTGTACCCTTTGCCATCTGATAGATTAGAGTTTGGGGAAAAAATCCCCAAAGTTGATGGGGCTATCTCTACTCTTGCTAAACGTACTACTATTCCTACGGCAGATAGTACTTCTTTTAAGGATCCTTTAGATAGGAAGCTTGAATCCTTTCTAAGGACGGCTTATTTATGTTCAGGTAATCTTCTTAGACCTGCTATTTCTTTGGCTGATGTTACTGCAGCTTCCACCTTCTGGTTGGAGGCTTTAGTGCAACAAGTGTCAGACCATAATGCTTATAGCATTGTTAAACTTCTTCAACATGCTAATAACTTTGTTTGTGATGCCATTTTCGATATCATTAGAATTGATGTCAGGTATATGTCTTTAGCTATTTTAGCTAGAAGAGCTTTATGGCTTAAGTCTTGGAATGCAGATATGACTTCTAAGTCAACGTTGCTTTCTCTTTCTTTCCAAGGTAACAAATTATTTGGTTCTCAGTTAGATAAAAAAAATTTCAACTGTTACTGGGGGGAAGGGAGCCTTTTTGCCTCAGGACAAAAAAATCTAAAGGTAAATATAGGGCTGCTAATCGTTTTCGTTCCTTTCGTCAGAATAAGGAACAAAAGCCTGACCCTTCCCCTAAACGAACACTTTCCGTTTGGAAACCTTCTCCAGTCTGGAATAAATCCAAGTCTTTTAGAAAGTCAAAACCAGCTCCCAAATCCGCATGAAGGTGCGGCCCTCATTCCAGCTCAGCTGGTAGGGGGCAGGTTACGATTTTTCAAAGATATTTGGATCAATTCGATTCAAAGTCTTTGGATTCAGAACATTGTTTCACAAGGGTAAAGAATAGGTTACTTTCAAGGTAATACCGCCTGTGAGAAGATTTTTTTCTCTCACGCATTCCAGTAAACCCAGTAAAGGCTCAGGCGTTTCTGAAATGTGTTTCAGACCTAGAGTCGGCTGGGGTAATTGTGCCAGTTCCAGTTCTGGAACGTGGTCTGGGGTTTTACTCAAACCTGCTCATTGTACCAAAGAAGGAGAATTCCTTCAGACCAGTTCTGGATCTAAAAATATTGAATCGTTATGTAAGGATACCAACATTCAAAATGGTGACTATAAGGACTATTCTGCCTTTTGTTCAGCAAGGGCATTATATGTCTACAATAGACTTACAGGATGCATATCTTCATATTCCTATCCATCCAGATCACTATCAGTTTCTGAGATTCTCTTTTCTAGACAAGCATTACCAGTTTGTTGCTCTTCCGTTTGGCCTAGCAACAGCTCCAAGGATCTTTTCAAAGGCTCTCGGTGCCCTTCTCTCTGTAATCAGAGAACAGGGTATTGCGGTATTTCCTTATTTGGACGATATCTTGGTAGTTGCTCAGTATTTACATTCTGCAGAATCTCATATGAATCAACTTGTGTTGTTTCTTCAAAGACATGGTTGGAGGATCAATTTACCAAAGAGTTCCTTGATTCCTCAGACAAGGGTAACCTTTTTGGGTATCCAAATAGATTCAGTGTCCATGACTTTGTCTCTAACAGAAAAGAGACGTCTGAAATTAGTTTCAGCTTGTCGAAACCTTCAGTCTCAATCATTCCCTTCGATAGCTTTGTGCATGGAAATTCTAGGTCTCATGACTGCTGCATCGGACGTGATCCCTTTTGCTCATTTTCACATGAGACCTCTCCAGCTTTGTATGTTGAACCAATGGTGCAGGGATTATACAAAGATATCACAATTAATATCCTTAAATCCCAATGTTCGATCTTCTCTGACTTGGTGGTTGGATCACCATCGTTTAATTCAAGGGGCCTCTTTTGTTCGTCCAACCTGGACTGTGATCTCAACAGATGCGAGTCTTTCAGGTTGGGGAGCTGTATGGGGATCTCTGACAGCGCAAGGGGTTTGGAAATCTCAGGAGGCGAGATTACCAATCAACATTTTGGAACTCCGTGCGATTTTCAGAGCTCTTCAGTTCTGGCCTCTTCTGAAGAGAGAATCGTTTATTTGTTTTCAGACAGACAATGTCACAACCGTGGCATATGTTAATCATCAAGGGGGGACTCACAGTCCTCAGGCTATGAAAGAAGTATATCGGATACTTGCAGGGGCGGAATCCAGCTCCTGTCTAATTTCTGCGGTTCATATCCCAAGTATAGACAATTAGGAAGCGGATTATCTCAGTCGCCAGATGTTACATTCCAGGCGAATGGTCTCTTCACCCAGGTATTTATTCAGAT
The DNA here is from genome assembly GCF_027579735.1 of Bombina bombina. Classification (NCBI taxonomy): domain Eukaryota; kingdom Metazoa; phylum Chordata; class Amphibia; order Anura; family Bombinatoridae; genus Bombina; species Bombina bombina. The sequence goes on along the minus strand of NC_069501.1, from coordinate 1,143,529,424 downwards.
TGTTCAGATCTAGGGACTTCCAGAAATAGATCTGATGGCCTCTCATCTAAACAAGAAACTTCCCAGGTATCTGTCCAGATCCAGGGATCCTCAGGCGGAAGCGGTGGATGCGTTGTCACTTCCTTGGAATTATCAACCTGCTTATATCTTTCAGCCTCTAGTTCTTCTTCCAAAAGTGATTTCCAAAATCCTAATGGAGCGTTCATTTGTACTGCTGGTGGCTCCAGCATGGCCACACAGGTTTTGGTATGCGGATCTCGTTCGGATGGCCAGTTGCCAACCTTGGACACTTCCGTTAAGGCCAGACCTTCTATCTCAAGGCCCATTTTTCCATCAGGATCTCAAATCATTAAATTTGAAGGTATGAAGATTGAACGCTTAATACTTAGGGCTAGATTTATTAAAGCTGAGGCGTACAGGGGCGCGTATACGCGCCCCTGTACGCCTCAGCTCGCCTGTGGCGGGGCAAAAATACCCGCAGGTATTCGCCATTGCACACGAGCGCAATTTTACGCTCGCGTGCAATCCCGCCCCCTGCCTGCGCACAGCCAATCACGCGCAGGCAGGAGCTGTCAATCTCCTCGGTCTGACTAGACCGAGGAGATTGTATATAGCCACATTAGAGGTGGCGAAGAGGCTAAGGAAGCAGCGGTCTGGTGACCGCTGCTTGATAAATGGCGACGAGCAAGTTCTTGAGAGAACTTGCTGCCGTAGGGGCTTAATAAATCTAGCCCTTAGTCATAGAGGTTTCTCTAATTCAGTGATTAATACTATGTTACAGGCTCGTAAATCTGTGTCTAGAAAGACCTATTACCGAGTTTGGAAGACTTACATTTCTTGGTGTTCTTCACATAAATTCTCTTGGCATTCTTTTAGAATTCCTAGAATTTTACAGTTTCTTCAGGATGGTTTGGAAAAAGGTTTGTCTGCAAGTTCCTTGAAAGGACAAATCTCTGCTCTTTCTGTACTTTTTCACAGAAAGATTGCTAATCATCCCGATATTCATTGTTTTGTACAGGCTTTGGTTCGTATTAAGCCTGTCATTAAGTCAATTTCTCCTCCTTGGAGTCTTAATTTGGTTCTGAGGGCTTTACAGGCTCCTCCGTTTGAACCTATGCATTCTCTGGATATTAAATTACTTTCTTGGAAAGTTTTATTCCTTTTGGCCATCTCTTCTGCTAGAAGAGTTTCTGAGTTATCTGCTCTTTCTTGTGAATCTCCTTTTCTGATTTTTAATCAGAATAAGGCGGTGTTGCAGACTTCATTTAATTTTTTACCTAAAGTTGTGAATTCTAACAACATTAGTAGAGAAATTGTTGTCCCTTCTTTGTGTCCTAATCCTAAGAATTCTCTGGAGAGATCTTTACATTCTTTGGATGTAGTTAGAGCTTTGAAATATTATGTTGAAGCTACTAAAGATTTCAGGAAGACTTCTAGTCTATTTGTCATCTTTTCTGGTTCTAGGAAAGGTCAGAAGGCTTCTGCCATTTCTTTGGCTTCTTGATTAAAGTCTTTGATTCATCATGCTTATGTGGAGTCGGGTAAATCCCAGCCTCAAAGGATTACGGCTCATTCTACTAGGTCAGTTTCTACTTCCTGGACTTTTAAGAATGAAGCTTCTGTTGATCAGATTTGCAAAGCAGCAACTTGGTCTTCTTTGCATACTTTTACTAAATTCTACCATTTTGATGTTTTTTCTTCTTCTGAAGCAGTTTTTGGTAGAAAAGTACTTCAGGCAGCTGTTTCAGTTTGATTCTTCTGCTTATAATTTCAGTTTTTTTCATTTAAGATTAAAACTTTTTTATTTGGGTTATGGATTATTTTTTCAGCGGAATTGGCTGTCTTTATTTAATCCCTCCCTCTCTAGTGACTCTTGCGTGGAAGTTCCACATCTTGGGTATGTGCTATCCCATACGTCACTAGCTCATGGACTCTTGCCAATTACATGAAAGAAAGCATAATTTATGTAAGAACTTACCTGATAAATTAATTTCTTTCATATTGGCAAGAGTCCATGAGGCCCACCCTTTTTGTGGCGGTTATGATTTTTTTTGTATAAAGCACAATTATTCCAATTCCTTGTTTGATGCTTTCGCTCCTTTCTTATCACCCCACTTCTTGGCTATTCGTTAAACTGAATTGTGGGTGTGGTGAGGGGTGTTTTTGTAGGCATTTTGAGGTTTGGGAAACTTTGCCCCTCCTGGTAGGAATGTATATCCCATACGTCACTAGCTCATGGACTCTTGCCAATATGAAAGAAATGAATTTATCAGGTAAGTTCTTACATAAATTATGTTTTGTTCTCTAAAAAAAAAATCTAATAAGTGTAGGTGCACTTAATGTGAAAGAGGTAAATTATGGTTTAACAAAGATTTATCTTAAATCCTAGGTTTTGTTTTGTTGGACAATTGCCTGTTTATTTGTTGTCCACAGCAGAAATCCAGCAAATCAGTCCATTGTGTTGCACTCCAGCACTTTCCTTTACCACAATAACACACCACAATCGTTACTGACTTAAAAGGACATTAAACCGAAAATTTTTCTTTCATTATTCAGATAGAGAATAACATTTTTAAAAAGTTTTCAATTTACTTCTATTATCAAAAATGTTTCATTATCATGTTATTCTTTGTTAAAAAGATACCTAGGTAGGTAGCGTGCACATGCCTGAAGCACTACAGGACAGGAAATAGTGCTGACATATAGTGCTACTGCTAATGTATAGCATTGTCACAAAACCGATGCTATATAGTGCTGCAGACACGTGCACACTCTTGAGCTTACATTTCTGCTTTTCAAGAAGGATAATAAGAAAACGAAGAAAATATGATAATAGAAGTAAATTAGAAAGTTGTTTAAAATGTTATGTTCTATCTAAAACATGAAAGAAAAAAAATTGTGTTTTACGTCCCTTTAACAAGACCTGTATAGCCTCAGCACACTCCACACTCATTAACTCAGTGAGAATAAACCCATTAAAATCCGGACTGGATCCTGTATATTCAATCACCTTGATAATGGGGTGGAGAATTGGCCCATCTTTCTCTTTTGAATACTCCACCCCAGGGAACCCATAATACAACTAGACAAGTTAGTTTAACAGAGTCTTTCCCTGGGGCTGCCTGTATTACCCCTCATATCAGGGTAGTGAATATGTCCTAAATACACCCTATTCACAACTCTGCCTAGCACTTTTTCACATATCCTTCCCCCTGCTCAGACCTGGGGTGAGTGACCATGGGCATAAATAAATTAAGTCAGGACAGGCTATCAGCATTTCCATGCTTATCACCAGCCCTATGTTCAACAGCAGAATTCTAGGATTGCATGCTAAGAAACCACCTGGTCATCCTAGCATTCTTATCTTTATTTTGTCTCATCCACATTAAGGGGACATGATAAGTGATCAACTTGAATTTATGGCCCAAGAGATAATACAATAGAGACTCCAATTTCTCTTTTGAGTAGACAATTTCCTACTTAGAACACATGTTCTTTACCATGAATTTCCTGAGATAATACCGCTCCCAAACCAATTTTAGAAGCATTTGTCTGTACAACAAATACTTTTGAAAATTTTACTACTACAGCTTGTGTAAACAAAGCCTTCTTCAATTTCAAAAAGGCTTGTTCTCACTCTGAAGGCCACTCTGCCATCGATAGAGCTTTCGCCTTTAAGGCCAGCAATTGTAGCGAAGTCTGGGATTCACCTCCTATAGTACCCAATAAACCCCAAAAAGGTCCTTACTTGCTTCTTAATGAGGGGACGAGGCCAGTTTTGTATGGCTTCCACTTTTACTGTTTGAGGCTTTACCAAACCCCTACCAATTAAATAATCTATGATTTTGCCTCTTCTATACCTATTATACACCTAGAAGGATTAGCTGTTAGCCCAGCTAAGGGGATAGAATTTGAAACTGCTTGCACTTTGGGAAGATGTGAATGCCAATCTGCACAGTGAATGAATACATCATCTAAATATGCTGCAGCATAACGACTGTGGGATTTCAGAATTCTGTAAATTAATCTCTGTTTAGTAACAGGTGCCCCATATAGCCCAAATGGTAACACTTTATCTTGAAACAAACCCTCTGATGTAGAAAAAGGTGTCTTTTCCTTTGCTGGGTCAAGTCAGAGGTACCTGCGAATAGCCTTTAGTGAAGTCTAAAGTTATCAAATAGCTAGCTGTACCAGATCTCTCTCTGAGTTCCTCAACCCTGAGCATTGGATAAGCATCACATTTTGACACACTGTTTAATTTACAGTAGTCATTACTAAATCTTAATGGTACAAAAACAATAGGACTATTTCACTCACTTTGTGACTCCTCAATAATATTAAGTTCCAACATTTCCTTAATTTCAGCACTAATAGCTTCATTCCTTACTTAAGGGATTTTTTAAGGTTGATTCTTACACCCGGTTTATCATGTTTAAGTATATTGGTTCTACCTGGCACCACAGAAAGCACATCCTTATTCCTTCTAATAAAATTCCTAACTTCCTGTTTCTGATGGGGAGACAGCGTTTCTACAATATTCTAAGCAAGTATAGACAGCTCTTTTCCTAAAAAAGAGCAGAAACTGTCAGTTATCTGTGGCGCTAACAAAAGCTTAAAACCAACTAATATATGTCTCATGAAGGGTGTGATTATATAATATACTCTCTAGTACCAAGCACTTGCAGGGTTAAATAGTTTAATCATAAAAAATACATAAAGAAATGTCAGCACAATTAGAGAACACAAATCAATGCGGTTAAAAAATTGATACAATACATAAACACATTCACAAATTCATATGTCAATTCATACGATACATAAACAACTTAGGTTAAAAACATGAAATTACAAAATGTTTGGTTTAAAAACATCTGACTGGACTTAAGTGCTCATTGGTATTGCGAACTAAGGAAATGTGTAGCAAACACTTGTGCTCCGTAGAACAATTCGCCAAAATACCCAAATCAAATGGAAGTATTGAACAGCGAAGGGATTCACCGGAGGGTGTTTGTAGTCGTTCCTCTATCCAGATATATAAGAGACGGTGAGCTTGCCTCGCTCAGGTGCTTGTCTCCTTAGGATCACCGCAATCGGTGGTTTCAACTGTTCCGTCTGTGATTCAAACAGTAACTACGGATCACTGGAAAGGTCAAACTTAAGAGCAACGCGTTTCAGCTTTCAGCAGCCTTTCTCAAGCTGGTGTAACAGTAGTGTACATTTAAAAAAAACAACACTTTTTGACTGTGAAATAATAGCAGACTGCTAGTAACCAAGATGGCCGCCAATAAGGCAGATGGGGAGGGTTAGAGAGTTGTTTTGGGGGGGGGATCAGGGAGGTTGGGGGCTAAGGGGGGATGCTACACCACAGCATATGTAAATAAGCTTTAAAACATTTTTTAAAAATTTAAAAACCTTTTATTTTAGTAATGGCAGACTTTCTGCCAGTACTTAAGATGGCGGGACAATTGTGGGGTGGGGGAGGGAAGGGAGCTGTTTGGGAGGGATCAGGGGGTCTGATGTGTCAGGTGGGAGGCTGATCTCTACACTAAAGCTAAAATTAACCCTGCAAGCTCCCTACAAACTACCTAATTAACCCCTTCACTGCTAGCCATAATACACGTGTGATGCGCAGCAGCAATTAGTGGCCTTCTAATTACCAGAAAGCAATGCCAAAGTCATATATGTCTGCTATTTCTGAACAAAGGGGATCCCAGAGAAGCATTTACAACCATTTGTGCCTTAATTGCACAAGCTGTTTGTAAATAATTTCAGTGAGAAACCTAAAATTGCGAAAAAATTTAAGTTTTTTTTAAATTTGATCGCATTTGGCGGTGAAATGGTGTCATGAAATATACCAAAATGGGCCTAGATCAATACTTTGGGTTGTCTACTACACTACACTTAAGCTAAAATTAACTCTACAAGCTCCATACATGCTCCCTAATTAACCCCTTCACTGCTGGGCATAAAACACGTGTGGTGCGCAGTGGCATTTAGCAGCCTTCTAATTACCAAAAAGCAACGCCAAAGCCATATAAGTCTGCTATTTCTGAACAAAGGGGATCCCAGAGAAGCATTTACAACCATTTATGCCATAATTGCATAAGTTGTTTGTAAATAATTTCTGTGAGAAACCTAAAGTTTGTGAAAAAGTGAACAATTTTTTTTTATTTGATCGCATTTGGCGGTGAAATGGTGTCATTAAATATACCAAAATGGGCCTAGATCAATACTTTGGGTTGTCTACTACACTACACGTAAGCTAAAATTAACTCTACAAGCTGCCTACATGCTCCCTAATTAACCCCTTCACTGCTGGGCATAAAACACGTGTGGTGCGCAGTGGCATTTAGCAGCCTTCTAATTACCAAAAAGCAACGTCAAAGCCATATAAGTCTGCTATAATGGCATGTTTGGCACACAGTGTTGGGGCAAGGGTCCATCTGACCACTGATACCTGGTCTGCAAAGCATGGTCAGGGCAGGTATATCACCTACACTGCTCACTGTGAAGCGGGCGTAACCCTTACACGACCTGATCGAAACAACATCATAACTGATGTTTTAAAGCACGTTATTCCAAATAATTTAGGAATGTTCGGTGATTTATGCCCTTTATGGATTAAAACCAGACTCTGCATCAACTATGTAATTTTCCATGGGAGTTTTGCCATGGATCCCCTTCCGGCATGCCACAGTCCAGGTGTTAGTCCCCTTGAAACAACTTTTCCAACTTTTAAAATTCGCCTGCCTATTGAAGTCTATGGCGGTTTGCCCGGTTCGCGGGTTCGCGAATAGTTGTGGAAGTTCGCGTTCGCCGTTCGCTAACCCAAATTTTTATGTTCGCGACATCACTAGGAATAAGCTATTCTGTGAGGAAGCAACCTAATTCTAATTCTTGATTCAGTCCCTTAGGTGTTAGGGTCTTCATTTCGAAGATCCACTTACTCTCCAATTTTAAAAGGCTATTATGTATGTCAGTGCCACTCCAATTTTTTTTAACTTTTGCTATACCTGTATACCTTAAACATTTCTCATTGGCATTATTACAACTGAAAAAATGTTTAGGTATAGGGAGATCCTTATTTCTCTCCTGATCATAGTTTTCGATAGATAAGATATGCTCCCTAATTCTGTCTCTTAGGGGGTCTTTCTGATTCACCTATGTATTGTAGGCCACACCTACATTCTAGGAGGTATACCACATTCTTATCACAGCATCTTATTTGTTGTTTTATTCTATACTTTTTGCCTGTTACGTTAGATTTTATCTCTTTCTTTTTTTTCTGCATGTTTACATGCTTTACATGTAAGGCATGGGAAGAAACCATTGATTGCCTTACCCATAAGGTCTTGATCTCTATTTGTTTTCTTTTTTATTTCATTTGGTGCCAAAATTGATTTAAGATTTTGGGAGCTTTTATATATTATACTTGGGTATTTTGGTAATAGGTCTCCTATTCTATCATCGCTTTTAAGTATTGCCCAATGCTTCCTAATAATTTTCTCAATTATATGGCTATTTTGACTATATTTTGTGATGAAGGGGATAAATAATTCATTATCATCTTTATTTTTACTTTTTATAGGTCTCTTTGTCATCAGATCTTTTCTATCCCGAGCCCTTACATCCTCTTTAATAGCTGCAATTTTTGTTTCTTCATACCCTCTTGCTTCAAATTTTTCTTTCAAAATATCTGCTTGAATATCATAATACATATTGTTGTTACAGTTTTTTATAATCCGTAATAGTTGCCCCTTTGGTTTATTTTCCTTCCACTTTTTGTGGTGACAACTCGTTTGATGGATATAATTATTAGCATCAACTATTTTAAAATGCGTTTTTGTGTTGATGACATTATCTGTTATATAAATCTCCAAATCTAAGAAATTGTTTCTTTCTTTGTTTAGTTCACTAGTAAATTTTAAATTTATTTCATTGGTGTTCATTTCAGACAGAAAACTCTCAAAATAATTTTTTGTTCCTTTCCAAACTAGTATAATATCGTCGATATATCGCTTGTAGAGGACCAGATTTGCCGCAAGTATGCTATTTTCGAGAAAATCTCTACCCCATAACCCCATAAAGAGATTAGCAGAACTTGGGGCAAATCTGGTCCCCATCGCAGTACCACATTTTTGCAGATAAAATTGGTTGTTATAAGAAAAATAATTGTGAGATAGTATAAAATTTATACATTCTAAGATAAAGGATTTCTGTAAGGGTTTTAAAGTGTCATCTTTATCTAAAAAGAATTGAGATGCTTTTAACCCATCCTTATGGGAGATACAGGTATACAGTGAAGCAACATTGCATGTTGCAAACCAGAAATTTTCCTCCCAAACAATGTTTTCTAATAATTTTAAAATTTCCGTGGAATCTTTTAAAAAAGAGGCAATTCCCTCACGTATTTCTGCAAGAAGATGTCAATATACTCAGAGACATTAGAAGTTATTGAATTAATCCCTGATATTATTGTTCTCCCTTGTGGGGAGACTAGGGATTTATGAATCTTCGGTAAACAGTATAGTAGAGGAATTTGGGGATTTTTTAGAAATAGATACTCTTTCTCTTTTTTATTTAATATTCCTTCTTCACTAGCCTTATCTAGAAGGTTTCCTAATTGTGTATTAAAATGTACTGTAGGATTATTTGGAAGTGTTTAAGTCCCCTAGGATGTTCTCACACATTTTCTTCTAGCTCTCTAATGAATTTTAATTGTTTTTTGCTACGATTATTATGTACTTTTTCAATTTTGTCATCTTTTATATTTTCTATATCTCCAGTAATCAGTTTTTCAAATGTCTCTATAGCATATCCTTTGTCATATCTTGGATAAAAGCTAGATTTCTTTTTTAAATTTGAATGGATATAACCATGTGTGTCTGCTAGACTTTATTGTGCTTTCTTTTCAATCTCAGTTTTGGCAAACCATCTTTTTACAAATACATTTTTTTCAGCCATACTGCAGCTGCAGTATAGGAAAAGAGCTGTCTATACTTGCTTAGACTATTGTAGATTTGGGTATAGGAGAAATCCCAATTATTCTGTTGGTTTTACCAATTATATCTGCTAGCGCAGTTTAATTCCCTGTTCTTCCTGCTATATTGTTTTTTCTCCTTTTTGAACTGCAGCTGCAGTATGGCTGAAAAAAAATTATTTTATTACCGCAAAGATCTATATAAAGCTATGAACACCCTTTTTTCAAGAGAAGTAATTGTGACAAAAGAGAATTTAGAATCTGTTTTTGATTTAATTAAAAAATTAGAAAGCAAACTTTTCTGAATACATATTTCTAGATAAATATTTGGAGGTTAAGAGAGTCCCAAGAGGGTTAAGAATCAAAAAGGAGTGTGCATTTAATATTGAAGACCCTGAGTTTAAAGTAAAATGGAGCAATATCTTAGAAGAAGCATCATTTAATTTAATGAAGTTAATTAAAGAATATAGAAACCAAATTTTAAAAACATTAGAAGCAGAAATCAGAGATTTGGAAGAAAAACTACAAGAATTCAATGAGTTGGAGGAGTATAAAAAGAAAGAAAAGGAAATTAAAAAAACTAATGGAATCCACTAAGGAGGAATTGTTAAAGTGAAAATAGCAAAATTTAATAGGGATAAAGAGGATTATCTAACACATTTGGAAAATCCAGAAGACAATAAGTATATTTCACGTAGATGGAGGAGTGTAAGAAAAGAAAATAATAAGGAGGTTCCAGTTACTTATCAACAGAGAACTGATTACAATATTCAGCATAATAATGTAAGATTTTCTAACAATTATAGAAACTATACCCATGATCAAAGAGAATATAGAGATACAAGATCAAACACCTCCTATTACAGGCCGACTAGGGGATTTGTCCCTTATCATTAACGGAGATACTCTCATAATAACAAGGGTACTCCCTCAAATTATCACAATAGATATCATTGCAGTAGAATGGAAGGATTGAAAAATAATACAACACCTAACAATGATTGGAGAAATCATAATAATTATCATACAAACCAGCATCAAAATAGAAATAGGAATATAGGAATAGTATTAGAAAACAGATATGAACCATTAAGATATATGAAAGAGCTTAGATGTGATTCTCCTAGGCCAAGCACCTCTATTCAAATGGTAAATGATAATCTAAATAGAAACGATAAGAGTAACAAAAATCAGCATTTTTTAGTGATAGGCCAAAGGCAAACACAAGAAAGCCTATTACCACAAAGAAACTTATGAAAAAGAGCCTATTACCACAATGAAACTTATGAAAAAGACGGGCATCAGGAAAGAGAGGAGGAGCAAAACGGACACAAAAAAATAAGAAAATTGGGATTAAATAAACATAACAGGATTTTTAATCTAAGTAAATTCCAATTAGACAAAACTCATGAAGATATTTTAATTAAAGGCTTGACATTTGCCCCCACTAGTAAATTAAATAAATTTGGTACGTATATAGATGCCCATAAATTTATTAAAAGACTGACGGTAAAAAGAAGGTTTGCCAAAACTGAGATTGAAAAGAAAGCACAATCAAGTCTAGCCGACACACATGGTTATATCCATTCAAATTTAAAAAAGAAATCTAGCTTTTATCCAAGATATGACAAAGGATATGCTATAGAGACATTTGAAAAACTGATTACTGGAGATATAGAAAATATAAAAGATGACAAAATTGAAAAGTACATAATAAGAACATAATAATCTTAGCAAAAAACAATTAAAAGTCATTAGAGAGCTAGAAGAAAATGGAAATATAGTGTTGAAGCTAGCTGATAAGGGTGGGGGAATAGTTGTTCTGAACTCTGAAGATTACAACAAAATGTGTGAGAACATCATCCTAGGGGACTTAAACACTTATTGTAAGATCCCAAATAATCCTACAGTACATTTTAATACACAATTAGGAAACCTTCTAGATAAGGCTAGTGAAGAAGGAATATTAAATAAAAAAGAGAGAGAGTATCTATTTCTAAAAAATCCCAAAATTCCTCTACTATACTGTCTACCGAAGATTCATAAATCCCTGGTCTCCCTACAAGGGAGACCAATAATATCAGGGATTAATTCAATAACTTCTAATGTCTCTGAGTATATTGACATCTTCTTGCAGAAATACGTTAGGGAATTGTCCTCTTTTTTAAAAGATTCCACAGAAATTTTAAAATTATTAGAAAACATTGTTTGGGAGGAAAATTTCTGGTTTGCAACATGCGATGTTGCTTCATTGTATACCTGTATCTCCCATAAGGATGGGTTAAAAGCATTTCAATTCTTTTTAGATAAAGATGACACTTTAAAACCGTTACAGAAATCCTTTATCTTAGAATGTATACATTTTATACTATCCCACAATTATTTTTCTTATAACAACCAATTTTATCTGCAAAAATGTGGTACTGCGATGGGGACCAGATTTGTCCCAAGTTATGCAAATCTCTTTATGGGGTTATGGGAGAGAAATTTTCTCGAAAATGGCATACTTGCGACAAATCTGGTCCTCTACAAGCGCTATATCGACGATATTATACTAGTTTGGAAAGGAACAAAAAATGATTTTGAGAATTTTCTGTCTGAAATGAACACCAATTAAATAAATTTAAAATTTACTAGTGAACTAAACAAAGAAAGAATCAATTTAATAGATTTGGAGATTTATATAACAGATAATGTCATCAACACGAAAAATGCATTTTAAAACAGTTGATGCTAATAATTATATCCATCAAACGACTTGTCACCACAAAAAGTGGAAGGAAAATATACCAAAGGGCCACTATTACGGATTAGAAAAAACTGTAGCAACGATATGGATTACAATATTCAAGCAGATATTTTGAAAGAAAAATTTGTAGCAAGAGGGTATGAAAAAACAAAAATTGCAGCTATTAAAGAGGATGTAAGGGCTTGGGATAGAAAAGATCTCATGACAAAGAGATATATAAAAAGTAAAAAAATTATGATAATGAATTATTTATCCCCTTCATCACAAAATATAGTCAAAATAGTTTTATAATTGAGAAAATTATTAGGAAGCATTGGGCAATACTTAAAAGTGATGATAGAATAGGAGACCTATTACCAAAATACCCAAGTATAGTATATAAAAGCTCCCAAAATCTGAAATCAATTTTGGCACCAACTGAAATAAAAAAGAAAACAAATAGAGATCAAGACTTTATGGGTAAAGCAATCAATGTTTTCTTCACGTGCCTTACATTTAAAGCATGTAAACATGCAGAAAAAAGAAATAGATAAAATATAACGTAACAGGCAAAAAGCATAAAATAAAACAACAAATAAGATGCTGTTATAAGAATGTGGTATACCTCCTAGAATGTAGGTGTGGCCTACAATACATAGGTGAATCAGAAAGACCCCTAAGAGACAGAATTAGGGAGCATATCTTATCTATCGAAAACTATGATCAGGAGAGAAATAAGGATCTCCCTATACCTAAACATTTTTTCAATTGTAATAATGCCAATGAGAAATGTTTAAGGTATACAGGTATAGCAAAAGTTCAAAAAAAATGGAGAGGCACTGACATACATAATAGCCTTTTAAAATTGGAGAGTAAGTGGATCTTCGAAATGAAAACCCTAACACCTAAGGGACTGAATCAAGAATTAGAATTAGGTTGCTTCCTCATAGAATAGCTTATTCCCCTTGGTAATTTAATTTAATTGGTTCTAACATAAATTCATCCCAACAAATAATAGAATAAATTAAAATGTTTTATGAGTTAAAATACAAAAAAAAAATGTTTTGGGTACAAATTTTATACAACTGTTCAGCCTTAAGGAACTAATTTTTATAAGATGTGATTAATATTTATTTGAGTCTCTAACTGTATGTAGATTGTGAGCTTATGTCCGTAGCTAAATATATATGGGTTAATAATAATAGTATTAATATTTTTAATTTAAATATTAATATTTTTATTTTAATTATGCTAACCATCATTTTAACATAATTTAAATATATGTATCTTTAAAAATTAACATCTTAAATTATGACACTAAATATCATTTGTCAGAAGTAAACCACGCTGGCCAGTATTTCCTAATTATATTGATAACACTTATATATGCATCTGGCCCTTTAAAGTATGTTTATTTTACCCCTATCTTAAGCACTAATGGACAATGGCAAGATAGAGCTTGAGAAAGGCTGCTGAAAGTCGAAACGCGTTGCCCCTAAGTTTGACCTTTTCAGTGATCCGTAGTTACTGTTTGAATCACAGACGGAACAGTTGAAACCGCCGATTGCGGTGATCCTAAGGAGACAAGCACCAGAGCCAGGCAAGCTCACCGTCTCTTATATATCTGGATAGAGGAACGACTCCAAACACCCTCCGGTGAATCCCTTTGCTGTTCAATTTTTCCTGGAGACTGTTTTCATTTGATTTGGGTATTTTGGCGAATTGTTCTAAGGAGCACAAGTGTTTGCTACACATTTCCTTATTTCACAATACCCATGAGCACTTAAGTCCTGTCAGATGTTTTTAAACCAAATATTTTGTAATTTCATGTTTTTAACCTAAATTGTTTATGTATCGTATGAATTGGCATATGAATTTGTAAATGTGTTTATGTTTTGTATCAATTTTTTAACCGCATTGATTTGTGTTCTCTAATTATGCTGACATTTTTTATGTATTTTTTATGATTAAACTATTTAACCCTGCAAGTGCTTGGTACTAGAGAGTATATTATATAATCACACCCTTCATAAGCCATATATTAGTTGGGTTTTAAGCTTTTGTTAGTGCCACAGATAACTGAAGGTTTCTGCTCCTTTTTAGGAAAAGAGCTGTCTATACTTGCTTAGACTATTGTAGATTTGGGAATAGGAGAAATCCCAATTAATCTGTTGGTTTGACCAATTATATCTGCTAGCGCAGTTTAATTCCCTGTTCTTCCTGTTTCTACAATATTCACCTAAGAATCTTTAACCAGATTACCAGTAACTGCTGTAGTGTTTAAAATCTCTCTGCCCTTCAAAGGCTTTAGCAGGTTAATATGATATATCTGCTCTGGTTCTTCAAAGGCTTCAGCAGGTTAATATGATATATCTGCTCTGGTTTCCTTCTGTTCAATAATCTCATATGGGCCATGGCATGAAGCAAGGAACTTTTTTATCTACTGTAGAAACAAGAACCAACACACTGTCTCCTGGGTGATGTGACGGATACCCCGGCTACCCCGACAGGATAGCTCCGCCAAACGGGTCCTGCTTCCTCCCTGCCGACTGCAGCTATGTAGCTGGCAAGTGACCACAGCCTGTAGCCACCCCTGATGTCCCACCCTGTGGCAGACTCCAGCTACCCCGACTGGGTAGCTCTGCCAGAGGGTCCTTCCTTTGCCTGGAACAGGCTGCTATGTAGCCCAGGAAAGTGATTCTAGCAGGAGCCCACCTAAATGACTAGACAGACTAGCATTCAGGTGAAATAACTTGATTTTATTGAAAACACACACATCTTTTATACACACAACTCATCTTGATAAGACGCTGAACAATGCCCCAATTTTCCCACCATTCCTTCCCCTCCAGACAGGCTGGCACCTCCATAGAAGCCACAGTCCCAGGACACAGGGGTGGCGGTTTCGGGGTGATCCCGGTGGAGCGGCGGCACTGGAGCGGGTGTCATTTTAAAGCTCTCGGTCCCCAGATGCCACAGTCCAAAAATCAGCATGATTCGTTTCTGGGGACCGGAATTAGTCCATTGAAGTTATGGGGATAGGGGTGTCCAAAACCCCTGCTTCCCAAAGGAGCTGCCCTCCGGTAATTCCCCCACCTCTTGTCCTCCCTCGGGGCTACTAATCCCCAAAAGAGCGGAGCTCTGGGGCACATGGTTGCTGGAGCAACCAGGGGTAAATTTAGCGGGTGTCCTGTGGCCGACCGGGAGTTCCAGGAGCCTGGCCAGCCTGAGAGGAGTTAGGCGGGTGTCCGTTGTGAGGCGCCCGACTGGGAGTTCCAGGAGCCCGGCAAGCCTAGGAGGGTTTTCCTGGTCACACACCAGCTCTTCACAAAACAAGCAAACAAAAGCTTCCAGAGATTGTGGTTGCTCTGAGGAGCCCAAAACCACTGAGAAACAACAGGGGTGAGGTTGTAGGAGGGTTGGGGGGTAGCCTTAGCTGTTTGGTATCTGTGACAGGTACCAAAGTCTAGCATTCCTGTTATAGCTAGTCTTCTGGGCCTCCTAGGCTTTATGCATATGTTCATTTGGTATGGGCAAGACAGCAGCCATTTTATGCTGTTTAAAATTCTAAATAATCCACAGTGGGAAATATATATATATATATATATATATATATATATATATATATATATATATATATATATATATATATATATATATATATATTCACATGTGCTAACCTGAGCGTGTTAGACATAAATTGCGAAACATGAATCCCAATACACATGTCTTACATTCCTATGTTCTTCACATATAAAAAAATGTCAGTTTTATTAATAAATACTGTATATATTTCTATTTATATCTGATAATGTTAATGTAAAATAGATATCTATTCCTATATATCCATAGGAATACATATACACATATACAGTCGTATGCAAAAGTTTAGGCACCCCTGACAATTTCCACGATTTTCATTTATAAATAATTGAGTGTTTAGAAATAATAAGAAATAAATAATTGGGTGTTTGAATCTGCAATTTAATTTTGATCTGTCAAATAACTGAAGGACACAGTAATATTTCAGTAGTGAAATGAGGTTTATTGAATTAACAGAAAATGTGCAATATGCATTAAACTGAAATTAGACAGGTGCATAAATTTGGGCACCCTTGTCATTTTGTTGATTTGAATACCTGTAACTACCTAGCACTGATAAATTGGAACACACAATTGGTTTGGTGAGCCCATTAAGCCTTGAACTTCATAGACAGGTGCATCCAATAATGAGAAAAGGTATTTAAGGTGGCCAAATGCAAGTTGTTGTTCTCTTTGACTCTCCTCTGAAGAGTGGCAACATGGGAGCCTCAAAACAACCCTCAAATGACTTGAAAACAAAGATTGTTAAACATTATGGTTTAGGGGAAGGCTACAAAAAGCTATCGCAGAGATTTAAGCTATCAGTGTCCACTATGAGGAACATAGTGAGGAAATGGAAGACCAGAGGTACAGTTCTTGTTAAGGCCAGAAGTAAAATATCGGAGAGGCAAAAGCAAAGGATGGTGAGAATGGTCAAAAACAGCCCACAGACCACCTCCAAAGACCTACAACATCATCTTGCTGCAGATGGTGTCACTGTGCATTGTTCAACAATTCAGCGTATTGGAGAGCGATGCGGAAGAAGCCTTTTCTGCACACACGCCACAAACAGAATCACTTAAGGTATGCAAACGCACATTTGGACAAGCCAGCTTCATTTTGGAAGAAGGTGCTGTGGACTGATTAAACAAAGATTGAGTTATTTAGTGATAACAAGGGGCATTATGCATGGCGGCAAAAGAACACAGTGTTCCAAGACAAACACTTGCTAGCCACAGTAAAATTTGATGGATGTTCCATCATGCTGTGGGGCTCTGTGGCCAGTGCCGGTACTGGGAATGTTGTTAAAGTTGAGGGTTGCATGTATTCCACTCAATATCGGCAGATACTTGAGAATAATTTTGAGGAATCAGTCACAAAGTTGAAGTTATGCCGGAGTTGGATATTTCAACAAGACGACTCAAAACACTGCTCAAAATCTACTCTGGCATTTATGCAGGGTAACAAGTACAATGTTCTGGAATGGCCATCCCGGTCCCCTGACCTGAATATCATTGAAAATCTGTGGGGTGATTTGAAGCGGGCTGTCCATGATCCGCAACCATAAAACCTAACTGAACTGGAAATGTTTTGCAAGGTGGAATGGTCCAAAATACCTTCATCTAGAATCCAGACACTCATTACAGGCTATAGGAAGCGTCTAGAGGTTGTTATTTCTGCTAAAGGAGGCTCTACTAAATATTGATGCAATATTTCTGTTGGGGTGCCCAAATTTATGCACCTGTCTAATTTTCATTTTGATGCATAGTGCACATTTTCTGTTAATCCAATAAACATCATTTCACTACTGAAATATTACTGTGTCCTTAAGTTATTTGATAGATCAAAATGAAATTGCTGATCCAAACATCCAATTATTTAAATGAAAATCATGAAAATTGTCAGGGGTGCCTAAACTTTTGCATACAACTGTGTGTGTGTGTGTATATATATATATATATGCGAACACAAGTATGTATTTACAATAAATATAACATATTCCTGTAAGTGAAGAACATTGGAATGTTAAATATGTACAGTAAATATACAGTAAAACACATAAATATATATGTACACACATATATACAAATATATATGCATACATACACATATTTAGACATGTCTATGTATGTATATAGTCACATCAAATCAGTGTTAGTAAGAAAAGACTTGAAGACATTGTTTCTTAAGTGTCCGAGTGAACGTTCCGTTGTCTTCCCAGAAAAGAAATAGGCTGAGAGATTAGGACATCAGCAATGGGACTACAGTACTCAGATTATTAAATAAATGCAGAAAAGTGTTCACCTCCGGTGGTACAAAGAGAGCAAAACAGTCCACAATAGAGGCACTCTGCAATTCCGAAGATTGTAACAACATACCTTTATTGATTCCTGGTTAGAAAGTGACAATCACATGGAAAAGACATATACCAAATAGCGTGGGTTCAAACAGTGAGTGACATCATTTGATGTGTTTCACGCCGGATTTGTGCTTTTTAAAAAATAGGTGGCTGTTGTTACTACTCATTACTATATACTACAATTCAAGGAGTAGCTACCACCCCTAATTAGTGACGTGCATATCACTTGATACAAGTGATAATAGTGATATTTCTACACAATTTGTTTCAATGTCATAAAAAACTTCGCAACATTGAACAATTAGAACATTAGAAATAAATGTTACAGAATCTCATATATATATATATATATATATATATATATATATATATATATATAAATATTTGTTACTATGAGGTGTGTGGAGTGTATCATGTGTTTCTTCCTTTTCCACTAACTTCCATCTCACACTGGCCCAGATTACAAATTGTGCGGTATGGCTTAACAGCAAAAAAAATGGCCTTTGAGTGGGGAATGGTCAGCTACTTGGTATTACAAGTTGCGCGGTATAGCTGTACCACAAACGTTATGGCCTATACCGCACAATCCATTCTGCATTCAAAGACCTGTAGCTATGGAATTTGCAAAACAAAAAGGTTTCACAAAACCCATAAAAAATATGTTACAGAGTACACTACCATAAACTACACTATAACCCCTAATCCGCCATCCCCCAGCATCGCAAGTAATTAATAAACCTATTAACCCCTAATCCGCCATCCCCCTGTATCTCTAGCACCTAATTAACCTATTAACACCTCTAAACCGCTGTCCCCCTACATCGCGACAACCTAAATTAAACTATTAACCTAACACCCCTTAACTTTAAATTAAAGTTAGAATATAACTACTTTAAAATAAATACAAACTTATCTGTGAAAAAAATAAGCTTAAACTATAAATAAACTTAAAATTACTATTCAATTTTTTTTTATTTCCAAAAATAAAAAACCTAAAATATCAAAAAGTAAAAAAACCTAACATTACAAAAATTAAAAAAAAACCTAACATTACGAAAAATACAATACTCTAAAATTACACAAAATAAAAAAGCTAACATTACAGAAAATAAAAAACAAAATTATCCAAAATAAAAAAATCCCTAATCTACCCATTGCCCCGAAAAGGGCATTTGTATGGGCATTTCCCTTAAAAGGGCAACCAGCTCATTAAAAAAAACCTAATCTATAAAAAAAAAGCCACCCAAAAAAAAAAAAATACATATCACTAACACCAAAATAGGTACTCATCATTCCTGAAGAGCGGCGCTCCATCTTCCTCCCGGCGGACGAAGGTCTTCTTCCAGGTCGGGTCCATCTTCATCCAGCGCGGAACCATTTTCAATCTTCATCCCATCGGCATGGTCATCCATCCAACACGGAGGTCCTCTTCATGTGATCATGCGCCGCACACTGAAGCTTAAATGCAAGGTACCCCTTTTATATAGGGCTATCCTTGCATTCCTATTGGCTGAAATTTTCAAATCAGCCAATAGGATAAGAGCTGCTTACATCCTATTGGCTGATCTGATCAAAGTCAACTCAGCCAATAGGATGTAATCTCAATGATTTAAGGAAATTGTTAAATAACATAAATTAGGACAAAGTATTCTCTAATAAAATATACAGAGGATAAATGGATAACATTTAAAACTGTGTTAAATAAATGTACATATCAACACATAGCAGATGGTTCTAACAGTAAAATAAATAAATCCAAGCCAATGTGGCTAAATAAAAATGTGTTAAGAGAAATTAGGAAAAAACTTAGGGCATTTAAATTTTATATATATATATATATATATATATATATATATATATATATATATATATATATATATATATATATATATATATATATATATATATATATATATAAGAAAATAGTACAGACTCAACATTCCAAATATATAATGAATGTAAAAAAGCAATCAAATTAGCCAAACTTGAAAATTAAAGATCAATTACAAAGAATAAGTCAAACTATATAGTACATAAATGGCCAAAAAATCTAAGAAGGACAATATATGTACATTAAAATGTGTGAAGGGTAGCATGGTTAACAGTGACAGGGAGAAGGCTGTGGTACTAAACCAGTTTTTTTTCTTAAGTATACACAAGACATACAAGCCCATACCATTAACTTGTTTATCACTAGAGGATATCGGGGGGGGGGGGGGGACAGGATAATAAGGTAAATAAAACCCCAGGCTCAGATGGAATACACCCAAGGGTTTTACCTGAACTTAGCACTGTTATAGCCTAACCTCTACTTTTAATTTTTCAACACTCATTATTATAAGGCATAGTACCCCAGGATTGTCGTAAAGCTGATTTGGTGCCTCTTTTTAAAAAGGGAAGCAGGGCTGATCCAGGAAGCTATGATATATTGATGAGTATATTTATGTAAACAAAATTATTAGGTTTTATGAGAAATGGATCATGTCAAAGTAATCTAATTAGAATCTATGAGGAAGTGTCTAGAGGTTGTTATTTCTGCTAAAGGAGGCTCTACTAAATATTGATGCAATATTTCTGTTGGGGTGCCCAAATTTATGCACCTGTCTAATTTTCATTTTGATGCATAGTGCACATTTTCTGTTAATCCAATAAACATCATTTCACTACTGAAATATTACTGTGTCCTTAAGTTATTTGATAGATCAAAATGAAATTGCTGATCCAAACATCCAATTATTTAAATGAAAATCATGAAAATTGTCAGGGGTGCCTAAACTTTTGCATACAACTGTGTGTGTGTGTGTATATATATATATATATGCGAACACAAGTATGTATTTACAATAAATATAACATATTCCTGTAAGTGAAGAACATTGGAATGTTAAATATGTACAGTAAATATACAGTAAAACACATAAATATATATGTACACACATATATACAAATATATATGCATACATACACATATTTAGACATGTCTATGTATGTATATAGTCACATCAAATCAGTGTTAGTAAGAAAAGGCTTGAAGACATTGTTTCTTAAGTGTCCGAGTGAACGTTCCGTTGTCTTCCCAGAAAAGAAATAGGCTGAGAGATTAGGACATCAGCAATGGGACTACAGTACTCAGATTATTAAATAAATGCAGAAAAGTGTTCACCTCCGGTGGTACAAAGAGAGCAAAACAGTCCACAATAGAGGCACTCTGCAATTCCGAAGATTGTAACAACATACCTTTATTGATTCCTGGTTAGAAAGTGACAATCACATGGAAAAGACATATACCAAATAGCGTGGGTTCAAACAGTGAGTGACATCATTTGATGTGTTTCACGCCGGATTTGTGCTTTTTAAAAAATAGGTGGCTGTTGTTACTACTCATTACTATATACTACAATTCAAGGAGTAGCTACCACCCCTAATTAGTGACGTGCATATCACTTGATACAAGTGATAATAGTGATATTTCTACACAATTTGTTTCAATGTCATAAAAAACTTCGCAACATTGAACAATTAGAACATTAGAAATAAATGTTACAGAATCTCATATATATATATATATATATATATATATATATATATTTGTTACTATGAGGTGTGTGGAGTGTATCATGTGTTTCTTCCTTTTCCACTAACTTCCATCTCACACTGGCCCAGATTACAAATTGTGCGGTATGGCTTAACAGCAAAAAAAATGGCCTTTGAGTGTGGAATGGTCAGCTACTTGGTATTACAAGTTGCGCGGTATAGCTGTACCACAAACGTTATGGCCTATACCGCACAATCCATTCTGCATTCAAAGACCTGTAGCTATGGAATTTGCAAAACAAAAAGGTTTCACAAAACCCATAAAAAATATGTTACAGAGTACACTACCATAAACTACACTATAACCCCTAATCCGCCATCCCCCAGCATCGCAAGTAATTAATAAACCTATTAACCCCTAATCCGCCATCCCCCTGTATCTCTAGCACCTAATTAACCTATTAACACCTCTAAACCGCTGTCCCCCTACATCGCGACAACCTAAATTAAACTATTAACCTAACACCCCTTAACTTTAAATTAAAGTTAGAATATAACTACTTTAAAATAAATACAAACTTATCTGTGAAAAAAATAAGCTTAAACTATAAATAAACTTAAAATTACTATTCAATTTTTTTTTATTTCCAAAAATAAAAAACCTAAAATATCAAAAAGTAAAAAAACCTAACATTACAAAAATTAAAAAAAAACCTAACATTACGAAAAATACAATACTCTAAAATTACACAAAATAAAAAAGCTAACATTACAGAAAATAAAAAACAAAATTATCCAAAATAAAAAAATCCCTAATCTACCCATTGCCCCGAAAAGGGCATTTGTATGGGCATTTCCCTTAAAAGGGCAACCAGCTCATTAAAAAAAACCTAATCTATAAAAAAAAAGCCACCCAAAAAAAAAAAAATACATATCACTAACACCAAAATAGGTACTCATCATTCCTGAAGAGCGGCGCTCCATCTTCCTCCCGGCGGACGAAGGTCTTCTTCCAGGTCGGGTCCATCTTCATCCAGCGCGGAACCATTTTCAATCTTCATCCCATCGGCATGGTCATCCATCCAACACGGAGGTCCTCTTCATGTGATCATGCGCCGCACACTGAAGCTTAAATGCAAGGTACCCCTTTTATATAGGGCTATCCTTGCATTCCTATTGGCTGAAATTTTCAAATCAGCCAATAGGATAAGAGCTGCTTACATCCTATTGGCTGATCTGATCAAAGTCAACTCAGCCAATAGGATGTAATCTCAATGATTTAAGGAAATTGTTAAATAACATAAATTAGGACAAAGTATTCTATAATAAAATATACAGAGGATAAATGGATAACATTTAAAACTGTGTTAAATAAATGTACATATCAACACATAGCAGATGGTTCTAACAGTAAAATAAATAAATCCAAGCCAATGTGGCTAAATAAAAATGTGTTAAGAGAAATTAGGAAAAAACTTAGGGCATTTAAATTTTATATATATATATATATATATATATATATATATATATATATATATATATATATAAGAAAATAGTACAGACTCAACATTCCAAATATATAATGAATGTAAAAAAGCAATCAAATTAGCCAAACTTGAAAATTAAAGATCAATTACAAAGAATAAGTCAAACTATATAGTACATAAATGGCCAAAAAATCTAAGAAGGACAATATATGTACATTAAAATGTGTGAAGGGTAGCATGGTTAACAGTGACAGGGAGAAGGCTGTGGTACTAAACCAGTTTTTTTTCTTAAGTATACACAAGACATACAAGCCCATACCATTAACTTGTTTATCACTAGAGGATATCGGGGGGGGGGGGGGGGACAGGATAATAAGGTAAATAAAACCCCAGGCTCAGATGGAATACACCCAAGGGTTTTACCTGAACTTAGCACTGTTATAGCCTAACCTCTACTTTTAATTTTTCAACACTCATTATTATAAGGCATAGTACCCCAGGATTGTCGTAAAGCTGATTTGGTGCCTCTTTTTAAAAAGGGAAGCAGGGCTGATCCAGGAAGCTATGATATATTGATGAGTATATTTATGTAAACAAAATTATTAGGTTTTATGAGAAATGGATCATGTCAAAGTAATCTAATTAGAATCTATGAGGAAGTGTCTAGAGGTTGTTATTTCTGCTAAAGGAGGCTCTACTAAATATTGATGCAATATTTCTGTTGGGGTGCCCAAATTTATGCACCTGTCTAATTTTCATTTTGATGCATAGTGCACATTTTCTGTTAATCCAATAAACATCATTTCACTACTGAAATATTACTGTGTCCTTAAGTTATTTGATAGATCAAAATGAAATTGCTGATCCAAACATCCAATTATTTAAATGAAAATCATGAAAATTGTCAGGGGTGCCTAAACTTTTGCATACAACTGTGTGTGTGTGTGTATATATATATATATATGCGAACACAAGTATGTATTTACAATAAATATAACATATTCCTGTAAGTGAAGAACATTGGAATGTTAAATATGTACAGTAAATATACAGTAAAACACATAAATATATATGTACACACATATATACAAATATATATGCATACATACACATATTTAGACATGTCTATGTATGTATATAGTCACATCAAATCAGTGTTAGTAAGAAAAGGCTTGAAGACATTGTTTCTTAAGTGTCCGAGTGAACGTTCCGTTGTCTTCCCAGAAAAGAAATAGGCTGAGAGATTAGGACATCAGCAATGGGACTACAGTACTCAGATTATTAAATAAATGCAGAAAAGTGTTCACCTCCGGTGGTACAAAGAGAGCAAAACAGTCCACAATAGAGGCACTCTGCAATTCCGAAGATTGTAACAACATACCTTTATTGATTCCTGGTTAGAAAGTGACAATCACATGGAAAAGACATATACCAAATAGCGTGGGTTCAAACAGTGAGTGACATCATTTGATGTGTTTCACGCCGGATTTGTGCTTTTTAAAAAATAGGTGGCTGTTGTTACTACTCATTACTATATACTACAATTCAAGGAGTAGCTACCACCCCTAATTAGTGACGTGCATATCACTTGATACAAGTGATAATAGTGATATTTCTACACAATTTGTTTCAATGTCATAAAAAACTTCGCAACATTGAACAATTAGAACATTAGAAATAAATGTTACAGAATCTCATATATATATATATATATATATATATATATATATATTTGTTACTATGAGGTGTGTGGAGTGTATCATGTGTTTCTTCCTTTTCCACTAACTTCCATCTCACACTGGCCCAGATTACAAATTGTGCGGTATGGCTTAACAGCAAAAAAAAATGGCCTTTGAGTGGGGAATGGTCAGCTACTTGGTATTACAAGTTGCGCGGTATAGCTGTACCACAAACGTTATGGCCTATACCGCACAATCCATTCTGCATTCAAAGACCTGTAGCTATGGAATTTGCAAAACAAAAAGGTTTCACAAAACCCATAAAAAATATGTTACAGAGTACACTACCATAAACTACACTATAACCCCTAATCCGCCATCCCCCAGCATCGCAAGTAATTAATAAACCTATTAACCCCTAATCCGCCATCCCCCTGTATCTCTAGCACCTAATTAACCTATTAACACCTCTAAACCGCTGTCCCCCTACATCGCGACAACCTAAATTAAACTATTAACCTAACACCCCTTAACTTTAAATTAAAGTTAGAATATAACTACTTTAAAATAAATACAAACTTATCTGTGAAAAAAATAAGCTTAAACTATAAATAAACTTAAAATTACTATTCAATTTTTTTTTATTTCCAAAAATAAAAAACCTAAAATATCAAAAAGTAAAAAAACCTAACATTACAAAAATTAAAAAAAAAACTAACATTACGAAAAATGCAATACTCTAAAATTACACAAAATAAAAAAGCTAACATTACAGAAAATAAAAAACAAAATTATCCAAAATAAAAAAATCCCTAATCTACCCATTGCCCCGAAAAGGGCATTTGTATGGGCATTTCCCTTAAAAGGGCAACCAGCTCATTAAAAAAAACCTAATCTATAAAAAAAAAGCCACCCAAAAAAAAAAAAATACATATCACTAACACCAAAATAGGTACTCATCATTCCTGAAGAGCGGCGCTCCATCTTCCTCCCGGCGGACGAAGGTCTTCTTCCAGGTCGGGTCCATCTTCATCCAGCGCGGAACCATTTTCAATCTTCATCCCATCGGCATGGTCATCCATCCAACACGGAGGTCCTCTTCATGTGATCATGCGCCGCACACTGAAGCTTAAATGCAAGGTACCCCTTTTATATAGGGCTATCCTTGCATTCCTATTGGCTGAAATTTTCAAATCAGCCAATAGGATAAGAGCTGCTTACATCCTATTGGCTGATCTGATCAAAGTCAACTCAGCCAATAGGATGTAATCTCAATGATTTAAGGAAATTGTTAAATAACATAAATTAGGACAAAGTATTCTATAATAAAATATACAGAGGATAAATGGATAACATTTAAAACTGTGTTAAATAAATGTACATATCAACACATAGCAGATGGTTCTAACAGTAAAATAAATAAATCCAAGCCAATGTGGCTAAATAAAAATGTGTTAAGAGAAATTAGGAAAAAACTTAGGGCATTTAAATTTTATATATATATATATATATATATATATATATATATATATATATATATATATATATATATATATATATATATATATATATAAGAAAATAGTACAGACTCAACATTCCAAATATATAATGAATGTAAAAAAGCAATCAAATTAGCCAAACTTGAAAATTAAAGATCAATTACAAAGAATAAGTCAAACTATATAGTACATAAATGGCCAAAAAATCTAAGAAGGACAATATATGTACATTAAAATGTGTGAAGGGTAGCATGGTTAACAGTGACAGGGAGAAGGCTGTGGTACTAAACCAGTTTTTTTTCTTAAGTATACACAAGACATACAAGCCCATACCATTAACTTGTTTATCACTAGAGGATATCGGGGGGGGGGGGGGACAGGATAATAAGGTAAATAAAACCCCAGGCTCAGATGGAATACACCCAAGGGTTTTACCTGAACTTAGCACTGTTATAGCCTAACCTCTACTTTTAATTTTTCAACACTCATTATTATAAGGCATAGTACCCCAGGATTGTCGTAAAGCTGATTTGGTGCCTCTTTTTAAAAAGGGAAGCAGGGCTGATCCAGGAAGCTATGATATATTGATGAGTATATTTATGTAAACAAAATTATTAGGTTTTATGAGAAATGGATCATGTCAAAGTAATCTAATTAGAATCTATGAGGAAGTAAGTAAAAATATAGATAAAGGGGAATCAGTTGATGTGATATACTTGGATTTTGCAAAGGCGTTTGATACAGTGCCACATGAGAGATTAATATACAAAATTAAGGGACTGGGCAGGGGCAAAACTACAGGGGGTGCAGAGTACGCAACTGTGACTGGGCCCCTAAAGGGTGGGGGCCCAGCTTAAAACATTTTTTTTTAAAATGTCTTCAAAAAAAACGTTGACCTGCCACTGCCTGCACTGATATCATGGGAGTGTGATGTGATGCTTCACTGGTGTCTCTGACTACAGGGGTTAGTGTTTCTGTTTTACCCATTGGTGTTTATGTGTGTGTATGTATGTATGTATGTGACTGTGTGTGTATTTATGCATGTATGTGTGTATGTATGTGACTGTGTGTGTATTTATGCATGTATGTGTGTATGTATGTGACTGTGTGTGTATTTATGCATGTATGTGTGAGTGTAAGTTTGTGGAACCAGCAAATTACAGACCTTGTTAATACAGAATGGGGGGGGGGGGTAAACAGTGTCACTTTACAGTACCACTATATACAGTACGGGGGGGCTGGACCTTGTCACAGACTACTTTGGTCACTTTATAAAGTACTGGGGCGGGTAGGGTCAGGCCAGCCATCTTACCGGCAGATTACAGACTGTGTCACTAACTCACTATATACAGTACTAGTGGGTTAAACAGTGTCACTATATACAGTAATACTGTAACAAACAAAGGTAGATAGACCCAGCAAACAGGGATGAGGCCAGTTGGCCAGGTGCACGTAGGATTAGCTAGCGACCACTAGCTCGATATATGTAGTACAAAGAGGCAGTTCCACAGCACCTTAAATAAAATGTCCTTTATTCAACAATCTTGGACAGCATAACATGCGACGTTTCGGGAACGTTATCCCTTAATCATGCATACCTCACTATACACCTGTGCCTCTATTTAAAAGCATATCCAACCAATCACTGGTTACCTTTGAAACCTCTTCTCACCTAGCAATGCGTATACTTTACAGCACCCTCTAGTGGACAATGAGAATTTCTGTTAAATAGTATACATATATATAATTGGTGTGATAGCGTGATAGGCCGCATCCCTGTTTGCTGGGTCTATCTACCTTTGTTTGTTACAGCTTTACTCGACCACTGACCCTGGCAAACCTGTGGATTATTTCTACATCCTCAATATGGAGAAGCAACATAAGACAGACGGCACTAAAGTGTTTATGTGCACTGAAACGGAGGCTGCTCGCATTACCACTTTGACCAGAGGCTCCAAGGAATTCTTAAAAACCATACCGGTACAAGATCATGAAAAGAGGTATGAGACTTTAAGGAGCAAAAATACAGCTTGGGACTTACACATTACCATCCTCTCTGAATACCATAGAGTGAAGAGAATACCCCGGGGCTTGAGAATGAGCACCCGGCCCACTTTGTTACGTGAGAATGAAGAGTATTGTGGAAAATTTGAGGCAATACTTAATAAGTGTTCATATGATCTTATCACACTTACAGTTAAATACTTGTTAAAAGACATTGAGCAACAAGAAACAGAGATCGAAACATGTAAAGTGGAACTTACTAAACTGTTGTCACCAGAAGTGCTTGATGATTATATCAAGAAAACGGATGAAAAAATTGCACAACTCAAAAATGATATCCAGGAGCGGAAAAGGCTCAAGTTTATCCGGGACGAGGATGACTATGTTCGAGGAAATGTTTACAAATGGAAAGCCGGGTATATGAATTCGAATAGGGGATTCCCCAATACGTCACAGGGACGTCAACATCGCTCTACCAATCGGCAGAATAGACGGAGAGAAGGAGGTGGAGTCATCACGGACCAGTCCTCTGGATCGTCTTCACCGTCATCGGCTTTTTTATCCAGCGACGAAGCAAACATCGTGGTGGACGGAAACACAGACGCCGAAAACAACAAGCGGATGAAAACAAGGAGCCAAGGAAATCGGAAGAGGGGATCACGGAAACAGTGATCAACATCTCTAAAGAGACTTTGGGTACTAGTGAGTATAATCTGCTAGAAAAAGGACTCTCTTTTTGTCCATACAAAGCACTGGACTTATTTCATTTAAATAAAGATCTGTATAGATTTTTTTGGGGTATAAAGTTACGTTTATTTTTTGATGGCAATGGTAACAGTATTAAGATTAGTAAGCCTAAAAATATTGAAACAACTGGTATTGGTATTCGAGAGAATAATAATCAACTTAATGGTACTGACAAGTTTAACTTCAAGAAATTGGGTTTGCATAAAAAAAGTATGTTTACTCCCGCTATACAAAACAGCAGCTTGGATACTTTTAGTAAATTGGTAATGGCAAATATAAATACTATGTATTCCAAAATGCTGCATAATAAAATGAACAACAAATCAGTAAAATTATTTAACCTGTCAAAGGATGAATTTAAGGCTATTGAAACTTTAAAAAAACGCAATATAGTGATCAAGAGAGCGGACAAGGGCGGCGCAACAGTAGTCCTAGAAAAAGATTACTATATACAGGAAATTAATAATCAATTGAATGATTCCACCACATACCAAATCCTAGATAGTAATCCCATTTTTAAGATCCAAAAGGAGATAATGAGAATACTCAATAGAGCTATGAGTAGGGGTATAATTGACAAAAAAATGTGTGATTTTCTATATAATGAACATCCTAAGACGCCGGTGTTCTATACTGTGCCCAAAGTACATAAAAATTTAAAGGAACCACCAGGGCGCCCTATTGTGTCCAATGTAGAATCTGTATTTACAAATATAGCAAAATTCCTAGATAGGATACTACAACCATATGTAGAGAAAATGACATCTTACATTAAGGACACTGGGGATTTTATAAATAAATTGTCATCATTGCAATTTGAGAACACTAAATATATACTATATAGTCTTGATGTCAAAAGTTTATACACCTCTATAAAGCATGAGAGTGGAATAGGGGTCATCTATCATGTTTTGTCTAATAGCAATGATTACAATGGGGCTCAAATAGATTTCTTAGAAGAATTATTGAGGATTGTACTATTTTACAATTACTTTTTATTCAGGGACACATGGTACATTCAAAAGAAGGGAACAGCCATGGGGTCGAACGTTGCCCCATCATATGCCAACCTATACATGAATTATTTTGAAGAGAAATATGTTTATAATAATAGACTGTTTTTACAGTATGGAGCCACTTGGTGGCGCTTCATTGACGATGTGTTTGGCATATGGTGGGGCAGCGAAGACTCCTTAAGGCAGTTAGTTAAGCAGCTTAATTTGGAAGTAAATGGCCTTGAATTTACACTTGAAGCTAGTGAGGAGAAAATGACTTTTTTGGACACTGTCATATATAAGGATGGTTTGGAGCTCAAAGTAGATCTCCATCGTAAAAAGACAGACCGCAATACGTTGCTTAGGTATGACAGTTTACATAATCAGAAGTTGAAAGAATCACTTCCTAGAAGCCAACTAATGAGAGTAAACAAAATTGTCAGTGACAGTCACCTTAGAGATAAAAGACTAGAAGAAATGGGTGAGAAATTCCTAGAAAGGGGGTACCCTGAGATGTTGGTGGTAAATGAAACCTTTAAAATTAAACAAGAACCAAGGAGGAAAGATGTTAAAACTGAGAAAAAGGATACAAATAGACTAGTTTTTGTTTCACAATACAATGATCATAGTACAAAGATATCTAACATCATAAGAAAACATTGGCATATAATTCAAACTTGTAATAAACACATTGATATATTTAAGGAATATCCTATCATGGCACATCGAAGGGTCAAGAATTTGAGTGACATCTTGGTACACTCAGACATGGGTACTAAATATAGTAGTAAAACTAGATACATCACTGAAAAGAACAGTGAAGAAGGTGTTTCCCATGTCTGAATTGTGCCAGTTGCCATTCAATAATTAAAGGTAAAGAGTTTGTACATCCGCGGAGCGGGCATAAATTTAAAGGGACAGTTTACTCAAACATTTTCTCCCCTTTAATTTGTTCCCAATTATCCACTTTACCTGCTGGAGTGTATTAAATTGTTTACAAGTAGCTCCTTTACCCTTATATTGGCATTTGAAATTGTTAATTTAGCATGTGGTATCCCCACCTATTCTGAAAGTTTGTGGCCGCGCGTACCAGCTATAGATAAGCTTTGTAAACACAGCCAGCAGAAGAAATTACACTCACAGTGTGATAAAGCAGAGATAAGGTAATAAAATGTTGATTTTCCATTGTTCTGTCAAAGTATTGGTGATTGTTTTAAGGACAGATATAAGATAAAGAAGCAGGTATATGTACACAATGTGATACAGTAATGAGATCTGATTATACCTACAAGTTCAACCTATTTTATTAGGCTGTGCCTTCAAAACACAAAACCAGAGCTTTAATATACAGAAATAAAACTTAAAAAGCTAATTTTCATACATTTTTTACTCTGCAGTTGGTAAAAAAAGCAATTGTAAACACATTAAGGAAAAAACTTTTTTACAGTATACTGTCCCTTTAAGTTAAAATCTCATTACACTTGTAATTCTACTTTTGTAATATACATGATAAAATGTCCTTGCTCTAAGATTTATATAGGGGAAACGACCCGCAGGATGAGAGAAAGACTAAATCAACATAAGTCTAACATTAGAACTGGTGACCTTCAAGCCCCTGTAGCTAGCCATTTTTGGAAAATGGACATCAAATTAATCAGATAAGATGGCAGATAATAGACCATGTAGATATGCCTAGAGGAGGAGGTGATAGGGAACGTATCCTTAAGCAAAAGGAAGCATATTGGATCCATAAGTTGGAATCCATGTATCCAAATGGTTTGAATAGAGAGTTGGACCTATCTGTCTTCCTATAGATATTTTGTACTTTGTAACAAGTATAGATGTAATATCAACTGAAGGTTGATATATTTAGAAATAATATCTATTTAATATTAGTCTATAATACAATGAACTAATACAGTTTTTCCTTCTGTACATTAATTAAAGGTAGCAGCTACATAGTTTCTATGCATATTTATTCATTTTTGTATTAATTATTTTTTGTAATATTAACTCTTATAGTTCTTATGTAACTTTGTATATATTATGTATTGATTTTATTGTTTGAGAAATTTTGTACAAATAGTGTGTTTACATGGACACAAAAACGCTATCACACCTATTATATATATATGTATACTATTTAAACAGAAATTCTTACTGTCCACTAGAGGGTGCTGTAAAGTATACGCATTGCTAGATGAGAAGAGGTTTCACAGGTAACCAGTGATTGGTTGGATATGCCTTTAAATAGAGGCACAGGTGTATAGTGAGGTATGCATGATTAAAGGATAACGTTCCCGAAACGTCGCATGTTATGCTGTCCAAGATTGTTGAATAAAGGACATTTTATTTAAAGTGCTGTGGAACTGCCTCTTTGTACTATATACAGTAATAGGGGGTCAGACCATCTCACAGACTGTGGGTACAGGGTACCTCCTTTTGCAGACATGTAATCTGATTCACATTTTTTTCTGTGTTAAATGTTATATATATATATTTATATGTATCACATTCACCCTTTTTTTGGGGGGGGGGACCCTTCTTTGATTCTTGCATCTGGGCCTTGTGGTTTCTAGTTACGCCTCTGGGACTGGGAATAGCTGAAAATGTTAGCTCATGGATAAATAACTGGATAAAAGACAGGGAGCAACGAGTAGTAGTAAACAGATCTGTGATAGTGTGCCACTGCATGGTTTATTTTAGAAGGACAGGACAGAGTTTTAAGTGAATCAAAATTCCTTTTATTTGTAATTTTCCACAAAACAGTACTCTTTCATTCAGAGACATAAGTAATGCAATAAATAAAGAGAATATTTAGTAACTATTAACATAAAATAACAAGTATAATACTTAACAGTGTCAGACAGTTAAAGAAAAGTATTCTTACCAGGTAGCTTATAGCTCTTAGCCACATGTCCTGCAGATTCAGTATCTCTCCCCTGTCTGTGGTTAAGGCTGCTGGCTTAAAAGGACACTGAACCTAAAAAAATTTCTTTCGTGATTCAGATAGAGCATGCAATTTTAAGCAACTTTCTAATTTACTCCTATTATCAAATTTTCTTCATTCTCTTGGTATCTTTATTTGAAAAGCAAGAATGTAAGTTAAGATGCCGGCCCATTTTTGGTGAACAACCTGGGTTGTTCTTGCTGATTTATGGATAAATTCACCCACCAATAAACAAGTGCTGACCAGGGTCTGAACCAAAAATTGACTGGCTCCTAAGCTTAGATGCCTTCTTTTTCAAATAAGGATAGCAAGAGAACAGGAGTAAATTAGAAAGTTGCTTAAAATTGCATGCTCTGAGGAGTGGTTTCCGGAGGAGGAGCTAACTGCACACACCTGTGTGTGATTACCTTCCAGTCCTGCAGCTGCTGGTGGAGTTTCTCGTGCCAAACCCAGGGACCTGGGTAGCTTCTTGGATAGCCTGTATCAACGCTCCTGGAACCAGACAGTGGACAGACATCCCACTGTGCTGACATTATTAGTCAGCTTGCAAAAAGCCTATACCTTGGGCTTCCTCTTTTTATATATATTAGAACTTGTGATATAACTTCAAAGAGGAACAGAGTGCCTCCCTCCCCCACCGGTGCTGCGTGGGAGGTTGAGGCTATCTTTATACACTCTCTCTGCTATACTGATAAACTGCCTTGAACCTGGCCCTAATTACCTGCAGGATAACAGCAGATTCTCTCCATACCCTTTCCTCCCCCACCGGTGCTGCGTGGGAGGATAAGGCTATTTACATATATCAACACTGCTGCACTAACAAAGGACCTGATGTTTTTTTCCTGACTCCTGCCCTGAGTACCCACAGCAGCGCGGCGGACCCCCCACATACCTTCCTCTCCCCCACCGAAGTTGCGAGGGAGACAGAAATCATCCGTGAGACTGAGCTGAAGTGTGGTGGCGGAGCCGCATCTTCAAGCAGGGAGCGATAAGTACTCGAAGCGGCTCTGCTCGGTGCCGGACTGAAAGCTTGCTGGAGAATCCCCCCTCCCCCACCGGTGCTGCGTGGGAGGTCGGGGCTGTGTGTAGCTAGCCTGGCAGTTGCCGCTGAGATCTCCCTGTGCAGCGCCTCTGCATATCTCTGCTCTGGTTCCTCGAGACGCTGTGGGTAAGCGCTAAGTTAGGAGGTGCTCAATCTGGGAGCATGTTTTTCTCTCTTCACCTTTTTTTTGGGGATACCAACCAGAGCTGCATGTCCTGGGGAACACTGTATGGATCCTGGTAAAAATGCTATGGAAGATGGCTGTATAATTAACCCCTCTAATAGGTATCAGCAATTTTGGCATTTTCTCATATTGAAGGCTCTTTCTGCCCACCTACCTGGCTATTAGTTGAACGCTGATGCATAGAATGACCCAGGTAAGGTGACGAGCTGCATACATACAAGAACTGGCTGAACTTTATTAACTATATAAAGGAACTTTTTTTTTTTTTTTTTTTTTTTTTTCATTGGCTCCTTATATGATTCTTTTTTCTGCATATGATTTGTTTGGCACATTTAATTTTATTTAACTATATTACTTGTCGCTACAATTTTTGTCATATCAATGTATTGAGCAAATCTAGGCAAAAATGTTAATGCTTAAGAATGTGTAAAATGTGCATAGTATGTAAAAAGACATTGTACTTTCTCCTCTAAAAAGTGAAACATTCTCAGGGGAGAGAGAAGGGAGAGGAGAAGGGGAGGAAAAAAAAAAATCAAAGGTTATTGAGTGTGAATAAGGAATTAATAATTCAATACCAGAGAAATTTACTATAACCTTTTTCAGGATATATTACCCATTATTACTGCTTGGAGGGAAGGGCTATATAGAGATAAAAGATCCTCAGTTATATTATCTAATAACTCTTTCCTAAGAATAAATCTCCTACGTTCCCTGAAAATAAAATACTATCCCTTACTATTGGACAGGGAGAAAGTTTATATAGAAATATAAAGATCATTAGTTAAAACTACCTTATAAATTTTCTTTAAAGAAGAGATATTTTAACTTCTCTGAAAATAAAATACAAATGAAACTGACTGAACCAGGATATAACTAGGTCACTGTGAATATGTTTGCTTACCTATAAAATATACTGTATATAATTGCTGGAATAATATTTTCTTGGATATAAATCTAATTAAGAAATTGCTGTTGCTGCTTTCAGAGATACCATTTCCTTTATTGTGTCTTTTGAAGATTAGCAACAGTAAGACAATTAACAAATTGGCATAAAATTGCCTAACATTAATAACGTCCCTGATCTCTGCATCCCTGGCTGGATCTAAATAACACGATTTAATTCACAGTTTATTATTTCTTCTGTTATGTGCGATCAGTCCACGGGTCATCATTACTTCTGGGATATAACTCCTCCCCAACAGGAAATGCAAGAGGATTCACCCAGCAGAGCTGATATAGCTCCTCCCCTCTACGTCAGTCCCAGTCATTCTCTTGCACCCAACGACTAGATAGGATGTGTGAGAGGACTATGGTGATTATACTTAGTTTTTATGACTTCAATCAAAAGTTTGTTATTTTACAATAGCACCGGAGCGTGTTATTACTTCTCTGGCAGAGTTTGAAGAAGAATCTACCAGAGTTTTCTACTATGATTTTAACCGGAGTAGTTAAGATCATATTGCTGTTCTCGGCCATCTGAGGGAGGTAAAGACTTCAGATCAGGGGACAGCGGGCAGATGAATCTGCATTGAGGTATGTAGCAGTTTTTTATTTTCTGAATGGAATTGATGAAAAAATCCTGCTATACCATTATAATGACATGTATGTATACACTTCAGTATTCTGGGAATGGTTTTTCACCGGAACTACTCTGTTAAAGGTTACTAATCCTTTTAATAAATATTGTCATGTTAAACGTTTTTGCTGGAATGTAGAATCGTTTACATTGCTGAGGTACTGAGTAAATAAATGTTTGGGCATTATTTTCCACTTGGCAATTGTCTGCTTTAAATTGTGACAGTTTCGTTTCTCCTCACTGTTGTGTGTGAGAGGGAGGGGCCGTTTTTGGCGCTCTTTTGCTACGCATCAAAAAAAAAAAAAATTCCAGTCAGCTACTATTATATTTCCTGCATGATCCGGTTCACTGACAGATCTCAGGGGTCTTCAAACTTCTTTGAAGGGAGGTACATTCTCTCAGCAGAGCTGTGAGAATTTTTATTGACTGTGAATAAAAACGTTACTCTGTAATTTTTTATGTCAAATTTAGTTATTTACTAATGGGAACAAACCTTTGCTAAAAGTTGTGTTATTTTAAACTTGATGCTTTAACTGTTTTTTCAGTTCATTATCTCAACTGTCATTTAATCGTTTAAGTACCTCTTTGAGGCACAGTACGTTTTTGCTAAAAAAGATTATAACCAGGTTGCAAGTTATTGCTAGTGTGTTAAACATGTCTGACTCAGAGGAAAATATCTGTGTCATTTGTTCCTATGCCAAGGTAGAGCCCAATAGAAATTTATGTACTAACTGTATTGATGCTACTTTAAATAAAAGTCAATCTGTACAATGTGAACAAATTTCACCAAACTGCGAGGGGAGAGTTATGCCGACTAACTCGCCTCACGCGGCAGTACCTGCATCTCCCGCCCGGGAGGTGCGTGATATTATGGCGCCTAATACATCTGGGCGGCCATTACAGATAACATTACATGATATGGCTACTGTTATGACTGAAGTTTTGTCTAAATTACCAGAACTAAGAGGCAAGCGTGATCACTCTGGGGTGAGAACAGAGTGCGCTGACAATACTAGGGCCATGTCTGATACTGCGTCACAGCTTGCAGAGCATGAGGACGGAGAGCTTCATTCTGTGGGTGACGGTTCTGATCCAAACAGATTGGATTCAGATATTTCAAATTTTAAATTTAAATTGGAGAACCTCCGTGCATTACTAGGGGAGGTCTTAGCAGCTCTCAATGATTGTAACACCATTGCAATACCAGAGAAACTGTGTAGGTTGGATAAATACTTTGCGGTACCGGCGAGTACTGACGTTTTTCCTATACCTAAGAGATTAACTGAAATTGTTACTAAGGAGTGGGATAGACCCGGTGTGCCGTTCTCACCCCCTCCAATATTTAGAAAGATGTTTCCAATAGACGCCACTACTCGGGACTTATGGCAAACGGTCCCTAAGGTGGAGGGAGCAGTTTCTACTTTAGCTAAGCGTACCACTATCCCGGTGGAGGATAGCTGTGCTTTTTCAGATCCAATGGATAAAAAATTAGAGGGTTACCTTAAGAAAATGTTTGTTCAACAAGGTTTTATATTACAACCCCTTGCATGTATCGCGCCGATTACGGCTGCGGCAGCATTTTGGATTGAGTCTCTGGAAGAGAACCTTAGTTCATCTACGCTAGACGATATTATGGACAGGCTTAGAGTCCTTAAACTAGCCAATTCATTCATTTCGGAGGCCGTAGTACATTTAACCAAACTTACGGCTAAGAACTCTGGATTCGCCATACAGGCACGTAGAGCACTGTGGCTAAAATCCTGGTCAGCTGATGTTACTTCTAAGTCCAAATTACTTAATATACCTTTCAAGGGGCAGTCTTTATTTGGGCCCGGGTTGAAAGAAATTATCGCTGACATTACAGGAGGTAAGGGCCACGCCCTACCTCAAGACAAAGCCAAAGCTAAGGCTAGACAGTCTAATTTTCGTCCCTTTCGGAATTTCAAAACTGGAGCAGCGTCAACCTCCACTGCACCAAAACAGGAAGGAGCTGTTGCTCGTTACAGGCAAGGCTGGAAACCTAACCAGTCCTGGAATAAGGGCAAACAGGCCAGGAAACCTGCTGCTGCCCCAAAAACAGCATGAACCGAGAGCCCCCGATCCGGGACCGGATCTAGTGGGGGGCAGACTTTCTCTCTTCGCTCAAGCCTGGGCAAGAGATGTTCAGGATCCCTGGGCGCTGGAGATCATATCTCAGGGATACCTTCTAGACTTCAAATTATCTCCCCCAAAAGGGAGATTTCATCTGTCAAGGTTGTCAATAAACCAGATAAAGAAAGAAGCGTTTCTACGCTGTGTACAAGATCTGTTATTAATGGGAGTGATCCATCCAGTTCCGCGGTCGGAACAAGGACAAGGGTTCTACTCAAACCTGTTTGTGGTTCCCAAAAAAGAGGGAACTTTCAGGCCAATCTTAGATTTAAAGATTCTAAACAAATTCCTAAGAGTTCCATCGTTCAAAATGGAAACTATTCGGACAATCTTACCTATGATCCAAAAGGGTCAGTACATGACCACAGTGGATTTAAAAGATGCTTACCTTCACATACCGATTCACAAAGATCATCAACGGTATCTACGGTTTGCCTTCCTAGACAGGCACTACCAGTTTGTAGCTCTTCCATTCGGATTGGCTACGGCCCCAAGAATCTTCACAAAGGTTCTGGGTGCCCTTCTGGCGGTACTAAGACCGCGAGGGATTTCGGTAGCTCCGTACCTAGACGACATTCTAATACAAGCTTCAAGCTTTCAAACTGCCAAGTCTCATACAGAGTTAGTTCTGGCATTTCTAAGGTCGCATGGATGGAAAGTGAACGAAAAGAAAAGTTCTCTTTTTCCT
Organism: Bombina bombina; assembly: GCF_027579735.1. Lineage (NCBI taxonomy): Eukaryota > Metazoa > Chordata > Amphibia > Anura > Bombinatoridae > Bombina > Bombina bombina. Next base: position 1,143,491,239 of record NC_069501.1, on the reverse strand, counting down.
CTCACAAGAGTTCCATTCTTGGGGACTCTTATAGATTCTGTAGAAATGAAGATTTACCTGACAGAAGACAGGTTAACAAGGCTTCAGGATGCATGCCGTGTCCTTCATTCCATTCAACACCCGTCAGTGGCTCAATGCATGGAGGTGATCGGCTTAATGGTAGCGGCAATGGACATAGTACCTTTTGCACGCCTACACCTCAGACCGCTGCAATTGTGCATGCTAAGTCAGTGGAATGGGGATTACTCAGATTTGTCCCCTACCCTGAATCTGAATCAAGAGACCAGAAATTCTCTTCTATGGTGGCTTTATCGACCACACCTGTCCAGGGGGATGCCATTCAGCAGGCCAGACTGGACAATCGTAACAACAGACGCCAGCCTGCTAGGTTGGGGCGCTGTCTGGAATTCTCTGAAGACTCAGGGATTATGGAATCAGGAGGAGAGTCTCCTTCCAATAAACATTCTGGAATTGAGGGCAGTTCTCAATGCCCTTCTAGCTTGGCCCCAATTAACAACTCAGGGGTTCATCAGGTTTCAGTCGGACAATATCACGACTGTAGCTTACATCAACCATCAGGGAGGGACAAGAAGCTCCCTAGCAATGATGGAAGTATCAAAGATAATTCGCTGGGCAGAGTCTCACTCTTGCCATCTGTCAGCAATCCACATCCCGGGAGTGGAGAACTGGGAGGCGGATTTCTTGAGTCGCCAGACTTTTCATCCGGGAGAGTGGGAACTTCATCCGAAAATTTTTGCCCAAATACTTCGACGTTGGGGCAAACCAGAGATAGATCTCATGGCGTCTCGCCAGAACGCCAAACTTCCTCACTACGGGTCCAGATCCAGGGATCCGGGAGCGGTTCTGATAGATGCTTTGACAGCACCTTGGAACTTCGGGATGGCTTATGTGTTTCCACCCTTCCCGCTGCTTCCTCGATTGATTGCGAAAATCAAACAAGAGAGAGCATCTGTGATTCTAATAGCGCCTGCATGGCCACGCAGGACTTGGTATGCAGATCTAGTGGACATGTCATCCTGTCCACCTTGGTCTCTACCTCTAAGACAGGACCTTCTGATACAGGGTCCATTCAAACATCAAAATCTAACTTCTCTGAAACTGACTGCTTGGAAATTGAACGCTTGATTTTATCAAAGCGTGGTTTTTCTGAGTCGGTTATTGATACCCTGATTCAGGCTAGGAAGCCTGTTACCAGAAAGATTTACCATAAAATATGGCGCAAATACCTATACTGGTGCGAATCCAAACGTTACTCCTGGAGTAAGGTTAGGATCCCTAGGATATTGTCTTTTCTACAAGAAGGTTTAGAAAAGGGTTTATCGGCTAGTTCATTAAAGGGACAGATTTCAGCTCTGTCCATCTTGTTACACAGGCGTCTGTCAGAAAATCCAGACGTCCAGGCTTTTTGTCAAGCTTTAGCTAGGATCAAGCCTGTGTTTAAAGCCGTTGCTCCGCCATGGAGTTTAAACTTAGTTCTTAACGTTTTACAAGGTGTTCCATTTGAACCCCTTCATTCCATTGATATAAAATTTTTATCTTGGAAAGTTCTGTTTTTAATGGCTATTTCCTCGGCTCGAAGAGTCTCTGAGTTATCAGCATTACATTGTGATTCTCCTTATCTGATTTTTCACACAGATAAGGTAGTTCTGCGTACTAAACCTGGGTTCTTACCTAAGGTAGTTACTAACAGGAATATCAATCAAGAGATTGTTGTTCCATCCTTGTGTCCAAATCCTTCTTCAAAGAAGGAACGTCTTCTACACAATCTGGATGTAGTTCGTGCCCTCAAGTTCTACTTGCAGGCAACTAAAAATTTTCGCCAAACTTCTTCCCTGTTTGTCGTTTATTCTGGACAGAGGAGAGGTCAAAAAGCTTCTGCTACCTCTCTCTCTTTTTGGCTTCGTAGCATAATACGTTTAGCCTATGAGACTGCTGGACAGCAGCCTCCTGAAAGAATTACAGCTCATTCCACTAGAGCTGTGGCTTCCACTTGGGCCTTTAAGAATGAGGCCTCTGTTGAACAGATTTGCAAGGCTGCAACTTGGTCTTCGCTTCATACTTTTTCCAAATTTTACAAATTTGACACTTTTGCTTCTTCGGAGGCTATTTTTGGGAGAAAGGTTCTTCAGGCAGTGGTTCCTTCTGTATAATGAGCCTGCCTATCCCTCCCGTCATCCGTGTACTTTTGCTTTGGTATTGGTATCCCAGAAGTAATGATGACCCGTGGACTGATCGCACATAACAGAAGAAAACATAATTTATGCTTACCTGATAAATTCCTTTCTTCTGTTGTGCGATCAGTCCACGGCCCGCCCTGTTTTTTAAGGCAGGTAAATATCTTTTAAATTATACTCCAGTCACCACTTCACCCTTGGTTACTCCTTTCTCGTTGATTCTTGGTCGAATGACTGGGACTGACGTAGAGGGGAGGAGCTATATCAGCTCTGCTGGGTGAATCCTCTTGCATTTCCTGTTGGGGAGGAGTTATATCCCAGAAGTAATGATGACCCGTGGACTGATCGCACAACAGAAGAAAGGAATTTATCAGGTAAGCATAAATTATGTTTTTTCCTTTCTTCCCTTTTTTTTTTTTTTTCTCTCTCTCCCCTTTTCTTTTCCCTCACTTGGTCACAATAGTGCACATCCCTATCCTCACTTGTCTATTTGAGAACGCTTCACCTTCTCAAACTTAACTCTAAAATTAAGTTCACTCCCTGTATTGATCTTCACTTAGATAAATTGCCTCACTTCAATTTTTTTTAATTCTCTTTTCTTTTCTGGCACATGGATAAATTCCTTCACACCTCACCCCGGAATATTTCTCCAGCCATGGCAGCAAGACAGAGAGACAGAAAATTGAAGGGTAATCAGGAGCCTCCCACAGAAGCGCAACCAACTATGTTAAATGTACCAGTTGTACAAGAAGTAACCAATATTCACAGCTTAGTCGCTAGTATATCTGATGCGCTCTCTCCTAAATTTGAGGCTCTTAGAGCTGAAATCAAACAAGATTTTCTTTCTCTGACACAAGAGGTTCGTCAATTCTCCAATAGGCTGCAGGAAGCCGAACAAAGAGTTTCGGACCTGGAAGATCTAACAATAACGCATAGTTCTAATCTAGAAGGTATAAATAATAACGTACAGAAAATTCAAAACAGATTAGAAGATCTAGAAAATCGTTCTAGAAGAAATAATATAAGAATTATAGGCCTTCCGGAAGAACAACAATATGACAATCTTGTTAATTTTATATCAGAAACCTTGCCTACAATTTTAAAGATGCCATCTACCCTATATCCCATCCCAGTGGAGAGAGCGCACAGACTTGGTCTACCTCGCTCAGGCAATAAAGATAGAACTAGGCCTAGGCCTGTTATCGCTAGAATATTAAATTTTCAAGACAAACTTACCTTATTCCAGCATTATCGCAAACAACAGCCTGTTAAGGCTGGAGACGCTACAATCCTTATGTTTCAAGATTTCTCCGCTGACACTGCAGCAAGGAGAAGGGAGCTTGCTCCTATTTGTTCCAAATTGATACAAAAAGGGTACCAGGCAACCATAATGTACCCCTACAAATTAAAGGTTAAAGTTGGGGAAGTCACACACTTCTTTGAAGAAGCTCAACTGGCTGAGAGCTTCTATAACACACTGGGTTCCTAAGCTTAATAACAGCAATATTGAATATCTGATTATTAGACTGAGTGTAAGCTATAGGTTTTTGCTTATGGGAAAGACCGTGTCTCTTCTAGACGTGAGTCCTAGGACCCAACCCCCACCTGTGCGGAGAAAATTTAGGTGTCTAATTTTAAATTATTATTATTATTTTTATTTTTTTTTTATTTATTTATTTTATTTATTTATTTATTTTTTCTCTTTCTCTCTTCTCTTTCTCCCTTCTTAATGTATAAATGAATATGCTGAATAAAAATTGTAAAATAGTATCTTGGAATGTAGGTGGTATATCTACCCCTATAAAGAGAAAAGCAATCCTTAATCACCTGCGAAAGATCCAGACTGACATAGGTTTTATTCAAGAAACCCATTTATCAGCTGAAGAATCTTTAAAACTTAAATCAACATGGGTAAAAGAAATCTATTTTGCACCTAGTGTTAAGAGGAAAAGGGGGGTAGCAATTCTAATAGGAAAGAAAATTGATACCGAAGTCACACATTTTGAGGCTGACATCGGGGGGAGATATGTACTACTGAAAATAAAGATTGCCCAGAAGATGTATACATTATGTAATACATACGGCCCTAATGTATTTGATCCAAAATTTTGGAACACTTTGCAGACCAAATTATTATCCTTCACGGAAGGCTCTTTAATTATGGGAGGAGATTACAATATGGCACCACAATGCCCGATCGATAGGCTAAGACATAATGTCAAACAGTTAAAACAAAAAAAAGATAATCTAGAGGGTAAGATGTTTAAAAAAATAATGCAGAACTTAGCACTGCGGGATATCTGGAGACAGCAAAATCCTTCTACTCAAAATTTTACCTGTCTTTCCAAGGCGCATAAGACGCTCTCCAGAATCGACATTTTTCTAATTGATGAACGTATGGTGATGAGAGGGGTAAAAACAGATATAGGACCAATATTTCTTTCAGATCATGCACCGATTGTACTTGAGTTTCAGCTTTCACATTTGTATTCTGCTGCAACACGTTTCTTTTTTCCCTACTATCTGACGACTGAGGTAAAATTCAAGAACTGGCTTATAAATAGATATAAGGAATTTGTACATTTTAATAAAGACTATTTAAACCGCCCTGAAGTATTTTGGGACACTGCAAAAGCAGTAATGAGAGGCGAAATAATTTCATATAGCTCAGCCCTGCATAAGAAAATTCGATCTAGAGAAAGAGAATCATGCCAATGTTTAACTAACACTTATAATCATTATCTGCTTGACAAAACCCCCTTAAATTGGGCAAAATACGTTAAAGCAAAAAATGAAAGGGATACTTTTGTTTTACTGCAAGAAACTCAAAAGGAATTAAAAATGCAGGCTAAGCTATATAAATATGGTAATAAATCAGGTAAGATGCTGGCCAAATTAATAAAAAATGAGAAAAAACAACCAATCATAGACAAATTGTATAATAAAGGTCTTCAGCTTTCTAAAGCCGAAGACATACTAGCTGCATTTAATGAATATTACCAGGAATTATATTCATTTAAAACAAGTGATACGCATACATCTGATGACTTTTGGAGAGATATCACGTATCCTACTGTCACATCAGAAATGGCTGATAGCCTCAATGTCCCTATTTCCATAGAAGAAATAGAGAAAGTAATATCCAAGCTTGCCTCAAATAAAGCAGCAGGTCCAGATGGCTTGCCTAGTGAATTCTATAAGATCCTGATTGGTGAAGCCACCCCACATCTTTGCACGCTCTTTAACAGCTTCTTTATTAGTGGTAAAATGATCCCCTCTTCATTTACCAATTCTTACACAACTTTGATATTAAAAGGCGGAAAAAACCCTGAATACAAGGAATCCTACAGACCAATTGCACTGTTAAATTCAGATTACAAAATTCTTACTGCAATTCTAGCATCTAGACTTCAAAGACCCCTCTCAGAAATTATACATACTGATCAAGCAGGTTTTCTAAATAACCGCAACTCAGCCTCAAAAATTAGGGAAGCCCTATTGGTGACAGAATATTTTGAGGTACTATCTAATTTAACTAGCGGGGGGGAGGACATACCTGACCTTGCTATTATTTCCTTAGATGCTGAAAAAGCCTTTGATTCAATATTTTACGAACATATCAAAACATCGTTAAGACAATTTGGCATCAGAGGTAATTTTCTTGAATTTATCGAAAATCTATATAAACACCCATCTACAAGATTGATAGTGAATAACAACATTTCCCCCTCTATCTTGTTAGGTAGAGGAACAAGGCAGGGCTGTCCTCTTTCCCCGCTCTTATTTAATATTTCCATTGAACCTCTGGCAATTAAAATACGCCATCATTTGGATGGTATAAAAATTCGTAACTGCGAAATAAAAATCGGTCTGTATGCTGATGATCTGCTGCTTTATTTGGCTAACACCAAACTGAACTTACCAAAACTTTTTCAGATCTTGGAACAATTTGGTACATTCTCTGGATACAAAGTAAATATGACAAAATCAGAGATAGTGTGGCTCAGGAAAAATAAAACTTCAATATTAGAAACTCCTTTTCGCCAAGTAAAAGATTCTTTTAAATATCTAGGGATTCATATTCCGACAAGGTCCGTAGATCTCTATACATTGAATATACCCCCAGTAGTAAAAATGATCAAAGAAAAGCTTTTGTTATGGCAAAATCTCCCAATATCACTTTCTGGAAGGATTGCCCTTTTTAAAATGGCTCTTCTTCCAAAACTTTTATATATACTTCAAAATACACCAATAATTCTATTAGGTAAGGATATACGTTCAATCAATACTTCACTTATACAGTTCTTATGGCAGAATAAGAGGTCAAAGATATCTCTTATGAAACTTTCAATACCAAGAAAGGATGGTGGTCTTGCCTTACCAGATATAAGGCTATATAACCTCTCCTTTCTGGCTCGTGTCGTAACAGACTGGATCTCATCTAATAACTATGTCTTGAATAATTATCTCGAGACCAGTGTCTGCTACCCATATTCTCTATCTGCATTAATACACTTAGTACCTAAAGAAATCCCCTCAGAAATTAAACGATTTAAAACAATTCTTAACCCACTTAAAGCTTGGCACAAGATAGTAACCTTTCTTTCAATTAATAATAGTGCTACCTGTCTTTTGCCTATAATAGGTAACCCTATTTTTCAATCAGGATTGCATTCCGAAGTCTTTAGGAAATGGCATAATCGGGGGTTAACCAAGGTATACCAAATAATTGATAAAGAGAGAAAATATATCAAAACATTCCAGGAATTAAAAAGAGATTTTGATTTGCCCAATAAAGACTTCTTTGCGTATTTGCAATTAAGGCATTTTGCACAGGACCTAGTTAAGAAAGCTGGTTGGGAATGGGGACTAGGTAAACTCGATGATTGGCTTGCTCTAACAAGAAATGGTCATATGTCAATTGCACCATGTTATCACCTTCTGGGTACAAATAAAGGAGAACCGGTACTGGCAAAGATTGCCCTCTACTGGAATACAGCAATCCCTCAGAGTAATATTGAGTCTAAAACTATTCAATTGTCAATTAAAAAAATTGCACAAGTAACGCTCTCTGCAACTTGGAGGGAGGCACATGTTAAGCTCCTTCATGGGGCATATTTTACCCCCGAGAGAGGTTTCAAATGTGTGAATGTAGGGTTTAATAAATGTCCTAAATGTTCGTATCAGGCAGCTGATTTAATACATATGTTTTGGTATTGTCCAAAGATTAAAAATCTCTGGGCTAGGCTCGAATACTGGCTAAAAAAGGTGCTTAAGATAGGCTATGTCTCTGACAATATATCAGATAATACTCTGCCTTAAGGAAGAGCCTGGTAAGCAAACTGATGAAAAAATAATAATCTCCGCTATTCTTGCTACCAGGTATTTAATCTGTAAGAAGTGGAAAAGTCATGCAATGCCAAGCATTACTGAAATTAAAAACTGCATGAAAAAACAATGCATTTTAGACCAGAGAAACGCGGATATAAATAATGAACAAGACATTAAAAGGTTCTTTGATAAATGGGCTGCCTTCTTAAAAATCTTTCCGGCTGCAGAAATAGATTATATAATCTTCCCCTTTAGAAATACAGAAATTGTTCTATTAGGGAACTGGTAAAGCTTCAGGAGGAAGAAAGTGATGGTAATTTTTTTTTTGTTTGTTTTTGTTTTTTTTTTGTTTTTTTGTTTTTTTTTTTTGTTATGTTTTCTCTTCGCATGGGGGGGGAACAAGGGGGGGGGTTATACTGAAAATCAAAAACTCCAAGCATTGTAGGAAAATAAAATGTTTGTGTTCATTAATGTGATGATTAGCCTAAATTTAACTACATGTATAAATGAACATAGTACTATGTTGTCAAATTTATTGTATCTTTTGATTATGCCATGTTTTCAAAATGGTTGATATTGTTTTTGGACAGTGACTTGGATTATAAATAAAACAATTAAAAAAAAAAATTGCATGCTCTATCTGAATCATGAAAGAAAAAATAAAAATAAATAATCTTTAACACTTTCAGAGTCATTCAGCCAAAATGGTTTGTAAACTCTTTTACAGATCAAACTCATATTGGACAAAGGTAATCAGTGGAGTCCCCCAGGGATAAGCACTGAGCCCTGTTCTTTTAATATTTTTATTAAAGTGATGGTAAATCCTAGCATTTTTGTAACTCTTGGATTTACCAGTGCAACAAATAAAGTCTGGAAGTATAAAATACTTCATGCTTTATTTGCCTGTAGCGTATGCCGCGGCGAACGCCTCAGGTCACCCGCAACAGAACGTTATTTTTTCAATGAGGTGATGTTTCTACCTTTTAGCCAATAGGCGTGCGACCCAGCTGGCATTATGCGGGATAGATAGCATGCTATTGGCTAAGAGCACCTCACTGAACATTTGACTTTAGTTGCCCTTTAAGCTTGTGCATATGATCCTCACTTAACATGTTTGTCTTTAAACCATGCACCATAAAGAGCTGTGAATCTCTTTTAAGCTGAGCTCTGATATATTATTATTAAAAGTAAAAAGTCAAATACTGTAATATTTTTACTCTGTTATGCTTATGTTATTTTAAGGAACAAAGAATGACACATTCTGAAGATTCTTTTTCAATCTAAAAATATTTTCAACAGGGTTTTGGTGCTGTAGCAGAGAAACAAACTGAAATGCCTTTATCAGCAATATATGACAGCCAAAGTAGGCCATTGCAGGTTCCAAAATATGTAAGTAATTATTTAAATGCATTTCAACTGACATGGAACAATGTTTGTCTGGTATATTTCTTCTTTCTCTCGCCTTAAAGAGACATGAAATCTAAAATTGTTCTTTCATTAATCTGACAGAGCATATCATTTTAAACAACTTTCTAATTTACTTCTATTATCAAATTTTTTAGTTCTTTTGTTATCTTTTGTTGAAAAAAGCTCAGGAGCTTGCACGTGTATAGAGTACTATATAGCAGAAGTGTTTTGCAAGAATGTTATCCATTTGCAAGAGTTCTAGATCGCAGCACTAGTTCCTGTCATGTACTGTTCCAGACATCTACCAAAGTATGGTCCATCTTAATCACAAAATACATTTTTGGTGTTTCATATCCCTTTAAAGCCAGTCTACCGGTTATATCAAAGCTGCATTTTATAGATATAAAAAAAAGTTTAGCTCAACTGCTTTAAATTAGTAAAATGTTCAGTGGGGCAAAAACTACATTACTGCAAGTGTTTAATTTGTCATTCATACTTGAAGAAGAAATGGTTTCACCTCCCTGATTTTCTCCCCCTTATGTTACTTGGATGCCCAACTAGAATAAAATAACTGCACCACCTTATCCAGGATCTAACCATTTAAAATAAAGGTTCATATTTGTGTATGATTGAGAACTTAAATTATTCAAATCAATTACAAATTTGAACACAAGCTAATGCTACATGAACTTCCCAATGCTAAAATCATTGTCAAAATAGCTCTATGTTATCCATATCCGATCACCAGCATATGTTTTAAAGGGATCAAATAATTTTCTCGTCAAGAGACGTTTTAATATGTTGGTGTCACGCTCTGGGGAATACCCACTGGAGGCCGAGACAGGAGTACCCACTCTAAGGTCGAGACAGGAGTGCCCACTCAAAAGCTGAGACTGGAACAGGAATCAGATTCTTGGCAGATGTCCTCTGCAGGGCTTGGGTACTGAAGCAGGATAACGGTGGTTGACAGATGCCCTCTGCAGGACTTGGGTACTGGAGCAGGATACCAGTGCATGCCAAACACCCTCTGCAGGGCTTGGCTACAGGATTAAGACACTGTTGCTTAGCAGATGCCCTATGCAGGGGTAGGGTACTAGAGCAGGATACCGGTGCTTGACAGACACCCTCTGCATGGTTTGGGTACAAGAGTAGGAAGGACACCAGTGCTTGGCAGATGCAGACTGCATGGCTTGGGTACAGGAGTAGGACATCAGTGCTTGGCAGACTCCCTCTTCAGGGCTAGAGTAGTGGAGCAAGATACCAGTGCTCTACAGATGCCCTCTGCAGGGATTAGATACTGGAGCAGGATACAAGGGCTTGGAAAATTCCCTCTGCAGAGCTTGGGTACAGGCGTAGGACATTGGTGCTTGGCAGACGCCATCTGCAGGGTACAGGAACAAAATCCAGAGAAGCAGTATGATGCCACAGGAAAAACTGGAAGCAGAGACAGGCTGGTACTGAGCGAATAGCCAGGAGGGAAGCCGAGGGTCAGATACCTGAGAGCAGTCAGAAACGTCTCCAAATCCAGGGAGATCCTATAGAATAGTCGGGGTACAAGGCCAAGTTTAGTAAACAGAAAAGCTGTCCAATCTTACATCAAATCCAAGGGACATCCAAAAGGGTAGTCAGACAGCAAGCCGGATTCAGGAACCAAACAGGAAATTCCGGCAAGGTCAGAGGCACTAACAACAGGAACAAGATATGTTAATGTTTTTATTATTATCAAGAAGGTGGATACAGTATATAAACAGAAAGAACAGCTTGCTTAGTAATAATCAGGAGGTGCAACTCCCCTAATGTATAAGAAAGAAAACAAGAACAAATATATACCATGGTTTGGAGACGTAGCTCCACATTTATGCATATATTCTGGTGGCACAGCTCCCGCAAGCGTCTCATGAGTCAAAAGTAGCGTCTCCATTCTTAGTTTTTATGACAGAGAAAACAACAACAACAAAAAAATGGGGAAGAGGGGGGAAAAAAGCCATCCCCCAGAACACTAGAAAAAAAGATAAGACCTTCTCCACTCCCTCTCTCCCCTCACCTGAGTGTCAGCCCATTTGTTCAATTACACAATTCCCTCTAAGCTGTTCTTCTTGGATAAATTGTGTATTCTCAAACGGTTTAACTATCATTTGTTGTACTAATAAATTTAGGGACTTTATATATGTTTCCCATTTCTCAAAGAATCTAATAACATGTTTTTCTATTTGTACATTTACATCACATTGTTCTAAAATCATTTGTTGGTGTAAACTTCTTAATAGTACTTGAAAGCTTGGGGTGTTCTTTGAGATACAATCTTTAAAGATTAGGTTTCTTCCTATCAAGATGACAGTATTTAGGAACTTAGTTAAATTACCAAATATATCCCCTTTTAAAAGGAATAGAATATCTATAGCTGATAGGGTTATTTTCTTTTGCATGATGTACCGAGTCCACGGATTCATCCTTACTTGTGGGATATTATCCTTCCTAACAGGAAGTGGCAAAGAGAGCGCCACAGCAGAGCTGTCTATATAGCTCCCCCGTTAACTCCACCCCCAGTCATTCTCTTTGCCGGCTCTAAGCAGAAAGGGTAAAGTGAAAGAGGTGTTAAGCTGTTAGTTTAATTTTAACTACAATCAAGAGTTTGTTATTTTTAAATGGTACCGGTGTTGTACTATTTACTCTCAGGCAGGACATAGATTAAGATTTCTGCCTGGAGGATTATGATCTTAGCATTTGTAACTAAGGTCCACTGCTGTTCCCACAGTAGCTGAGGAGTACAGGAAAACTTCAGTGTGAGGAACGGTTTCTTGCTATGCAGCAATGAGGTATGTTCAGTCATATTTTCTGCAGAGACTGTGTTAACTCAGAAAGGCTGACAGTATCCCCATTAGGGGAAGGGAAAGCAGTAATCCTAGTATGAAAGAGGCTTTCCTAGCTTGCATGAAGGGCTAAGTTTTTTGGGCACTTAGTTTGTTTATTAGATAGTGACAAACGTTTGTGTGTTCTGGAAGTAACGTTTTTTATGTTTATGGGAACGTTTGCTTGAGGGGTCATTTGGCTTATTTAGGGTTGTTATAACCCACATGGTTTTCAAACATACGCCTAGATTTAGAGTTCTGTGTTAGCCGTCAAAAGCAGCGTTAAGGGCTCCTAACGCTGCTTTTTACCGCCCGCTGGTATTTAGAGTCAGTCAGGAAAGGGTCTAACGCTCACTTCCAAGCCGCGACTTTTCCATACCGCAGATCCCCTTACGCCAATTGCGTATCCTATCTTTTCAATGGGATCTTCCTAACTCTGATATTTAGAGTCTTGGCTGAAGTAAGCGGTAGACCATCTACTGACAAGACTCCATCCGCAGAAAAAAGTCAGTAGTTAAGAGCTTTCTGGGATAACGCCGGTTTATAAAGCTCTTACCTACTGTGCTCTAAAGTACTCTAACACCCATAAACTACCTATGTACCCCTAAACCGAGGTCCTCCCACATCGCCGCCACTCTAATAAATATTTTTAACCCCTAATCTGCCGACCGCACATCGCCGCCACCTACATTATCCCTATGTACCCCTAATCTGCTGCCCCTAACATCGCCGACACCTACATAATATTTATTAACCCCTAATCTGCCCCCCACAAGGTTGCCGCCACCTACCTACACTTATTAACCCCTAATCTACCGACCGGACCTCGCTGCTACTCTAATAAATGTATTAACCCCTAAAGCTAAATCTAACCCTAACCCTAACGCCCCCTAAATTAAATATAATTTTAATCTAACGAAATAAATTAAATATTATTAACTAAAGTCTTCCTATTTAAAACTAAATACTTACTTGTAAAATAAACCCTAATATAGCTACAATATAACGAATAATTATATTGTAGCTATTTTAGGATTTATATTTATTTTACAGGCAACTTTGTATTTATTTTAACTAGGTGCAATAGCTATTAAATAGATATTTACTATTTAATAGCTACCTAGTTAAAATAATTACAAAATTACCTGTAAAATAAATCCTAACCTAAGTTACAATTAAACCTAACACTACACTATCAATAAATAAATTAAATCAATTAACTACAAGTACCTACAATTAAATAAACTAAACTAAATTACAAAAAAAAAACCACTAAATTACAAAAAATAAAAAAAGATTACAAGAATTTTAAGCTAATTACACCTACTCTAAGCCCCCTAATAAAATAACAAAGCCCCCCAAAATAAAAAAATTCCCTACCCTAATCTAAATTAAAAAAGTTAACAGCTCTATTACCTTACCAGCCCTTAAAAGGGATTTTTGCGGGGCATGCCCCAAAGAAATCAGCTCTTTTGCCTGTAAAAAAACCACAATACCACCCCCCAACATTACAACCCACCACCCACATACCCCTACTCTAACCCAATCCCCCCTTAAATAAACCTAACACTACCCTCCTGAAGATCTCCCTACCTTGAGTCGTCTTCACCCAACCGGGCCGAACTCTGCAGACTTAGAAAGTGTTTCCCCATAGGAAACAATGCGGCTGCGTTAGGAGCTTAACGCTGCTTTTTTGCAGGTGTTAGGTTTTTTTACAGCCCAAACTGCCCCATTGTTTCCTATGGGGGAATCGTGCACGAGCACGTTTTTCCAGCTAGCCGCTACCGTAAGCAACGCTGGTATTGAGAGTTGAAGTGGCGGAGCAGTCCTTCAGAGAACTCTAAATACCAGCGTTGTTTAGAAGCAGCGCTAGAAAAAAAACACGCGTAACTAACGCACCCCTTTGGCCGCAAAACTCTAAATCTAGGCGATAGTTTGATAGATTTGTGTAGGCCCCAGCAACATCGAGTGAGGTGGGCGGGGCCTATTTTCGCGCCTCAGTTGCCCACTTAGTAATTCAGACAAGCAGCAGGCAACTTCTCCTGAGGTCCTGATAGTCTTCTGAGGGCCTATTCGAAGCTTTAACCCCAGATTATTGTTCCTAAGAGCAGGTAGGGCCACAGCAGAGCTATGGCAAGGTGCTAATAGGGGTTTTAACCGTTTTTTAGACAAATTTCAATCCGGTTTTGTCATTTGTGGGGTTATTGTTTATTTACTTGTGGTGCAATCCTTCTAAGGCTTAGTGGGTACACTGTAAAAATTTAGGAAAATTTGAAGCAATTTTACCCTGTTTGTGTATGCCTTTTTTTCTCTTAAAGGCACAGTACCGTTTTTGCAAATTGTGTTTTTTTCATTAAATAAAGTGTTTTCCAAGCTTGCCTGACACTGAGGAAACTCATTGTTCAATTTGTTTAGAAGCCATTGTGGAACCCCCTCTTAGAATGTGTCCCACTTGTACTGATATGTCTATAAATTGCAAACAGCATATTTTGACTTATAAAAATTTGGCATTAGATGATTCTCAGACAGAAGGAAGTCAGGTTTTGTCATCTAGTTCTCCCCAAGTCTCACAACCGGTAACGCCCGCACAAGCGACGCCAAGTACTTCTAGTGCGTCTAATTCTTTCACCTTGCAAGATATGGCTTCAGTTATGAATACTACCCTCACAGAGGTTTTATCTAAACTGCCTGGGTTGCAAGGGAAGCGCAGTAGCTCTGGGTTAAGAACAAATGCTAAGCCTTCTGACGCTTTAGTAGCCGTATCCGATATTCTCTCACAATTTTCTGAGGTAGGGATGAGGGATTTGCTGTCTGAGGGAGAGATTTCTGATTCAGGAAAGAAGTTCCCCCAGACAGATTCAGATATGACGGCATTTAAATTTAAGCTAGAGCACCTCCGCTTATTGCTCAGGGAGGTTTTTGCTACTCTGGATGATTGTGACCCTATTGTAGTTCCAGAGAAATTGTGTAAAATGGACAAATATTTAGAGGTTCCTGTTTACATTGATGTTTTCTCTTACTTGTGGGATATTCTCATTCCCTACAGGAAGTGGCAAAGAGAGCACACAGCAGAGCTGTCCATATAGCTCCCCCTCAGGCTCCGCCCCCCAGTCATTCTCTTTGCCGCTCTAACATCAGGAGCGGACCTGCTTCAACCTCTGCTACCGCAAAGCAAGAGGGTAAGGCTTCACAGCCCAAAGCAACCTGGAAACCCTTGCAGGGCTGGAACAAGGGTAAACAGGCCAAGAAGCCTGCGGCTGCTACCAAGACAGCATGAAGGGGTAGCCCCCGATCCGGGACCGGATCAAGTGGGGGGCAGACTTTCTCTCTTTGCTCAGGCTTGGGCAAGAGATGTTCCAGATCCTTGGGCATTAGAAATTGTTGCTCAGGGGTATCTCCTAAAATTCAAGGACTCTCCTCCAAGGGGAAGGTTCCACATTTCTCGTTTGTCTTCAGACCAGAAACAGGCGTTCTTACGCTGTGTAGAAGATCTACTAAAGATGGGAGTGATACACCCAGTTCCAATTACAGAACAAGGACTGGGTTTTTACTCAAACCTGTTTGTAAGTTCCCAAAAAAGAAGGAACTTTCAGGCCAATCCTGGATCTAAAAATTCTAAACAAATTCCTCAGAGTTCCATCATTCAAAATGGAAACCATTCGGAGAATTTTGCCGATGATCCAGGAAGGTCAATATATGACTACCGTGGATCTAAAGGATGCGTACCTACATATTCCTATCCACAGAGATCACCATCAGTTCCTAAGGTTCGCTTTTCTGGACAAGCATTATCAGTTCGTGGCCCTTCCTTTTGGGTTGGCCACTGCTCCCAGAATTTTTACAAAGGTGCTAGGGCCCCTCCTAGCGGTACTAAGACCGCGGGGCATTGCAGTAGCACCTTACCTAGACGACATCTTAATACAGGCGTCGTCTTTTCACAGAGCCAAGGCTCATACGGACATTGTTCTGGCCTTTCTAAGGTCTCACGGGTGGAAGGTGAACGTCGAAAAAAGTTCTCTGTCCCCGCTCACAAGGGTTCCCTTCCTGGGAACACTAGTAGACTCGGTAGAAATGAAAATATTTCTGACGGAGGTCAGGAAGTTGAAGCTTTTAACTACTTGCCAAGTTCTTCATTCCATTCCTCGGCCTTCTGTAGCTCAATGCATGGAGGTAATCGGATTAATGGTCGCGGCAATGGACGTGGTCCCTTTTGCCCGAATTCATCTAAGACCACTGCAACTGTGCATGCTCAAACAGTGGAATGGGGATTATGCAGATTTGTCTCCTCAAATACAACTGGACCAGAAAACAAGAGATTCTCTTCTCTGGTGGTTGTCTCAGGATCACCTGTCTCAGGGAATGTGCTTCCGCAGACCGGAGTGGATCATTGTCACGACCGATGCCAGTCTGTTAGGCTGCGGTGCGGTCTGGGACTCCCTGAAAGCTCAGGTCCTATGGTCTCGGGAAGAATCTCTTCTCCCGATAAACATTTTGGAACTGAGAGCGATATTCAACACGCTCCAGGCATGGCCACATCTAGCGGAGGCCAAATTAATAAGATTTCAGTCGGACAACATCACGACTGTAGCGTACATCAATCATCAGGGAGGAACAAAGAGTTCCCTAGCGATGAAGGAAGTAACCAAGATCATCAAATGGGCGGAGGATCACTCCTGCCATCTCTCAGCAATTCACATCCCAGGAGTAGACAACGTCAGACTTTTCACCCGGGGGAGTGGGAACTCCACCCGGAGATTTTTGCTCAGCTATGGGGCATTCCGGAATTGGATCTGATGGCGTCCCATCAGAACACCAAACTTCCTCTTTACGGATCGAAGTCCAGGGACCCCAAGGCGGCATTGATAGATCCTCTAGTAGCGCCTTGGTCCTTCAGTCTAGCTTATGTCTTTCCACCGTTTCCTCTTCTCCCTCGGCTGGTAGCCAGAATCAAACAGGAGAAGGCTTTGGTAATTTTGATAGCGCCTGCGTGGCCACGCAGGACTTGGTATGCAGACCTAGTGGACATGTCATCTGTTCCACCATGGAAGCTGCCATTGAGGCAGGATCTTTTAATCCAGGGTCCATTCAAGCATCCAAATCTAGTTTCTCTGCAACTGACTGCTTGGAGATTGAACGCTTAATTCTAGCTAAGCGTGGGTTCTCTAAATCAGTTATTGATACTCTGATCCAGGCCAGAAATCCTGTCACCAGGAAAATTTACCATAAGATATGGCGGAAATATCTTTGTTGGTGTGAATCCAAGGGTTACTCGTGGAGTAAAGTTAAGATTCCCAGGATTTTGTCTTTTCTCCAAGAAGGATTGGAGAAAGGTCTGTCAGCCAGTTCCTTAAAGGGACAGATATCTGCTCTGTCTATCCTGTTACACAAGCGGCTGTCAGCAGTACCAGATGTTCAGGCGTTTGCACAGGCTTTAGTTAGAATCAAGCCTGTCTATAAACCTGTGGCTCCTCCATGGAGTCTTAATTTAGTTCTTTCAGTTCTTCAAGGGGTTCCGTTTGAACCTTTACATTCCATAGATATTAAGTTATTATCTTGGAAGGTTTTGTTTTTGGTAGCTATCTCTTCTGCTCGGAGAGTTTCAGAATTGCCTGCTTTGCAGTGTAATTCACCCTATCTGGTGTTTCATGCAGATAAGGTTGTTTTGCGTACTAAACCTGGTTTTCTTCTGAAAGTTGTTTCTAATAAGAATATTAACCAGGAAATCATTGTTCCTTCTCTGTGTCCTAATCCAGTTTCTAAGAAGGAACGACTTTTGCACAATCTTGATGAAGTTCGTGCTTTGAAATTCTATTTACAAGCAACTAAAGATTTCAGACAAACATCATCCTTGTTTGTTGTCTATTCTGGTAAGAGGAGATGTCAGAAAGCGACTGCTACCTCTTTCCTTTTGGCTGAAAAGCATCATCCGATTGGATTATGAGACTGCTGGACAGCAGCCTCCTGAACGAATTACAGCTCATTCCACCAGAGCTGTGGCTTCCACATGGGCCTTCAAGAATGAGGCTTCTGTTGAACAGATTTGTAAGGCAGCGACTTGGTCTTCACTGCATACTTTTGCCAAATTTTACAAATTCGATACTTTTGCTTCTTCGGAGGCTATTTTTGGGAGAAAGGTTTTGCAAGCAGTGGTGCCTTCCGTTTAGGTTACCTAACTTGTTCCCTCCCTTCATCCGTGTCCTAAAGCTTTGGTATTGGTATCCCACAAGTAAGGATGAATCCGTGGACTGGATACACCAAGTAAGAGAAAAAAGAATTTATGCTTACCTGATAAATTTCTTTCTCTTACGGTGTATCCAGTCCACGGCCCGCCCTGGCAATTAAGTCAGGTTCAAATTTATCTTTGTAAAACTACAGTCACCACTGCACCCTATAGTTTCTCCTTTTTCTCCTAACCGTTGGTCGAATGACTGGGGGGGCGGAGCCTGAGGGGGAGCTATATGGACAGCTCTGCTGTGTGCTCTCTTTGCCACTTCCTGTAGGGAATGAGAATATCCCACAAGTAAGGATAAATCCATGGACTGGATACACCGTAAGAGAAAGTAATTTATCAGGTAAGCATAAATTCTGTTTTTCCGGTCCCTAAGAGGATTTCGGACATTGTTACTAAGGAGTGGGATAGACCAGGTATTTCGTTCGCTCTCCCTCCTGTTTTTAAGAAAATGTTCCCTATTTCTGACACCATAAAGGACTCATGGCAGACGGTCCCTAAGGTGTAGGGAGCTATTTCTACTCTGGCTAAGCGTACAACTATACCTATTGAAGACAGTTGTGCTTTCATTGATCCTATGGATAAAAAATTAGAGGGTCTCCTAAAGAAAATTTTTGTTCATCAAGGTTTTCTTCTTCAACCTATAGCATGCATTTTTCCTGTAACCACTGCAGCTGCCTTTTGATTTGAGGCTCTAGAAGAGGCTCTTCAGATGGAGACCCCACTAGATGATATTTTGGACAGAATTAAGGCTCTTAAATTGGCTAATTCTTTTATTACAGACGCCGCTTTTCATCTTGCTAAGTTAGTGGCAAAGAATTCAGGTTTTGCCATTTTAGCGTGTAGAGCATTATGGCTTAAGTCCTGGTCAGCTGATGTGTCATCTAAATCTAAGCTTTTGTCCATCCCTTTCAAAGGTAAAACCTTATTCGGGCCTGCACTGAAAGAGATCATTTCAGACATTACTGGAGGGAAGGGTCATACCCTCCCTCAGGATAAGTCAAGACAAGGACCAAACAAAATAATTTTCGTTCCTTTCGAAACTTCAAGAGTGGTCCCACTTCCTCTTCCTCTGCTGCAAAGCAAGAGGGGAACTTTGCTCAATCCAAGCCAACCTGGAGACCTAATCAGGCTTGGAACAAGGGTAAACAGGCCAAAAAGCCTGCTGCTGCCACTAAGTCAGCATGAAGGGGTAGCCCCCGATCCGGGACCAGATCTAGTATGGGGCAGACTCTCTCTCTTTGCTTAGGCCTGGGTAAGAGACATTCAGGATTCCTGGGCAGTAGAAATTGTAACCCAGGGATACCTTCTAGATTTCAAGGACTCCCCTCCAAGGGGGAGGTTCCATCTTTCTCAATTGTCTGTAAACCCGACAAAAAGAGAGGCGTTATTACGCTGTGTAGAAGACCTTTTTACCATAGGAGTGATCTGCCCAGTTCCAAAAGCAGAACAAGGGCAGGGGTTCTACTCCAATCTGTTTATTGTTCCCAAAAAGGAGGGAACATTCAGACCAATTCTGGATCTCAAGATCCTAAACCAGTTCCTAAGAGTCCCATCCTTCAAGATGGAGACCATTCGGACTATCTTACCATTGATCCAGGAGGCTCAATATATGACCACCGTGGATTTAAAGGATGCGTATCTACACATTCCTATCCACAAAGATCATCTCCAGTTCCTCAGGTTTGCCTTTCTGGACAAGCATTATCAGTTTGTGGCTCTTCCTTTCAGGTTGGCCACGGCGCCACGTATCTTCACAAAGGGGCTAGGGTCCCTTCTGGCGGTTCTAAGGCCACGGGGCATAGCAGTGACGCCTTATCTAGACGACATTCTGATTCAAGCATCGACCTTCCAACTAGCCAAGTCTCACACGGACTTAGTGTTGGCCTTTCTAAGATCTCACGGGTGGACGGTGAACGTAAAAAAGAGTTCTCTTTCCCCCCTCACAAGAGTTTCATTTCTAGGGACTCTGATAGACTCAGTGGACATGAAAATATTTCTGACGGAGGTCAGGAAATCAAAGATTTTGTCCACCTGCCGAGCTCTTCACTCCTTTCCTCGGCCGTCAGTGGCTCAGTGTATGGAGGTAATCGGTCTAATGGTAGTGGCAATAGACATAGTTCCGTTTGCTCGCTTGCATCTCAGACCACTGCAACTATGCATGCTCAATCAGTGGAATGGGGATTATGTGGATTTATCTCCTCAGATAAATCTGGATGAAGAGACCAGAGACTCTCTTCTTTGGTGGTTGTCACAGGATCATCTGTCCCAGGGAATGTGTTTCCGCAGGCCAGAATGGGTTATAGTGACGACAGACGCCAGTCTTCTGGGCTGGGGTGCAGTCTGGAATTCCCTAAAGGCTCAGGGTTTGTGGACTCGGGAGGAGGCTCTCCTACCGATAAATATTCTGGAATTAAGAGCGATATTCAATGCTCTCCAGGCATGGCCTCAGCTGGCTTCGGCCAGATTCATCAGGTTTCAGTCGGACAACATCACGACTGTGGCTTATATCAATCATCAGGGCGGAACAAGGAGTTCCTTAGCGATGATAGAGGTCTCAAGGATAATCCAATGGGCAGAGGCTCACTCTTGCCATCTGTCAGCGATCTATATCCCAGGTGTAGAGAACTTGGAGGCAGACTTTCTAAGTCGTCAGACTTTTCATCCGGGGGAGTGGGAACTCCATCCGGAGGTGTTTGCTCAACTGGTTCGGCTATGGGGCACACCAGAATTGGATCTGATGGCGTCTCATCAGAACGCCAAACTTCCTCGTTACAGCTCCAGGTCAAGGGATCCTCAGGCTGTACTGATAGATGCTCTAGCAGTATCCTAGTCGTTCAACCTGGCTTATGTGTTTCCACCTTTCCCTCTCCTTTCACGTCTGATTGCCAGAATCAAACAGGGGAGAGCATCTGTGATTTTGATAGCGCCTGCGTGGCCACGCAGGACTTGGTATGCAGACCTGGTGGACATCTCATCTCTTCCACCATGGTCTCTGCCGCTGAGACAGGACCTTCTGATTCAAGGTCCATTCAAGCATCCAAATCTAATTTCTCTGCAACTGTCTGCTTGGAGATTGAACGCTTGATTGTATCAAAGCGGGGTTTCTCTGAGTCAGTCATAAATACCTTGATTCAGGCTTGAAAGCCTGTTACCAGGAAAATCTATCATAAGATATGACGTAAATATCTTTTTTGCCGCAAATCCAAAGGTTTCTCCTGGAGTAAAATCAGGATTCCTAGGATTTTGTCTTTTCTCCAAGAGGGATTGGAGAAAGGATTGTCAGCTAGTTCTCTAAAAGGACAGATATCTGCTCTGTCTATTTTGTTGCACAAGCCTCTGGCAGATGTTCCAGACGTTCGGGCTTTTTGTCAGGCTTTAGCTAGAATTAAGCCTTTGTTTAAATCTGTTGCTCCGCCATGGAGTCTAAATTTAGTTCTTAGAGTTCTTCAGGGGGTTCCGTTTGAACCCATGCATTCCATAGATATTAAGCTTTTATCTTGGAAAGTTTTGTTCCTAGTTGCTATCTCTTCAGCTCGAAGAGTTTCTGAACTATCTGCATTACAATGTGACTCGCCTTATCTTGTGTTCCATGCTGATAAGGTGGTTTTTACGTACCAAGCCTGGGTTCCTACCTAAGGTTGTTACTAACAGGAATATCAATCAGGAAATTGTTGTTCCTTCTCTGTGTCGTAATCCTTCTTGTAAGAAGGAACGTCTGTTGCACAACTTGGATGTGGTTCGTGCTTTGAAATTTTATTTGCAGGCAACCACAGATTTTCGTCAAACATCTTCTTTGTTTGTTGTCTATTCTGGAAAGCATAGGGGTCAAAAGGCTACGGCGACTTCTCTTTCCTTTTGGCTGAAAAGCATCCTCCGTTTGGCTTATGAGACTGCTGGACAGCAGCCTCCTGAAAGGATTACAGCTCATTCTACTAGAGCGGTAGCTTCCGCATGGGCTTTTAAAAATGATGCTTCTGTTGAACAGATTTGTAAGGCTGCGACTTGGTCTTCTCTTCATACCTTTTACAAATTTTACAAATTTGATACTTTTGCTTCCTAGGAGGCTATTTTGGGGAGAAAGGTTTTGCAAGCAGTGGTGCCTTCCGTTTAGGTTTCTGTCTTGTCCCTCCCTTTATCTGTGTCCTAAAGCTTTGGTATTGGTATCCCACAAGTAAGGATGAATCCATGGACTCGGTACTTAATGCAAAAGAAAACAAAATTTATGCTTACCTGATAAATTTCTTTCTTTTGCGATGTACCGAGTCTACGGCCCGCCCTGTCTATTCAAGACAGATGGTATTTTTGATTAAAAACTTCAGTCACCTCTGCACCTTATAGGTTTTTTTTTTTCTTCCTTGGCCTTCGGTCGAATGACTGGGGGGTGGAGTTAAGGGGGGAGCTATATAGACAGCTCTGCTGTGGTGCTCTCTTTGCCACTTCCTGTTAGGAAGGATAATATCCCACAAGTAAGGATGAATCCGTGGACTCGGTACATTGTAAAAGAAAGAAATTTATCAGGTAAGCATAAATTTTGTTTTTATTGCACTTTTTTTTTTAACCAGTATGCAATCTTTGACCAATAACTATTGACTTTGGGGCAAGAGAAAACACAATGAACCAAGTCTGCACCACTAAATCTACATTTTTTACAAAAGTTATCCTTAGAGTTTTTTTCATTTAGACATTACATATGGTGTCAGGTATGTATGATATAATATTTTATATTGAGATTCTCTCCAGCTTGACATTAATGTTGCTTTTCTCGTTCTTTTCATGCTATATCAAAATTATTCTTTTGTGGTATTACTTTCTGGTAGTATTTCAACCATTTGTTTATAGATTCATATATAAAATGTTTTTTTATGGTCATTAACTATTTTGTATAAGGTTGAGCCCGAGGTATTACCGAGGGAAAATAAATTAATGCTAGGTTTTATAATATCCCATTTATTAAAATCAATGAATAGAATAGATTGTTACAGTAATGTCTGAGCTGAAAATATAAAAAGAGCTGTTTATTTGTACAGCTGTATTTATTTTTCAGGTAGTCAAAGTCCTGTTTAATATTTCTTTCTGTATTTATTAGTTGATATAGGTGGGTTAATTCCTTTGATTGCCATTGGTCACAAATATTACGGCTAATCAGTACTTCTGGATTGCCCTTGATAGGTAGATATTTTGAAAAGTGAAAATCTATTTGAAGTGTTCTACATATTTTTTGTAATATAATAATCAAATTCGAAATATTTTCAAATTTTTTAATTTTACAGGGTAGTTTTTAAGTTCTATATTTATCAATGCATTTCATTTATAAGGTTTAACCATATTTTTCTCTAAGTCTAAACTGATAAAATTATTATTTTCTGTTAACCACGCCAAAATCATTTTTGCCAGGATTGTCCAGTTATATATTTCTATATCTGGTTAGAGGTAGATTTTCGGTTAAGTATAATATTTTAGGTAGTGTTATCATTTTTACCATATTTATTTTCCCTGAAAGGGAAATTGGTAAATGTATCCATCTCTTGATCTCCTCAAGAATCTTAAAAAATAGCGGGTCATAATTTCATTTATACCATTCTCGTGGTGCATGGGAGAGCTCGATTCCAAGTCATTTACAGTTTTAAAAATTTGAGTATTTATAGAGTTTTTTAGTTGAATTAACCACATCATTTCAGATTTTCCTTTATTTATTCTATACCATGAGAAAGCACCAAATGAATCTAAAATGTCTATTATTTTGGGTATCTGGGATGAGGAATTTTTAATAAAAAGTAACATATCGCCTGCATATGCTGCCACCTTTGATTTAGTATCACCAATTTGTATTCCATTTATATTTTCACTCATTTTTATCATCAATGGTTCCAAGGCAAGATTGAAGAGTATTGCTGAGAGTGGGCAGCCCTGTCTTGTCCCTCTTTGTAGTGAAATGTATTCAGATTGTTGATTATTTATGAGGAGTTCTGATTTAGGCAAGGAATATATTGCTTTTATACATTTTACCACATTACCTGAAAACCCAAATTTGTTTAATGATGTAAATAAGTGATCCCATTCAACTGAGTCGAATGCTTTTTCAGCATCTAATGACAAAATAAGTATATCTAAGTTCTGTTTAGTTAAATGTTCTTTGTTAGCCCAAACATAAGAGATTACATTAATCACCCTACGTATATTAAAAAATGCTGACCTACCATTAATAAATCCAGATTGGTCTGGATGTACGAGTAGTGGGATGACTTTTTGTAGTCTATGTGCTATAATTCCCATAAATATTTTAAAGTCTGTGTTTAACAGTGAGATAGGTCTATATGAGGTTAAATCCTGTTCATCTTTTCCCTGGTTTTAGGATTAGAGAAATTATTGAATCTGAAAATCTATTTGGGTGGTGTTTAAGATTAGTTGAAAACAGGAACAATATGAACCACAATGTCAAGGCATTGAGTGGTCTGTGAAGCAGCCTTTTATAGGAGAGCTAATTGCAGAACTACCTGTAGCTGGCAAGCAGGTGGAGCCAGAGAGCTATCCAATGCAGGTAACCGGGCTCCAGAAACGTCTACAGAATACAAAGCCCTCTGGTGATGCAGGAACAGAGAAACAGGGCTGCAAACTAGGAATCTCAGGTTCAAATCCGGGCATGGCCGTGACAGTGGGAGGTGGTACTTCTCTAACAATGGCAGAATGTTAAAGCAGTATCACCATCTATGAGAAGGTGTAATGTAAATGATTCCTTTATACAGTACTGAATGCCAATACAATGTATGTGTGTCAACCAAAACTTAACCTCTTCTGTTACAATACATTAGTGAAACTAGGACATAAATAATGAACTTATTTGAGCTGGGGGATTATGGGTATATAATACATTTGTATACAGTGTGTAATATGTATTATTATACTGTAATAGTACATTATGGACTAGATTACAAGTGGAGCTCAATATTATGCTTACGCAATATTTGCACTCCACTCAATAATACCAGAGCACGTAAATGTGCGATGGTATTACAAGTTCGGCACAATGCGAACACAAATTTGACCCTTTACGGGTGCACGTTAAGATATCGCTCCACTTGTAATCTGACTCTATGGCCCATATTTATCAAGCTCAGTACGGAGCTTGAAGGGCCATGTTTCTGGCGAGTCTTCAGACTCGCCAGAAACACAAGTTATGAAGCAGCGGTCTAAAGACCGCTGCTCCATAACCCTGTCCGCCTGCTCTGAGCAGGCGGACAGGAATTGCCGGAAATCAACCCGATCGGCCGCGAGTCAACAGGGGGCGGCATTGCACCAGCAGCTCTTGTGAGCTGCTGGTGCAATGTTAAATGCGTAGAGCGTATTGCTCTCCGCATTTAGCGAGGTCTTGCAGACCTGATCCGCACTGTCTGATTAGGTCCGCAAGACCTTTGATAACATAATTTATGCTTACCTAATAAATTTATTTCTCTTGTGGTGTATCCAGTCCATGGATCATCCATTACTTGTGGGATATTCTCCTTCCCAACAGGAATTTGCAAGAGGATCACCCACAGCAGAGCTGCTATATATCTCCTCCCCTAACTGCCATATCCAGTCATTCGATCGAAGACAAGCAGAGAAAGGAGAAACCATAGGGTGCAATGGTGACTGTAGTTTAAAATTAAAAAATACCTGCCTTAAAATGACAAGGCGGGCCGTGGACTGGATACACCACAAGAGAAATAAATTGATCAGGTAAACATAAATTATGTTTTCTCTTGTAAGGTGTATACAGTCCACGGATCATCCATTACTTGTGGGATACCAATACCAAAGCTAAAGTACACGGATGAAGGGAGGGACAAGGCAGGTACTTAAATGGAAGGTACCACTGCCTGTAAAACCTTTCTCCCAAAAATAGCCTCCGAAGAAGCAAAAGTATCAAATTTGTAGAATTTTGAAAAAGTATGAAGCGAAGACCAAGTCGCCGCCTTGCAAATCTGTTCAACAGAAGCCTCATTTTTAAAGGCCCATGTGGAAGCCACAGCTCTAGTAGAATGAGCTGTAATCCTTTCTGGAGGCTGCTGGCCAGCAGTCTCATAGGCTAAGCGGATTATGCTTCTTAGCCAAAAAGAAAGAGAGGTTGCCGAAGCCTTTTGACCTCTCCTCTGTCCAGAGTAGACAACAAACAAAGCAGATGTTTGACGAAAATCTTTAGTAGCTTGTAAGTAAAACTTTAAAACACGAACCACGTCAGATTATGTAATAGACGTTCCTTCTTTGAAGAAGGATTAGGACAGAAAGACGGAACAACAATCTCTTGATTGATATTCTTATTAGATACCACCTTAGGTAAAAACCCAGGTTTGGTACGCAGAACTACCTTATCTGCATGGAAGATCAGATAAGGAGAATCGCATTGTAAGGCAGATAACTCGGAAACTCTACGAGCCGAGGAAATAGCTACCAAAAAAAGAACTTTCCAAGATAAATTTTGATATCTATGGAATGAAGAGGTTCAAACGGAACTCCTTGAAGAACCTTAAGAACCAGATTTAAGCTCCATGGCGGAGCAACAGGTTTAAACACAGGCTTGATTCTAACTAAAGCCTGACAAAATGCCTGAACGTCTGGCACATCCGCCAGACGCTTGTGCAAAAGAATAGACAGAGCAGAAATCTGTCCCTTTAAGGAACTAGCTGACAATCCTTTTTCCAATCCTTCTTGGAGAAAGGATAATATCCTGGGAATCCTGACCTTACTCCATGAGTAACCCTTGGATTCACACCAATAAAGATAATTACGCCATATCTTATGGTAAATTTTCCTGGTGACAGGCTTTCGTGCCTGTATTAAGGTATCAATGACTGACTCGGAGAAGCCACGCTTTGATAACATCAAGCGTTCAATCTCCAGGCAGTCAGCCTCAGAGAAATTAGATTTGGATGGTTGAAAGGACCTTGAAGTAGAAGGTCCTGTCTCAGCGGCAGAGTCCATGGTGGAAAGGATGACATGTCCACCAGATCTGCATACCAAGTCCTGCGTGGCCACGCAGGCGCTATCAAGATCACTGATGCTCTCTCCTGCTTGGTTTTGGCAATCAGACGAGGGAGCAGAGGAAACAGTGGAAACACATAAGCCAGGCTGAAGGACCAAGGCGCTGCTAGAGCATCTATCAGCGTTGCCTTGGGGTCCCTAGACCTGGATCCGTAACAAGGAAGCTTGGCGTTCTGGCAAGACGCCATGAGATCCAGTTCTGGTTTGCCCCAACGATGAATCAATTGTGCAAACACCTCCGGATGGAGTTCCCACTCCCCCGGACGAAAAGTCTGTCGACTTAGAAAATCCGCCTCCCAGTTCTCTTCACCTGGGATATGGATAGCTGATAGGTGGCAAGAGTGAAACTCCGCCCAGCGAATTATCTTTGAGACTTCTAACATCGCTAGGGAACTCCTTGTTCCCCCTTGATGGTTGATGTAAGCCACAGTCGTGATGTTGTCCGACTGAAATCTGATGAACCTCATTGTCGCTAGCTGAGGCCAAGCCTGAAGAGCATTGAATATCGCTCTTAGTTCCAGAATGTTTATTGGAAGGAGGGTCTCCTCCTGAGTCCACGATCCCTGAGCCTTAGGGAGTTCCAGACTGCCCCCCAGCCTAGAAGGCTGGCATCTGTCGTTACTTTTGTCCAATCTGGCCTGCGAAAGGTCATACCTTTGGACAGATGGACCCGAGATAGCCACCAGAGAAGAGAATCCCTGGTCTCTTGATCCAGATTTAGTAGAGGGGACAAATCTGTGTAATCCCCATTCCACTGACTGAGCATGCAGAGTTGCAGCGGTCTGAGATGTAGGTGTGCAAATGGCACTATGTCCATTGCCGCTACCATTAAGTGAATTACTTCCATGCACTGAGCCACTGAAGGGCGAGGAATGGAATAATACGGCAGGAATTTAGAAGTTTTGATAACCTGTACTCTGTCAGGTAAATTTTCATTTCTACAGAATCTATCAGAGTCCCTAGGAAGGAAACTCTTGTGAGGGGGGATAGAGAACTCTTTTCCTCGTTCACCTTCCACCCATGCGACCTCAGAAATGCCAACACTATGTCCGTATTAGACTTGGCAATTTGGAAGTTTGACGCCTGAATCAGGATGTCGTCTAAATAGGGGCCACTGCTATGCCCCGCGGCCTTAGGACCGCCAGAAGCAACCCCAGAACCTTCGTAAAAATTATTGGGGCTGTAGCTAACCCAAAGGGAAGAGCTACAAACTGGTAATGCCTGTCTAGGAAGGCAAACCTGAGAAACCGATGATGATCTTTGTGTATCGGAATGTGAAGATAATCATCCTTTAGATCCACTGTAGTCATGTATTGACCCTCCTGGATCATAGGTAGGATGGTACGAATAGTCTCCATCTTGAATGATGGAACTCTTAGGAATTTGTTTAAAATCTTTAGATCCAAAATTGGTCTGAAGGTTCCCTCTTTTTTGGGAACCACAAACAGATTTCAGTAAAATCCCTGTCCCTGTTCCTCCTTTGGAACTGGATGGATCACTCCCATAACTAGGAGGTCTTGTACACAGTGTAAGAATGCCTCTCTCTTTATCTGGTTTGCAGATAATTGTGAAAGGTGAAATTTCCCTTTTGTGGGGGAAGCCTTGAAATCCAGAAGATATCCCTGGGATATAATTTCCAACGCCCAGGGATCCTGGACATCTCTTGCCCACACCTGGGCGAAGAGCGAAAGTCTGCCCCCTACTAGATCCGTTACCGGATAGGGGGCTGATCCTTCATGCTGTCTTAGAGGCAGCAGCAGGCTTTTTGGCCTGCTTACCTTTGTTCCAGGTCTGGTTAGGTCTCCAGACCGTCTTGGACTGAGCAAAAGTTCCCTCTTGTTTTACATTAGAGGAAGTTGATGCCGCACTTGCCTTGAAGTTTCAAAAGGTACGAAAATTAGACTGTTTGGCCCTTGATTTGGACCTATCCTGAGGAAGGGCATGACCTTTTCCTCCAGTGATATCAGCAATAATCTCCTTCAAACCAGGCCTGAATAGGGTCTGCCCCTTGAAGGGAATGTTAAGCAGCTTAGACTTTGAAGTAACGTCAGCTGACCATGATTTAAGCCATAGCGCCCTGCGCGCCTGAATAGCAAAACCAGAATTCTTAGCCGTTAGTTTAGTCAAATGAACAATGGCATCAGAAACAAAAGAATTGGCTAGCTTAAGTGCTCTAAGCTTGTCAAGTATGTCATCCAATGGAGTCGCTACCTGTAAAGAGACTCAAACCAGAACGCTGCAGCAGCAGTGACAGGAGCAATGCATGCAAGGGGCTGTAGGATAAAACCTTGTTGAATAAACATTTTCTTAAGGTAACCCTCTAACTTTTTATCCATTGGATCTAAGAAAGCACAACTGTCCTCGACAAGGATAGTAGTACGCTTTGCTAGGGTAGAAACTGCTCCCTCCACCTTAGGAACTGTCTGCCATAAGTCCCGTGTGGTGGCGTCTATTGGAAACATTTTTCTAAAAACAGGAGGGGGAGAGAACGGTACACCTGGTCTATCCCATTCCTTAGTAATAATTTCTGTAAACCTTTTAGGTATTGGAGAAACATCAGTACACACCGGCACTGCATAGTATTTTAGTATTTATCCAGTCTACACAATTTCTCTGGCACTGCAATTGTATCACAGTCATTCAGAGCAGCTAAAACCTCCCTGAGTAACACGCGGAGGTGTTCAAGCTTCAATTTAAATGTAGAAATATCAGAATCAGGTTGCATCATCTTCGCTGAGTCAGAAACATCACCCACAGAAAGAAGCTCTCCTTCAGCTTCTGCATATTGTGAGGCAGTATCAGATATAGCTCTTAAAGCGTCAGTATGCTCTGTATTTCGTCTAACTCCAGAGCTATCTCGCTTTCCTCTAAATTCAGGTAGTCTGGCTAATACCGCTGACAGTGTATTATCCATGACTGCCGCCATGTCTTGTAAAGTAAACGCTATGAGTGCCCTAGATGTACTTGGCGCCATTTGAGCGTGAGTCCCTTGAGCGGGAGTCAAAGGATCTGACACGTGGGGAGAGTAAGTCGGCATAACTTCCCCCTCGTCAGATTCCTCTGGTGATAAATTTTTTAAAGACATAATATGATCTTTATTGCTTAAAGTGAAATCGGTACATTTGGTACACATTCTAAGAGGGGGACAGTGAAAAAAGGCAGTAAATCAAACAAAATTTTTACAGTGTGTATAATAAGCTAACCGAGCATTGCACCCACTTGCAAATGGATGATTAACCCCTTAGTTAAAAAAATGGATCAATAAAACGATATAGACGTTTTTTAATAGTCACAGCAAACTGCCACAGCCTTGCTATGGGCCTACCTTCCCAACAAACGATTTTGGAAAGCCTAAGAGCCCTTTAGAGATGTCCTATAGCATTCAGGGGACTCCTGGAGGAA
This sequence comes from Bombina bombina, assembly GCF_027579735.1. Lineage (NCBI taxonomy): Eukaryota > Metazoa > Chordata > Amphibia > Anura > Bombinatoridae > Bombina > Bombina bombina. The sequence continues at coordinate 1,143,460,805 of NC_069501.1, read as the reverse complement.
GCTGGATGTCTCAGTCTGTAAAAGTTACTGCGCAAAAAAGCGCTAAATTAGGCCCCTCCCACTCATAGTAACACAGTGGAAAGCCTCAGGAAACTGTTTCTAGGCAAATTTAAGCCAGCCATGTGGAAAAAACTAGGCCCCAATAAAGTTTTATCACCAAAGTATATATAAAAATGTTTAAACATGCCAGCAAACGTTTTATATAGTAAATATAAAAGAGTATTACCTCAGAAAGTAAGCATGATACCAGTCGCTATTAAATCAGTGTATTCAGGCTTACCTTACATAAATTTGGTATCAGCAGCATTTTCCTAGCATTCACATCTTCTAGAAAATAATTTTAACTGCACATACCTCATAACAGGATAACCTGCACGCCATTCCCCCGCTGAAGTTACCTCTCTCTTCAGTCATGTGTGAGAACAGCAATGGATCTTAGTTACAACCTGCTAAGATCATAGAAATCACATGCAGATTCTTCTATTTTACTGCCTGGGACAAAATAGTACAACTCCGGTACCATTTAAAAATAACAAACTTTTGATTGAAGCAAGATAACAGCTACATTTCACCACTTTCCTCTTACTACCTCCATGCTTGTTGAGAGTTGCAAGAGAATGACTGGATATGGCAGTTAGGGGAGGAGCTATATAGCAGCTCTGCTGTGGGTGATCCTCTTGCAACTTCCTGTTGGGAAGGAGAATATCCCACAAGTAATGGATGATCCGTGGACTGGATACACCTTACAAGAGAAAAATAGGTTCCTATTTATTTAAAGTAAGTTTGTTATTTAAATAAACATGTTTTTAACTTTTGGTGTGTTAGTTTCTTTTTAAGAAGAATATTTAATATACAGGATATTAATATCCCATAGAAGATAGTTGTCACGGTTTTGTCATTTTACCAAACTGGTTTTATTTTCTTCAGCTTTGCACTATGAAAAAAGTTTTTTTGTATTTTTTTGCATTTTTATAGCTGCTATAGGAGTTTACACTATTCTGTAGCTGTTTTAGTGCTAATATTGTGACCGCACTGTACCAGACTTGCTCTAAAAGTATACCGTTCCGTACAGTTTAAATTTACTTTGATACTTTTCTTTTACAATTGCACTATAGCAAATGTGTTCTGTTTAAAAACATGTTTAGTACAGTACAATTAGAATAGAAAAGTATCACAGTAACTTTGCACAGTACTGAAAGCATTTATTTCTAATATTGCAGCCACACTGTAATAAACATTTTATCAATATGGAACACATCTGTTACAGTGCAGTTGTGATATTAGAACTAAACACATATAGTATAATGTAAACTTATAGCTTCAACAAAAGGGGCCCAAAGGCACTACTGAGGATGAGAAAGGGAATATCGTATTGAGAATTACAACTTGAGAGGGGAATGAATTAGATTCCCTCGCAATAAGTAACTAATGATATAGTGATATGGTGCTATGTACATTAACTGAACTAGAAAAACATATTGGAGGTATGACCTCCAAAAAAAGTACATATAGGTAGCACTCAAATTCCCATTATTAATGGTATCGACAGAGATGTGAGTGGCGGATACACTAGGTTATTTAAAATATAACTTTTATTGGGACTTTTAAAATAATGGAAAGACAAAACAATTAAAATTACAGAAACTTGGATCCATTTATTTAGGGACAGGGATAAAAATATCACTGGAGGTGAGGTTGGCTAAATAAAGATATACTCATATATAGGATTGGTAGCTCTGGTTTGTCCAATTGTTGATAAAAAGATCTATAATAGTGCTAATACAGGTATAGTCCACTAATTTAAGTTGTGAATAGTTATACACACTGTTTTATTTCCACAAGTTGAAAGTGCTTATGGTATATTGTGATATACCATATACTTATTAAAATTCAGTAACTCGATACCGAACAATAAGGGTAGCATATCGAGTTACTGAATTTTAATAAGTATATGGTATATCACAATATACCATAAGCACTTTCAACTTGTGGAAATAAAACAGTGTGTATAACTATTCACAACTTAAATTAGTGGACTATACCTGTATTAGCACTATTATAGATCTTTTTATCAACAATTGGACAAACCAGAGCTACCAATCCTATATATGAGTATATCTTTATTTAGCCAACCTCACCTCCAGTGATATTTTTATCCCTGTCCCTAAATAAATGGATCCAAGTTTCTGTAATTTTAATTGATTTGTCTTTCCATTATTTTAAAAGTCCCAATAAAAGTTATATTTTAAATAACCTAGTGTATCCGCCACTCACATCTCTGTCGATACCATTAATAAAGGGAATTTGAGTGCTACCTATATGTACTTTTTTTTGGAGGTCATACCTCCAATATGTTTTTCTAGTTCAGTTAATGTACATAGCACAATATCACTATATCATTAGTTACTTATTGCGAGGGAATCTAATTCATTCCCCTCTCAAGTTGTAATTCTCAATACGATATTCCCTTTCTCATCCTCAGTAGTGCCTTTGGGCCCCTTTTGTTGAAGCTATAAGTTTACATTATACTATATGTGTTTAGTTCTAATATCACAACTGCACTGTAACAGATGTGTTCCATATTGATAAAATGTTTATTACAGTGTGGCTGCAATATTAGAAATAAATGCTTTCAGTACTGTGCAAAGTTACTGTGATACTTTTCTATTCTAATTGTACTGTACTAAACATGTTTTTAAACAGAACACATTTGCTATAGTGCTACCTATATGTACTTTTTTTGGAGGTCATACCTCCAATATGTTTTTCTAATAATGTAAACTTATGTTCAGCTATAAAAATACCATATTAAGAAAGCTATCAATTAAAACCCCCCCACACATTTGTACATTGTGCAAGGCTGAAATAAATGCACTTCTGTAAAGCAAAACAGCCACAGCTAGTGTCTTTTTATGGGATATTAATATCCCACTCATTTAGTATTCTTCCTAAAAAGATCATGCTGAAAGTTAAAAACACATTTATTTAAAAAACAAACTTACCTTAAATACATAATATACTATTTTTTTATTTTTTTATTTATTTATTTATTTTTTTAATATTTTTTATTGCGGTTTAGTTAAAGACATACAAAGATCATAATAACACATTCTTATGTCATATGAGATGAGGCTACAATTGTACAGGAGTAATAAAATAAACATGCAAGAGACGTATAGCCAACAATTTACATAGTTTACAAACATTAAACAGGTAAGATGCTAATCTTTCAGGAACCTTCTATATGACACAATAGATTACTCTTGGGCCAACAAAAGTAACAGGAAATAATGAAGCAAAAGAAGGAAATTGTGACCAAGGAGACCACTTTTGGATCTCAATGATAAACCTCTATTTTTTTAATTTAATAGCAATTTTGTTCCTGGGGTCCTGGAGATTCTTACAACATAGGGCATGAGGGGTATTAACTAGAAATACTAATGAATCCACAGGACTACTCATGAGTTATATAAATTACTAAAGTAGATAAGGGAAAAAAAAAAAAGTACTGTAATCCAAACCCCTGTAATAATATTAAGAAGGAACCATATTAAGTCAGATAGATCCATTAGTCTGATCGAAATAGGTGGGTTCCGTATTATGATGCACTTTGGAATAGCAAGGGGTATCAAGGGGGTGGAGGGAGGTGCGGTATAGACAAGAGGAACCGCTTTTTTAATTCTCCTAAAGCTAGGAGACATATTATAGAGTAATATAGTAGCAGGGGGGGGGAGGTGGTAAAATAGATACTATGAGTAGAATATATGCCAAATTTGGACGTATATTATAATATAATGGGGGAGGAGGTGGCTATTAAAGCATAGTAGAAAGCTTACAGGCTAATTATATATTGGGTTGATGCTATACTTGTTACAGGGGAGCCTCAAGCTCTATGCTCGCAGGGATGGCAATGTCAGAAAGTCTCACGAAGCTAAGAAAGGTGGGATAAGCCGCTGTATCTTAACTAAGAACGAACTAGTTGCAATAGAACAGAGCATTGTATCTATGTGAGAGGCTAATTGGGTAGAGATGAAGGCAATACTCCACTAATTGAGACCCAAGAGTCTAATATGGTACATAGAGCAAGGCCGATGTTTATCTAGAACTAAATATGAGGATGAGAAATTGTACAGTTAAATACTATCGCAGGTCCAGCCTGCGATGGAAAACAGGGCATCCTGGGGTATTGGAAATCCACCTATGAGTTAGACATTAGTAAGCCATGTAATTACTGCACTCCCATATATACCCGCAAATGAGGTTAATATTGAGATCACAAACATCTGTCAATTTTATACACCAGTTGTAAATAGAATACTGGAAACATGTGCACAGCTTTAGTATGAGGCAGAGGATAAAAACAGAACTTATGTACAACAATTTGCATTATGGTGCAACACTATGCTATGAAGCTATATTTATGTAGCAAGTAGGCATCGCGCCGCCCCGGCCGCTGGCAGCAAGATGCGAAGTAGGCAAGCTCGATTGAATCTCCATGCATATGCATAAAGTGTGAGAATGTTGAGATTCTAATTACCTAGGGAGGTGACTAAGGTAGAAAAGTCTTCTCATCCTTATCTGACACTAATGTTTATAAATATTGTTTGCATCCCCTGAGAGAACTTAGCTGGTAAATATTATACCAGAGCATAATATAGCTATATAATGCAGTAGCGGCTCAAATATGTAAACAAACTGCTAAGTATTATGTTTATGTCTAGATGTGATAGCTACAAAGATCTCTAAACATGCAGGAAGTCCAGAAACATAGCATTGCTTGGTGTATGTAAATATTGTTTGCGTGCCACAATAGATCTTAGCTGGTAAATATTATAACATTATATAATATATTATAAGTATTACCAAAATTAAGGGAGGGCACTTCTCTTCGCAGGTCTTCTCTCCTACTCAGCCAAACAGCAAGTGAGCAATGGCTCACGTGACCATGCCCCTATGCCTAGAGTGAGGTCATTAGCCCCTCCTCTCATAGGCATTCCTCTGGGGCTCCATTGACCACACATCTAGGCAATATTAATATAAATAAAGACACTGACACAGCAAGTGGGGGGAAAAGGCCGCAGCCCGCATTTATTATTTAAATTCATTGCGATAAAACTTTATTAAACAACATTAACATTAAAAGGTGCTTGCCAAATAAAATCACGTGCCTTCCACTGGCGCTCGGCCAGGCACGCCCACATCCTTAACCTCTCCCCATACCTGAGGAGGTACCCAGAATAATTATATATAACTTAGTGGCTAGCACCCCGCCACTGCTCGAAAGCCTTTCGAGCACCAACCCACAGGGCTAAGGCCTTTTTTACCCCTTCGCTCATGTTGAAATTAAAAAGATGCAAACCGATTTTGTTAAGATGTACACCATCTTTCAAAAAGAAACAGCTTCCAGACTCTCCTTCAAACTCCACATGCTTGATGCCAAAACCACCCAATTTTGCTACAAAGCTTGTGATAGTCCGATTAATCTTTTTTCGAGAAAATTTTTGGACATATCGACCCAACCCAAGAGGTTAAACAAAAAGGATAATGCCGCCATGTTCTTCTGTACCATAGATTTAGACATATCCTTCTCTCTCCATCCTTGTCACCTTTAAAAACAGATAATTTATTTAACCATTGAACCCACACAGGTAAGTACGCTTTCCAAGTACTAGGAGCTAAGGCTCCCCTCACTGATCTCAACAATCTAGGAAGTTCAGATACCACATCTCCTCCGGGCAAGGAGAACCGATTTCTTCCGCATCTGGCACTGCCTCCCGGAATCTCCGCCACTGAAAACGAGAGAGCATCAGCCCCCACATTCTCTTTTCCAGGAACATGAATAGCTCTAAAATAGACATTGTGCTTCATACATTCAAAAATGAACATCCTGAGCAACCCAATCACTGGCTTCGAACTGGATGATAGGCGGTTTATCGCAAAAACAACCCCCATATTATCAGAATGAAAAACCACCTTTCTGTTCTCAAATTCGGAACCCCAAATTTTTAAAGCTACCACTAGCGGAAATAATTCCAGAAATACAAGGTTTTTTGTTAAACCTGCATACGCCCAATACTCAGGCCACGCACCAGCGCACCATTTGTTCCCAAATAGGGCTCCAAAACCATGAGCCCCCGAAGCGTCAGTGAATAAATGAAGTTCACTACATAACATCTCTAGAGCTTGAATTAATGATTTACCATTAAACTCCTTTAAGAAAGCTTTCCAAACTTTCAAATCTTTCTTTACCTGAGCCGATAAACAAATCCGAAAGTGGGGAATTTTAACTCCCACTGTGGATAAGGATAACCTTCTGCAAAATATTCTTCCAACCGGAATGATTTTACATGCAAAATTCAGTTTACCTACTAGCGACTGAATTTCCTTCAAAGAAAGCTTCTTTCTTGAAAGGGCCAAGTTAATTGAGGATACAAGATCACTAACTTTTTCAAAAGGAAGTCTACATTCCATGGAAACTGCATCAATACAGATGCCCAGAAAATTAATCACAGGAGAAGGACCTTCAGTTTTTTCACTAGCAACAGGGATCCCAAAATCCTGAGCTATCAGCATAAAAGAATCCATCAGAATTTGGCATGACTGAAGCCCTTCAGGGCCCACAAACAGAAAATCATCCAAATAATGAGTAACTGATGACAAACCAGAAATCTGCTTTACCACCCATTCTAAGAAACAACTACATTTTTCAAAGTAAGAACAGGAAATAGAACAGCCCATTGGTAAGCATAAGTCCACGAAATAACACCCGTCAACAAAACATCCTAATAAATGATGACACGAGGGGTGAACAGGTAACAGCCTAAATGCCAATTCGATGTCCACCTTCGCCAACAAGGCGTTAGGACCAGCATCCCGAACCAAATCTAAAGCCTTATCAAAAGACGCGTATCTGACTGCAGATAACTCCGGATCAATACCATCATTGACCGAAAAACCTTTCGGGAAGGACAAATGATGAATCAATCTAAATTGATTTGGAACATTCTTGGGAATAACTCCCAAAGGGGAAACTCATAAGTTTTTAAACGGAGGGGCCTCAAAAGGGCCCACCATCCTACCCAACGAAATTTCTTTCTGAATCTTTGCCATCACCACTTCAGGAAAATCCAATGCAGACTTCAAATTCCCAGCAAAAACAGATTCAATCCCCTCTGAAAAGGGGATATAAAAACCTACAGAAAAACCCTTCAATAAAGTGCTTGCATCCAATTGCTTAGATTTTTTCCTACCGTACAATTCTAACCACGGCGCCATCTTTTCGACTTTCACTGGTGTCCTGGCTTTGAATAGCACTGTCTCCTTTTGTGAAAGATTTACCTTTCTTGAAGCACTTTGCACTTGAGTGGATTCCTCCACAAAAGGAACATTCATGCTTTTATTTACAAGCTGTCCCAAATTTACAGGCTCCTTCGTTAAATTGGAAGCAAAGCCCTTTTCTGAGGGCCACTGCTGATGATGTTGAAGAGGAAGCATTGCTTCCTCCTCCCGAACCCCAAAAGGACTGGGACCTTAATGGAGTCATAAGCTCCAACCATATGCCCATATCCCTATCATCCCATCTCATCTCTGGCCGAACCGCCAAATGTTGACGGAACTGCTCATCATACTTCCACCAAGCAAGACCACCATATGTACGACAAGCACTAGCAATTTCGTTGAGATAACAAAAAAGGGGAGAACAAAGCTCAGGGCTTTTTTCCCCAATTACACTTGCCAAAATACAAAAAGCAGTTGACCAATTAGATAATGTTTTTGGCAATTTCCTAAATTTTCTTTTGCGCTCCTCCTCCTCTTTTTTACAGACTCACTTCTCGAATCATATTTAATATCAAACACCTGATCCATCAGGAGCAGGGAGAAATTTTCAATTAACTCGCTCCTCCAAATCTTTTCTTTTACCTCTAAAGTTAAATGAATACCCAGAGGCCCAACAGAACATAAACAAGGGCGTCTAAAAGCTTGATCAGATACTTTAGATTGCCCAACCATACTTGCACTGCTTAAAACTACAGAACCAGCCTGCTCCGGGGGACCACCCCCAGAGGGCACAATTTGGGGAACCCAAACACCTACCGGGCCTGAAGTGCCAACGGCACTCGCCGGTCCACTATTTTCCAACTGGGAAACTAACTCTTTCAAACCTTTTAACATCAACTCACACCTTGCATCAGAGGCATTCACATCATGAGCCACACCTGTACTTGTACTCTCACCTGCAGTATTTGACATTTCAGGATTCTCCCTTGCAATGACCGTATCCCTCCTTGTTTCCTGACGTGCTGATTCACTGCCTTTTCTCTGTTTCTCTCTTTCATTTTGTCTCCTTTTTACCGGAGTCCTAGACCTTCTGGGTCTTCCTCTCTCCCTTGACTGCTTATCCAGGGATCCCCAAAAAGAAGCATCACCTGGTTCTTTATTTTTTCTGAACGTAATAGGCGAACGGGATCTCTCCCGCGACACTGGACTCCTGGAACTTTCTTCCTGTCTTTTTCTTTCACCTTGGACTACCTGAGGCTGAGAGGATGCGTATTCCCTGTTAGCTAACCCTCTATCATAATGACTAACACCCCTATCACTAGAGCCCCTGCTAAGAAAAAACATTTCTAACCATAGGATTATCCCCTGAAATGCTACTTAACCTGTTACCTTTAGAATTACCACTGTCTGGAACTAGTGCCCTGATTAATTGTGATAAAAATTCTAAACTTTTTACCTGTTTACCTGCTGGTCCAGGCAACGCCGCTTGCTCCTCCTCTTCCCCGAAGTCACTATACTGTTCATCAATCCATAATGAATCTGCCTCCTCCTGCATTCTAGAAGGAAGCGTATCACTGCTCCGGCCGGCTGGCATAAATCTAGGATGCACAGAATCTGAGGAAAAAGAAACGTTAACCTGCCTAGAGGCAGCCTCCCTATCCAGAAAATCATTTACTCTATCACTACATTTATTTTCCCTCAAAAACCCTTCTCTGCTACTCTCACCTACACTGACACTTTCCCAATTTTTAAAACTCTCTGGCCTAGCATCCCTCTCAACATTTTTACCTCCTGAACCTGCATAGCAGTGCTTCCTTTTTTCCACTGCTTTCCTTCCTGTTGGAGCAGAAGCTATAACAGCTACCGGCTTATTAGCCGTAATGTTCCCTGCTTTAGTATGACTTACAAAATCTACTTTTGATATCATATGCTCAATGGCCGTTACAAATGTATCCTGATTTTCCATCCTAAAATGGCCCCCGTGAAAATCGTCATGCGCCATACTTGGCTCCCTGGCCGTAAGCAACTCCTGTCCCCTGTTCTCAAAATTTCTTTTACCCGAGTATGCCCATAAATATTTGTCCCCCTGAAGGTACTCCATACCCCCTCTTGTAGCTCCTAAAGGCCTAGAGGCCGTAAATAACTCTGCATGGCTTGCATTACTTGGGCCTGGTAAGGCCTTTAACCCTAAAGGCCTAGCGGCCGTGCACAATTCCTGAGGCGATGAATTAATTAGGCCTGGTGATGCCATCATCTCCTTTCTTGGCGCCAAATTTCTTACGTGAAAGGCCTCACTCGACTCTTCTTCACCTGCCACCATCTCCGCTTCTTCTGACTCCACTTCGTCACTACGTACGAACACAGCTCCTGAAAAAGAAGAATTACCATGAAGAAACCGCATCTCGTCCGTTCTGCTGCTGATCCCTGCTCCTGTCCGACTTCCTGCAGCTCCTCCTTTCTTCGCCGACGCCATCCGCTGACCCGCTCCTCCTGCTGACGACCTCACCGGCTTTCTCCTACGGCTCCCGGATTATTGTCTCTTCCCGGGCGATGGACTCAACCTCTCTGGCAGACGGGATCTTCGCGCAGGCCTGGATGCTTCACCGCCCGCCGTGACAACTCCTCCGGTTCCGGTCTCTTCTTCCACCGCCAGACGCTTCCGGATCCATTCTTCACCCTTCGAAGACAGCAACTCCTGGACAGTCAACAGAATCTTCTGAAAATCCGCCATGGTAAGTATCGCTTCTCTTCGCAGGTCTTCTCTCCTGCTCAGCCAAACAGCAAGTGAGCAACGGCTCAAGTGACCACGCCCCTATGCCTAGAGAGAGGTCATTAGCCCCTCCTCTCATAGGCATTCCTCCGGGGCTCCATTTAGCCCTGTAATGCTTTTCACAGAATAGAACTTTCCTGTAGTATATCAGTCTGATCCCGCCTATTACGGTCAGTCCAGTGCCATAATACCAAGCAATTCCTAATTCCTTCTCTCTGTGTGTATTATGTTTCCCTAAGTGAAAAAGGGGCAACTAGACACAGACTCCTTACTCAGTGTGCTTAGGCCAAAATGATAAACTGGAGTTGCTGTGTTCCTTCTCAGAGGAGAATTGCTGGTATTTTGGTGCTAGACTGACGTTTATAGGTGGGGTCAGACTGATAAACTACAGGAAAGTTCTACTCTGTGAAAGGTATTACTGGGCTAAAAGAAGCTGTACCCATGTGGTAAATCGCCATAGACCAAGCTATTGAGCTGGTTGTTCCTTCCTGAGAGTGCGCATCTCTCTGTATGTAGTTTTTATATATATATATATATAAAATCTATATATTTGTTTGTATTTTTAATCTTTATTAATAGACATGGCATACACAGCAAACATATAGGTGTTTCATGGACTTTCCATGGAAGTAACCTGTATTTTAATGGGGAACCATTACCAGGAGTTTCTAATGTTATAAACAATATCCTCCATCTTAGCTTACCTGTCTCCTTTCAGTGGCAAGATTTGCGATTGTAAGAAATCTACTGCAGTCGCAGTGAAACATAGTTTACATATCTGTTATTTGAACTGATACTAAACAGAAACCATTTTTATTTTTTACTGAACACACATTTTATGTTGTGTAAACATGATTTGAAAGCATGCCCCTTCCACATTAAGATCCACATTCACTAGAGGCGTAGGCAGATTATTGAACAGGCAGCAATTGCTATTGTTTCCTATGGAAGGCACATTGCCCCCCGTTCGGACAATGAAGGTCAGTGCATTTTTTACACCATTTCACCTGGCTGACATTTGGCGAGACTGTTGAGACAGATTTCAGTGTGTCTCTGACAATTCTTTCGACATTGGGGCCAATTTTAAAAAAATTGCCAGTCTAGACTTTTTTAATATAATTTCTTGAAGGCTGCCCCTATGCGTGGCTAACTGTCAAATAATGAGAACTCTCTGTTATGTAAAAGTTCGCAATAGAGAATGAAGTACACAGGGAGAACCCAGCGTATATTTCAACTTTAAAATTACTCCTAATAAAAAATACATTTTCTCTTTGCATAGGTAATTAGTGTTTTTAGTATTTTGATAAAAGCTTGCCACCTTTTAATTTGCAAGAAAAAAAAACAGTGAGATTTATAGGGCCAAAATGTTTAGAGAATCACGCTGGGATTTTAAAGACGGTTTCATATACCATGGAACGCCTATTTTACAATAAAAAAACAATTATGCCTTGTATTTTATATTTATAAGTACGAATTTCTATGTATTTTTTGCACATCCACTGAACTTAAATTACAATTTATACTGTGCATATTTAATACGATTTATTCCTGTGTAATTTAAATAAAACTGCTTTTGATAAAGTACGATTTTTGGTGAAAATAAAAATTTCCTGAGTATTTTTGTGTGAATGGTTCAAATATTTGTTTTATATGATTTTTACATTTCCATTTTCATTTCTCCAACATTGGTGTGTCCGGTCCACGGCGTCATCCTTACTTGTGGGATATTCTCTTCCCCAACAGGAAATGGCAAAGAGTCCCAGCAAAGCTGGTCACATGATCCCTCCTAGGCTCCGCCCACCCCAGTCATTCTCTTTGCCGTTGTACAGGCAACATCTCCACGGAGATGGTTAAGAGTTTTTTGGTGTTTAAATGTAGTTTTTATTCTTCTATCAAGTGTTTGTTATTTTAAAATAGTGCTGGTATGTACTATTTACTCTGAAACAGAAAAGGATGAAGATTTCTGTTTGTAAGAGGAAGATGATTTTAGCAGACAGTAACTAAAATCGATTGCTGTTTCCACATAGGACTGTTGAGATGAAGTAACTTCAGTTGGGGGAAACAGTTAGCAGACTTTTCTGCTTAAGGTATGACTAGCCATATTTCTAACAAGACTGTGTAATGCTGGAAGGCTGTCATTTCCCCTCATGGGGACCGGTAAGCCATTTTCTTAGTCAAAAACAAACAGAATAAAGGGCTTATTATGGGCTAAAAAACTGGTAGACATTTTTATGGGCTAAATCGATTGCTTTATTTGTGCATATTATTCAAATTTAGGCTAACAATTGACATTTATAATCTTGGGGAACGTTTATAAAACGGCAGGCACTGTATTGGACACCTTTTTCAGTCAGGGGGCCTTTCTAGTCATAGACTGAGCCTCATTTTCGCGCCATTAATGAGCAGTTGTTTTTTGAGAGCAGGGCATGCAGATGCATGTGTGAGGATCTAAGAATCTCTGAAAAAGCTTTTAGAAGGTGTCATTTGGTATTGTATTCCCCTCAGGGCTTGGTTGGGTCTTAGCAAAGACTGTATCTGGGACTGTATAGGGGTTAAATTGAAAAACGGCTCCGGTTCCGTTATTTTAAGGGTTAAAAAAATTGGTGTGCAATACTTTTAAGGCTTTAAGACACTGTGGTGAAAATTTGGTGATTTTTGAACAATTCCTTCATACTTTTTCACATATTCAGTAATAAAGTGTTTTCTGTTTGAAATTTAAAGTGACAGTAACGGTTTTATTTTAAAACGTTTTTTGTGCATTATTGACAAGTTTAAGCCTGTTTAACATGTCTGTACCTTCAGATAAGCTATGTTCTATATGTATGAAAGCAAATGTGTCTCCCCATTTAAATTTATGTGATAATTGTGCCATAGCGTCCAAACAAAGTAAGGACAGTACTGCCACAAATAATGATATTGCCCAAGATGATTCCTCAAATGAGGGGAGTAAACATGATACTACATCATCTCCTACTGTGTCTACACCAGTTTTGCCCATGCAGGAGGCCCCTAGTACATCTAGTGCGCCAATACTTATTACCATGCAACAATTAACGGCTGTAATGGATAACTCCATAGCAAATCTTTTATCCAAAATGCCTACTTATCAGAGAAAGCGCGATTGCTCTGTTTTAAACACTGAAGAGCAAGAGGACGCTGATGATAATTGTTCTGTCATACCCTCGCACCAATCTGAAGGGGCCATGAGGGAGGTTTTGTCTGAGGGAGAAATTTCAGATTCAGGAAAAATTTCTCATCAAGCTGAACCTGATGTTGTGACATTTAAATTTAAATTAGAACATCTCCGCTCACTGCTTAAGGAGGTGTTATCTACTCTGGATGATTGTGACAATTTGGTCATTCCAGAGAAATTATGCAAGATGGACAGGTTCCTAGAGGTTCTGGTGCCCCCCGACGCTTTTCCTATACCCAAGCGGGTGGCGGACATAGTAAATAAAGAGTGGGAAAAGCCCGGCATACCTTTTGTTCCTCCCCCTATATTTAAGAAATTATTTCCTATGGTCGACCCCAGAAAGGACTTATGGCAGACAGTCCCCAAGGTCGAGGGGGCAGTTTCTACTCTAAACAAATGCACTACTATTCCTATCGAAGATAGTTGTACTTTCAAAGATCCTATGGATAAAAAATTGGAAGGTTTGCTTAAAAAGATTTTTGTACAGCAAGGCTACCTTCTACAACCAATTTCATGCATTGTTCCTGTCACTACGGCAGCGTGGTTCTGGTTCGAGGAACTAGAAAAGTCGCTCAGTAGAGAAACTCCATATGAGGAGGTTATGGACAGAGTTCACGCACTTAAATTGGCTAACTCTTTTATTTTAGATGCCGCTTTGCAATTAGCAAAATTAGCGGCGAAAAATTCAGGGTTTGCTATTGTGGCGCGCAGAGCGCTTTGGCTAAAGTCTTGGTCAGCGGATGTGTCATCCAAGACAAAATTACTTAACATTCCTTTCAAAGGTAAAACTTTATTTGGACCTGATTTGAAAGAGATTATTTCAGACATCACTGGGGGAAAGGGCCACGCCCTTCCACAGGATAGGTCTTTTAAGGCTAAAAATAAGCCTAATTTTCGTCCCTTTCGCAGAAATGGACCAGCCTCTAATTCTGCATCCTCTAAGCAAGAGGGTAATGCCTCACAACCCAAACCAGCCTGGAAACCAATGCAAGGCTGGAACAAGGGTAAGCAGGCCAAGAAGCCTGCCACGGCTAACAAGACAGCATGAAGGAGTAGCCCCCGATCCGGGACCGGATCTGGTGGGGGGCAGACTCTCTCTCTTTGCTCAGGCTTGGGCAAGAGATGTTCAGGATCCTTGGGCGCTAGAAATAGTTTCTCAAGGTTATCTCCTGGAATTCAAGGAACTACCCCCAAGGGGAAGGTTCCACAAGTCTCACTTATCCTCAAACCAAATAAAGAGACAGGCATTCTTACATTGTGTAGAAGACCTGTTAAAGATGGGAGTGATACACCCAGTTCCAATAAAGGAACAAGGAATGGGATTTTATTCCAATCTGTTCGTAGTTCCCAAAAAAGAGGGAATGTTCAGACCAATTTTGGATTTGAAGATCCTAAACAAATTTCTCAGGGTACCATCGTTCAAAATGGAAACTATTCGAACGATTCTACCCACCATCCAGGAAAGTCAATTTATGACTACCGTGGATCTAAAGGATGCGTACCTACATATCCCTATCCACAAGGAACATCATCAGTACCTAAGGTTCGCTTTTCTGGACAAACATTACCAGTTTGTGGCTCTTCCATTCGGATTAGCCACTGCTCCAAGGATTTTCACAAAGGTGCTAGGGTCCCTTCTAGCGGTTCTAAGACCAAGGGGCATTGCAGTAGTACCTTACTTGGACGACATTCTAATACAAGCCTCGTCCCTGTCAAAGGCAAAGGCTCATACGGACATCGTTTTAGCCTTTCTCACATCTCACGGATGGAAGGTGAACAAAGAAAAGAGTTCTCTGTCCCCGTCAACAAGAGTTCCCTTCTTGGGAACAATAATAGATTCCTTAGAAATGAGGATTTTTCTGACAGAGGTCAGAAAATCAAAACTTCTAAGCTCTTGTCAAGTGCTTCATTCTGTTCCTCGTCCTTCCATAGCGCAGTGCATGGAAGTAATAGGATTGATGGTTGCAACAATGGACATAATTCCTTTTGCACGAATTCATCTAAGACCATTACAACTGTGCATGCTCAAACAGTGGAATGGGGATTATACAGACTTGTCTCCAATGATTCAAGTAGATCAAAAGACCAGAGATTCACTCCGTTGGTGGCTGACCCTGGACCATCTGTCCCAGAGTGGGTCATTGTCACGACCGACGCCAGTCTAGTGGGCTGCGGTGCGGTCTGGGAATCCCTGAAAGCTCAGGGTCTATGGTCTCGGGAAGAGTTCAGACCAATTTTGGATTTGAAGATCCTAAACAAATTTCTCAGGGTACCATCGTTCAAAATGGAAACTATTCGAACGATTCTACCCACCATCCAGGAAAGTCAATTTATGACTACCGTGGATCTAAAGGATGCGTACCTACATATCCCTATCCACAAGGAACATCATCAGTTCCTAAGGTTCGCTTTTCTGGACAAACATTACCAGTTTGTGGCTCTTCCATTCGGATTAGCCACTGCTCCAAGGATTTTCACAAAGGTGCTAGGGTCCCTTCTAGCGGTTCTAAGACCAAGGGGCATTGCAGTAGTACCTTACTTGGACGACATTCTAATACAAGCGTCGTCCCTGTCAAAGGCAAAGGCTCATACGGACATCGTTTTAGCCTTTCTCACATCTCACGGATGGAAGGTGAACAAAGAAAAGAGTTCTCTGTCCCTGTCAACAAGAGTTCCCTTCTTGGGAACAATAATAGATTCCTTAGAAATGAGGATTTTTCTGACAGAGGTCAGAAAATCAAAACTTCTAAGCTCTTGTCAAGTGCTTCATTCTGTTCCTCGTCCTTCCATAGCGCAGTGCATGGAAGTAATAGGATTGATGGTTGCAACAATGGACATAGTTCCTTTTGCACGAATTCATCTAAGACCATTACAACTGTGCATGCTCAAACAGTGGAATGGGGATTATACAGACTTGTCTCCAATGATTCAAGTAGATCAAAAGACCAGAGATTCACTCCGTTGGTGGCTGACCCTGGACCATCTGTCCCAGAGTGGGTCATTGTCACGACCGACGCCAGTCTAGTGGGCTGGGGTGCGGTCTGGGAATCCCTGAAAGCTCAGGGTCTATGGTCTCGGGAAGAGTCTCTTCTCCCGATAAACATTCTGGAACTGAGAGCGATATTCAATGCTCTCAGAGCTTGGCCTCAACTAGCAAAGGCCAAATTCATAAGGTTCCAATCAGACAACATGACGACTGTTGCGTATATCAATCATCAAGGGGGAACAAAGAGTTCCTTGGCGATGAAAGAAGTGACCAAAATAATTCAATGGGCGGAGGATCACTCCTGCCACTTGTCTGCGATCCACATCCCAGGAGTGGAAAATTGGGAAGCGGATTTTCTGAGTCGTCAGACTTTTCATCCGGGGGAGTGGGAACTCCATCTGGAAATCTTTGCCCAAATAACTCAATTATGGGGCATTCCAGACATGGATCTGATGGCGTCTCGTCAGAACTTCAAGGTTCCTTGCTACGGGTCCAGATCCAGGGATCCCAAGGCGACTCTAGTAGATGCACTAGTAGCTCCTTGGACTTTCAACCTAGCTTACGTATTCCCACCGTTTCCTCTCATTCCCAGGCTGGTAGCCAGGTTCAATCAGGAGAGGGCCTCGGTGATCTTGATAGCTCCTGCGTGGCCACGCAGGACTTGGTATGCAGACCTGGTGAATATGTCATCGGCTCCACCATGGAAGCTACCTTTGAGACAGGACCTTCTTGTTCAAGGTCCATTCGAACACCCAAATCTGGTATCCCTCCAACTGACGGCTTGGAGATTGAACGCTTGATTCTATCAAAGCGTGGGTTTTCAGATTCGGTGATAGATACTCTGGTTCAGGCCAGAAAACCTGTAACTAGAAAAATTTACCATAAAATATGGAAAAAATATATCTGTTGGTGTGAATCCAAAGGATTCCCATGGAATAAGATAAAAATTTCTAAGATTCTCTCCTTTCTTCAAGAAGGTTTGGAGAAAGGATTATCTGCAAGTTCTCTAAAGGGACAGATCTCTGCTTTATCTGTCTTACTACACAAAAGACTGGCAGCTGTGCCAGATGTTCAAGCATTTGTTCAGGCTCTGGTTAGGATCAAGCCTGTTTACAGACCTTTGATTCCTCCCTGGAGTCTAAATTTAGTTCTTTCAGTTCTTCAAGGGGTTCCGTTTGAACCCTTACATTCCATAGATATTAAGTTACTATCTTGGAAAGTTTTGTTTTTGGTTGCAATTTCTTCTGCTAGAAGAGTTTCAGAATTATCTGCTCTGCAATGTTCTCCTCCTTATCTGGTGTTCCATGCAGATAAGGTGGTTTTGCGTACTAAGCCTGGTTTTCTTCCTAAAGTTGTTTCTAACAAAAATATTAACCAGGAGATAGTTGTACCTTCTTTGTGTCCGAATCCAGTTTCAAAGAAGGAACGTTTGTTACACAATTTGGACGTTGTCCGTGCTCTAAAGTTCTATTTAGAGGCTACCAAAGATTTCAGACAAACATCTTCCTTGTTTGTTGTTTATTCTGGTAAAAGGAGAGGTCAAAAGGCGACTTCTACCTCTCTTTCCTTTTGGGTTACAAGCATCATCCGATTGGCTTATGAGACTGCCGGACGGCAGCCTCCTGAAAGAATCACAGCTCACTCCACTAGGGCTGTGGCTTCCACATGGGCCTTCAAGAACGAGGCTTCTGTTGACCAGATATGTAAGGCAGCGACTTGGTCTTCACTGCACACTTTGCCAAATTTTAAAAATTTGATACTTTTGCTTCTTCGGAGGCTATTTTTGGGAGAAAGGTTTTGCAAGCTGTGGTTCCTTCCGTTTAGGTGACCTGATTTGCTCCCTCCCTTCATCCGTGTCCTAAAGCTTTGGTATTGGTTCCCACAAGTAAGGATGACGCCGTGGACCGGACACACCAATGTTGGAGAAAACAGAATTTATGCTTACCTGATAAATTACTTTCTCCAACGGTGTGTCCGGTCCACGGCCCGCCCTGGTTTTTTAATCAGGTCTGATGAATTATTTTCTCTAACTACAGTCACCACGGTATCATATTGTTTCTCCTATATATATTTCCTCCTGTCCGTCGGTCGAATGACTGGGGTGGGCGGAGCCTAGGAGGGATCATGTGACCAGCTTTGCTGGGACTCTTTGCCATTTCCTGTTGGGGAAGAGAATATCCCACAAGTAAGGATGACGCCGTGGACCGGACACACCGTTGGAGAAAGTAATTTATCAGGTAAGCATAAATTCTGTTTTTGCAATTTTGTATTGTATGCATCTCCTCAAAAATGCACTATACTTCCCTTAGCAAGACTCCCTATTTTTCAGGGTAAGAGGTAGCTTTAGAAAAATTTAACCTGGGAAATAGAAGTACTGGTGAGGATTCTTAAATAATCTCACCATGCCAAGAGAGCTTAATAGAATCAGACCCTATGTGAGATTTAGCAATTTCTATATGAGCTGTAATATATTTAGGGGAAAAACTGTATACCATAGTATAGGAGCACAATGCTGTATATCCCGCATTATCTAGTCACTTGTTAATTTTAGTTTTTACATTTTCTTCTTAAAACGGGGAGAGTCCACAGCTGCATTCATTACTTTTAGGAAATACAGAACCTGGCCACCAGGAGGAGGCAAAGACACCCCAGCCAAAGGCTTAAATATTTCCCCCACTTCCCTCATCCCCTAGTCATTCTTTGCCTTTCGTCACAGGAGGTTGACAGAGAAGTGTCAGAAGATTACGGAGTAGTCTCTTATGGAGGGTAGTACTCTTTGAGATGGGACAGGAGTTTTAGGTAGTCCTATCAGCCTCTCAGTGAGAGCATGGATGAAAGTTAGAGTCCGGAGATGCAGGGAGAGTCTTTCTGTGAAACCATCCCGACTCATGTTAATAGCTCCATAAGCAATCAGTGTTGATGAGTTTCGCTGCCTGTTTTCTTCACTCAAGTCCATGTCCGAAGCAACGCTACTATCTATCAAATTTGAAGGACCGTGTTACTGTTCCACGGCACAGATTCTGGTAAGATCGTTTCTTTTTCTTTTTGTTGTAGGAATGTAATGTATGTAAATGATAGAAGAACCCTGTCAGTTTGACTCCTTTATTTTTAAGGAATCAAGGGTTAATATCTCCTGAGGGGGATTATTGAGCAGTGGGGAACTTTAATCATGTTTATTATGTGATTCTGTCTGCTTATGTGTGGAAATGTTGGGGTTCATGGCTATTACGGACCGTAACAATTTTTTTGAGCTACGCAGATCTTATGGACTGGCGCACTTTTATTTGGCCTACATGTCGCACCTCATGACCGTGCGTGGTCATGTTTTCATTCTCCATTTCTGTATTCGTGTCCGGGTGTCGGTGGAGAGGATCTGTTTCTCTACTTGTCTGGTTCATAGGAGGTGGTGAGTGCCCCAGCCATTGAGGATGTAAGGTGCCAGTTGCTTTTGTCCATAATTTAATAAGTCAAGCTATGGAGGATTCTGATTGTTCGGAGAAGGATTTCTCTGAATCAAATTCTGTTACTTGCGTAGATTGTGGGGAGGCCAGGGTAATCCAGCCCAATCAATTATGTTCTGTATGCTGTAATAGAGTGCTCTCTTCTCCCTCTGGGGTGAGGCTAGAGTCCGCTGGACTATCCGCCTCTGAGGAATCTGTGTCCCATGAGGTGCGTTCCATAGAATATTCTGTTCCTACACAGGCATTTCTCACGAATACCATTACCCCTTCTCCGGAAGGAGGTTTATTTCCAACCGAGGTTATTGCACGGTTCAGCATGGCCATATCTTCAGCGCTGGCGCACTTACATCTTCCTAATTGCAAGCAAAGAGTTCATCCATGTTCCCTTAACCTGGGAGTGTCAGGTGCGAGTTTGATTATATTGGATCTTTTCTCTGGGGAAGCAGTGTTTCTTTTGAGGCTTCAGGGGTACAGCATTCAGGGTCGGGGCCTTCAGATGCCCCGCCGGA
The DNA here is from genome assembly GCF_027579735.1 of Bombina bombina. NCBI lineage: Eukaryota > Metazoa > Chordata > Amphibia > Anura > Bombinatoridae > Bombina > Bombina bombina. The sequence goes on along the minus strand of NC_069501.1, from coordinate 1,143,440,608 downwards.
GGTGGATTTTGCATTTAGATTCAGACTGGCACGACTGCGTGTACTGCTGCGGCATGTGTTGGTGGCTTTGGAGGATTCCAGTTCAGATTCGTCAACGGATCCTCAGGCTTCTGAATCAGATGACGAACAGCGTTAGACGATGGAGGGATGAGATCCTACTCCTGGTCATCTCTTGTTTTGTGTGTCTATTCCCAGTTCTAAGCTCCTGAGGATTAGGATATCTGACAGGCTGGTCCTGTTAGTGTTTCCATTCCTCTTTGGCGTTCACCTGCGGGTGCATCCTACTTTCTTTGGATCCGGTTAGGATGTGTTTTATTTCTTTATTTTAGAACTTATGGCTGTTGTAGATTTTCCTTTTTAGAGAAATTCCTTTTTCTCTTGGATTTTGATGCTAGAGATTTTATGGTCGTGATAGATCTTACTTCCGGCGGAAGTCCAAAGGCCCTGCTTTCTGAGTTTTTTCTCTTGTTCCTTTCCAGGAATGTCCTGGTGCAAGTTTGCTAGCTACTCGGTTGGCTAGTTACTATGGTTTGACGTTTAGTCTGACTGCCTATTCGATGGAAGCCTGCGGCATTCGTATGTGGCGTAAACGGATGTTACTATTCCGTTCCTGTTCTGCTCCCGGGGTTTTTTCTGACCTACGGGTGTTCAGTATCTCTGTGATAGTTAGCAGTCTAAGGTAAAGTAGTCTTGTTCTACCTTTTGTCTTTCTGTCCTTCTGGGACTTTGGTTTCGGTTCCGGTTAAGGCTTTATATTGGTTCCTTTTGGATCCATGTAGGAGGTGATCTGGAATTTTTCCTTTCTTTGCTCTCCTCCGTCAGTAGAGTATTTTCTATGGGACTTTGTCCTCTTGCAACCTGGTAGCCGCTCTTTTTTGAGTTATGCTAGGGGCTTCTCTCTCTGTCCTTGAATCTTTGGGGATTGTTTCTGGAGGTTCTTTCGGACCTTCTTATCTGATTATTCCCTTCTTTCAGTTAGAGAGAATGTGGTGTGGGAGTTTGTTTGATGTTTCCCTTGCCATTATTCATGGAGAGGTTTTTATTTGTGTGCTTCTAGAGAGTGGGACTTTTGTCTCCTCAGAGGCTTTTGTGCTCAGTGGAGTCCAGAATTTAGAGTGATCCCTAACTGGGATCCTTGTGGTGCTAATTGATGGGCAGTTACCTTGTCCTCTTTCCATATTTTTGTTCTTCCTGCTTCTGTTGAATTAGTTTTTTATCGGGAATCTGGGTTGTGTCAGGGTGTGGTGCCATGAGATTGGGCCGCATTTTTGTTCCCGTCCGTTTGCATTCAGTGTCCTCTATAAGCTTGGGTATTGATTTCCCAAAAGTAATGAATGCAACTGTGGACTCTCCCAGTTTTAAGAAGAAAAACTTAAATTATGCTTACCTGATAATTTTATTTTCTTCTGTACGGGAAGAGTCCACAGCTCCCCATCCGTTTTTTTCTGTGGGTGGCCTTAAATTATTTTTTATTCATTCTTCTGGCTCCTTTTTTCACCCTGATATTTCTCCTACTGTTCCTTGTTCCCTTGGCAGAATGACTGAGGGAAGTAGGGGAGGTATTTAAGCCTTCGGCTGGGGTGTCTTTTATTTACTAAAAAAAAAAAAAAAAAAATGAGGAAAAAATGGAAAAAAACACACTTTTTCTAACTTTGACCCCCAAAATCTGTTACACATCTACAATCACCAAAAAACACCCATGCTAAATAGCTTATAAATTTTGTCCTGAGTTTAGAAATACCCAATGTTTACATGTTCTTTGCTTTTTTTGCAATTTATGGGGCAATAAATACAAGTAGCACTTTGCTATTTCCAAACCACTTTTTTTCAAAATTAGCGCTAGTTACTTTGGAACCCTGATATCTGTCAGGAATACCTGAATATCCCTTGACATGTATATATTTTGTTTTAGAAGACATCCCAAAGTATTGATCTAGGCCCATTTTGGTATATTTCATGCCACCATTTCACCGCCAAATGCGATTAAAAAAAAAAGTTAACTTTTTCACAAATTTTGTCACAAACTTTAGGTTTCCCACTGATATTATTTACAAACAGCTTCTGCAATTATGGCACAAATGGTTGTAAATGCTTCTCTGGGATCCCCTTTTTCAGAAATAACAGACTTACATGGCTTTGTGGTTGCTTTTTGGTAATTAGAAGGCCGCTAAATGCCGCTGCGCACCACACATGTTTTATGCCCAGGAGTGAAGGGGTTAATTAGGGAGCTTGTAGGGAGCTTGTAGGGTTAATTTTAGCTGTAGTGTAGTAGACAACCCCAAGTATTGATCTAGGCCCATTTTGGTATATTTTATGCCACCATTTCACCGCCAAATGCGAGCAAATAAAAAAAAAAAACTTTACATTTTTCACAATTTTAGGTTTCTCACTGAAATTATTTACAAAAAGCTTGTGCTATTATGGCAGAAATTGTTGTAAAAGCTTCTCTGGGATCCCCTTTGTTCAGAAATAGCAGATTTATATGGCTTTGGCGTTGCTTTTTGGTAATTAGAAGGCCGCTAAATGCTGCTGCGCACCACACGTGAATTATGCCCAGCAGTGAAGGGGTTAAATTAGGTAGCTTGTAGGGACCTTGCAGGGTTAATTTTAGAGATCAGCCTCCCACCTGACACATCCCACCCCCTGATCCCTCCCAAACAGCTCTCTTCCCTCCCCCACCCCACAATTGTTACTGCCATCTTAAGTACTGGCAGAAAGTCTGCCAGTACTAAATAAAAGTTTTTTTTTTTTTAAATAAAAATTATAAAATATTTTAGTTGTGATGGACCCCTGCCTTAGCACCAACCTCCCTGATCCCCCCCCTCCAGCTCTCTAACCCTCTCCCCTACCTAATTACCGCCATCTTGGGTACTGGCAGCTGTCTGCCAGTACCCAGTTTGGCCCCACAAACCAAACTATTTTAATTTTATTTATAACTTTTATTTGTATGTTTAATTATTTCTGTAGTGTAGCAGCCCCCCCACAATACCCCCTCCCCCTCCCAGATCCTTTTAAATGTAAAAAAAAAAAAAAAACTTTTTTCCCCTTCCTTTTTCATTGGTGTCAGTGTGGCTAATGCGCGCATGTGCACGTGCACGCGCGCACACGCTCCCTCCTCCCACCGGACATAGGCACCATCGGCACCATCACTACCGGTGCAGAGAGGGCCACAGAGTGGCTCTCTCTGCATCGGAGTCTTGTAAAGGGGTATTGCAGGATGCCTCCATATCGAGGCATCACTGCAATAACCTCAGAGCTGCTGGAAGTGATTGTGATCACTTCCAGCACTCTGTTAGACAACTGACGTACCAGGTACGTCCATTGTCATTAACTGCTTGTTAATGCATGACGTACCTGGTACGTCAGTTGTCATTAAGGGGTTAATATCGGGAGGATGTGCGAAGATGGTGTCTGAAGATATTTATTCCTTTAATAGGGTACTTTTCCCTGCAAGTAAGGATTGGGGCTATGCTGTGTCCATGTAATTCTCTTAAAGGGACAGTCTACTCCAGAATTTTTATTGTTTAAAAAGATAGATAATCTCTTTATTATCCCAGTTTTTCATAACCAACACTGTTATATTAATACACATATTACCTCTTTGATTACTTTGTATCTATGCCAATGCAGACTGCCCCCTTACCTCAGTGCTTTTGACAGATATGCAGTTTAGCCAATCAGTGCAGACTCCTAAATAACTCCACGAGGGTGAGCACAATGTTATCTATATGACACACATGAACTAGTTATATGCAAGGTAGAGGTGAGCGCCAATAGAAGGCTGAGGGTAGGGTGGGGAACGCTAAAATAGGCTAAAATTAGCTGATAGAATGTAAAATTAAAAATTACAAATTTATTTATTCCATACAATAATTATAATAATAAAAAAGAACAATATACACTGATAGTTGTTCATGGATCCATGTTACAAATGGTAGCAAATTACAGTGTTAGGTAAAATACAATACAATATAATAATAAAAACAATTGTAAATACTGATAAATTCAGTGGCTGATGATATAGCCTTTTATGCTGAGTATCTGTTAAATGATTAACACCTTGGTTGAGTCCAGTAAGTGTAAGATGCTCCTGGTAGATAGTGTAGGGTTAATTGTAATCCAATATTGTGCAGGAGAAAAAAGTAGCAAGATTTGGGTGTGATCAGTGTCCAATACAACAATTTAGAAAAAAGTGGTAGAAAAAATGTGTGTTCACTCTATGTGATGAAAAAATGATGATAAAAAATGATGAAATCCCTCCAAAAAAATGTTATAAAAAATCTTATAAAAAAATGAAAAAAGGTGAAAAAGGATAAAATAGGATAAAAAAATAGTGTCAATTTCGAAATCCGAAGTGATGTTGGTGATGTCAGTGCAAATCAATCAATCAGTGGTTCAGTATTGATGCAATGTTTTGAAAAAATAAGATTATGCAAAAAGAAAAAATCCTGAAAAAAAGAAAACAAACAATACTCTAATATATGCAATCTGTACAATAGATATATCAGTATTATGCTTACTCAGATCTGTCGACGCATTTCGGCCATATACCTCTGGCCTTTATCAACAGTCTTGATAAAGGCCAGAGGTATATGGCCGAAACGCGTCGACAGATCTGAGTAAGCATAATACTGATATATCTATTGTACAGATTGCATATATTAGAATATTGTTTGTTTTCTTTTTTTCAGGATTTTTTCTTTTTGCATAATCTTATTTTTTCAAAACATTGCATCAATACTGAACCACTGATTGATTGATTTGCACTGACATCACCAACATCACTTCGGATTTCGAAATTGACACTATATTTTTTTATCCTATTTTATCCTTTTTCACCTTTTTTCATTTTTTTTATAACATTTTTTATAACATTTTTTTGGAGGGGTTTCATCATTTTTTATCATCATTTTTTCATCACATAGAGTGAACACACATTTTTTCTACCACTTTTTTCTAAATTGTTGTATTGGACACTGATCACACCCAAATCTTGCTACTTTTTTCTCCTGCACAATATTGGATTACAATTAACCCTACACTATCTACCAGGAGCATCTTACACTTACTGGACTCAACCAAGGTGTTAATCATTTAACAGATACTCAGCATAAAAGGCTATATCATCAGCCACTGAATTTATCAGTATTTACAATTGTTTTTATTATTATATTGTATTGTATTTTACCTAACACTGTAATTTGCTACCATTTGTAACATGGATCCATGAACAACTATCAGTGTATATTGTTCTTTTTTATTATTATAATTATTGTATGGAATAAATAAATTTGTAATTTTTAATTTTACATTCTATCAGCTAATTTTAGCCTATTTTAGCGTTCCCCACCCTACCCTCAGCCTTCTATTGGCGCTCGCCTCTACCTTGCATATATCTTTTACACATTGGGCACGCTAGGGTACCCATCGAGGAGAGCTAGAGGCATCCCCCACCCCCCTTCCCCACCTGTTCTTTGCGCAGGATATACACCACCTTTATTCACACATGAACTAGTACTGTCTAACTGTGAAAAACTTTCAAAATGCTCTGAGCTAAGAGGCGGTTTTCAACGGTTTTAGAAATCAGTTTGAGCCTACCTAGGTTTAGCTTTTCAAAAATACCACCGAGGGAACAAAGGAAATTTGATGATAAAAGTAAATTGGAAAGTTGTTTAAAATTGCATGCCCTATCTGAATACTGAAACTTTAATTTTGACTAGACTGTCCCTTTAAGTAAGAGTAATGTTGGCTTTTAGCAGTTAAAAGACGGCGATGTAGTCCTTGCTTCATTTCTTACATCAATGCTACCCCTTGTATAGAAAACCAGGGTTGGTTACTCTGGTTTTCTTTTTTCTACAGGTCCCTGTCAGAGGTTGGTGAATCTGTCACACCTATGAAGCTGTTCCTGCACTACAGCCAGATCCACAGGTGAGTGCTACCCTTCTTCTAGGTTTGAAGGCCTTAGCACTTTTGGGGTTAAATCCTCTGTGGATATTATATTGAGACATTTATATCTCTTATATACCAGGGCACTGAAACTGCTGAGGAGTAAGGTAGTTAAGGAGTTCATTTTATAATCCATTTTTTAATATGAGGCGGCTCTATGAGGGGACAACACTTTATTATGTAGGTGTCCTTCATTAATACCCTATGTAACATGTGGGTTTCTAGTGTGTGGTTTTAGGGCTAAACCGCCCAACGGACATTTTCTATTTCTTTCACTTTGGGCCTGTAGCGTAACTCGCACACTTTTCTGATGGCACACTTATTTTCTGACTCATGCGGCCACATGACCGCTCTTCACTCTTTCAATTTGACTTTACTTCCGCTCGGAGAGTGGAGAATTTGTTATCATAGCGTTTTCTGTATAGGGAGCAGTCAAGTCTTCTACAACAGTTCTAACTGTTTTGTTTCTTCTAACATTAGCGAGTCCCAGTTCGTCATTGACTTGTCAGTGGAAATCTCTCTGGTCACCGGTGTGGTAAGACCTCAGCAGAGGCTGAGGTAATAGAGGGGCTGTTGATTTAGTGATTTTATTTTATCAGTATTTTTAATATAAAATATTTGTTAAATTAATTTTTTTGTTAAAGGTACAGAACATCGTTTTTGGTTTTAAGGTTTTGGGTTTATTTTTATTTGATATTGGGAACCAATTCTTAGTAATGGACCCTGATACCAATCTATCTAATGTCTTTTGACAAATGCTTGTACTTCTTGGAGGCACAAATCATTCCTCCTGTACAGTTTTGTTCCACATACTTAAACAAAACATTTGCATAAATAAAAAGAGAGGCACATGTTGAGCAAAAAGAGGCTGCTTCTTGGGTGGTAACTAGCCATAGAACAAGCTATTATGCTATTGTTCGTTTCCAGGTTGAGCGCTTCTCTCTTTTTATTTAAACAAAACATTGTCTAAGTATAAAGTTGCCCTTTCTGAGCCATATGTCTCTCAGGATAATGTTGTCCGTACCATGCCTCAGCTTTCTCCTCAAACGTCCCAAGCTTTAGCAATTTCACATGCAGTGCCCTGCGGTTCCTCTCAACAAGTTCCTGGGGGTGCTTATTTATACCAGGAGATTTTGCTGTGCAAATAACTTCTGCAGTTTCTGCAGCCCTATATGCCCTTTCTATTTCGGGTAAGAGAAAGAGGAAATCTAAGAACATATCTCATCCTAAGGATTCTTACTCTGCTAAGATGGCGTTAGTCAGCCTATCTCAATTATATGAGGATGATCATTCCTCAGTGACTTCGGAGGGGGAGATATCGAACTCTGAGACTGTTGCTGCTAGTAGAGCAGATCCAGAGGAGTTTAATTTTAGATTTAAGCTGGAGCACCTCCGTTTACTATTGAAAGAGGTCCTAGCTACATTGGAGGACTCCAAAACTATTGTTGCTGAGTCTAATAAACTTAACAGAGTTTTTGATGTTATACCTTCTGTAGAGGTATTTTCTGGTTCCAGACATATGTCAGACATTATAACTCAGGAATGAGAGAAGCCGGGGATCCCTTTTTCCCCGTCCCCTGTTTTTAAAAAGATGTTTCCTGTTGCTGACTCTGTGTGTACTCCTTGAGGATAGTTCCTCTTTCAAAGATCCTATGGATAAGAAACTAGAAGCTCACTTAATAAAGATGTATATTCATCAGGGTTTACAATGGCAACCTGTTGCAAGTATTTGTACGTTTGCGGGTGCAGCCTCTTATTGGTGCGACTCCTTATCCGACCTAATTTCAGAGGACACTACTATAGAGGAGATCCAGGATAGGATCAAGGCTCTAAAGCTGTCTTTTATATGCGATACCAGCATGCAAGTTGTCAGGCTGGGAGCCAAAATTGTCTAACTTTGCAGTTTTAGCTCGCAGTGCTCTATGGCTAAAATCTTGGTCTGCGGACGTAACATCCAAGCCCAAACTTTTGTCTTTAACTTTCAAGGGCAAGACTTTATTTAGTCCTGGTCTGGCCAAGATCATTCTGAAGTTACTGGTGGAAAGGGATCTTTCCTACCTCAAGACAAGAAAGCTAGACCTAAGGGTCGCCAGAATTCTTATTTTTGTTCCTTTCGTAACTTCAAAAGGCAAAAGCCTTCCTCCTCTTCTTCCAAGCTGGAGCAACCTAGGACTTCATGGTTGTCCAGTCAATCTTGGAATAAGGGTAAACAATCCAAGAAAACTTCCTCTGAGTCTAAGTCAGCATGAAGGGGCCGTCCCTGATCCAGTCTTGGATCATGTAGGGGGCAGGCTTTTCTTCTTTCTGCAGAATTGGATCCGCGATATCCCAGATCCTTGGGCTGTGGAAGTAGTGTCCCAGGGATACAGGATAGGGTTCCAGTCTTGTCCACCCAGGGGCAGATTTATCCTGTCAAGGTTATCTGCAAACCAGGTAAAAAGAGAGGCCTTCTTAAACTGCGTAAAGGACCTATCTTCTCTGGGAGTGATTGTCCCAGTTCCTGTAGCAGAACAGGGTCAAGGATTCTATTCAAATATTTTTGTGGTTCCCAAAAAGGAGGGAACTTTCTGTCCCATATTTGACCTCAAGTGTCTCAACAAATTTCTCAAGGTTCCATCATTCAAGATGGAGACTATACGCTTCATTCTACCCTTGATTCAGGAGGGTCAGTTTATATCTACCATAGACCTGAAGGACGTGTATCTTCATGTCCCTATTCAGAGGGAACATCACCAATTCCTGCGGTTTGCCTTTTTAGACAAACACTTCCAATTTGTTGCTCTTCCCTTTGGCCTTGCCACGGCTCCTCAGATCTTTACAAAGGTTCTAGGGGCCCTTTTGGCGGTGGTCAGATCTCAAGGGATAGCGTTGGCGCCATACCTGGACGATATCTTGGTTCAGGCGCCATCTTTTCATTTAGAAAAATCATACAGACGCTCTGTTGTCTATTCTTTGTCCCCACAGATGGAAAGTAAATCTGGAAAAGAGTTCCCTAGTGCCAGACACCAGGGTATGCTTTTTGGGAACGATTATAAACTCTGTCCATGAAGATTTTTCTGATTGAGGTCAGAAAATATAAAATTCTTGCTTCTTATCGTTCACTTCAGTCCTCTATCTGTCCATCAGTGTATAGAGGTTATTGGTCTAATGGTTGCTTCCATGGACCTTAATCATTTTGCTCGTTTCCATCTGAGACCTCTACAGTTATGCATGCTCAGACAATGGAATGGAGGCCACTTGGATCTCTCGCAGAGGAGAGTTCTAGATCCCCTAACAAGAGACTCTCTATCTTGGTGGATTTTCACAGGACCATCTGTCTTAGGGTACATGCTTCCTGAGACCACTGACCACAGATGCCAGCCTGTCAGGCTGGGGAGCAGTTAAGGGTTCTTTAAAGACTCAGGGTCTTTGGACTCAAGAGGAGTCTTCTCTCCCCATAAACATCTGAGAGTTGAGAGCAATCTTCAATGCTCTAACAGCCTGGCCTCAACTAAATTTGGTCCAGTTTATCAGATTCCAATCAGACAACATCACCTCGGTGGCATACTCAAGTTCCTTAGCTATGAAGGAGGTGATTTGCATTCTCCAGTGGGTGGAGTCTCACAATTGTCTCCTTTCTGCCATCCACATCCCAGGGGTGGACAACTGGGAAGCGTATTTTCTGAGCAGGCAGACCTTTCATCCCGGGGAGTGCGCTCTATATCCGGAAGTATTCACAATGATAACCCTCAAGTGGGGGGTTCTGGAGTTGGATCTGATGGTGTCTCATCTAAATGCCAAGCTTCCAAGGTACGGGTTAAGATCAAGAGATCCACAAGCAGTTCTGATCGACGCTCTGGCGGTTCCGTGGAACTTTGGTCTTGCATACCTGTACCATCCGTTTGCCCTCCTTCCTCGAGTCATTACTCGTATCAAACAGGATAGGGTGTCAGTGATTCTAATAGCTCCTGTCTGGCCTCACAGGATTTGGTTTGTGGATCTGGTGAAGATGTCATCTCTTCCCTTTGAGGTTTCCTCTCAGGAAGGACCTTCTACTTCAGGGTCCTTTTCTCCACACAAATCTAGATTCTCTGAAGCTAACTGCTTGAAGATTGAACGCCTTGTCTTGGCTAGGCATGGTTTTTCTGAGAAGGTCATTGATACCATGCTTCAGGCTTGAAAACCCGTTACTTGCAAGATTTACCTTAAAGTACAGCGTAAATACCTTTATTGGAGCAAATCGCAGGGTTTCTCTTGGAGTCGGGTGAGGGTTCCTCGCATTCTGGTTTTTTTTCAGGATGACCTGGAGAAAGGTTTGTCAGTCAGTACTCTGATGGGTCAGATTTCTACACTGTCTATGTTTTTTCAACAAACACCTGGCAGATCTGACAGATGTTCAATCTTTTGTTAAGGCCTTGGTCAGAATCAAGCCTGTGTTTAAACCTGTTGCTCCTCCTTGTAGTCTTAACCTTGTTCTTAAAGTTTTGCAGCAGGCTCCATTTAAGCCTATGCATTCGGTTGATATTAAGTTGTTATTTTGGAAAGTTGCTATTTCTTCTGCTCGCAGAGTTTCAGAGCTTTTGGCTCTGCAGTGTGATTCCCCTTACCTTATTTTTTATACGGATAAGGTGGTCCTTCATACTAGTTTGGGATTTCTTCCCAAAGTAGTATCGGATCGCAACATCAATCAGGAAATTGTTGTTCCTTCCTTTTGTCCTAATCCGTTGCATAACCTGGATGTTGTGCGTGCTCTAAAATTTTATCTACAAGCAACTAAAGATTTTTGGCAATCTACTGCCCTGTTCGTTGTTTTATCTGGTAAGTGTAAGGGTCAGAAGGCCACTTCTCCTACTCGTTCTCTCTGGTTAAGAAGTGTTATCCGGTTCGCTTACGAGACAGCTGGACAACAGCCTCCTGAGAGAGTTACGGCTCATTCCTCTAGTGCTGTCTCTCCTGGGCCTTCAAAAATGAAGCTTCTGTTGAACAAATTTGCAAAGCAGCCACTTGGTCTTCATTGCATACCTTTTTCAAATTTTCCAAATTTTATACTTTTGCCTCAGCCGAGGCTTCCTTTTGGAGAAAAGTTATTTAAGCGGTTGTGCCTTCTGTTTAGGTCAGCCTGTCTTGTTCGCCCTCCTTTCCTTTCTGTGTCCTCTAGCTTGGGTTTTGGTTCCCACTAGTAATTGGAATGGATTTGTGGACTCTCCATGCCATTGTAAACAAAACAAAATTTATGCTTACCTCATAAATTTCTGCGACCCGCCCTTAATTTGAGTTAAGACCGCTTTTTTTCTATACCCTTGTGTCTTCTTCTCTTTCCATTTTCCTTCGGCGAATGATTGGGGATTATGGGAAGTAGAAGTGATACTTAACAGCTCTGCTGGGGTGTTCTTTGCCTCCTCCTGGTTGAATTCCTCCTTGTAATTGGAATGGATTTGTGGACTCTCAATGCCAGGAAAGAAAGAAATTTATCATGTAAGCATAAATGTTGTTTTTATAAGTAGACTGGTCCATCAGAGATATAGGTAAAATGTCTTAACAAACAAGCTATTGATATAAATAAAATTCTACAGAGATTCGTTTGTGCTTAAACCAAACATAAGAAAATTGACTTGAATGTTCAAATTAATTCTTCTAATTTTCAAATGGTTACATTCTATTGACATTGAATCAAAGTTCTAAGCACTTTCAAATGTAAATGAGTCATATAAGCGAAGTAGAGTGATTTTTACAGATTAGTCGGCTGGGTCTGTTCTAGCCAGGCCCCAAATCTATGCATCACCCACATCTAAAAATATGTGAATGCCACGTCAAATCTTACTAGTTAACAAAATAAGTGTCAAGCCAAGCTAACATTCATAATGCTTTAATATAAGAAAAAATCAGACTGTGATTGCATGCATATAGATCATTTTCTTGTGTTTTCTCCTAAACATTGTTATAATGAAACTTTAATGCTTATTGTCTCTAGAACTGATCAGTCCTTTTTGTCATGAAATAAACTAAGAATAGTTTACCTAAAATAATTAATCCCCAGCCAAATGTCACTTAATGTTGGTGTAGCAGTTAGTGCTGTGCAGCTGGTTAAAATGTCTTTTATCTCCTTCAACCAAAATTGTTTATCCACTTTAGAATATTATTTCTTTCCATAAGACAGGGAGAGTCCACAATTTCACTCCTTACTGTTGGGAAATACAACACCTGGCCACCAGGAGGAGACAAAGACACCCCAGCCAAAGGCTTTAATATCCCACCACTTTCCCTATCCTTCCAGTTATTCTTTGCCTTTCGTCACTAGAGGATGGCAAAGAAGTGTCAGAAGATTTTGGATAGTCCTATAATGGTTATGTTCCCTTCAAGAGAGAATTGGAATTTTAAGTAATCATGTCAACCTCTCAGTGAAAGTATTGATAAAAGTTAGAGTCTGGAGATGCAGGGAAAGTTTTTCTGTGAATCCATCCAGACTGTCAACTAACAACTGCTGAACAATAAGTGTTGACGAGTTTAACTGCTTGCTGTTACACACTCAGGTACCTGTCAGAGCGTCGCTGCAAGACTGTCACACTTGAGAGGCTGTATCTGTTCTACAAGAGTGGATCCTGGAGGGTAAGACCGCTTTATTATATATAGCAGGGATTCTAATATAGGGTCACAGTATGGCTCCTTCATACCTCAATAGGATAAATGGTTAATATTTCCTTCAGGGGCATATTTATCAAGCTCCGTATGGAGTTTGATGCGGGAAACAGAAGTTATGAAGCAGCGGTCTAAAGACCCCTGCTCCATAACCTGTCTGCCTGCTTTGAGGCGGTGGACGGAAATCCACCCGATCGAATACGGTCGGGTTGATTGACACCCCCTAGTGGCCGATTGCCCGTGAATCTGCAGGGGGCGGCATTGCACAAGCAGTTCACCAGAACTGCTGGTGCAATGATAAAGGCCGAGAGCTGATGCTGTCAGCATTTATCGATGTGCAGCGGACATGATCCGCAATATCGGATCATGTCTGCTCACACAATAAATAGGCCCCTTAGTCTTAGCCAAGAAAGGTTTTTCTGAGAGTGTCATCGACACTTTGATTCAAGCTCATAAGTCAGTGACTTGACGCATCTACCATAAGGTGTGGCGGACTTACTTGCACTGGTGTGAGGAGCGTGTTTTTTCTTGGCATAAGGTTTAAAATTGCCAGAATTTTATAATTTCACCAGGAGGGACTGGAGACGGGTCTATCTGCTAGTTCCCTGAAGGGACAGATATCGGCCCTATCAGTGTTGCTGAACAAGAGATTAGCTGAGCTTCTGGATGGAATAACGGCTGAAGCAGCTTTTGGGAGAAAGGTTTTGCAGGCTGTGGTGCCCTCAGATTAGGGTCCGCCTCTTTCTTGTTCCGTCCCGTTAATCCTTCAGTGTCCTCTGGAGCCTTGGTATTGTATTCCCAACAGTAAGGAATGAAGTCATGGACTCTCCGTGCCTTATGGAAAGAAAACAAAATGTATGCTTACCAGATAAATTCCTTTCTTTCCTGGCAGGGAGAGTCCACGACCCCGCCTGTATGATATTTTGATTTGGGCGGCTCCCCGTTTTATTCAGGCACTTTTATACCCTGATGTTTCTCCTACTTTTCCTTGTTCCCTTGGTTGAATGACTGGGAGGATAGGGGAAGTGGGAGGGATATTTAAGCGTTTGTCTGGGGTGTCTTTGCCTCCTCCTGGTGGCCAACAGTAAGGAATGAAGTTGTGGACTCTCCCTGCCAGGAAAGAAAGGAATTTATCTGGTAAGCATAAATTTAGTTTTTTCTCAATATAATATGGTTGTAGCACCATATCAGTATTGGTTGATGTCCACTGGGACCTCCATCTCTACATATAAACATCCCTTCCCTACTTGATTTAGTTCACATTCTGCATTTTTGGAGTAAGGTATGCTGACTGTTTGTTGTATTTTACAGAGGAAGAAAGAAGGTCCTGTCATGTTGTCACACTTTGATTGTAGACCACCTCCAGCTTTTCTGGGTTCCAGTTTTAAAGAACTGACCGTGCCACCTCCACCCCCGCCCCCAGGAAGGGCCACAACCATGGTAAGTGTTGCAGAAGTAGATTTTCTGGAATTTTATATCACAAAAATTAAAGAATTAGTAACAATAATGAGCAATAAATTAATAAGTGTAAGTTGGTATTTTTACATAAAGACTCCTTTACATTTATGTCAGTGGCTATTTTTCCTTAAAGGGACATTAACCCTTTAACTTTGGATGACGACATGTGGTCATCCACTCAATGCTTTAGCTGCAGATGGCAACCACATATCGTTATCTGGGGGGGGCATTTCAGACCTGATCACAGCCCCCCTCTGCCGTTACAGGCCAGTATAAGATGACCAAGGTTTCAGCATCAGCTATCCGGTGATGTTGGTGCGTGATATCCTCCACCTGGAGACCGGGAAGTGGTTGAAAGCGCTTAAAGGGACACTGAACCCAAATTTTTTCTTTCATGATTCAGATAGAGCATGCAATTTTAAGCCACTTTCTAATTTATTCCTATTATCATTTTTTCTTTGTTCTCTTGCTATCTTTATTTTAAAAAGAAGACATCTAAGCTTTTTTTTTATTCAGAACTCTGGACAGCACCTTTTTATTGGAGGGTGAGTTTATCCACCAATCGGCAAGAACAACCCAGGTTGATCACCAAAAATGGGCCAGTATCTAAACGTACTTTTTTGCATTTCAAATAAAGATACCAAGAGAATGAAGACAATTTGATAATAGGAGTAAATTAGAAAGTCCCTTTAAGGGAGCTGGATGGGGGTAATCCACAAAACCCACTATTACCTGTTGGGTGTAGAAGCACCCTTGCCCGTATGTGTTAAGAAAAACAGTGCATAACGTAAAGAAATAGTGCTATTTTCACTGCTAAATTTGTCATAAATCAGTATTATAATATATAGTTTATACTCCTCATATATAAAGGCAGTTCTACAATAACCATAGCATGGGCATATTATTGCAATTTTAAAGTAAATTAAACAGCTAGTAGGTTCAGAGTGTCTCAGATATGAAAATCAACATTCTGAAATAGAACTATAACATATCGAACAGTTAAATATGCTGAATAGGAGCATAACAACCATAAATCTAGACACTACAATGTGCATGTGGATATTGCCAGGTAAATACTGTTTTAAACTTCAGATAGTAATACTGCGTGCATAAAAAAAGAAACATGCTAATGGAAGATACATCTCTCTCCTAGCACTTAAAATAATCTATAAAATGCAAATTGTGCTGAGGATCATCAATGTAGGGTAATTCTTGCATTTGCATAAAGACAAAACTCACAAACCAGTAAAAAAAGTTTAAGAATACTGTCCTTGTATATAATGCAGTTAGTATGCACCATGAAATGTCATGCTATACTAAAATATATATATATATATATATCAATAATTTTTTATTTAGGTATTTCAATGTCAAACAACATGTCACATTATACATCTGTATCAGACATATTTTAAGATATTACTTACAAGGTAAATCAATTACATAAATATGTTGATAAACATAAAAAATTGCAATCCAAGTAAACAAGACAATTCACTATACATCCTATGTATACCTTATCTTTTTAGGGATAAATAACTATATGACCTCTATACGTGTAAACAATTTAAATCCTAATAGAGTGTTACCAATTTCCAAGGTCACCATTTTGTGACCGTTCCATTAGTTAATACATTCAAGAGGTCTTGGCAACAAAAAAGCCTGTATGTCTCAGGAAGCAAAGGTAATGGTGTATTTTGAGCAATGAGGAGAAAATAAAGAAGTGAATTGGTGGGTTACAGATATGAGTTAATTAGTCTGCGCTAATCTCCAACCATGGTGACCTGATTTCTTTTTAATGACACGATGAGTCCACGGATCATCTTAACTACTATTGGGAATACCACTCCTGCCCTGCAGGAGGCGGCACAGAGCACCACAGCAAAGCTGTTAAATATCACCACCCTTCCCTGCCAACCCAGTCATTCTCTTTGCCTACGTTAGTGCTAGGAAGTGGTAAAGTTAGGTGTTAGTTAAGATTCTTCAATCAAGAGTTTATTATTTTTAAAAGTGGTGAAAGATTGTGCTGCTTTGTCCTAGGGTGTAGCCGTAGTCCATATCAGTCTCTTCAGTAGAGCAGTGGTGGCTTTAGAGCAATGGGAACTGGTGGGACATAATTCTCACTGCGCCTCTCATAGATTGAATGCTGCCCTGATTATGAAAGCCTGAGGGGAAATAGTCCTTTTTTGTTTCCACAGGCCAATGTGAGGGAGAGGACCTCTCATGCCGGTGAGCTGCCTTACTGCCGGGCAGATTTCTAAGGTAAGTTTTATTTTCTGGGGTATGTACACAGAAAAATTGTCACTTTAATATATACATGGACGCAAGATGAAATTATCCCTAGGAGTGAGGATAAGTCATAGGGCAGTTACTGGGGACGTAGAGAAGTGGCTCTTATATGGGTGATTTTGACATGATAGCAACTCCCAATGGCTTTATTTACTTCAGCAGCCGACCGGGAGGCTTAGTCTTGTTGCGCAACTAGCCTTGTTATGTATGTTTGGTGCAATTTCCTACTCCCAACGGCTTTATTTTGCATTACTAGCCGACCGGGAGGTTTGACTGTTAAATTCGCCATGATGGGTGTTAATTCTCCTGACAGCTCTATTTCTGCAAAGTTTTAACCGCCCGGGAGATTTATCCACGATGGCATTGTATTGCGCGTCTTTTTACATAGCCCTAATCCAGATGAAATGGAGAGCGATGGTGGGTCTCCTCTGCTGTCATGCTTGTCACGCAGCAGAGAGGCTTCATATTCCGTATTAAAAAAGCTTCATTCAAGGAGTCCGGATTCCTTCTATTTCTTAGTCTCCCTATCCGGTGGCAGGCAGACACCTCAGCAAGACTTAGCTGAGGTCTGGGGATTGTTTCAATTATATGTTAAAGACTTATTTTTTGTAAAAAATAAAGCAGTTTATTTTAGCACTTAAAGACACATTAAAACACAATTTTTAGTTGACCAAATTGTGAATACAGTTGGTCCAAGAGGCCCCACAACATATTAATTAACATATCAATGTTAATGGAATAAATGTAAAGCAGAATTAGGATGTTACTTTTAACATTTAAAGACACACGCCTAGATTTAGAGTTCTGCGTTAGCCGTCAAAAGCAGCGTTAAGGGGTCCTAACGCTGCTTTTTACCACCCGCTGGTATTTAGAGTCCGCCAGGAAAGGGTCTAACGCTCACTTCCCTACTGCGATTCCAGGCTACCGCAGATCCCCTTACGCCAATTGCGTATCCTATCTTTTCAATGGGATCTGCCTAACGCTGGTATTTGGAGTCTTGGGAGAAGTGAGCGGTAGACCCTCTACCGACAAGACTCCTAACGGCAAAAAAGTCAGTAGTTAAGAGCTTTATGGGCTAACGCGTGAATATAAAGCTCTTAACTACTGTGCTCTAAAGTACACTAACATCCATAAACTACCTATGTACCCCTAAACCGAGGCCACCCCACATCTCCACCACTCTAATAAAAAAATGTAACCCCTAATCTGCCGCTCCGGACACTGCCGCCACCTTCATTATCCCTATGAACCCCTAATCTGCTGCCCCTAACATCGCCGACCCCTATATTATATTTATTAACCACTAATCTGCCCCCCCACCCACGTCGCCGCTACCTAACTACACTAATTAACCCCTAATCTGCCGACCGGACCTCGCCGCCACTATAATAAATGTATTAACCCCTAAACCGCCGCACTCCCGCCTTGCAAACACTAAAATAAATAGTATTAACCCCTAATCTGCCCTCCCTAACATCGCTGCCACCTAACTACACTTATTAACCCCTAATCTCCCGCCCGCACCGTTGCCGCTAATATCATAAAGTTATTAAGCCCTAAACCTAACCCTAACACCTCCCTAACATAAATATAATTTATATTAAACAAAATAATATTCCTAAAATTAACTAACTTATTCCTATTTAAAACTAAATACTTACCTATAAAATAAACCCTAATATATCTACAATATAATTAATAATTACATTGTAGCTATTTTAGGATTTATATTTATTTTACACGCAACTTTGTATTTATTTTAACTAGGTACAATAGCTATTAAATAGTTAAGAACTATTTAATAGCTACCTAGTTAAAATAAATACAAAATTACCTGTAAAATAAATCCTGACCTAAGTTACAATTAAACCTAACACTACACTATCATTAAATTAATTAAACAAATTAACTACAATTACCTAAAATAAAATACAATAAAATAAACTATTCTATAATACAAAAAAAAACACTAAATTACAAAAAATAAAAAAGAATTACAAGCAGTTTAAACTAATTACACCTAATCTAAGCCCCCTAATAAAATAAAAAAGCCCCCCAAAATAAAAAAAAATCCCTACCCTATTCTAAAATACAAAAGTAATCAGCTCTTTTACCAGCCCTTAAAAGTCCTTTTTGCGGGGCCTTGCCCCAAAGTAATCAGCTCTTTTGCATGAAAATAAAAATACAATACCCCCCCCTTCCATCCGGGCAATGTCTTCTTCCAAGCGGCATCTTCTTTCTTCCGGATCCATCTTCATCCCGCCAACGGCAATCTACTGCCCTGCTCGTTGTTTTATCTGGTAAGTGTAAGGGTCAGAAGGCCACTTCTCCTACGCTTTCTCTCTGGTTAAGAAGTGTTATCCGGTTGGCTTACGAGACAGCTGGACAACAGCCTCCTGAGAGAGTTACGGCTCATTCCTCTAGTGCTGTCTCTCCTGGACCTTCAAAAATGAAGCTTCTGTTGAACAAATTTGCAAAGCAGCCACTTGGTCTTAATTGCATACCTTTTTCAAATTTTCCAAATTTTATACTTTTGCCTCAGCCGAGGCTTCCTTTGGGAGAAAAGTTATTTAAGCGGTTGTGCCTTCTGTTTAGGTCAGCCTGTCTTGTTCGCCCTCCTTTCCTTTCTGTGTCCTCTAGTTTGGGTTTTGGTTCCCACTAGTAATTGGAATGGATTTGTGGACTCTCCATGCCATTGTTAAGAAAACAAAATTTATGCTTACCTCATAAATTTCCTGGCATGGAGAGTCTGCGACCCGCTCTTAATTTGAGTTAAGACCACTTTTTTTGTATAAACCTCAGGCACCACTATACCCTTGTGTCATCTTCTCTTTCCATTTTCCTTCGGCGAATGATTGAGGATTATGGGAAGTAGAAGTGATACTTAACAGCTCTGCTGGGGTGTTCTTTGCCTCCTCCTGGTTGAATTCCTCCTTGTAATTGGAATGCATTTGTGGACTCTCAATGCCAGGAAAGAAAGAAATTTATCAGGTAAGCATAAATGTTGTTTTTATAAGTAGACTGGTCCATCAGAGATATAGGTAAAATGTCTTAACAAACAAGCTATTGATATAAATAAAATTCTACAGAGATTCGTTTGTGCTTAAACCAAACATAAGAAAATTGACTTGAATGTTCAAATTAATTCTTCTAATTCTCAAATGGTTACATTCTATTGACATTGAATCAAAGTTCTAAGCACTTTCAAATGTAAATGAGTCATATAAGCGAAGTAGAGTGATTTTTACAGATTAGTCGGCTGGGTCTGTTCTAGCCAGGCCCCAAATCTATGCATCACCCACATCTAAAAGTATGTGAATGCCACGTCAAATCTTACTAGTTAACAAAATAAGTGTCAAGCCAACCTAACATTCATAATGCTTTAATATAAGAAAAAATCAGACTGTGATTGGGTGCATATAGATCATTTTCTTGTGTTTTCTCCTAAACATTGATATAATGAAACTTTAATGCTTATTATCTCTGGAACTGATCAGTCCTTTTTCTCTTGCAAGGTGTATCCAGTCCACGGATTCATCCTTTACTTGTGGGATAGTCTCATTCCCTATAGGAAGTGGCAAAGAGAGCACACAGCAGAGCTGTCCATATAGCTCCCCCTCTAGCTCCACCCCCCAGTCATTCTCTTTGCCGGCTCTAAGCACTAGGGTCTCTCTACGGGAGGGTAAAGTGAATGTGGTGGTAGATTTGTAGTTTTATATCTTCAATCAAGAGTTTGTTATTTTTAAATGGTACCGGTTTGTACTATTTACTCTTTAGCAGAAAAGTGATGAAGAATTCTGCTGAGAGGAAAATGATTTTAGCATGTTGTAACTAAAATCCACTGCTGTTCCCACACAGGACTGAGGAGTACCAGAAAACTTCAGTTGGGGGGAACAGTTTGCAGGCTTGACTGCAATGAGGTATGTTCAGTCATTTATTTCTAGACAAGACTGAGATAATGCTAGAAGACTGACAAGATCCCCATGTGGGGAGGGTAAGCTATGTTCTGAGACTTAGTATAGAATTGAATGCTTACATGACAGGGCTAAATAGGCTGGTTAACACTAATGCAGGGCAATCGATTATTTATTTAAGAAATACTCGTTGGAGACACCTTTTTAAGCCCTTTGGAGTGTTTTACTGGGGTTATTATCCACATGGCATAAATTTAGTCACTTATAAGTGATTTTTGTAGGCCTCACAACTTAAGAGTGGAGTGGGAGGGGCCTAATTTCACGCCTCAGATGCGCACTTAGAATTGAAAGACTGTTTCATGCTGCTTCACATGGAGGGTCCAGCTGCTGATTGAGGGCCTAGAAGAAGCTTTATTCCCCCAAAACTGATCCCTAAGGGCAGGTAGGGCCACAGCAGTAAGCTGTGGCAAGGTGCTGTAGTTTTTTAACCGGTTGTTGGCTTTAGGCTGCTCCGGTTTGGGCATTAAGGGGTTAATCGTTCTGAAACTTGCTGTGCAATCATATTAAAGCCTTAGGTACATACTGTGAAAAGGATTGGTGCATTTTTCACTGTTTTGTAAAATTTTGTGCTCTTTTTATTTCTTAAAGGCACAGTAACGTTTTTTCAAATTGTGTTTTTTATTTGATTAAAGTGTTTTCCAAGCCTGCTTGTGTATGCTACTAGTCTGTTAAACATGTCTGACACTAAGGAAAATCCTTGTTCAATGTGTTTAGAAGCCATGGTGGAACCCCCTCTCAGAATGTGTCCCAATTGCACTAATATGTCTATACACTTTAAAGATCATATTGTTGCACTTAAAAGTGTGGCCCTAGATGATTCTCAGACTGAAGGTAATGAGGATAGTCCGCCTACCTCTCCCCATGTGTCACAACCAGTTACGCCCGCTCAAGCGATGCCTAGTACCTCTAGTGCGTCTGCCCCTATTACATTACAACAACTAGCGACAGTCATGGATAATTCCCTTGCGGCCTTTCTATCCAAACTGCCAGTTTTTCCTGCAAAGCGCGATAGCTCTGTTTTAAGAACAGATTATGAGCAGTCTGAAGCTTTGGTAGCCTTATCTGATGTACCGTCACAACACTCCGAAGTGGGGGTGAGGGATTTGATGTCTGAGGGAGAAATTTCCGACTCAGGAAAGGTTTCTCATCAGGCAGAGTCAGATTCATTAGCGTTTAAATTTAAACTGGAACACCTCCGCGTATTGCTCAGGGAGGTATTAGCCACTCTGGATGATTGTGATCCTATGGTGGTCCCAGAGAAATTGTGTAAAATGGACAAGTGGTCCCTGTATACACTGATGCGTTTCCGATCCCAAAAAGGGTTGCGGATATTTTTACTAGGGAGTGGGATAGACCAGGTGTCCCTTTTGTTCCCCCCCCCCCTATTTTTAAGAAAATGTTCCCCATAACTGACCCCAGGCGGGACTTGTGGCAGACGGTCCCTAAGGTAGAGGGGGCTGTTTCTTCACTTGCTAAGCGCACAACCATACCAATTGAAGACAGTTGTGCTTTTAAAGATCCTATGGATAAAAATTAGAAGGTTTACTTAAGAAAATTTTTGTTCAACAAGGTTTCCTTATCCAACCTATTGCCTGCATTATTCCTGTAACTACTGCAGCGGCTTTCTGGTTTGAGGCGCTGGAGGAGTCGCTCCAGACGGAGACCTCATATGACAAAATTATGGATAGAATTAAGGCTCTAAAGCTAGCTAATTCTTTTATCACAGACGCCGCCTTGCAATTAGCTAAGTTGGCAGCAAAAAATTCAGGTTTCGCCATTATGGCGCGCAGAGCGCTTTGGCTCAAGTCATGGTCGGCCGATGTGTCGTCAAAATCCAAATTATTAAATATCCCTTTCAAGGGAAAGACCCTTTTCGGGCCAGAATTGAAAGAGATTATTTCAGAAATCACCGGGGGAAAGGGCCATGCTCTCCCTCAGGACAAGCCCTTTAAGGCTAGAAACAAAGCTAATTTTCGTTCCTTTCGTAACTTCAGGAGCGGTCCGGCTTCAGCCTCTACAGCTGCAAAGCAAGAGGGTAACGCTTCACAGCCCAAGGCAACCTGGAAGCCTTACCAGGGCTGGAACAAGGGTAAACATGCCAAAAAGCTTGCAGCCCCTGATCCGGGACCAGATCTAGTAGGGGGCAGACTCTCTCTCTTCGCTCAGGCTTGGGCAAGAGATGTTCACGATCCCTGGGCATTAGAGATTGTTTCCCAGGGATATCTTTTAGAATTCAAGGACTCCCCTCCAAGGGGAAGGTTCCACATTTCTCGTCTGTCTACAGACCAGACAAAGAAAGAGGCGTTCTTACGCTGTGTAGAAGATCTACATACGATGAGAGTGATATACCCAGTTCCAATTGCAGAACAAGGTCTGGGTTTTTACTCAAACCTGTTTGTGGTTCCCAAAAAAGAAGGAACTTTCAGACCAATCCTGGATCTAAAAATTCTAAACAGATTCCTCAGAGTCCCATCATTCAAGATGGAGACCATTCGGACAATCTTACCTATGATCCAGGAAGGTCAATATATGACTACCATGATTCTAAAGGATGCGTACCTGCATATCCCTATCCACAAAGATCATCATCAGTTCCTCAGGTTCGTTTTCCTAGACAAGCATTACCAGTTCGTGGCTCTTCCATTTGGTTTAGCCACTGCTCCCAGAATTTTCACAAAGGTGCTAGGGTCCCTTCTGGCGGTTCTAAGACCGTGGGGCATAGCAGTGGCGCCTTATTTGGACGACATCTTAATTCAGGCGCTGTCCTTTCACAGAGCCATGGCTCACACAGAGATTGTATTGGACTTTCTGAGGTCTCACGGGTTGAAGGTGAACGTCAAAAAGAGTTCTCTGTCCCCACTCACAAGGGTTCCCTTCCTAGGAACACTAATAGATTCAGTAGAAATGAAAATATTTCTGACGGAGGTCAGAAAGTTGAAACTTTTAACTACTTGCCGAGTTCTTCATTCCATTCCTCGGCCATCTGTAGCTCAGTGCATGGAGGCAATCGGATTAATGGTAGAGGCAATGGACATAGTCCCTTTTGCTCGGATACACCTCAGACCACTGCAACTATGCATGCTCAAACAGTGGAATGGGGATTATGCAGATTTGTCTCCTCAAATTCAGTTGGACCAGGAGACCAGAGATTCTCTTTTCTGGTGGTTGTCTCAGGACCACCTGTCTCAGGGAATATGTTTCCGCAGGCCAGAGTGGGTCATTGTAACGACCGACGCCAGTCTGTTAGGCTGGGGTGCGGTCTGGGACTCCCTGAAAGCTCAGGGCTTATGGTCTCGGGAAGAAACGCTTCTCCCGATAAACATTCTGGAACTGAGGGCGATATTCAACGCTCTTCAGGCAGGGCCTCAACTAGCTGCGGCCAAATTCATCAGATTTCAGTCGGACAACATCACGACTGTAGCTTACGTCAATCATCAGGGGGGAACAAAAAGTTCCCTAGCGATGACGGAAGTAAAGAAAATAAGCAGGTGGGCGGAGGATCACTCCTGCCATCTCTCAGCAATTCACATCCCAGGAGTAGACAACTGGGAGGCAGATTTTCTAAGTCATCAGACTTTTCACCCGGGGGAGTGGGAACTCCACCCGGAGGTATTTGCCCAGCTGATTCAGCTATGGAGCACTCCAGAGTTGGATCTGATGGCATCCCTTCAGAACACCAAACTTCCTCTCTACGGGTCCAGGTCCCGGGACCCCAAGGTGGTATTGATAGATGCTCTAGCATCGCCTTGGTCCTTCAATCTGGCTTATGTTTTTCCACAGTTTCCCCTTCTCCCTCGTCTGGTCACCAGAATCAAGCAGGAGAAGGCTTCGGTGATTCTGATAGCGCCTGCGTGGTCACGCAGGACTTGGTATGCAGACCTAGTGGACATGTCATCTGTCCCACCATGGACACTGCCAATGAGGCAGGGTCTTCTAATACAGGGTCCGTTCAAGCATCCAAATCTAGTTTCTCTACGTCTGACTGCTTGGAGATTGAACGCTTAATTCTATCAAAGCGTGGGTTCTCTGAGTCAGTTATAGATACTCTGATTCAGGCTAGAAAGCCTGTCACCAGGAAAATCTACCATAAGATATGGCAGAAATATCTTTGTTGGTGTGAATCCAAGGGTTACTCATGGAGTAAGATTAGGATTCCCAGGATATTGTCTTTTCTCCAAGAAGGATTGGAGAAAGGATTGTCAGCTAGTTCCTTAAAAGGACAAATATTTGCTCTGTCTATCCTTTTACACAAGCGTCTGGCAGAGGTACCAGACGTTCAAGCGTTTGCTCAGGCTTTAGTCAGAATCAAGCCTGTCTATAAACCTGTGGCTCCGCCATGGAGTCTGAATCTAGTTCTTTCAGTTCTTCAAGGGGTTCCGTTTGAACCTTTACATTCCATAGATATTAAGTTGTTATCTTGGAAAGTTTTGTTTTTAGTAGCTATCTCTTCTGCTCGAAGAGTTTCAGAATTATCTGCCTTACAGTGTGATTCACCTTACCTGGTGTTCCACGCAGATAAGGTAGTTTTGCGTACCAAGCCTGGTTTTCTTCCTAAAGTTGTTTCTAACAAGAATATTAACCAGGAAATAGTTGTTCCTTCTCTGTGTCCTAATCCTTCTTCGAAGAAGGAACGTCTGTTACACAATCTTGATGTAGTTTGTGCTTTAAAGTTCTATTTACAAGCAACTAAGGATTTCAGACAAACATCTTCCTTGTTTGTTATCTGTTCTGGTAAGAGGAGAGGTCAGAAAGCGACTGCTACCTCTCTTTCCTTTTGGCTGAAAAGCATCATCCGTTTGGCCTATGAGACTGCTGGCCAGCAGCCTCCTGAAAGAATTACTGCTCATTCTACCAGAGCAGTGGCTTCCACATGGGCTTTCAAAAATGAGGCTTCTGTTGAACAGATTTGTAAGGCAGCGACTTGGTCTTTACTGCATACTTTTGCCAAATTTTACAAATTCAATACTTTTGCTTCTTCGGAGGCTATTTTTGGGAGAAAGGTTTTGCAAGCAGTGGTGCCTTCTGTTTAAGCTACCTGTCTTGTTCCCTCCCTTCATCCGTGTCCTAAAGCTTTGGTATTGGTATCCCACAAGTAAAGGATGAATCCGTGGACTGGATACACCTTGCAAGTGAAAACAGAATTTATGCTTACCTGATAAATTACTTTCTCTTGCGGTGTATCCAGTCCATGGCCTGCCCTGGCATTTAAGTCAGGTAAAAAATGTTTTTGTTTAAACTACAGTCACCACTGCACCCTATGGTCAGGTAAGCATAAATTCTGTTTTTTCATGAAATAAACTAAGAATAGTTTACCTAAAATAATTAATCCCCAGCCAAATATCACTTAATGTTAGTGTAGCAGTTAATGCTGTGCAGCTGGTTAAAATGTCTTTTATCTCCTTCAACCAAAATTGTTTATCCACTTAAAAGCCACCTAAGCAATATTAGAAACTATAGAGGCATTCTTTGTGGGCAAAACTAAAAACATACCTGCTATAAAACCCTGGATTGAATTGCATTCAAACAAAACTGTAGGGTAAAATAGTTTAAAATGGAATAGAATGTTTTAGAATATTATTTCTTTCAATAAGACAGGGAGAGTCCACAACGTCACTCCTTACTGTTGGGAAATACAACACCTGGCCACCAGGAGGAGGCAAAGACACCCCAGCCAAAGGCTTTAATATCCCACCCACTTCCCCTATCCTTCCAGTTATTCTTTGCCTTTCGTCACTAGAGGATGGCAGAGAAGTGTCAGAAGATTTTGGATAGTCCTATAATGGGTATGTTTCCTTCAAGAGAGAATTGGAATTTTAAGTAATCATGTCAACCTCTCAGTGAGAGTATTGATGAAAGTTAGAGTCTGGAGATGCAGGGAAAGTTTTTCTGTGAATCCATCCAGACTGTCGACTAACAACTGCTGAACAATCAGTGTTGACGAGTTTAACTGCTTGCTGTTACACACTCAGGTACCTGTCAGAGCGTCGCTGCAAGACTGTCACACTTGAGAGGCTGTATCTGTTCTACAAGAGTGGATCCTGGAGGGTAAGACCGCTTTATTATATATAGCAGGGATTCTAATATAGGGTCACAGTATGGCTCCTTCATACCTCAATATGATAAAGGGTTAATATTTCCTTCAGGGGCATATTTATCAAGCTCCATATGGAGCTTGATGCGGGAAACAGAAGTTATGAAGCAGCGGTCTAAAGACCCCTGCTCCATAACCTGTCTGCCTGCTTTGAGGCGCTGGACAGAAATCAACCCGATCGAATACGGTCAGGTTGATTGACACCCCCTAGTGGCCGATTGCCCGTGAATCTGCAGGGGGCGGCATTGCACCAGCAGTTCACCAGAACTGCTGGTGCAATGATAAATGCCGAGAGCTGATGCTGTCAGCATTTATCGATGTGCAGCAGACATGATCCGCAATATCGGATCATGTCCGCTCACACAATAAATAGGCCCCTTAGTCTTAGCCAAGAGAGGTTTTTCTGAGAGTGTCATCGACAGTTTGATTCAGGCTCATAAGCCAGTGACTCGACGCATCTACCATAAGGTGTGGCGGACTTACTTGCACTGGTGTGAGGAGCGTGTTTTTTCTTGGCATAAGGTTTAAAGTTGCCAGAATTTTATAATTTCACCAGGAGGGACTGGAGACGGGTCTATCTGCTAGTTCCCTGAAGGGACAGATATCTGCCCTATCAGTGTTGCTGAACAAGAGATTAGCTGAGCTTCTGGATGGAATAACGGCTGAAGCAGCTTTTGGGAGAAAGGTTTTGCAGGCTGTGGTGCCCTCAGATTAGGGTCCGCCTCTTTCTTGTTCCGTCCCGTTATTCCTTCAGTGTCCTCTGGAGCCTGGGTATTGTTTTCCCAGCAGTAAGGAATGAAGTCATGGACTCTCCGTGCCTTATGGAAAGAAAACAAAATGTATGCTTACCAGATAAATTCCTTTCTTTCCTGGCAGGGAGAGTCCACGACCCCGCCTGTATGATATTTTGATTTGGGCGGCTCCCCGTTTTATTCTGGCACTTTGATACCCTGATGTTTCTCCTACTTTTCCTTGTTCCCTCGGTTGAATGACTGGGAGGATAGGGGAAGTGGGAGGGATATTTAAGCGTTTGTCTGGGGTGTCTTTGCCTCCTCCTGGTGGCCAACAGTAAGGAATGAAGTTGTGGACTCTCCCTGCCAGGAAAGAAAGGAATTTATCTGGTAAGCATAAATTTAGTTTTTTCTCAATATTATATGGTTGTAGCACCATATCAGTATTGGTTGATGTCCACTGGGACCTCCATCTCTACATATAAACATCCCTTCCCTACTTGATTTAGTTCACATTCTGCATTTTTGGAGTAAGGTATGCTGACTGTTTGTTGTATTTTACAGAGGAAGAAAGAAGGTCCTGTCATGTTGTCACACTTTGATTGTAGACCACCTCCAGCTTTTCTGGGTTCCAGTTTTAAAGAACTGACCGTGCCACCTCCACCCCCGCCCCCAGGAAGGGCCACAACCATGGTAAGTGTTGCAGAAGTAGATTTCTGGAATTTTATATCACAAAAATTAAAGAATTAGTAACAATAATGAGCAATAAATTAATAAGTGTAAGTTGGTATTTTTACATAAAGACTCCTTTACATTTACCCTTTAACCGTGGATGACGACATGTGGTCATCCACTCAATGCTTTAGCTGCAGATGGCAACCTTGTATCGTTATCTGGGGGGGGGGGGGCATTTCAGACCTGATCACAACTCCCCTCTGCAGTTACAGGCCAGTATAAGATGACCAAGGTTTCAGCATCAGCTATCCGGTGATGTTGGTGGGTGATATCATCCACCTGGAGACCGGGAAGTGGTTGGAAGAGCTTAAGGGAGCGGGATGTGGGTAATCCACAAGACCCACTATTACCTGTTGGGTGTAGAAGCACCCTTGCCCTGTATGTGTTAAGAAAAGCAGTGCATAACGTAAAGAAATAGTGCTATTTTCACTGCTAAATTTGTCATAAATCAGTATTATAATATCAAATTTAGACTCCTCATATATAAAGGCAGTTCTACAATAACCATAGCATGGGCATATTATTGCAATTTTAAAGTAAATTAAACAGCTAGTAGGTTCACAGTGTTTCAGATATGAAAATCAACATTCTGAAATAGAACTATAACATATCGAACAGTTAAATATGCTGTATAGGAGCATAACAACCATAAATCTAGACACTACAATGTGCATGCGGATATTGCCAGGTAAATACTGTTTTAAACCTCAGATAGTAATACTGCGTGCATAAAAAAAGAAACATGCTAATGGAAGCTACATCTCTCTCCTAGCACTTAAAATAATCTATAAAATGCAAATTGTGCTGAGGATCATCAATGTAGGGTAATTCTTACAGTTACATAAAGAGCAAACTCACAAACCAGTAAAAAAAAGTTTAAGACCTAAGACCGTCCTCATATATAATGCAGTTAGTATGCTCCATGAAATGTCATGCTATACTTAAAAAAAAAAAAATTCATATCAATAATTTTTTATTAAGGTATTTCAATGTCAAACAACATGTCACATTATACATCTGTATCAGACATATTTTAAGATATTACTAACAAGGTAAATAAATTACATAAATATGTTGATATACATAAAAATTTGCAATCCAAGTAAACAATACAATTCACTATACATCGTATGTATACCTTATCTTTTTAGGGATAAATAACTATATGACCTCTATACGTGTAAACAATTTAAATCCTAATAGAGTGATACCAATTTCCAAGGTCACCATTTCGTGACCGTCCCATTAGTTAATACATTCAAGAGGTCTTGGCAACAAAAAAGCCTGTATGTCAAAGGTAATGGTGTATTTTGAGCAATGAGGAGAAAAAAAAAAGAAGTGAATTGGTGGGTTAAAGATATGAGTTAATTAGTCTGCGCTAATCTCCAACCATGGTGACCTGATTTCTTTTTAATGACACGATGAGTCCACGGATCATCTTAATTACTATTGGGAATACCACTCCTGCCCTGCAGGAGGCGGCACAGAGCACCACAGCAAAGCTGTTAAATATCACCACCCTTCCCTGCCAACCCAGTCATTCTCTTTACCTACGTTAGTGCTAGGAAGTGGTAAAGTTAGGTGTTAGTTAAGATTCTTCAATCAAGAGTTTATTATTTTTAAAAGTGGTGCAAGATTGTGCTGCTTTGTCCTAGGGTGTAGGAGTAGTCCATATCAGTCTCTTCAGTAGAGCAGTGGTGGCTTTAGAGCAATGGGAACTGGTGGGACATAATTCTCACTGTGCCTCTCATAGATTGAATGCTGCCCTGATTATGAAAGCCTGAGGGGAAATACTCAGTCCTTTTTTGTTTCCACAGGCCAATGTGAGGGAGAGGACCTCTCAAGCCGGTGAGCTGCCTTACTGCTGGGCAGATTTCTAAGGTAAGTGCTAAGTTTTATTTTCTGGGGTATGTACACAGAAAAATTGTCACTTTAATATATACATGGACACAAGATGAAATTATCCCTAGGAGTGAGGATAAGTCATAGGGCAGTTACTGGGGACGTGGAGAAGTGGCTCTTATATGGGTGATTTTGACATGATAGCAACTCCCAATGGCTTTATTTACTTCAGCAGTCGACCGGGAGGCTTAGCCTTGTTGCGCAACTAGCCTTGTTATGTATGTTTTGTGCAATTTCCTACTCCCAACGGCTTTATTTTGCATTACTAGCCGACCAGGAGGTTTGACTGTTAAATTCGCCATGATTCGCCATGATGGGTGTTAATTCTCCCAACGGCTCTATAGTTTTAACCGCCCGGGAGGTTTACCTTGATACGCCCACGATGGCATTGTATTGCGCGCCTTTTTACATAGCCCTAATCCCGATGAAACAGAGAGCGATGTTGGGTCTCCTCTGCTGCGTCTTGTTACGCAGCAGAGAGGCTTCATATTCCGTATTAAAAAGCTTCATTCAAGGAGTCCGTATGCCTTCTATTTGTTAGTCTCCCTATCCGGTGGCAGGCAATCACCTCAGCAAGACTTCGCTGAGGTCTGGGAATTGTTTCAATTATATGTTAAAGACTTATTTTTTGTAAAAAATAAAGCAGTTTATTTTAACACTTAAAGAAACATTAACACACAATTTTTAGTTGACCAAATTGTGAATACAGTTGGTCCAAGAGGCCCCACAACATATTAATTAACATACCAATGTTAATGGAATAAATGTAAAGCAGAATTAGGACGTTACTTTTAACGACACAGTAACTCTAGTTAGGATATTCAATTTTTATTTGATAAAAAATGTGAATAAAGAGGTTACATATACTTTATGCTTTGATACTAAGGTGGCACGACCAACACTTTTCTGTTCCTCACGTATATGAGAGGATTTTACAGTTCAGAGATAAACCTCTTTTTCAGAGCCAACATTGTCTCGGATGCTGTTCACGATGCATTCTGACAATGTTCAATATATTCTGCAGCCTTCTCCTCAAGTGTCCCAAACATGTAGCATCCATTCAACCAGTGCCCTGCACTTCCTCCACGACTCCTCCTAGAGTTACCTTGCAAGACATCGCTTCCCTCGTGTACTAGGTGGTCTTGGGTGCATTGTCGGCTTTTCCCATGCTGCAGGGAGAGCGTAAGAGGAAAACTAAACATTCAGTGAGTGAGGTTTCTGTCACAGTTGTTGCTATCTCACAGGTCCCCTCCCAGAAGCCGGAGGAAGAGGATACTTCGGTAGCATCTGAGGATAAAATCACAGATTTTGACGGTATAATTAATTCCTCCTGCTGATACTGAAGTAGTATCTTTCAGGTTTAAGCTAGATCACCTCCGTCTATTATTTAAGGAGGTTTTAACTACTCTGGAATGACATCACAATCGTTGTTATCTTTATGTTGTACCAGATCGAGCTTCTGAGAGCATTGCTAAGGAGTGAGAGAGAACGGGTATCCCTTTTTTCTCCATTTCCTCTCAGATGGAACGGCTTCTGCACAATTTGGACGTGGTCCGGCCTTAAAGTTTTACCTGCAGGCGACTAAGGATTTATGTCAGTCTTCTGTTTTCTTTGTGGTTTTCTCAGGAAGACTTAAGGGGCAGAAAGCTACTGCTACTTCTCTTTCTTTTTTGCTGAAGAGTATCATACGTTTTGCATATGAGACTGCTGGTCAGCAGCCTCCAAATAGAGTTACAGTTCATTCCACAAGGGCTGTTGCTTCCTCATGGGCATTCAAGGATTAAGCTTCTGTGGAACAGATTTGCAAGGCTGTAACTTGGTCCTCTCTTCACTTTTTTTCAAAATTCTATAAATTTGACACTTTTGTCTCGGCTGAGGCCGCTTTTGGGAGAAAGGTTCTTCAAGCAGTGGTGTCTTCCATTTAGGTTTCCTGTCTTGTCCCTCCCGTATCATCTGTGTACTCTAGCTTGGGTATTGATTCCCAATAGTAATTAAGATGATCCGTGGACTCATTGTGTCATTAAAAAGAAAATTTATGCTTACCTGATAAATGTATTTCTTTTTTGACACGATGAGTCCACGGCCCGCCCTGTTTTTTTTTGTAAGACAGGTTGTTGGTTATTATAAACTTCAGATACCTCTACACCTTGTTACTTCCTTTCTCTCCTTTACTTCGGTCGAATGACTAGGTTGGGAGGGAAGGGAGGCTCTTTGCCGCCTCCTGCAGGGCAGGAGTGGTATTCCCAATAGTAATTAAGATGATCCATGGACTCATCGTGTCAAAAAAGAAATACATTTATCAGGTAAGCATACATTTTCTTTTCCTGATACAGGCTAAACTTATCTTTAATTTGAAAAGCATATTCTTCCATCCTTTTAATGTAGTTCAGGTAGTTTAGAACCATTTGAAATGTAGGGGGTGAGCTCTGTTTCCATTCCCTGGCTATCATGAGTTTGGCTGTAGTCAAAAAGTAAACTAAGGACATTTTTCTGGCCAGGGACATTTTGGGAAAAAAAAAGAGTAGACACAACTCGGATCTAAAATGTATGTTAGAATTCATACTACCTAGGAGATTAAAACAATCTTCTTAAAAATCTTATGAAGGCATGTGGGAACCAAATGCCATCTCACTGCCAACTTGTAATGCAATTCCCAAAGTGTAGCATAGTGCAAAGTTTTTCTGGCAAATGTAAGCTCTCTATTCCAAACCTTGGGGTCCACTGCCAGGCTAAGGTCTCTCTCCCAAGCTGTCATGGGGTTCGAAGTACCTTCCGAGAGTCTGTCCATCAAAAGATAATAATTAAAGGACATGACTGTGCCCTGTCTTACGATACCTCCCATTTTGTCAACTCCCCCCGGGCTCTCTCCTAAGAATCCCCAGCTTCTCAGTATACTTCAAAATGTAAAGGCTTCAAACTGAAATTACTGTGGGACAGAGAAGATGTCAATGAACTAGTTTATATCCAACCACTTCCCATTTACATGTAAGTCTCTAATCTGTGTGGGGCCTAAGGTATCCAAAAATAAATTGTGTGTCTCTTGCATGCAGCCTACTATCCCTTTAATTGACTGTATTGGTGAGGGATGTGGAGATATGTTTTTGAAAGGTTTAACCTTATCCCAAAACTGCAAGATATCCAGAAGAATGTGGTGATCAATTCCCAACTTCTTCCTGTAGTATGGTGGGATCCAGATTTAAATAGGAACGTTTAATGTGATCTGGTAACAAGGCCTTTTCCGCATCTTGCCATTTGGCAAAACCAAGGAAGTGACTCCAACCCAAGACATGAGCCAGTCTCGATGCATCATAGTATAAAATAATATTCGGTAGTGCTAGCCCTCCCTGCCTGACTGAGTTTTGTAGGAAATGTCTAGAAGTACGCGGCTTCCTACCTCTCCAAATATATGTGGATATGATACCCTGTATTTTGTTTAATATACTATGTGTAACCTGTAGAAGAATGCAGCAAAATAATAATAAGATCTTTGGTAAGAACGACATTTTAATTGCAGCTATCCTACCTGTCCAGAAAATCTCTGAGAACTCCCAGTACTCTAATAGCTCTAATTAGTCCTGGTAACTTCTCAGTGAAGTTGCTAGCAACCACCTGAGGTAAATTAGGTCCCAAAAGGACCTCTAAGTGTTTAACATGGGTATTTGTCCAATTGAAACTGTAGACTTCTTGTAAAGAGGCTAAACATTTTTTATCTATGTTAATATATAGTGCTTCAGTCTTAGAAACATTTAGCTTGTAGAAACTAAGATCCCTGAAAGAAGACCGCAAATTCATTAACGACTGTACTGACTGCAAAGGAGAAGTAAGTGGGAGTGTGATGTCATCCGCGAACAACGCTATTTTATAATGTGAGTCTCCCAACTTTATCCCCTTGATATCTGTATCCTGTCTTATTGCTTGAGCTAGGGATTCCACTGCCAGGGCAAAGAGCAGAGGGGACAAGGGGCAACCCTGTCTTGTTCCATTCGAAACATTAAAGCTATCGGAAATTAAACCTACACCCCTCACCCTGGCAGACGGAGACGTGTACAGGGCCTGAATTGCTGTGACAAATTGAAGAGGGAACCCAAACTTCCCCAAAGTCTCCCAGAGGTAATCCCATCTCACCCTGTCGAACACCTTCTCTGCGTCGAGGGACAGGGCGAGAAGGGGAACCCCCCGTCACTTGGCTTCTGTTCATTTTTGGAGAATCCTCCTGGTATTATCGGGGCCCTCCCTCCTTGGGATAAACCCCACCTGATCAGTATGTATCTAGGATGGCACAATTTTTGCAAGTCGATTATCCCATATTTTAGCGTAGATTTTGGTATCTATATTGATAAGGGAAATCGGCCTATAGCTGCTACAACTCTCTGGATCTTTATCCAGTTTTAAGAGAGTAATTATAGAGGCCTCTAGGAACTCCAGAGACAGCCTCCTTATTGTACTGGCATCATTAAAGAATTTAAGAAGGATATGAACCACACTATCAGCAAAACATTTATAAAATTTGTCAGTGTAGCCATCTGGCCCTGGGGCTTTCCCTGCTTTTAAATGTTTGATAACTACTCTAATCTCCTCAGGGGTGATAGGTTCCTGTAAGTACTTCCTGTGTTCTATTGAGATCGACGGCAGCTTAAAGGGACACTAAACCCAATTTTTTTCTTTTGTGATTCAGATAGAGCATGCAGTTTTAAGCAGCTATCTAATTTACTCCTATTATCATTTTTTCTTCATTCTCTTGCTATCTTTATTTGAAAAAGAAGGCATCTAAGCTTTTTTTTTGGTTTAGAACTCTGGACAGTACTTTTTTATTGGTGGATGTATTTATCAACCAATCAGCAAGAACAACCCAGGTTGTTCACCAAAAATGGTCCTGCATCTAAACGTACATTCTTGCATTTCAAATAAAGATACAAAGAGAATGAAGAACATTTGATAATAGGAGTAAATTAGAAAGTTGCTTAAAATGTTATGCTCTATCTGAATCACGAAATAAAAAACAAATTGGTTTCAGTGTCCCTTTAAGCGTACTTAAGAACTGTTTAATATGTTGTGTAGTGGAATTGGATGGCATATTTCCTTTGCTTAGCTTATATAGGGATTGATAGTATGTGTGAAATGCTTTGCCGATTCCCTTTGGTGTTGTTGCATTCCCTCTCTAATAGATATGATCCTATGCTGGGCAGCTCTATTTCGCAATTTATTGGCCAGTAATGTTGTTGCTTTGTTATTACCATAGTAGAATGTTTGCCTAAATTTTTCTAGAGTTGCCTGTACTCTTTTTGTAGTTCTGCCTGGCGTATTTGGGATTTGATTATTTGTAATTGGTAATTTGTAGAATGCGAGGGTCATACAGTCAACTGTTGTAATAAATTTACAAGTGAGTTCTGCCAATTAACCTCCTTCTCTCTTTTTTGCTACTGCTGCTTGTTTGATAAAATAACCACTCATGTATGCCTAGAGAGTAGCCCAGACAATTGGGGTGGAAGTGTGACCATTATCGTTAAAGTGAATGAACTCTTTAATAGCTTTATTAATTTTATCTTTTTAAGATGGCGTACCTAATAGATTATCAGCTAGCCTCCAGGAGAATTTTGTGTCTGGGGATAAGTAACCAACGGTTAACTGTACTGCCTGGTGATCAGACCAACATTTTGGCAATATCTTTGCCTTCGTGATTTGGTCTAATTGTCTGGAGGATGTAAAAAAAAGTGTCAATCCTCGAAAAGGATTTATATGGGTTGGAGTAAAAAGTGAAATCTTTCTCCGTTGAGTTCACCGCCCTCCACTCATCATACATTTGGTATTGGGACATAATTCTCTGAAAGGCCCGAGAGAGTGATTTGGCAGATCTGTCGACCGGCGAGGGTCTGGTTGTGAGTTTGTCGAGGTCAGGGTCCCATATTAAATTGAAATCTCCCCCTAATATTAGTTCCCCACGCCTGACCATGGACACTAACTTCAGAAGCCTCCTAAGAAACCTGGCCTGACCCGTGTTAGGGGCATACACATTTACCAGGGTCAAGAGCACACTGTTAATTTTACAAACTAATATAATATATCTAGCCTGAGGGTCACGTATAGTAAGTATATGTTTAACAGCCAAGAAATCACTCAGTAATATGGCTACACCTCTGGACTCTGAGGAGTAGGACGCTTCAATGAGATGGGAATAGTTCCTAAATGAAAATCTTTCTCTATCAGAAATTACCCAGTGGGTTTCCTGCAAAAAGGCCACATAAGTTTTATGTTTCCTTAAGTTTTTAAGTAAGAGGCTTCTTTTAGTCAGAGAGTTAAGGCCTTGAGTGTTATTTGATAAAAACCTGAGATCAGGCATATCTGCTAGGAAGGAGGAGGTAGGTCCAGGAGAAGGGAGAGAGAGAGAGAGAGAGAGAGAGAGAGAGAGAGAGAGAAAAGAAACAAAAATACACCTTTTTGGTAACCACAAGATATGTAATTGGTTTAGTAACATGTTTATAGTGGGCCAAAGCCGCTAGGTAGATATACCCAAATATAAATCTGGGAAAGGCCAAGTTCACTTCTAGCTAATGTTTCAATTTCCTTTTGACTTCAAGAGTGAACTCCTATATAGTGGAGGGGGGAGGGTGTATATTAGAGCAAATGTCACAAATTGTTAACTAATGTATCCAAACATTTCTCTGTTATCTTTTCAATCTGTGCAAAATTATGTGGGGAAGTGAAGGGGGGTGTTGGGGGAACATCATAAAATGGCATCTATTAACTGATGAAACAAAGTATCCAAAGAAAGATAAAGCTAAGAAGCAATCACCAGCCCGATGTTCAGTGGCAGAGGGGAGGGGGGAGGAGGGAAGGGAAGGGAGGGAGTCTAGCAGCTGTTTTTTTTAACTCGCTGTTATTCAGAGAGATCTCTGCAATATCCAAGGAAATATTTATCTGTGTGTTCAGAGATCTCTGAATAACAGTGAGTTAAAAAAACGGCTGCTGGACTCCCTCCTCCCCCCTCCCCTTCCCCCCTCCCCTCCGCCACTGAACATTGGGCTGGTGATTGCTTCTTTCAGTTATAAACAGTGAGTGAAACGAAGACTGTGGAGATCTGTTTAGGGTACATACCATGTTGAAAACATGTTTTATAAAATAAGAAGCACTGTATTACACATATAAAATTAAACTTTGTCAATGTTCATTCACTGTAATGCATTGCAGTGTATGAGGACAATTTGGCTGCCTTCAATAAGTTGCATCAGTGAGAGAAGAAGCTGCTGTGCACACGTGTCATGTGACTGCAGTGCCTGTGTGGAACGCACGTTACAAGATGGCACCATAGATAGGAAAATACAAGCTGTGGATGAGCATAGAAAATATGAAGAGTCTTCTTGAAGAGCTTGTAGTAAGATGAATATACAGCATTGAGAACAGTGTATTAGTTTATTTTGATTCCTCAGAAACAGTTTAGAAAATTTGAAGCAGGTGTTTAGTGTCCCTTTAATGGATTCCAGTCTCCCTAATTATGCTCAGCTGCAGCAGAAAACTTAGGCCCTGCATTTGTTCTGTAGGCAAAATTTGAATCTCTAGAGTCCTCATTAGAGCATTCTCTGTTGTCTGACCCTTTAGCACTGAAGTGATCTGCTACAGTCCTTTTAGGACCCTCCTGGTTTTTCTGTTTTTTTTTGTTGTTTTTTTTTGTTCGAATGTACCATGATTTAAAAGGAGACACTTTAATTTTAGCAGATTTGTTCTGTGTAAGTGTATATGTTGTATAGGAATGACACTCAATGTTCACCAGGACTTAGTGGTAGTAAGTACACCTAGTTTCATCCTTAACTGTGAGTGGGATGTTCCCCCTTCTTGACCCCTTAGTCTGCCTTTATTCTTCTGTCTACAATGCCATCTTGATGAGGGTTGAAATGCAGACTGACTTGCAGGCTTTACATTCAAATGTGGTCAGGGAGAAAGTTGTTTATGTGAGATTAGTGTCTAGAGTCAACAGCACTTCCCCCCCGGATTAAGTTGGATAAAAGAATGGGGATATGACCTGCCAACACCAGGCAGCAGGAAATGGAGGGGAGAAGCGATGCCAGACTTCTTTATATTTCTATGACACTTTTACCTTCTTGAAGGAAAGAGAGCTGTGCAACAAACCATGCGGGCAGTCTGTGTAATAGATTAGAGTGCTTAATAGATGTGGTACATCACACAAGTGAGGAGACAGTCAGCACACAAACACTCAGTGACCCGTCCCTGCAATACTTGTTACTAATCCTCTGACGTGTATATGATATGAGATAAACTGTGTATATGGCAGGGTGCAACCTAGTACTTCTAGTAATTGTAGTGATATAGGGAGTTGGTACAGTCTCCGCCGCACCAGACACCTCCTGAGCTTAATGGAGGGTATTTGCAGTCTCTGAATTAGTGCTTTCCAGTGTCGACAAAATGGCGACTCTTCGCGCCAAAAATTTATGCAGGGAGGTTAGGACTTTTGCTCCATCACTATTGGAGCCGCTTTGAACACTCTCAACTCTACTAACCTGCAGATCACTGATTAGCCTGTGACCCAACTGATCCCTCTGTTCGGGCACTGCCTCTGCAGTACCAGGCTCCAGTGCTTGTTGGGGTTATAAGGCAATGGAGATGGATGGGTGTCGGGCGTGTGGGTTCCACGCAGACTCAAGGCAAGTTGTCTCAGCTGCGGTAAGGTGACAGGATGATAGCAGCGCCCCTGCAAGCTGGCAACTGAGACCGTAATATGCTATCCTCCACTGCGTAGTATAATCTCCTTGTGAGAGGGCCACTTCTCCACTTCGGCCATTCTCAGCCTTCTTGCAGCTTCTGTATAGCTAAATTGTTAGAAGCATTTACCTAGGCGCTATTTGCTGCTGCCCAAGACACTTTATCTCACCCTTATCGGAGCTTGTGTGGGTATAATAATTTATAAATAAAGTTAGTGGGCTCTGGAGCTCTTACTACAGACGCCCATTCACTTCCCCACTTGGCTCCGCCCCTAGACTAACATTTTTAATATTCAAAGTCTATTTAGCATCATAACAGGTGTTCATAGGGCTCCATGTACTAAGCCGTCAATTCATCCGTCATTGTAGACGCGGATAAACTCGCCGTTACTCGCCGCGGGCGAAATGGTGTCCGCTGTCGCTATGTACTAATATTCCCCCAATAAATAGACAAGTCTAGCCCGCCGCGAGCAGTTGCGGATTGTTGATAAATTTGACGCCTCGCTCGCCGCGACTAAGCTGATGGTACTTAACTTTCAGTTGAATTGTCTGGCCAATTATTAACACGTGACATGCAAGGTGTCACGAACATCATAGTAGTCGCGGGATATTTTGCTCCTATAAAAGTTCAACTTATCTAAACAACTTTATTATTGTTCAAAATTTTTTGAAGAGTGATAACAGAGCGTTATTTTTGTAATATTTATTTACAATTTGGATATGGCTTCATCTGGATCTGATAATATATAAATATTAATATAAAAATAATTATAAAGATTGACAACTAACAATACAAATTTAAATAGATTACTCTTTAATTACAGTCGACAAATTGGGCGCAATTTATGTACATGGAAATGAGAGACAAATTAGACGCCAGTTATGCTGTAAGTACAATGCTGATATTACTGCCTTTTATATATGTCTAGACTTGCGTCTAGATTGACTTTCCTATTGTTTTGTACCTTGCCCGCCACCTAAAAGGTGGCGAGGCAAAAATAGCGAGGTGGGAGCGGAAATTGTAGCGAGCGGACAAATAGATTTTTTAGTACATTCGTTTTTTGGCGAGTTGGTGGTCAAATGTGTCTAATTACAGTGAAAAATGGAGCGGTAGCGAGGTTTGGCGGATAAGTACGCTCGCAATTTTAAAGATGCGAGTTTTAACATAATTGACGGCTTTGTACATATCAGTTTGCGAGTTTTGACGCGAGATTTGTTGCGGGTAGCTCGCTGACTGCTTAGTACATGGAGCCCATAGACAGCATTGCATATGCTATGCCAATTGAATCATGGCTGGTTTATTTGTCTACAAAATCACACAATTCCAGTTTCTCCTACATAGGTGTGTCCGGTCCACGGCTTCATCCTTACTTGTGGGAATATTCTCTTCCCTAACAGGAAATGGCAAAGAGGCACACAGCAAAAGCTGTCCATATAGCCCCTCCTCTGGCCCCGCCCCCCAGTCATTCTCTTTGCCGCTCTGAACAAGTAGCATCTCCACAGGGATGGTAAAGAGTTTGTGGTGTTTAGTTGTAGTTTTTATTTCTTCTATCAAGAGTTTGTTATTTTAAAATAGTGCCGGTTTGTACTATTTACTCTACAACAGAAAGTGATGAA
This sequence comes from Bombina bombina, assembly GCF_027579735.1. Classification (NCBI taxonomy): domain Eukaryota; kingdom Metazoa; phylum Chordata; class Amphibia; order Anura; family Bombinatoridae; genus Bombina; species Bombina bombina. The sequence goes on along the minus strand of NC_069501.1, from coordinate 1,143,400,539 downwards.
GATTTCTGTTAAAGAGGAATATGATTTTAGCACAAGTAACTAGAATCCATTGCTGTTACCACGCAGGACTGTTGAGACCAGAGAACTTCAGTTGGTGGTAACAGTTTGCAGACTCATCTGCTCCAGGTATGATCAATCTCTTTTCTAACAACACATGGTAATGCTAGAAGACTGTCAGTTTTTCCCTCAGGGGACCGGTAAGCCATTTTCTTAGACTGAGTAACAGATTATAGGCTTATTTTTTGGGCTTTGTACTGGTAGACACTGTTGTGGGCCAAATCGATTGACTTATATCACATTTTTATGGCATTTCAAATGTTTTGTGAACATAAATACACTTTTGGGAAGGTTTTAATTATTCCTGGCATTGGTTTAGACGCCTAATCTAGTCAGGAAGGACCCTTCACTCTAGTATGCAGAGGGAGGAGGCCTCATTTTCGCGCCTCAGTTGCGCAGTTAATTTCAAAGGCAGTGCATGCAGCTTCATTTGAGAGGGTCCTGTGGATAAGAAACAGACTCCGGAAGGCTTATTTCTGTGGTGAATAACCCCTAAGGAAGGTAAAAGCTGCAGCAAAGGCTGTAGCAGGGACTGTAGTGTGTAAAACCAGTTAAATTGAACAATTAGCTCCGGTTTGCTTATTTAAGGGTCTAGAGACTTCTTATTTGGTGTGCAATACTTTCAAAGCATTAAGACACTGGGGTATAAATTTTATAAAGATCGGATATTGCCTTCATAGTTTTTTGAGCATTCAGAAATCAAATGTGTCATTTTACTATTTAAAGAAACAGTAACGGTTTTGTTTAAAATCGTTTTTATTGCATTAATAGCCTGCCTAAATCTGCCTAACATGTCTGTGCCATCAGATAGCTTATGTTCTGTGTGTATAGAGGCCAAGGTGGTCCCTCCTTTAAGTGTATGTGATAATTGTGCCATGGCGTCCAAACAAAGTAAGGACAATACTGTCACATTTAATAAAATTGCCCAAGATGATTCTTCTAATGAAGGTAGTGGGGATAGTTCTACATCCTCTCCTTCTGTGTCTACACCAGTTTTGCCCGCGCAGGCGATACCTAGTACATCTAGCGCGCCAATGCTTGTTACTATGCAGCAATTAACAGCAGTAGTGGATAATTCTATAGCAAATCTTTTATCCAAACTGCCAGCATTTCAGAGAAAGCGTGATTGTTCAGTTTTAAATACAGAAAAGGATGAACAAGTAGATGCTGACGATACCTTATCTGTTTTACCCTCACATCAATCGGAATTGGCAGTGAGGGAGGGGCTGTCTGAGGGAGAAATTTCTGACTCAGGAAAAATTTCTCAACAGGCAGAACCTGATATAGTAGCATTTAAATTTAAGCTAGAACATCTCTGCGCCCTGCTTAAGGAGGTACTAGCTACTCTGGATGATTGTGATTCTTTTGTAATCCCAGAGAAGTTGTGCAAATTGGACAAATTCTTAGAGGTCCCAGTGCACGCTGATGCTTTTCCGATACCCAAGAGGGTAGCGGACATAGTGAATAAGGAGTGGGAGAAGCCGGGTATACCGTTTGTCCCACCTCCTATATTTAAGAAAATGTTCCCCATTGTAGACCCCAGAAGGGACGCATGGCAGACGGTCCCTAAGGTAGAGGGGGCAGTTTCAACGTTAGCAAAGCGCACAACTATTCCTATAGAGGACAGTTGCGCTTTCAAAGATCCTATGGATAAAAAATTGGAAGGATTGCTTAAAAAGATTTTTGTTCAGCAAGGTCTCCTTCTTCAACCAATTGCGTGCATTATTACTGTCACCTCAGCGGCGTCTTTTTGGTTCGAGGAATTAGAAAGCTCGCTCCAGAAGGAGACTTCATATGATGAAGTCATGGACAGAATTCACGCACTTAAGTTAGCTAATTCCTTTATATTGGATGCCGCTTTTCAAATAACGAAATTAGCGGCGAAAAACTCAGGTTTTGCTATAGTGGCGCGCAGGGCGCTTTGGCTAAAATCCTGGTCGGCAGATGTGTCGTCCAAGACTAAATTACTTAATATTCCTTTCAAAGGTAAGACCCTTTTTGGGCCGGAATTGAAGGAGATTATTTCAGACATCACTGGGGGAAAGGGCCATGCCCTCCCACAAGATAGGCCTTTCAAGGCTAAGAACAAGTCTAATTTTCGTTCCTTTCACAATTTCAGGAACGGACCGGCTTCTAACTCTGCAGCCTCTAGACAAGAGGGCAATGCTGCCCAGCCCAAACCTGCATGGAAACCTGTGCAAGGCTGGAACAAGGGTAAACAGGCCAAGAAGCCTGCTGCTGCTACCAAGACAGCATGAAGGGGTAGCCCCCGATCCGGGACCGGATCTAGTAGGGGGCAGATTATCTCTCTTTGCTCAGGCTTGGGCAAGAGATGTTCCGGATCCCTGGGCACTAGAAATAGTCTCCCAGGGATATCTTCTAGAGTTCAAGGAACTTCCTCCAAGGGGAAGGTTCCACATGTCTCGCTTATCTTCAGACCAGATAAAGAAACAGGCATTCTTACATTGCGTAGGAGACCTATTAAAGATGGGAGTGATAAACCCAGTTCCAACAGCGGAACAAGGTCTAGATTTTTACTCGAACCTATTTGTAGTTCCCAAAAAAGAGGGAACTTTCAGGCCAATTCTGGATTTAAAAATTCTAAACAAATTCCTCAGAGTTCCATCATTCAAAATGGAAACCATTCGGACAATATTACCAACAATCCAGGAGGGTCAATATATGACTACCGTGTACTTAAAGGATGCGTACCTGCATATTCCGATCCACAAAGATCACCATCAGTTCCTAAGGTTCGCCTTTCTGGACAAACATTACCAGTTCGTGGCTCTTCCATTCGGTTTAGCCACTGCTCCCAGAATTTTCACAAAGGTACTAGGGTCCCTTCTAGCGGTTCTAAGGCCGAGGAGAGTTTCTGTAGCACCTTACCTAGACGACATCCTAATCCAAGCGTCGTCCCTTTCCAAAGCAAAGGCTCATACAGACATTGTTTTAGCCTTTCTCAGGTCTCACGGGTGGAAGGTGAACATAGAAAAGAGTTCCCTGTCCCCGTCCACAAGGGTTCCTTTTCTAGGAACAATAATAGATTCTGTAGAAATGAAGATTTTTCTGACAGAGGTCAGAAAGTTAAAGCTTCTAAACGCTTGTCAAGTTCTTCAATCTATTCCTCAGCCTTCCATAGCTCAGTGCATGGAAGTAATAGGATTAATGTTTGCAGCAATGGACGTGGTTCCTTTTGCTCAAATTCATCTAAGACCATTACAACTGTGCATGCTCAAACAATGGAATGGGGATTATGCAGACTTGTCTCCCCAGATTCAAGTAGACCAGTTAACCAGAGAATCACTCCGCTGGTGGTTGACTCAAGATCACCTGTCTCAGGGAATGAGCTTCCGCAGGCCAGAGTGGGTCATTGTCACGACCGACGCCAGTCTCTTAGGCTGGGGCGCGGTATGGGACTCCCTGACAGCTCAGGGTCTATGGTCTCGGGAAGAGTCTGTTCTCCCGATAAACATTTTGGAATTGAGAGCGATATTCAATGCGCTCCTGGCTTGGCCTCAACTAGCGAAGGCCAGGTTCATAAGATTTCAGTCGGACAACATGACGACTGTAGCGTACATCAATCATCAGGGGGGAACAAAGAGTTCCTTAGCGATGAGAGAGGTCTCCAAGATCATCAAATGGGCGGAGGATCACTCCTGCCATCTATCTGCAATTCCCAGGAGTAGACAACTGGGAACTTCACCCGGAGGTCTTTGCCCAGTTAACCCAACTATGGGGCATTCCGGATATGGATCTTATGGCGTCTCGTCAGAACTTCAAGGTTCCTCGCTTCGGGTCCAGATCCAGAGATCCCAAGGCGGCACTAGTGGATGCATTAGTGGCGCCCTGGTCGTTCAATCTGACTTATGTGTTTCCACCGTTTCCTCTCCTTCCCAGGCTTGTAGCCAGGATCAAACAGGAGAAGGCCTCTGTGATTCTAATAGCTCCTGCATGGCCACGCAGGACTTGGTATGCAGACCTGGTGAATATGTCATCGGTTCCACCATGGAAGCTACCTTTGAGGCAGGATCTTCTAGTACAAGGTCCATTCAGACACCCAAATCTAGTCTCTCTGCAACTGACTGCTTGGAAATTGAACGCTTGATTCTATCTAAGCGTGGGTTTTCAGATTCGGTTATAGATACTCTGGTTCAAGCCAGAAAACCGGTGACTAGGAAAATTTACCATAAGATATGGCAAAAATATATCCGTTGGTGCGATTCCAAAGGATTTTCTTGGAGTAAAATCAAAATTCCGAGAATACTTTCCTTTCTCCAAGAGGGTTTGGATAAAGGTTTGTCAGCTAGCTCTTTAAAAGGACAGATATCTGCTCTGTCTGTTTTGTTGCACGAACGACTGGCAGCCGTGCCAGATGTACAGGTGTTTGTACAGGCGTTAGTTAGAATCAAGCCTGTCTACAGACCCATGACTCCTCCATGGAGTCTAAACTTAGTTCTTTCAGTTCTTCAAGGGGTTCCGTTTGAACCTTTACATTCCATAGATATGAAGTTACTATCTTGGAAAGTTCTGTTTTTGGTTGCTATTTCTTCTGCTAGAAGAGTTTCTGAATTGTCTTTGCAGTGTACTTCTCGCTATCTGGTGTTCCATTCAGATAAGGTAGTTTTACGTACCAAGCCTGGTTTTCTTCCAAAAGTGGTTTCCAACAGGAATATTAACCAGGAAATAGTTGTTCCTTCCCTGTGTCCGAATCCAGCTTCAAAGAAGGAACGTTTGTTACACAACCTAGATGTGGTCCGTGCTTTAAAATTCTACTTAGAAGCAACTAAGGATTTTAGACAGACTTCATCCTTGTTTGTCGTTTATTCTGGTAAGAGGAGAGGGCAGAAAGCTACTGCTACCTCTCTTTCCTTTTGGCTGAAAAGCATCATCCGATTGGCTTATGAGACTGCCGGACGGTAGCCTCCTGAACGAATTACAGCTCACTCTACTAGGGCTGTGGCTTCCACTTGGGCCTTCAAGAACGAGGCTTCTGTTGATCAGATCTATAAGGCAGCGACTTGGTCTTCACTGCACACTTTTACAAAATTTTACAAATTCGATACTTTTGCTTCTTCGGAGGCTGTTTTTGGGAGAAAGGTTTTGCAAGCCGTGGTGCCTTCCGTTTAGTTTGCCTGACTTGTTCCCTCCCTTCATCCGTGTCCTAAAGCTTTGGTATTGGTTCCCACAAGTAAGGATGAAGCCGTGGACCGGACACACCTATGTAGGAGAAAACAGAATTTATATCTTACCTGATAAATTCCTTTCTCCTACGGTGTGTCCGGTCCACGGCCCGCCCTGGCTTTTTTGTCAGGCTTACAAATTTTTATCTCTATACACTACAGTCACCACGGCACCCTATAGTTTCTCCTTTTTCTCCTAACCGTCGGTCGAATGACTGGGGGGCGGGGCCAGAGGAGGGGCTATATGGACAGCTTTTGCTGTGTGCCTCTTTGCCATTTCCTGTTAGGGAAGAGAATATTCCCACAAGTAAGGATGAAGCCGTGGACCGGACACACCGTAGGAGAAAGGAATTTATCAGGTAAGATATAAATTCTGTTTTTAAAGTGCCATAAAACATTTTGAGATCTGTGCATATCCTAAAAGGGCTAATTAAGTAAAAATAGTTTGCATAAAAACATTGTTTAGCAATTGCTGGCAAGTATTTTAAAATAATTTTCAAAAATCGGCAAAATGAGTTACAAAACCATGCTGTCTGGAGCAGTCTGCTTCACCCACCCTTATCAGTGTTTAGACACAGGCATTGTATTTCAACTGAGTTCACAGCTTCTACTCATGCTCCAGCAGATAATCCCTATGCACTTTTGCATTCTACCAAAACAACTATTGATATAGATACAGCCATAGAAGGAAATGTGTGGGGGGAGTTAGAGCTTTACAATTTAGAAACTAAAAAGAAAGGGTTAATGACGAGGCACTGCAGTATAAATTTGCAGGTAAAGTAATTAAAGTACATATTATTATATTTTGTCCCTATCCCAACTTGTTTTATGTCCCATTAATGCTCCTGGATTTCTGTGGCAGTCCCTCTTACCTCCAGGATAAGAATGGGAAAAGGTTGCTTGCATGTAAGCAACTATCTTGAGGTGCCAATTTTCCAAACTGGTAGGTAACATTTACAAACCAGGATCCATTATAGGGAGAAGTGATCAATCTTTTCATCTTTGCCCCCCAAAACAACTTCTCTGTTAATATCTTTACTGCGATATCAGCTGCAGAGTCAAAGACGTTCCAGGGAACTCCTCAGGTCCATCAGCTCCAGTAAAACACTCCAGCTTGATAGAAACTGTCTCAGTGTCTACATTAGACCTGAATTATAACTGTACTTGGCTGCCTCCAGTAGGACATGGCTTGAGCTCCCAGCTATTCTATAGTAGTATTGGTGAGTCGAGTGGCACAGCTGTCATCAATGCCCCAGGCATCAGAGCCTAAATTCTGCGCACCAGTATCATCAGCAGGAGGTGCAGTTGAGAATGAACCAAATGTTGTTCTCAAACCTTCTGTGAAGTCAACTTGGTACTGACATAACAGAGTACTTATTTCCTCTAGCAGGTTGTTGGTAAATTACAATGTCTGTATAGTTAAAGTATGTGCCGGACATGCAAGCGCAGCGCACTCTAGGCACTGAACTACAGCAGTAGTCCGAGGGCATACAGCCGAGGGTGGTTTGAAATTAGGGCTTAAACTCAAAAATAGCTCTGAATCATTGAAGCAAGCAGCAAACCCAAACAAAATAGTGCCACATCGAAAGGTAATTCCAAGATTCAGTATCTAAACATGTTTTTAACTTTTGGTGTGTTTATTTCTTTTTAGGAACGGGATATTAATATCCCATAAAAGACAGTAGCTTTGGCTTTTTTGTTTTACAATAGTGTGTGATTTTTATCATTGCACCTATGTAAAAAGTATTTTTAGGAATTGACGGCTTAACATTGTTATTCATTTAGCTGCTAGAAGTTTGTACTGTATTGTACGTGTCTAGTTATAATATCATGACCACACTGTACCAAATGTGTTCTATATTAATAACTTGTAGTATAATAAGGTTGCGATATTAGAACTTAACTTGTACAGTACAGTATGAAGTTATAGTTGCTAAAAAATACAATGTAAAAAAAGCTGTTTACCTTAAAAACGTGCAATTTAAAAAAAAAAATTACTTTTGTAAAACAAAAAAGCTGCAGCTTCTTTCTTCTATGGTATATTAATATCTCATACACAAAATCTTCCACAAAAAAAAAGAACATGCCAAAAGTTGAAATAACATTTTTGTACACTATTGAAACTATTGTAACTGAGACATAGAGGCCTATCTATCAAGCTCCGAATGGAGCTTGAAGGTCCATGTTTCTGGCGAGTCTTCAGACTCGCTAGAAACATAAGTTATGGAGCAGCATTCTAAAGACCGCTGCTTCGTAACCCTGTCCGCCTGCTCTGAGCAGGCGGACAGGAATCGTTGCAATTCAACCCGATCGAGTACGATCGGGTTAATTGACACCTCCCTGCTGGTGGCCCATTGGCTGCGAGTCTGCAGGGGGCGGAGTTGCACCAGCAGCTCTTTTGACCTGCATGCAATCAATGCTTATGCACAATTGTGCAAAAAGTGGAAAGAAAGTTAGGGAAGAGATGTACTTGTCCAACCTTAAATGTCACCCCTGACCAGTTCTGTGTCTTTGTGCAAGATGAGGTTATGCTGCTGGGAGCCTCTGACTTCCCCCATTGAGACACAGGGCAGGAGTAGTCTGGCTCTGATATCATCACTTATGGAATGCATCTGTTACAGCCACATGTAGATGCTATTGCCTCATGTTCGGTTCCTTCTGTCTCTAGTCAAATTCAAACTATAGTATTTGTCTAGTCATTTAACAGTCTTTCTGGTTTGATTTATCCCATATCAAAAGATATACAGTTCATCAAAGATGTCTGGCTCTTGTCTAAAGAGTCAATGACAAAGATCCCGATGATCTAAAGCTTTCTGCTCTGGTGAGATTATCTAAGGAGCCCCATCAGTACTGCAACATCCCTCAAACAATTTTAGAAAGGCAAATTTTATGTAGGGTTCTGAATGTGAAGTAGAGACAAATACAATACAATATATTGTTAAAAAAGCCCCCAAAAATGTTTTAAGATTTCTCTCCTTGCTGGCAAGTTTTTGACAATCAAGCCCAATGTGTGACTGTCCACCAAAAATCTACGGCTGTCAATTTAAGAAGTTGACCACTTAAGTCATAAGCCATTTTCACATCATTGCTTAAGTCAATCAAATTACTTTTGAAGTTTTAAATTACTTTTAAACTTCAACTTCCTGAATCCTTCATCCAATTTTTAATTTTCTCTCTTTTCCATTTTGTCTTTTACAAATTTTGCATCCAATCTTTCTCATCCTCAACCTTTATCTATGTGGATGGTGTACATGGATTGAAGTTGGGTTATATGGGTTTTGAGCCAAAGGAGAATTATTGGGAGCCCTATTCCAATATTGACTCACCTGATTGTTCTGGGCCTGTCCAGACATAATGTTGGGGTGGGATTCCTGTCTGAGTTCTGTTCATCCTGTGTCTTAATTATGTGGAAATCTGCTGCACTTTGTTGGCCCATGCCCCTATGTACTCTGACTGACAAGCTCTTTCTCCTATTCTGACCTATTCACTAAATGTTGAACACATATCTGTGATGCCTGGCCTTATTTATTGCCTATATATTGATTAAAAGCCTTTGGTACATGCAACAACCTATAGTTATCCTGATCCTAAGTTTTGTCTGCTGTTTCTCTTTGTACTGCTCATGTACTATTGGTATTAGTATTCTTGATATTACATATTTCAGAACATTCTGTATGGTGCATTTAGAATGTTTCAACCAAATCAAGTTATCAAAATTCTACAAGACAAAGGCATCATTAGGCTTAGGCCAAAGGGTTATGCTAAAGGGTTACAGTTAACCCTTTGGATGCTAGAGAAGGCTGCTAGTGCCTCCTACTGAGGGAAATATTTTAGTTGTAAACTTATTTACAATCTGTTTATCATGTCATTTTAACCTTTAAGAGACTTTCAATTTTCTTCCATTATCAAATTGCCTAGTTTTTTATATGAACATTTTCTGAGGCACCAACTCCTACTGAGCATATGCACAACTTCACTAGGTATACGTATACTACTCTGTTATTGGCTGACGGCTGTCACATGATAGGGGCCAGCAAATGGGGTACATTAAATCTACTGCTTATTTGAAATTCAGAGTAAGTGCTATTGCATTGTCTTTTTAATATGAACTTCTTAATTATGCAATTCTACTGTATATAATTGTGTTATAGTTTCGAATGCCTGCTCAAAGAAGGGTGACCAGAATGGTTCCATCTGTGTCTTGGGAGTCCCTGTCTGCTCTACAATCCAAGGTAATATACTGTACATGTTTTACTTTTAACATATGTAATTAGCAGATGTGTTTATTACTAAAATACATACAGTATATAGAAAGATTTTATTTATTTTTCTCTGCCTTTTTGTTTCCTTCTCTTTTCTCTGTCTTATTGTATCATTTTCTTCCCAATTTCTCTTCCTTAAAGGGATACTAAACCCACATTTTTTCTTTAATGATTCAGAAAGAGCATGCAATTTTAAGCAACTTTGTAATTTAAAGCTTTAAATTCCTACTTTTTAAATAAAGATTGCAAGAGAACGAAGAAAATTTGATATTGGGAGTAAATTAGAAAGTTGCTTAAAATTGCATGCCCTATCTGAATCATGAAAGAAAAAAATTGGGTTTAGTATCCCTTTAAGTTCCCTAATTCTCTTTTTCTAGAAAAAAAAATCTTGCTACAACATTGTCACTGGAAATGGTGAGATTCAAACTAATTGTACATCTCCATCCAAATCAATTTAGCTGGTTCTATCTCACAACCATCAACTTCCTGAAACATAGAACCACTTCCGCTGTCAAGGATCCCGTCATCACTAGGGTTGCCAACTTTTTTTTAAAAAGACTTAAGAATCAACCAGATCTTACATAGGAAATCGACAAACAATACAAGTAGAAGACCTATTACACAGAGTGCCCTGGTGCAAATTTCTTTTTTTGGGCCCCCAAAGATAACTCAGTAGCAATAGTAATAATATACATGCTGATCTATAAAATGATTTTGAGGACAGATTGATGATAGTAGATAAGATGGATTTGCCTCTGAACAATACAATAGTAACAATTTATTACAATATTTTAATCAGAAAATTAATATATTTTGAAACATAATTTGCCACATTTAGGAGTTCCACAATTTAACCAGCAAATTAAAAGGACACAGTAGCCAAATTGGGTGCAACTTACACATGTTCACTACAGTAAACGTCGGCATTTTCTAGTTTAATACATACTCTGTTTTAACCTATTTTGTCAGTTTCACTTTGAAAAAATGTGACACAGAAACAGATTTCCCACTTCTATGAGTTGAACAATTTAACCAGCAAATTAAAAGGACATAGTAAGTAGCCAATAAAACTGAGTCACTAAAAATTGGGTCATCAGCATTTTCTTCTGTTCAATACATATTTCTCTGTTTTAACCCATTTGTGCCAGTTTTACAGTGAAAAATGTTACACATAAACAGATTTATTTTTTAAACTTTAAAGCTGGTAAGTTTGCAAAGTTATACACCCTATACAAATCCTACTTCATTTACACTAAAGAAGCTCCAATTGAGCTTGAATTAAATTACATTAAAAAGGTTAACCATTTCCACAAGCAATCATATCCCTAAATACTGTTTATAGTCAGAAATGTATTTAACCCATTTTTAAATGTATCTAAGGCATTGGCATTTACTGCCGCCTTCGGCAATAAATTCCATAATTTGATTGCTCTTACACTGAAAAAATGTTTAAGTTCCTCCAGCCTTAAAGTGTGACCTGTTTTAACAAACAATTTCCTTGGTATAAATAGAGCTTCTACCATCTCTGTATATGGGCCTTGTATATATTTATATAAAGTAATCATATCTCCTCTCAAGCACCTTTTTCTAGAGAAAACAGAGCCAGTTTGGCTAACCTCTCCTCGTTGTTTGAATTCTCCATTCCCCTTATTAACTTTGTGGCCCTTCTCTGAACTTTTTTTTACTCTGCAATGTCTTTTTTTGAGAGTGGTCTCCACAACTGCACTCCGTGTTCAATGTGGGGTCTTACCTGAAATTTCTATAGTGATAGACTGATCCTTTCCTCCCTTGCATCAATGCCTCTTTTATTACATGCTAGTATCTTCTTAGTCTTAGAAGCCACTGCACTGTACTGTGCAGCCATTTTAGCTTGTTATCTATCCCTACTTACAAATCCCTTCCTCCTCTGTTTTGCTAAGTCTAGTACCATTTAAATAATAGGCAGCCTGCTTATTTTTACTTCCAAAATGTAGAACCTTACATTTTCCATATACCAGCCCATTCTTCCAATTTTTGTAAATCTCCATTTCATCCTGCACTGACCTAATAACCTTACACAACTTTGTATCATCTGAAAGAATAGAGATGTTACCATTTCATTTTTGTTTTAAGTAAGTCATATTAATATTAAAAAGCACAGGACCAGTAATGATCCCTGGGGGACTCCACTCATTCATTACCTTTGTCCAATCTGAGTATGATACATTTACAACTACTCATTGCTCCCTGTCTTTTATCCAGTTATTTATCCATGAGTTAACAATTTCAGCTATTCCCAGTCCCTTATTTGTGTACAATAATCTCTAATGTTGCACTCTATCAAAAGCCTTTGCAAAATCCAAGTATATTGTATCCACTGACTCCCCTTTATCTATATTTTTACGTACTTCCTCATGGAATCTAATTAGATTAGTTTGATCTATTTCTCATAAAACCATGCAGATTTGGGCTGATAATCTTGTTTACACAAATATACTCATGAATATAATCCCTTCAACTATCTTCCCCACTACAATCAGGTGGTGATGCTGATTTTAAGTTGAAATAATTTTTATTAGGTTTTGAAAAGAAAGAAAAGTGCAAAAGGCAACATTTTGCAGTACATAACAGTAATCTTAGGTCGACTTATTATACATTCTCAATATATATATATATTGGTACATATTGTTACCTTTTCTAGAGTTTGTACATAATACTCATATTCGTATATTAAAATCTATACAGGTATCGCTTTTCTTATCTAAACTGATTGTATCATATGCTGTAACCTGTCTTAAACAAAATAAAAAAATTAATAATGTATGAGTGTCTCAATGAGTAAACCTTTCTGATTTGATAATATACAAAATGTTCCTCTATAGTAGTGGAGAAAAATAAGTTATCAAATTAGTAAGAATAGAAAAAATGAAAAAGAAAGAAAAAAAATAATAACTAAAAATAAAATAAGTAAAGAAATAAGTGAATGAATTAAATAAGATAGATGCCATTCTCTCTCTCCTTTCCATTTTATGGTTCCTTCTCCATCAAGACTCTCCCATCAGGTCACCAGATTCATAAACATTAATAACACTGATGTAAATTTCTGAAAGTGATTGTTTAACGTTGTGTTTCATACATTATCCAGTAGAACCAAGTTTTTTGAAAATGTGTGTGAGTATCCTGCATAAAAGCTGCCTGTTCATACATGTGATAAAATGATTTGATCTTATTTATGATTTCTTCCCACATAAGGGGTCCTTCCTTCCAATGACGTGCGATACTAATCCTGGTAGCAGTGCAAACTATCCTAATGAAATGGTTTATATATTTATTATATGCAATGCGTTCATGCAGTAATGCTTGTTGATACGACAAATGTATTTGTTCATCTAGGATGGTGTTGAGAAAATTAGATAGGTCTTCCCATACTTCTCTTGAGTGGGGGCAATCCCACCACATGTGTTTATATGTGCCTATAGCTCCACAACCTCTGTAACAAAGGTGATAATTGGGGTTATGTACCATCTAGATATTGTTTTGTAACAATTTTCAATCATATCTGCACTCAAGAGGCCCTTGCATGCATTATATAAAAGTTTATACCACTCCTCCTTATCTATGTCTGTGTCTAAATCAGGTTCCCATTTAGTATACAGTGTAAAGTTAGACTTATTTGCTTTTTGTATAATTAAAGGGCCAGTAAACCTAGAAAATAATGTTATATAATTCTGCACATAGTGCAGAATTATATAACATTATATTAGAGCTAGCTTTATATAACATAATATTGCCGGTGAATTTTTATAAAAAAAAGAGGGGTTTTCAGACCCGCCCTCTGTGCTCTACAGAGGGCAGGTCTGAAAAACCCCCTTTTTATTTTTTATAAAAATTCACCGGCAATATTATTTTATATAAAGTTAGCTCTAATATAATGTTATATAATTCTGCAACTAACGATTATTTTCATAATCGATTAATCTGCCAATTATTTTTTCGATTAATCGACTAATCGGATAAAAATAAATAAATCATTTTTTCCTATATCTAAAATAAAATCCACATACTGAGTGTTATAAATATAAACTTCAGACTAAAACTTTACAACTTTACATTAACAATTTTATAATTAAGCAAAAAAACTGTTTGAAAAGAGAGAGAACTAGTAAGAGGTAGACTGTCACTGTTTATAACATTCTGTTATTCACTCTTTCAGAAACTTTGCATTGAAATGCAAACATGTCAACATGTCCACAAGCTCCTTGCTGAGGCTGGCATACTTTTTTTGCAAGCTATTTTTTGCCTGCAGCAGAGGAGAGGCGCTCAGATGGTGTTGAGGTGCCTGAGATGCATAAGTAGGGTTTTGTCGATTTCACCAAGGTGGGCTATTTATCTTTGTTAGCTCTCCACCAATGCAAAGGGCCTCTTAAAGTAAGCCTGGACTTCATTCTGAAATAAAAATATCTTGAATATCTATATGCAATGGTAAACAACCAGCTATAATGTTGGGGGGGGGGATATATACTCTTAAAATATAGTTACATTTGAATTCGTTGAATTTGGTACATATTCCAATTAATTAAAATATATATTAAAAAAAAGGGCTAAAAAATGGAGCTTAAGGCCACTGCTCCATAACTGGTCCGCTGCCTCTGAGGCTGCGGTCTGCAATCTTCCCGATCCTATTCGATCGGGCTGATTGACAAACCCTGCTAGCAGCCGAATGGGCGCAAATCTGCAGGGGGCCGCATTGCACAAGCAGTTCTGGTGAACTGCTTGTGCAATGTTAAATACCGACAGCGTATGCTTTCGGCATTTAGCGTTGTCTGTCGGACATGAAATGCTACAGCGTATCATGTCGGACAGACATTTATAAATTGGCACCAATATATCAGTAACAGGACACAGCCTTACACATTTATATAAAGAGTATATATAATCAGCAATAGCAAGCAATCCGCAAAACATTGTGCAAACAGGTAATAGTGGCATTAATTCATATAACAAATGCCATCAATCTAGCGCTAGGTGTAAAAACAAGCTTGGCACTATATCATGCAAAGCATAGTCCTAAATCACCTGATTTTATATAAACAATCCAAATTATGACTCCTATTTTATTTCTGGGTTGCAGATAAGACAGAGTAGTTGTAAACTTAAAAAGAATATTATACTGTCCTGAAAAGGTGAAAAGTAAACGTCTGTAGATGTCCTTTTAGGCTAAGGGCATAATCATTAAACACAATACCATGTGCAGAAGCTCATTGGAGTAAAGCAGCTGGTGCTGTGCACAGACCAACTAATTGGCAACCAACTAATCGATTATGAGATTCGTTGACAACTATTTTCATAATCGATTATTATCGATTATGTCGATTAGTTGTTGCAGCTCTAGTTGAGATATTGCTTTTTTAGGTCTGGTTTGTTCAAATTTAGAAGGGGGCCCTAGTGGTAAGTTTGTCAAATATTTACATAATGTGGATGATAATTGTAAGTATTGGTACCAGTGTAATTGAAAAGGTCTGAATTTTTGTTGATTTGATATATATGAAATTATTTTCTCCAACATTGGTGTGTCCGGTCCACGGCGTCATCCTTACTTGTGGGATATTCTCTTCCCCAACAGGAAATGGCAAAGAGTCCCAGCAAAGCTGGTCACATGATCCCTCCTAGGCTCCGCCCACCCTAGTCATTCTCTTTGCCGTTGCACAGGCAACATCTCCACGGAGATGGTTAAGAGTTTTTTGGTGTTTAAATGTAGTTTTTATTCTTCTATCAAGTGTTTGTTATTTTAAAATAGTGCTGGTATGTACTATTTACTCTGAAACAGAAAAAGGATGAAGATTTCTGTTTGTAAGAGGAAGATGATTTTAGCAGACAGTTACTAAAATCGATTGCTGTTTCCACACAGGACTGTTGAGATGAAGTAACTTCAGTTGGGGGAAACAGTTAGCAGACCTTTCTGCTTAAGGTATGACTAGCCATATTTCTAACAAGACCATGTAATGCTGGAAGGCTGTCATTTCCCCTCATGGGGACCGGTAAGCCATTTTCTTAGTTAAACATAAAAGAATAAAGGGCTTCAAAAAGGGCTTAAAAAACTGGTAGACATTTTTCTGGGCTAAAAC
Organism: Bombina bombina; assembly: GCF_027579735.1. Taxonomy (NCBI): domain Eukaryota; kingdom Metazoa; phylum Chordata; class Amphibia; order Anura; family Bombinatoridae; genus Bombina; species Bombina bombina. The sequence continues at coordinate 1,143,384,933 of NC_069501.1, read as the reverse complement.
GATTGCTTTACTAGGCATATTATGCAGATTCTAACTAATAATGGTTATTATAATCTTGGGGATTGTTTAGAAAAACGGCAGGCACTGTGTTGGACACCTTTTTCAGATGGGGGCCTTTTCTAGTTATAGACAGAGCCTCATTTTCGCGCCACTAATGCGCAGTTGTTTTTGGAGAGCAAGGCATGCAGATGCATGTGTGAGGAGCTAAGAATCACTGAAAAAGCTTATAGAAGGCATCATTTGGTATCGTATTCCCCTCTGGGCTTGGTTGGGTCTCAGCAAAGCATATAGCTGGGACTGTATAGGGGTTAAATGTAAAAACGGCTCCGGTTCCGTTATTTTAAGGGTTAAAGCTCTGAAATTTGGTGTGCAATACTTTTAATGCTTTAAGACACTGTGGTGAAATTTTGGTGAATTTTGAACAATTCCTTCATACTTTTTCACATATTCAGTAATAAAGTGTTTTCAGTTTGAAATTTAAAGTGACAGTAACGGTTTTATTTTAAAACGTTTTTTGTGCTTTGTTGACAAGTTTAAGCCTGTTTAACATGTCTGTACCACCAAATAAGCTATGTTCTATATGTATGAAAGCCAATGTGTCTCCCCATTTAAATTTATGTGATAATTGTGCCATAGTGTCCAAACAAAGTAAGGACAGTAATGCCACAGATAACGATATTGCCCAAGATGATTCCTCAAATGAGGGGAGTAAACATGATACTACATCATCCCCTACTGTGTCTACACCAGTTATGCCCACACAGGAGGCCCCTAGTACATCTAGTGCGCCAATACTTATTACCATGCAACAATTAACGGCTGTAATGGATAACTCTATAGCAAATCTTTTATCCAAAATGCCTACTTATCAGAGAAAGCGCGATTGCTCTGTTTTAAACACTGAAGAGCAAGAGGACGCTGATGATAATTGTTCTGTCATACCCTCACACCAATCTGAAGGGGCCATGAGGGAGGTTTTGTCTGAGGGAGAAATTTCAGATTCAGGAAAGATTTCTCATCAAGCTGAACCTGATGTTGTGACATTTAAATTTAAATTAGAACATCTCCGCGCACTGCTTAAGGAGGTATTATCTACTCTGGATGATTGTGACAATTTGGTCATTCCAGAGAAGTTATGTAAGATGGACAAGTTCCTAGAGGTTCCGGTGCCCCCCGACGCTTTTCCTATACCCAAGCGGGTGGCGGACATAGTAAATAAAGAGTGGGAAAGGCCCGGCATACCTTTTGTCCCCCCCCCCCTATATTTAAGAAATTATTTCCTATAGTCGACCCCAGAAAGGACTTATGGCAGACAGTCCCCAAGGTCGAGGGGGCGGTTTCTACTCTAAACAAACGCACTACTATTCCTATCGAAGATAGTTGTGCTTTCAAAGATCCTATGGATAAAAAATTAGAGGGTTTGCTTAAAAAGATTTTTGTTCAGCAAGGTTACCTTCTACAACCAATTTCATGCATTGTTCCTGTCACTACGGCAGCGTGTTTCTGGTTCGAGGAACTAGAAAAGTCGCTCAATAAAGAATCTTCGTATGAGGAGGTTATGGACAGAGTTCAAGCACTTAAATTGGCTAACTCTTTTATTTTAGATGCCGCTTTGCAATTAGCTAGATTAGCGGCGAAAAATTCAGGGTTTGCTATCGTGGCGCGCAGAGCGCTTTGGCTAAAGTCTTGGTCAGCGGATGTGTCTTCCAAGACAAAATTGCTTAACATTCCTTTCAAGGGTAAAACATTATTTGGACCTGATTTGAAAGAGATTATTTCAGACATCACTGGGGGAAAGGGCCACGCCCTCCCACAGGATAGGTCTTTTAAGGCTAAAAATAAGCCTAATTTTCGTCCCTTTCGCAGAAACGGACCAGCCTCTAATTCTACATCCTCTAAGCAAGAGGGTAATACTTCACAACCCAAACCAGCCTGGAAACCAATGCAAGGCTGGAACAAGGGTAAGCAGGCCAAGAAGGCTACCACTGCTACCAAAACAGCATGAAGGGATAGCCCCCGATCCGGGACCGGATCTGGTGGGGGGCAGACTTTCTCTCTTTGCTCAGGCTTGGGCAAGAGATGTTCAGGATCCTTGGGCGCTAGAAATAGTTTCTCAAGGTTATCTCCTGGAATTCAAGGAACTACCCCCAAGGGGAAGGTTCCACAGGTCTCAATTATCTTCAAACCAAATAAAAAGACAGGCATTCTTACATTGTGTAGAAGACCTGTTAAAGATGGGAGTGATTCATCCAGTTCCAATAAGAGAACAAGGGATGGGTTTTTATTCCAACCTGTTCATAGTTCCCAAAAAAGAGGGAACATTCAGACCAATTTTGGATCTCAAGATCCTAAACAAATTTCTCAGGGTACCATCGTTCAAAATGGAAACTATTCGAACGATCCTACCTACTATCCAGGAAAATCAATTTATGACTACCGTGGATTTAAAGGATGCGTACCTACATATTCCTATCCACAAGGAACATCATCAGTTCCTAAGGTTCGCTTTTCTGGACAAGCATTACCAGTTTGTGGCACTTCCATTCGGATTAGCCACTGCTCCAAGGATTTTCACAAAGGTACTAGGGTCCCTTCTAGCGGTTCTAAGGGGCATTGCAGTAGTACCTTACTTGGACGACATCCTGATTCAAGCGTCGTCTCTGTCAAAAGCAAAGGCTCATACGGACATCGTCCTAGCCTTTCTCAGATCTCACGGATGGAAGGTGAACAAAGAAAAAAGTTCTCTGTCCCCGTCAACAAGAGTTCCCTTCTTGGGAACAATAATAGATTCCTTAGAAATGAGGATTTTTCTGAGGTCAGAAAATCAAAAATTCTAAGCTCTTGTCAAGTACTTCATTCTGTTCTTCGTCCTTCCATAGCGCAGTGCATGGAAGTAATAGGATTGATGGTTGCAACAATGGACATAGTTCCTTTTGCACGAATTCATCTAAGACCATTACAACTGTGCATGCTCAGACAGTGGAATGGGGATTATACAGACTTGTCTCCGACGATTCAAGTAGATCAAAAGACCAGAGATTCACTCCGTTGGTGGCTGACCCTGGACAATCTGTCACAGGGAATGAGCTTCCGCAGACCAGAGTGGGTCATTGTCACGACCGATGCCAGCCTGGTGGGCTGGGGCGCGGTCTGGGAACCCCTGAAAGCTCAGGGTCTATGGTCTCGGGAAGAATCTCTTCTCCCGATAAACATTCTGGAACTGAGAGCGATATTCAATGCTCTCAAAGCTTGGCCTCAACTAGCAAAGGCCAAATTCATAAGGTTTCAATCAGACAACATGACGACTGTTGCATATATCAATCATCAGGGGGGAACAAGGAGTTCCCTGGCAATGGAAGAAGTGACCAAAATAATTCAATGGGCGGAGGATCACTCCTGCCACTTGTCTGCGATCCACATCCCAGGAGTGGAAAATTAGGAAGCAGATTTTCTGAGTCGTCAGACATTCCATCCGGGGGAGTGGGAACTCCATCCGGAAATCTTTGCCCAAATAACTCAATTATGGGGCATTCCAGACATGGATCTGATGGCGTCTCGTCAGAACTTCAAGGTTCCTTGCTACGGGTCCAGATCCAGGGATCCCAAGGCGACTCTAGTAGATGCACTAGTAGCACCTTGGACCTTCAACCTAGCTTATGTATTCCCACCGTTTCCTCTCATTCCCAGGCTGGTAGCCAAGATCAATCAGGAGAGGGCTTCGGTGATCTTGATAGCTCCTGCGTGGCCACGCAGGACTTGGTATGCAGACCTGGTGAATATGTCATCGGCTCCACCATGGAAGCTACCTTTGAGACAGGACCTTCTTGTTCAAGGTCCATTCGAACATCCGAATCTGGTTTCCCTCCAGCTGACGGCTTGGAGATTGAACGCTTGATTTTATCAAAGCGTGGGTTTTCAGATTCTGTAATAGATACTCTGATTCAGGCTAGAAAGCCTGTAACTAGAAAAATTTACCATAAAATATGGAAAAAATATATCTGTTGGTGTGAATCCAAAGGATTGCCATGGAACAAGATAAAGATTCCTAAGATTCTATCCTTTCTACAAGAAGGTTTGGAGAAAGGATTATCTGCAAGTTCTCTAAAGGGACAGATTTCTGCTTTATCTGTCTTACTACACAAACGACTGGCAGCTATGCCAGATGTTCAAGCATTTGTTCAGGCTCTGGTTAGGATCAAGCCTGTTTACAGACCTTTGACTCCTCCCTGGAGTTTAAATCTAGTTCTTTCAGTTCTTCAAGGGGTTCCGTTTGAACCCTTACATTCCGTAGATATTAAGTTACTATCTTGGAAAGTTTTGTTTTTGGTTGCAATCTCTTCTGCTAGAAGAGTGTCAGAGTTATCTGCTCTGCAGTGTTCTCCTCCTTATCTGGTGTTCCATGCAGATAAGGTGGTTTTGCGTACTAAACCTGGTTTTCTTCCTAAAGTTGTTTCTAACAAAAATATTAACCAGGAGATAGTTGTACCTTCTTTGTGTCCGAATCCAGTTTCAAAGAAGGAGCGTTTGTTACACAATTTGGACGTTGTCCGTGCTCTAAAATTCTATTTAGAGGCTACTAAAGATTTCAGACAAACATCATCCTTGTTTGTTGTTTATTCTGGTAAAAGGAGAGGTCAAAAAGCGACTTCTACCTCTCTTTCCTTTTGGCTTAAAAACATTATCCGTTTGGCTTATGAGACTGCCGGACGGCAGCCTCCTGAACGAATCACAGCTCACTCCACTAGGGCTGTGGCTTCCACATGGGCCTTCAAGAACGAGGCTTCTGTTGACCAGATATGTAAGGCAGCGACTTGGTCTTCACTGCACACTTTTGCCAAATTTTACAAATTTGATACTTTTGCTTCTTCGGAGGCTATTTTTGGGAGAAAGGTTTTGCAAGCTGTGGTGCCTTCCGTTTAGGTGACCTGATTTGCTCCCTCCCTTCATCCGTGTCCTAAAGCTTTGGTATTGGTTCCCACAAGTAAGGATGACGCCGTGGACCGGACACACCAATGTTGGAGAAAACAGAATTTATGCTTACCTGATAAATTACTTTCTCCAACGGTGTGTCCGGTCCACGGCCCGCCCTGGTTTTTTTAATCAGGTCTGATGAATTATTTTCTCTAACTACAGTCACCACGGTATCATATGATTTCTCCTATATATATTTCCTCCTGTCCGTCAGTCGAATGACTGGGGTGGGCGGAGCCTAGGAGGGATCATGTGACCAGCTTTGCTGGGACTCTTTGCCATTTCCTGTTGGGGAAGAGAATATCCCACAAGTAAGGATGACGCCGTGGACCGGACACACCATTGGAGAAAGTAATTTATCAGGTAAGCATAAATTCTGTTTTTTCCCTCTTTCAGTACATCTGCTATTCTATAGAGACCCTTTGTTCTCCCATTTGGTTATTACTGAAGAGGGGATAGATGTCAGTACACATTTTAGTGGAGTGCGGGAAGAATGAACCGGCAGTAGTGACAGTGTTGTGGTTAGTTTTGTCCATTGTGTTATCATGAAAGCTGTGATTTGGTGTTATAAAGAATTTTTAGTTCCTTGATTTTGTGTACCCCAAATCATTGCCTCAGGTGAGGGAAACCCATTTATATCGGTCTCTAATTTAACCCATCTGATCTCCTCCTCACAACAATTTACTAGTAAGGTCTGGGCTAGTCTAGCAGCCTTATAATAATCCTTCAAATTAGGTACACCCAAGCCCCACAACTGTCTATGTTTAGAAAGTATGTTGTGAGCTATTCTGGCTTTTTAATGGTTTCTTAAGAATTTGTTTATTAAAGTTTGAGTCTCTTCTATATCTTAAAGTGGGATCCTGATTGGGAGAGTACGGAATAAATAGAGGATCTTGGGTAGAGTTGTCATTTTGATTGCCGAAATATGCCATACCAAGAAAAAATAAATTTTCCCTATTTTAATAAGTCCTGCTTAATAGCTTTGAACAATGGAGTATAATTGGTTTTGAATAGTTTCAAAGAGTGCTTCGTAAGTTTTATGCCTAGATAGGTCAAGTATTTCTTGACCCATTTGAAATCAAAATTGAGCTCTAGGAGTTTTTTTTTATGGTTTGGTAGTTTAGGTGCCATTGCTTCGCACTTGTCTATGTTTACTTTATACCCTGATATGGCAGAGAAGTGTGTAAGTATTGAATATAGGTTAGGTATTGAGATGAGGCGTTTAGTTAGGGAGAGCAAGATGTTATCTGCAAATAGGGCTATTTTATATTCTTCGTCTCTAATCCGTATTCCTGTAATATCAGGGGAATTTCTAATCCTAAGGGCTAGGGGTTCTATGCAAATGGCAAATAAAAGTGGTGAGAGTAGGCATCCCTGTGTGGTATCGTTCAAGATAGGGAAACTGTTGGATTGGTGACCCATTGCTCTGACCCAAGCTGTAGGATTTGAGTATATTTTAGCCATTGCTGTCAAGAAATTGCCTGTAAAGCCCATACCCCTCAGTACTGCTCCCATGTATTCCCAGTCTACCCTATCGAACGCCTTCTCTGCGTCCAAAGAGAGCAACAGAGAAGGCACTCCTACCGAGTCAACATAGTCAATCAGAGATACCATATGCCTAATGTTGTCAGGTGCTTCCCTATTCTTGACAAACCCCACTTGGTACGGATGAATCAGTTTAGGTAGTATATGTTTTAACCGATTTGCTAAGATCTTAGTGAATATTTCTAAATCTTGATTAATCCAAAGATATTGGGCGATTTTTGCACAACGGTCCTTTCTTTGCCTGGTTTGGGAATTACCACTATTTTAGCATAGAGAAGCTCTGGGGGTAAGTCGTGTCCTTGGAAGATATGGCTGCAAAACTAAATGTGGGGCTAGAGTTGTTTAAAAACGTTTATAATATTCACCTGAAAGTCCATCAGGCCCTGCAGCTTTTCCTTGTTTCAAATCTTTAATAACTGATAAGACCTCTGATATGGTGACATCAGCGTTAAGTATATCTAAATCTTCTTTTGTCACCTTTGGTAAAATAACATCTTTTAGAAATTGGTCGAGAAGTAGGGCCATCTGGGCTGTTTTCTCTACTTTTTTCCCATCATATAATGTGCTATAGAAATTGGAAAATACCTCCACTATCTCCAAGGGATTGAAGTGAGATCTCCGCTAGACTTACGAATTGCTGGGATTGAGATGTCTTTAATTTTATCTCTAAGCTTAGATGCTAAAAATCTATCTGGTTTATTTGTGAATATCATGTATCTGGTTTTCAGTCTCTGGGTAGCACTCAAGGATGCTGTAAGATAAGATCTAGAGATTGGCGTTTAGACGTTAAATTTTTGAGAACTAAAGGAGACCCAGTATCTTTATGCTGTTTCTCTAGTGATTGTATTTCATGTTGCAAATGGAGAAACGTGGTCTTCTAGTATTTGTTTAATGGGATTTCATTTTAAGCAAAATTCCCCTCATAAAGAGTTTATGTGCTGCCCAGGGAATGATTGGATTAGTCGTTGAGTCTATATTAATTTGCCAAAACTCCAACAGTTGTTGATAAATAGTATTTTTGTGAAGGGGATCTTTTAATAGCCAAAGGTCCAGTTTTTCTGATTATTCGGCTGGAGAAGGCCTCTAAGGTCTACTGATATGATGGAATGGTCTGACCAAACACACGTATGTATGTGTAATAAGTATAATTTTGGATTACAATTTCTTGTTGAATTCAGACTTAATATCTAAACCAGTTTTTTGGGACAGTGAAACTAACTGGAAATTACATTTGACAGGACTCCAGGGCATAAGCATAAGCCTCCTTTGATGTTTGACAATGCTGTTTATGACCCTTTTATAAGAACATGGGCTATATACGTCCTTTGAAGTTCCAGGAATGATATGAAGTTATGGTACTGACCCTCCCAAGGACTTCATAAGCCTTTAGCTCTGTAATGACTCTGTGATGACTCTGTTATAAGGACATACTTGGGAGTTCTGTTCAGAGATACTACCTGTTGTTTTCCAGTTTAGTACATATTTGCAAGGAGATATAAACTGGTTTAATCCTTTGAACCTCTGTTCAGAGAGATATTGGGGCCCATTTATCAAGCTCCGAACGGAGCTTGTGGGCCCCTGTTTCTGGCGAGTCTTCAGACTCGCCAGAAACAGCAGTTATGAAGCAGCGGTCTAAAGACTGCTGCTCCATAACCTGTCCGCCTGCTCTGAGCAGGCGAACAGACATCGCCGCAATTCAACCCGATCGAGTTCGATCGGGTTGATTGACAGCTCCCTGCTGGCGGCCCATTGGCCGCGAGTCTGCAGGGGGCGGCGTTGCACCAGCAGCTCTTGTGAGCTGCTGGTGCAATGCTGAATACGGAGAGCGTATTGCTCTCCGTATTCAGCGAGGTCTGGCGGACCTGATCCGCACTGTCGGATCAGGTCCGCCAGACTTTGTTAAATATCCCCCATTATCTCCAGTCAGTTTCACCTGTCCCAAGAAACTGGTTTAGATATTAAGTCTGAATTCAACAAGAAATTGTAATCCAAAATTATACTTATTACAGTATGGAGGAGGAGATCAGATTGGGGACCATAATTTGGCTTAAGAATATATAGTCTAATTTAAAATATTGTTTATGAGCTGCAGAGTAAAAGGTATGGCCTGTTGTATTACCATATAATGTTTTCCATGAGTCAAGGACGTTATGTCCTGTAAATGTAGCTAGTACTGATTTAATTTTGTTATTATTTCTGATTTGGGAGCGAGTAAGGTAAGTGTCGGGGGGGGGGCACAATGTAGTTGGAGGGAAACATTGAAGTCACCTGCAATAAATAATCAAGTGTGATTCCAGGACGTACGTATATGGGATACATGGGAGAAGAACTGTTCTTGTTTGTCGTTGGGGGCATAAACGTTACAAAAAGTCACTTCTGTGCCTTGTATTCGTCCTGGGTCAATTATCTTGTCCTCTAATGTAAAGTTTAAGGAGGAGTGGAATAAGATTGCTACCCCACTTTTCTTGGTATTTGTAGTGGCATGGAAATGTATAGGGTATTGGCGAGACCAACCATTAGGGATATGGCTTCTTTCAATCTGTGTTTCTAGCAAAAAAAATCACCTTTGCTTCTGTTTGTATTGATTCAGGGCTTTCCTGTGTTTTATATCTGAGTTAAAGCCTCTCACATTGTGAGAGAGCATTGTTATATTAGACGTATGCATTGCTTTAATTTAGTGGGGTGTGTAGTATGTTCTCAGTATCAATTGATATTGTAGAGTGTAAATTAAAGGTATTCCACTTACCCCCGGTGATGATCACTGGGAGCCCTACCTTAAAAAACTGATAAAAAAAAACCACCATGATGTTAGAGAGTGCAGGATAACAAGAGTTATAAGTTCTTATGAATCTTATAATAGGCGTTTGGATTGTCCTTTCACTGTAAGTTATATCTCTTAGTGGATATTCTCTTTCTTCTGTTCTGGTATATCCTCTAGATGGCAATGTTCACTAGGTTATAGTGTATATAATCTGGAGTGTTAAGCCAAACCACGTGGAGGTTTCAAAAAACAGAAAGCAGATTCACTGCAAAAAACTTTTCACATATTTTAGACCATGGTTATATGACCAGAAAGATTATATTCAAGCCCAGCATTGTTTAGAAAACCTGTTGATATTGGGGGATCATATGTCAGTAAAATATGTTGCAGTTTTTATCATCATTGGTATAACTTCTCATTCGTACCATAAGTGAAAAAGGCCATGTGGTCTTTGCATTCATTCAGTTTGAGGAAGTAATAGCTTCAGTTAGAAAGGCTGAGCTTGAGAGAAATTTTGTCTCCATTATAAGTTGTTCAGTGCACTAGTAAAAGGTGCCACTTAATTTTAATCCCCTTTCTATCTGATCGCATAAGTCCCATTAAATGTGATGGGGTAGAATAGAGGTGAGGAGACCGGATTCTATTAGCTGTTATGGCTCAGTACTCACTGCCCGACAACATGATGTGCCTCACTCTGTCTATATGCCGCTTGTAGCAACGTATATTGCTTCGTAGGTTTACGGTGCTTCCTTCAGTCGGAAGAGCTGAGAGAGACACAAAACATTATCACCGCCTGAGTTGCGGCCTAGCGGTGATGTCGTCGCTGGTCTTATTTGGAGGTTGCTGTTGCCAGAGGTGTTATAAGGGTTCCCTTAGCTCCATTTATATTGGGCTTGATGTGATAACCCAGCGGGTGTCTGTTACCACTCTTAGAGTAGATTGGGTCACTTTTGAGGAGATGGTGTGCTCCAAGGCCTCCCTGATCACGGAGCTCTAGTTCAGTGCGACCATCTTGGAGCGTTGTTTGGCTCCGCCCCCCGTGATGCTGATTTTAAAATTCTGTCAGTGTCAGGGAAGTGTCGCCTCCCACAGAGAAGTATAGTAAAATGCTTCTTGGCGATTACTGCCTTCAAAAAATTGTTTTGGGCCCTTCGTAAAATTTAAATCTGATCGCAAGACAAATCCCTTTTTTTAAATATCGCTATTATCAAGCTTTTAACATTGTGGCCATAAAGAGAAAAACAATAAGATAATTAATTTTCTATAAAAAGAAAGCAGCTGCAACTGAAACAATTTAAAAACATGGTTGTTGAGCACCATATCTAGATATGGAGTCATGATTTCTGTAATCTTGTGTTCCCTACAGATCTCAGTGGTACACAATTTCACTATATATGACTATGAAAAGCCCATGCATTATTTTCAAAGTGATATTTTTACAAGTTTTACACCTGACAATTATTGGCAACTATGTAAAAGCCATATTCAGATGCCTAGGAACATAAAATAATTAAAATGTATCTTGAGCTATCCTAGCTTGTCTGAAATAACATCAGGGATGTGTATTGGGATAACTGGTGTCTATCAGGCAAACTGACTGGTTTAGGGCACGGCAACAGATTTTGCCAGATCATTGATAAATGGCTGCAAATCAATCGGCTTCGTAGGGACATGCAGATAAGTATCGATCCGGGAAACTTGCACACCTACTTTCACAAGGTTAAAAGAGCAAACATTAAGTGGCGATATTCCTGAAACTAGTACCATCAAAAATTTATTAGGACAATACAACCCTACTAAAGAAAATGGATTGTGAATAAATCTGGTTTAAAGGGACACTCAAGTCAAAATAAACTTTTATGATTCAGAAAGAACATGCAGTTTTAAGACACTTTCCAATTTACTTCCATTATCAAATTTTGCCCAATCTTGTTATATACACAATTTCTGGGGAACAATATCCTACTGAGCATGTGCACAAACTCACAAGGTATATGTATACTACTCTGTGATTGGCTGATGTCTGTCACATGGTACAGGGGCTGGAAAATGGAAGAAAAATACATGTGTCAGAAAAATAAATCTACTGCCTATTTAAAATTCAGAGTAAGTATTAAATCATTGTCTTTTTATAATGTATTTGTTAATTATGTAATTCTACTATATTGAGTGGTCCTTTAACTGGTTAATTTATTGCTTATCAGGAAGGATACTGGATGATAACACCTGCACTTGGAGCGTTGCTAGACTTTGATGCCACATACTTAACTGACGTGCTTCTAATTAAAAAAGGCATTTGTTCCCTTGGTAAGTTTTTATTTCATTATGTTTTATTTTTATATTATAAAAATGTCACTATATTAAATATATATAAATATTATATGATTGTAATAGGTGTCTAAATAGTGGCTTAATATTGCATCATATTATGCTTAAATTACCATAGTTTTATTACACTTATATAGTGACGGTAAACACCTTGTAATTACAACATTGTTCTGCAGTCATCCGGTAATTTCACATATTAGCAGTCTAGAGTTTTTTAGAACAAATAAACACCTTGTTTGCTGTATTTGTTTTTTAGTGGCCAAACTCCACCTACCATTTTCCTTATTTGGAGGAGCCAATCGGCACTTAAGTCTAGAGCTTGCCGCTGACCTCAATTGTCTGACCTCAGCAGAAAAGATAAGATAAACTGCAAATTAGTAAGAGATATATGGCAAAATTAGGCTTGTAAAGCCTATCATGTGCTCTTTCAGTTTTCAGGACTGGAAAATCCATAATTTTTCAGTCTTAAATTACAGGAAAAGGGAGTAAAATAAACTATGAAAATATATTTACTAATAAAGCATTTTATATTTCAGTCTCAAAGCACTTGCAGTCCCTTTATGAAATGATGTTCTTCTCTAATAAGATTGTTTAGGGTAAATGAGTTAGACTTCTGGTAATATAACAAAACTGATATACACTGACAACCACTTCCTAGATATGAGTAGAGGCTAAATAATCGAACAGTCATTCCATAAAAAAATATTATATTAATATTATTTTGCACTGTTAGTTACATAAAAAAATTAAGCAGCTATTAAGATGAAGAGCTAAAAAAATGGTAACAATATTCAAATGCAAAGCCCTAGCACCAACATAATCATAGTTCTAATATCTGCCAAACTATAAACTGAGCTAAAATCTGACAGCTTTCTCCCAGCTTTTATCAACACACTGACAGAATATAAAAAACACTCAAACTTCTCTATAAATATGGGAAAGTCTATGATCATGCCTATACCAGTTAATCAGGATGAAAACCATTTTATTAAAACACAAGCAACCTTTGCTACAGCAAACTATATTACATATTTAGGACAAACTATCAAACCTACCATATCAGAAACAATAGAACTAAACTACAAAAAATTAAAGCAAAAGATAGAAATAGAGCTAAATGCCTGGCACAGATCAAGCCACTTATCGTGGCTAGGGAGGGTTAATGCAGTTAAAATGTCAACTCTACCTAAAATACTGTATCTCTTACTAAAGTTAATACTTATACCATCACAATCGTATTTAACAAACCTACAGAGTCTCATCAATAACTTTATCTGGTCTTATTCGAAAACAAGAATCCCTACTCATACCCTTCTATCTTTTTAGGGAGCAGGGAGGTTTGGGAATACCGAATATAGTGAATTACTACAAGGCCACCCACTTAGCCGCATCATTACATGCAAATAAAATCACAAAACCAAAATGATGGGTAACATTGTTAGATACCATATTACGAAACATGTGCTGGATCCCAAATAAAAAATCCACTATCTCCGCTAACATAATAGAAACTAACTATAAACTACTATCCAGGTGGTACTTAACACCCTCACGCCTATACAGAATTTACCCATCAATATCTCCAAAATTTTGGAGACTCTGCGTCGAATCATCGACTCTGTCACATATATGGTGGCAGTGCCCAATAATTAGACCCTTCTGGGAACAAGTAGAACAATATATCTCTAAAAAATTTAACCAAAACATAACTGTAGACTCCCAGATGATACTATTAAATAATCTACCTCACCTTAGATGCCAGTATAATACCTCATTACTTCAAATAATGTTAAATAAGCGATTAATACCACGATTTTGGAATAAGCCACAAATACATACACAGTGGCTAAATTAAATTAAACGTGCTCTCTTTAGAAGAAATGTACCACAGTTATTATGCCAAGTCAGACCATTTCCTCAACATTCTTTTCTTATGGAGCCAAGACTAAATGCTCCACAAAACAGAATGTAGAAGGTAGAATGAGCAATAATAGATCAGACATTTATTAAAGAGTTTCATGAGTAACCCCTTCTTTTCCTCCCTTTTTCCTTGATTTGTTGGATATTATTTGTCAAATTGTAATTTAAAGGAATACAAAACTGATACGTCTAACAGGCTGATGATGCCATTTATATTGTGTTTAACAATGTTGTGAAAATCGTTTATGCAACCTTATGTTAATTTTCATGTATTCAGAATTTAACATTCATACATCAATAAAAAGTATTGAATTTAAAAAAACAAAACTGACAGCTTTGTAAATATATCATAGTTACAAAAGTTAAAGGGACATGAAACCAAACATGTTTCTTTCATGATTTAGGTAGAACATACAATTTAAGACAACTTTCCTGTTTACTTCTATTATCAAATTTGCTTAATTCTCTTTGTATCATTTGTTGAAGGAGCAGCAATGGACTACTGGTTTCTAACTGAACACATGGGTGAACCAATGACAATCGGTATATATATATGCAGCCACCAATCAGCAGCTAGAACCTAGGTTCTTTGCTGCTTCTGAGCTTTTCTAGATAAACATTTCAGCAATGGATAACAAGAGAAGAAAGCTAATTAAATAAGTTGTTTAAAATTGTATGTATAAATCATGAATGTCTAATTATAACTTTACTGTCCCTTTAAGGTCTATATGAATAAGTGCACTTAGTTACAGGATTTCCCCCATTAGCTATATGCCATTTGTTCAAAAGAAAGGAACAAATCCACTTCCCTGAACCAGCATGAAAAAGGAAGGCACCTATATACTTTTCTATTGTCTAGGTATTAAATGCTTTGCACAGTTAAAGGGGCAGTCTGCTCCAAAAATGTTATTGTTTAAAAAGATAAATAATCCCTTTATTAGCCATTCCCCAGTTTTGCATAACCAACACTGTTATATAAATACACTTTTTACCTCTGTGATTGCCTTGTATCTAAGCCTCTGCAGACTGCCCCCTTATCTCAGTTCTTTTGTCAGACTTATAAATAAAAGTAAATGGGAACGTTGTTTAAAATTACATTACCTATCTGAATCATGAAAGTTTAATTTTGACTAGGCTGTCCTTTTAAGTATCACCTGGAGTTCACTACAGTGAAAACAGGAGATTTGTGTGAGATTTTGAAACATAAGACTAAAAAATATATATTCAAGGACAAATCCCAGGACCTTTTCCATGCACCCTAAGATTTTAATTGAGAGAGTTCCAGTATTGTCTGCCACATTGATTTGTTAACCTGTGGGTATATTTATGAAGGTGGGCGGGTGTAAGATACCAGTGTGCCAATAGTTTATATAGGAGAGTGCATAATTTATTTCCTAAGATATGGTGAGTCCACGGCTTGAGTAATTACTGTTGGGAATATCACTCCTGGCCAGCAGGAGGAGGCAAAGAGCACCACAGTTAAACTGTTAAGTAATACTCCCTTACCCACAACCCCCAGTCATTCTCTTTGCCTTCGGTGCATGGAGGAGGTGAAGTTTAGGTGTCTGAAGAAAAATTTTGATTTTATCTACAAGCAAGTTTTGGGGTATAGCCGTATTCCACATCATTCCTTGCAGTCGGGTAGTGATGGCTTTAAAGCAGTTAGGAACTTGTAAAGAGGTACTTACTGAGTTTTCCTAATAATTGCTGCCCTAGTTTGGAAAGCCAGAGTTGGCTACTCTGTTCTTTCTTTTTCAAAGGTCTCTGTGAAGAACTGTGTCTTCTCATACCTTGTAACTGTCTACATACCGGACAGCGGAGCAGGTAAGTGCTTTTTCTTCCAGTTGGGGAGACCATGCACTTAACAAATTAAAAGACACTGTTTTTTTATTGGGACATAGATAATCCTGTTGTATGGGTTACACTGGGGCATGAAGCAGGCACTGTAGCATGTGTGAGACTAACATTTAAACTCTTTTAAAAAGAAAGGGTAAAATGTTTTAATTAGGCTTTATTTTCTGACACATATTTACTTGATAAAACAATACAAGTTTAAACTGAAAGTAAGGCTGAATTTTCTATTTCAACAGATTATTCATTTCCCCTTTGCTTTAAAATAAACCAATGCAACATTTTAAACTGTCCGGTTTGAAATAATGGTTATTTCTGGTACTCAGTGTACCAGGAAGCTATTTTTAGTGCCTCTCTGTGTCGCAGCAGTAATTTGAGCTTGGCAGTTGCGGTCACATGACCGGCTTTACTTCATAACGTTTCTGAGAAAAAAGTAGTTTTTCTCCATTTCTGGGTGATCCGGTCTTAATTGGTAGTGGTAAGGCACCTCAGTAATTGAGGTGTGAGGGTACCTGAGGGGTATTTTATAAGTTTTTTTGATATTTATTTTAAAAAAAATTCTTAACTTTTTTTAGCTGTGGATCGATCCTAATTTGGGATAAAATTTAAATTGAATTTTTTTCCTTGGCTTAATTTAATTGAATATTAAAATCTTTGAAACTATCTGTACAAGTTTATTTACTGTTTCACAACTTGTCTGATATGGAGCAAGAGCCTGCTCTCATGAATTCATGCTTATTATGTTTAGATGCACAAATTGCAGCTCCTATGCAATTTTGTTCTTTATGTGTCAAGAAAACCTTGCAAAATAAAGGTAAAATTTTTGAGCCTGATGTCTCTCAGGATGATGCTGTTAAAACAATACCTCAGCTTTCTCCTGCTACATCCCAAGCCTCAATGGCGTCACATGCAGTGCCCTGCGTTTCCTCTATAACTCCTAGTGAAGTTTATTTAAAAGCAGAAATTGCAGCCCAGGTATCTTCAGCGGTATCTGCGGCATTAGCAGACATTCCCAGATTACAGAGAAAATCTAGAAATTCAGAAAGTAAAGTGCCTGTCCTCAGTTCTGCTTACCAAGTTGCCCTTTCTCATAAGTCTGATGAGGAAAATACATCGGAACTTTCTGAGGGTAAAATCTCAGATTCGGACAGTATTATTCCTTCTTCTGAGACTGAGGTGGTATCCTTCAGATTTAAGATTGAACACCTTTGTGTATTGTTAAAGGAGGTTTTAGCTACTTTAGATGACTGCGATGTCCCTGTCGTTGTCACTCCTAAGAAATCTAGTAAACTTAATTGTTTCTATGATGAACCTTCCACTTTGGAGGTTTTTCCTGCGTTGGACCGTGCTAGGGAGATTATCTCACAGAAATGGGAGAAACCATGGGTGTCTTTTTTCCCATCTCCCATTTTTAAGAAAATGTTTCCTGTCTAAGGCTCCATTAAAGACCCTTGGTATTCTGTACCCAAAGTTGAAGGGGCCATTTCCACTCTGGCTAAGAGAACCACTATTCCTATAGAGGATAGCTGCTCTTTTAAGGATCTGATGGACAAGAAGCTGGAGGCTTATTTGAAAAATATTTATGTTCATCAAGGTCTCAAATGGCAACTTGCGGTGTGTATTGCCACTATGACTAGTGCGGCATCTTATTGGTTCAACGCCTTGTCTGATTCTCTTCAAGTAGAGACTTCCTTGGATGAAATTCAAGATAGGATTAAAGCTCTTAAATTGGCCAATTCCTTTATTGCAGATGCCATTTTACAGGTTGTTAGACTAGGAGCAAAAAAATAATAGTTTCTCTGTCCTAGCCCGCAGTGCATTATGGTTGAAATCCTGGACTGTGGACATTTCCTCTAAAGTCAAGATTCTGGCAATTCCTTACAAGGGTATAACCTTGTTTGGACCCGGTTTGGCAGAAATTATCCCTGATATTACGGGTGGAAAAGGGTCTTTTTTACCTCAAGATAAGAAGAATAGGCTTAAAGGACGTCAGAGTAATTTTCGTTCCTTTCGTAATTTCAGAGGAAAGCCTTCCCCTTCTTCTTCCAAGCAGGAACAATCCAAGTCTTCTTGAAAACCCAATTAGTCCTGGACAAGGGGAAACAATCAAAGAAACTGCAGCCGATTCCAAATCAGCATGAAGGGTTTGCCCCCGACCCGGGATCGGTTCAGGTGGGAGGCAGACTTTCTCAGTTCTCTCAAGCCAGGACATGAGATGTCCCAGATCCCTGGACTGTGGACATAGTATCCCAGGGTTAGAAATTGGAATTCAAGACTTTTCCTCCCAGAGGCAGATTCCTTCTCTCAAGATTATCTGCAGACCAGATAAAGAGAGAGGCATTCTTGAAATGTATACAACATAATTCCTCCCTGGGAGTGATAGTTCCAGTTCCAGTGCAGGAACAGGGTCTCAGGTTCTACTCCAACCTATTTGTGGTTCCCAAAAAAGAGGGAACTTTCCGTCCCATTCTAGACTTGAAGTGTCTAAACAAGTTTCTCAAAGTTCCATCCTCCAAGATGGAGACTATACGCTCCATTCTTCCTTTAGTACAAGAGGGTCAGTTCATGACAACCATAGACCTAAAGGATGCATATTTTCATGTTCCTATTCACAGGGACCATCACAGATTCCTGAGATTTGCCTTTCTGGACAAACATTTCCAGTTTGAGGACCTTCCATTTGGTCTAGCCACAGCTCCCAGAATTTTTTCAAAGGTTCTGGGGGCTCTTTTGGCAGTGATCCTTTATCGTGGAATTGCTGTGGCATCCTACCTGGACGACATATTGGTTCAGGCGCCATCTTTTCAACTAGCAAAATCTCACACAGAGATATTGTTGTCTTTTCTTCGTTCCCACAGATAGAATGTGAATCTGGAAAAAAGCTCCCTTTCCCCTGCTACAAGAGTAGTGTTCTTAGGGACCATAATAGATTCTCTATTGAGAAAAATAATTTCCTCTTGCCTCTCTTTCTTCACCTTCAGGCTTCTGCTCATCCTTCAGTGGCTCAATGTATGGAGGTAATCGGTCTGATGGTGGCTTCCATGGACATCATTCCTTTTGCTCGATTCCATTTGAGAGCTCTCCAGTAGTGCATGCTCAGACAATGGAATGGCGACCATGCGGATCTATCTCAGAGAATAGAGTTAGATCAGTCGTCAAGGGATTCTCTCCCTTAATGGATTCCTCAGGAACATCTGTCTTAGGGCACATGCTTTTGGAGACCTTCCTGGGTGATCGTGACCACGGATGCCAGCCTGCTGGGCTGGGGAGCAGTCTGGAACTCGTTAAAAGCTCAGGGCCTTTGGACTCGGGAGGAGTCTGCTCTTCCCATCAACATCTTGGAGTTGAGGGCAATTAAAAATGCTCTATTGGCTTGGCCTCGGTTGTTCTCAGCCCAGTTTATCAGGTTCCAGTCATACAACATAACCTCTGTGGCTTACATCAATCACCAGGGAGGAAATCGGAGTTCCTTAGCCATGAAGGAGGTTACTCAGATTCTTCAGTGGGCAGATACCCACAATTGCTGTCTATCTGCCATCCACATTCCAGGAGTAGACAACTGGGAAGCGGATTTTCTGAGCAGACAGACTTTTCATCCCGGGGAGTGGGAACTCCATCTGGAAGTGTTTTCCAGCTTAGTCCTCAAATGGGGGGTGCCGGAGTTAGATCTGATGGCATCCCGCCAGAACGCCAAGCTTCCAAGGTATGGTTCAAGGTCAAGAGATCCGCAGACCGTTCTGATAGATGCTCTGGCAGTTCCCTTGGTTTTCAGGTTGGCATACTTTTTTCCTCCGTTTGCTCTCCTTGCATGAGTCATTGCTCGTATCAAACAGGAAAGGGCGTTGGTGATTCTAATAGCCCCTGCCTGGCCTTGCAGGATCTGGTTTGCAGACCTAGTGGAGATGTCATCTCTCCCACCTTGGAGACTACCTCTGAGGAAGGACCTCCTGATTCAGGGTCCCTTCCTTCATCCAAATCTCGTTCTCTGAAGCTGACTGCTTTGGAGATTGAACACTTAATTCTGTCTAAGCGTGGTTTATCTGAGTTGGTCATTGAGACCATGATTCAGGCTCGCAAGCCTGTTACTAGAAAGATTTACCATAATATATGGCATAAATATCTTTATTGGTGTGAATCCAAGGACTACTCTTGGAGTAGACTTAGAATTCCTAGAATTTTATCTTTTCTTCAGGAAGGCCTGGAGAAGGGATTGTCAGTCAGTACCCTGAAGGGTCAGATTTCTGCTTTATCAGTTTTACTACATAAACGTTTGGCGGATGTGCCAGATGTGCAATCTTTTTGTCAGGCCTTGGTCAAAATCAGGCCTGTCTTTAAGTCTGTTGCTCCTCCTTGGAGCCTTAACCTTGTTCTTAAAGTTTTACAGCTTGCTCCGTTTGAGCCGTTGCATTCCATAGATATTAAGTTGTTATCTTGGAAGGTTTTGTTTCTTGTTGCTATCTCTTCTGCTTGAAGAGTCTCGGAACTCTCAGCTCTGCAGTGTGATTCCCCTTATCTTATTATTCATGCTGATAAGGCGGTTCTTTGTACTAAGTTAGGTTTCCTTCCTAAGGTTGTTTCTAATAGAAATATCAATCAGGAAATTGTTGTACCCTCTCTCTGTCCTAATCATTCTTCTTCCAAAGAACGTTTGTTACACAATTTGGATGTGCTCTTAAATTCTACTTACAGGCGACTAAGGATTTTTCAGCAGTCCTCTGCCCTCTTTGTCTGTTTCTCTAGGAAACATAAAGGTCAGAAAGCTACTTCTTCTACTCTTTCTTTTTGGTTACGAAGTATAAATCATTTAGCTTATGAGACTGCTGGACAGCAGCCTCCTGAGAGAATTACGGCTCATTCCACAAGAGCTGTTTCCTCTTCTTGGGCTTTCAAAAATGAAGCTTCTGTGGAAAAAATTTGCAAGGCTGCAACTTGGTCATCTCTACATCCTTTTTTGACAATTTTACAAATTTGATACTTTTGCCTCGGCTGAGGCTTCTTTTGGGAGAAAGGTTCTTCAAGCGGTGATGCCTTCTGTTTAGGACTGCCTGTCTTGTCTCTCCCTATTTGTCCGTGTCCTCTAGCTTGGGTATTGGTTCCCAACAGTAATTACTCAAGCCGTGGACTAACCATATCTTAGGAAAGAAAAACAAAATGTATGCTTACCTGATAAATGTATTTCTTTCCGGATATAGTGAGTTCACGACCCCACCCTTTATTTTAAGACAGTTGTTCTTTTGACTATAACCTCAGGCACCTCTACACCTTGTATTACTCCTTTTTCTCCATTTCCCTTCGGTCGAATGACTGGGGGTTGTGGGTAAGGGAGTGGTACCTAACAGTTTAACAGTGGTGCTCTTTGCCGCATCCTGCTGGCCAGGAGTAATATTCTCAACAGTAATTACTCAAGCCGTGAAAGAAATTTATCAGGTAAGCATAAATTTAGTTTTCCTCTATTTGTATTTTCTAGGGATATACCTGATTTCTTCTCCCATTGTAAATTGTAGGGCGTTCTGATTCTGGACTTACAATAATTTACCATATATGCCAAAGATAAATGCACATTGTTTTGTCTTTTGTATAACAAAGTTGTACAATAGGAGACGGAGTGAGGGGTCTAGTTAAATTCTGCAAATTTGAAAAGGGTGGACCTATTAACTGAGATTTTAAAGTGCTCGTCTGGAATAAAATTGGTACAGTAATCTGTCTACCATCAACAAAGGGCATGTTCTTATAAGTTGAATATATATAAAATTGACTGTTGGGTAAAGGGGTAAGTGGTGTTTTGTATCCATTTTATAGAAAAGTCAGTAAAAAACACTCTTCTGGTTCCTGGATGGTGGCTTTATTATTAGTTGAGGAGATATCTGCAAGCACAGCTGGTCTTCCAGTTCTGCTTTAGTAAGGGGGCCCAACAATTCTAGTTGTGGCCCTGTCTGAATCATATATCTAAAAGCACAATTCTCACTAACAGGTTGGTTTTTTCGTACAGAAGTATTTTTGCTACAGTTCCCTTTTTTGTCATTTTTCTTAGGATCTAAAGGAAAAGAAGAAGTTCTAAAACTCATTGCTACACTCTTGGTGCTACAAATATTAAGCACCTTTCATTTACTGGATTTAATCATATTCAAGTCTTTGCTGAAACTGAATGAATCGTCCTGCAAAAGGTAACTTGGCCTGAGAAATAGGCATCTTTGCATTGACATTGATATATCTTTGAAAAAAGTATCATTGATTTCCTGTTTATTAAATAATAATCATTTTAATTTTTTTTTATTTGTCATTTTGTTTGCAAAAGGCACACACTTTTTAATAGTAGCCAGGTGGTTAAAGCAAATCTGACCAAATGAATCCTTCTTTTAAATATATAAAAAAGTAGTATTATAATTTCCCTCAAACTTTCAGTCTGACACTGCACTGTCCTCAAGAAGGTAACATAGGGGTATCTACTACCAGTGGCGTCACTAGGGGGGTGCGGGCCGCACCTGGGTGACACCCTCCAGGGGGTGACACCCAGAAATTTTTTTTTATTTTTTTTTTACATTTTATTGAAATTCAAAAAAATACAATGTTGAGATGCATAGCTTATTTTATTAGAGACTGGCATTTGTGAACATTAGTGGGACTGGGGAAGTTGTAGACACTTCATTTTTTTGCCCCTTGAGCCAGTGCTGCAATTTCAACAAATAGTTTTCCCGGCTGCTTTTGCTTGTTTGTACTTTGCTCCTCCCCTGCCCAATTTCACTATGAATGTTGTGGGCGTGCCGTGGGGCTTGCAAAGTTGTGCTGCTACCCTAAACCTACTTGCCTATCTGTGCTCACTGCTCAGTGACATGCAGCCCAGTGCTGTGCACTGACAGACTTGAAACATAGTCAGAGAGCAGAATTTTCATAGTTTGCGCGCCTAAACCTTTTCTTCAGTGATTTATTTTACAGTGCTCTGTTTATCTTTCATTTGATGCTCTGCTGAGCCAGGGAGCAGCTCTAGGCATGAGCTTCATAATTAATGCAGTGCAGTTTACATATTTTGTATGTGTGTGTCTGAGTTTTTGTGTGTCTCAGTGTTTTTGTGTGTGTGTCTGAGTGTGTTTCCGAGTGTTTGTGTGTGCATCTGAGTATGCTTTTAAGTGTGTCTGAGTGTTTGTATGTGTGTTTGCCTGTGTTTTTGTGTGTGTCTGCTTTCTGGGGGGGGGGGGGTGTGACACCATGACTTACCGCACCGGGTGACACCAACCCTAGTGACGCCACTGTCTACTACAGAAAACCACATTAATGTCTGAGGATTTTGGTGCATAAATCATTTGATAAGTATTGTGATCCACCATTTAGACTTTCTTGTCCAGAACTAAAGTACTATCCTAAACTCTTCCCTGGATAAGCAAGCCGCATTAGTTAGATCTATTGTTTTTTTCTTTTTACAGTGTACAAACTCATTCTGCTGTAGCCTCTGGAAAAAAACACATTCACTCACTAATTTCCTCCATTAAAAATTATATATAACCTGTTTCAGATCTTTTTTTGTAGCGTGTTGGCAAAAATTAGCCCTAGGGTGACAAATTAGCTTGTTTTTTAATAGCTATTTTCTCTAATATACTTGTATGATATGTCTGGTGAAGGCATGAAAAATACTAGTGCCTACTATTTCCAGTTGACAATACACCTTATTTTGAGTAGCACATTATTTTAGCCTCCTCACTCATACTACTGTATCACGGTGCTCCTAGTTATATTGTTGATCACACATTTTAACTAGGGTTGCCATATTGCCGCTTTATGGGGGGCACATATGAAAAAGACATATGTCAGGGTTCTTATAATGGAACATTATTCAAACATTTCTTTAAACAGCCCCTGATGTGTGTTTTTCATAAGTGTCCTACCTTAAAGAGGCAATATGGCAACCCTAATTTTAACAAGCCTTCTACACTGTTGATGATTATAGCAAGGCTCTGTACTGGATATCTTTCCAATAGGACTATTTGTGTCTGTTTCTCTTCATCCTCCTTGTAGAAGTGTCTAAACAGTAACCTCACATTATTTTGATTTTACTATCATATCTACATTTATACTTATATATTTGTGTGTGTAGAAGGAGGAGCTGGTTCACAGAGGGCTGAAAGAAATTCACTGAGATGTTTCACGGTCTCCCAAGTATCCCGTTGAGATAAGGGGTTAAATGTATCAAATGTCGGACAGACATGATCCGCTGTAGCGGATCATGTTTGCCCGACATCGCCGACATGTCGGCATTTAACAGTGCACAAGTATTTCTGGTGAAATGCTTGTGCAAAGCTGCCCCTGCACATTTGCGCCCAATTGTCCAGTAGCAGGGGGTGTCAATCATCCCGATTGTATCCGATCGGGATTATTGCAGTGCGCCATCTCAGAGGTGGCGGATAATTTAAGGAGCAGCAGTCTTATGACTGCTGCTTCTTAACTTATGTTTCTGGCGAGCCAGAAGGCTCGCGCGGAAACAGCAGCATACGCTGCTTCATAAATATATCCCTTGGTGTCTTCAAATGCTTTGCTCAGTAAAGGCATATTCTTAAAATCTGGCCTGTCTCCAGCTTTCAAGGATAAATGTTGGACTTGTCCCATACATCAGCAGAGCAGGATGCAAGGTCACTCTACTGCTACCCGGTTCGCACTTCCCTTAATCTCCGCCCTCCCACACATTGCTTGGAGGAATTTACTAAAGAAGATTTGGTAGAGGGTGATTTTAGTAAATTCCTCCAAGCACAGTGTAGGAAGGCAGAGATTAAGGGAAGTGCGAGTTGCGAGCAGTAGAGTGACCTCACATCCTGCTCTGCTGATGTATGGAACAAGTTCAACATTTATCCTTGAAAGCTGGAGACCGGCCAGATTTTAAGAACATCCCTTTACTGAGCAAAGCATTTGAAGACACCTTAGGGTCTATTTATATATGTGCGAGCGGACATGATCCGCTATAGCGAACCATGTCCGCCGCACATCGATAAATCCCAACAGCATACGCTGTCGGCATTTATCATTGCACCAGCAGTTCTTGTGAACTGCTGGTGCAATACTGCCCCCTGCAGATTCACGGCCAATCGGCCGCTAGCAAGGGGTTTTAATCAGCCCGATCGTACATGATCAGGCGGATTGCTATACGCCGCCTCAGATGCGCGTATGAGTTTAAGAGCAGCAGTCTTAAGACCGCTGCTTCTTAACTCCTGTTTCTGGCGAGCCTGAAGGCTTGTGCGGAAACAAGGGGAACAGGGGCCATTCGGCCCTTGTTAAAAAGACCCCCTTATCTCAACTGGATACTTTGGGAGACCATGCAACGTCTCAACGAATTTCTTTGAGCCCCCTGTGAACCAGCACCTCCTTCCACACACACATTTCTACAAACAGCTTTGGCAGAGACTGTTGGACGGCAGCGGTTCTACTTTTCAGGATTGTATTAATATGTGAATACCATAGCTCAGAAGTAACACTGTGTGATTAAGTATTAAACACTTTATTCTAACATATTAATGCTATATTTCACAGCCCATACTACCAGAATATTGAGAAAGCGATTAAGTGGGCGAGAAAAGCCGACCAACAACACACAGGCATCTGCATTCGCCTTGATTTAGGGAAGGACTGGGATTCTGCAACTCGCAAGATATTAAGAATCTAACCAATCAAAGTTTCGTCAGCACTTAATAACAATCTAATATTCATATTAAGTTACTAAAAATGTTTTGATTTCAGCTCATTTCATAGATTGTGTTTTTTTCCTGATTGCTTAAATGTTGCACTGATTTGCTTTTATCATCTAATAGTATATTTTTCTTAATAATTAAATCCTAGCATATAAAGTATTACTTGTGAATGGAACATATAATGTATTCAAAACTAATATAGATGTCATTTTATTACAGCATATGGTTTTTATGAGCAAAATATGGAAATACGATGAAAGATAACTACAAAAACAAAGTATAACTACCTAAAATTAAAAATAAACAGTCTTTATTGTGGTTTGCAAGTTCATTTGACACCATTAATGTGCTTTTTAATTAATAAAAAACCTTATGACACTCCAGTCAATTTTTTTAACTAAAATGGGGTTATTGTTGTTAAATATTTGAGCTAAAATGCCTGTATGTTGTTTCTCACTATCTATCAAATGATTCAAAATTCAAATAAAATCTATATGCAGTATAAGCATACTCTTAAAGGTGATTTTTACTTTACCTATATATTTTCTATCTTAAAGGGACAGTCTACACCAAAATTGTTATTGTTTAAAAAAATAGATAATCCCTTTATTACCCATTCCCCAGTTTTGCATAACTAACAAAGTTATATTAGTATATGTTTTACCTCTGTGATTACCTTGTATCTAAGCCCCTGCTGACTGCCCCTTATCTCAGTGCTTGTGACTGACATGCAGTTTAGCCAATCAGTGCAGACTCCTAAATAACTCCACAGGAGTGAGCACAATGCTATCTACATGACACACATGCTCTGAGCTAAGAGGAGCTTTTCAACGGTTTAGAAATCAGTTTGAGCCTAGCTAGGTTTAGCTTTTCAAAAATACCACCAAGGGAACAAAGCACATTTGATGATAAAAGTAAATTGGAAAGTTGTTCCCCTATCTGAATCATGAAAGTTTAATTTTGACTAGACTGTCCCTTTAATTGTTTTCTTTATTGAATCTAAAAGACAACATTTTAAGATGTATCAGTTTTTTGATTGATTTTCTGCTAATGCTGCTAGCTGTGCCCTTTGTATGTTTTTAATTTGTGTTCTGAATAAAGTGGAACTATTAAACAATATTGATATCTTCACTCAACGTTTCAGTTTGCGCACAAAAATGCACTTCCTTATAGTTTCAAAAACTATTAAAAAACTATTAAAAAATATTAGCCTTACCCTCTTTTTATACAAAAATAATTTAGCATGCTCAAGCAATGCTTTCTATGTGTATGACCAAGAATTTTGTTCAGATTTAAGATTGTTTTATTTTTTGTTAACATTGTCAAACTCTATAGTCCATTAAAGCAGAGATAGCCAACTGACGGTCCATGGGTCACATATGTCCTCTGCTTTACTTTTTGTGGCCCCTGGGAAATAGCAGAACTAAGATTGTGTGTCAGTTTTTGTTGACCCAAAAATAAGTGTAACTAAAAATGTGTGTTTTGGCAATTTCTTGTGGGTGGGTAAACGAGGTGAAAACAGGAAAAATAAAACTCTGGACTGTAGAATAGCAGCTCAGGGCATTTTAAAGAAAAGATTGTATTACTGTGCTTAATAGCCATAACTTTATATGTGGCCCTTAAGGTTTGACCATTACTGCATTAAAGGATACATTTTAATTTGAACCTGGGACTCCTGGTTCCCAGACTGTTTTTCTTTTCCTGTGCCACCAGAGGTATCTGTTTATGTTTGCAGCTTTTTGGAGACCTGTTACCTGCAGTGGATTACTCTCTGGCTCCACCTGCTTGCCAGCTGCAGGTAGTTTTCTAATCAGCTCTGCTATAAAGGGCTGCTTCACTAATCATTTGGTGCCTTGACATTGTGATTGATTTCCTTTGTTTTTGCCTCTGTTTTGTTGTTGGATCCCTGGAATCTGAACTCGGCTTGCTGATTGACCATTCTTCTGGATTCCCCTTTTTGCTTTATGAAAGATTGGACTGCTTTCCTGGCTACTGACCCTTGGCTTGTATTCTGACTATTCTTTTGTATCCTGTATGCTTACTTGGCTACTGTGTCTATCACCATGCTGTGAGAACTGTAAGCTTAACTAGCTGCTGAGTCTAAGCAACTATACTGTGACATCTGTTTATCCTGAAGCCAAGTACCTCTGCTGTGAGTACCTGTATACTTCCTTGGCTGTTGGTACTAAACTCCACTGCTGTAAGAACTGTATGTTTATCTGCTTGCTGAGTCTAAGCAACTCTACTGTGACATTTGTCTTCCTGAAACTAAGTTGCCTTACCGAGATACTGGCGTATGCTCGGCCTGTTCCTGAACCCAAGTTGCCTTACCGAGATACTGGCATATGCTCGGCCCCTTCCTGAAACCAAGTTGCCTTACCGAGATACTGGCGTATGCTTGGCCTGTTCCTGAACCCATGTTGCCTTACCGAGATACTGGCGTATGCTTGGCCTGTTCCTGAAACCAAGTTGCCTTACCGAGATACTGGCGCATGCTCGGCCCCTTCCTGAAACCAAGTTGCCTTACCGAGATACTGGCGTATGCTCGGCCCCTTCCTGAAACCAAGTTGCCTTACCGAGATACTGGGGTATGCTCGGCCCCTTCCTGAAACCAAGTTGCCTTACCGAGATACTGGCGTATGCTCGGCCCCTTCCTGAAACCAAGTTGCCTTACCGAGATACAGGCGTATGCTCGGCCCCTTCCTGAAACCAAGTTGCCTTACCGAGATACAGGCGTATGCTCGGCCCGTTCCTGAAACCAAGTTGCCTTACCGAGATACTGGCGTATGCTCGGCCCCTTCCTGAAACCAAGTTGCCTTACCGAGATACTGGCGTATGCTCGGCCCCTTCCTGAAACCAAGTTGCCTTACCGAGATACAGGCGTATGCTCGGCCTGTTCCTGAACCCAAGTTGCCTTACCGAGATACTGGCATATGCTCGGCCCCTTCCTGAAACCAAGTTGCCTTACCGAGATACTGGCGTATGCTTGGCCTGTTCCTGAACCCATGTTGCCTTACCGAGATACTGGCGTATGCTTGGCCTGTTCCTGAAACCAAGTTGCCTTACCGAGATACTGGCGCATGCTCGGCCCCTTCCTGAAACCAAGTTGCCTTACCGAGATACTGGCGTATGCTCGGCCCCTTCCTGAAACCAAGTTGCCTTACCGAGATACTGGGGTATGCTCGGCCCGTTCCTGAAACCAAGTTGCCTTACCGAGATACAGGCGTATGCTCGGCCCGTTCCTGAAACCAAGTTGCCTTACCGAGATACTGGCGTATGCTCGGCCCCTTCCTGAAACCAAGTTGCCTTACCGAGATACTGGCGTATGCTCGGCCCCTTCCTGAAACCAAGTTGCCTTACCGAGATACAGGCGTATGCTCGGCCCCTTCCTGAAACCAAGTTGCCTTACCGAGATACAGGCGTATGCTCGGCCCCTTCCTGAAACCAAGTTGCCTTACCGAGATACTGGCGTATGCTCGGCCCCTTCCTGAAACCAAGTTGCCTTACCGAGATACTGGCGTATGCTCGGCCCCTTCCTGAAACCAAGTTGCCTTACCGAGATACAGGCGTATGCTCGGCCCGTTCCTGAAACCAAGTTGCCTTACCGAGATACTGGCATATGATACCAAGTACCCTGGCTCTAATACCCGTGTATGCCCACTTTGATCCTAATATCAAGTACTCGTAAGGGTCGTCTGTGTCTGTTGAAGGACTTCTGCTTGAACTGTTCTTTTACAAAGACTTTCATTTGTTTATTATCAGTTTGGAATATAACCTCGATGTGCTTTACCTCTTGTTTTCCTTGCATTACTTTAGTAAAGTTACTTTAAGAAAAGCCCTTCTTTGTTCTGTGTTTCCATTCTGGTATACTGAGTCCTACTCACCTCTTCACTTCCTCTCAGCTTAACTCAGCCATCATCTTGCACATGCTCCAAACCCCTGAACCTACTCAGCCGAGCATGACAGAATGTCAAGGCCAAACATTGGAGTTTGCAGAGGTGGTACCAGTTTTGAAAGCCCTACTAGAACAAGTGGCAAACATGGCACAGCTAAGTGACCTTCCTGATAAGATTCAACGTATAACACAGTCCTATGCCACAGACATTCAGACTTTATTTGACACTCAGACATTTTTTCTAAATGTTTTTTGCCAATTAACTCCAGAGAAATCTTACACAGTTCTGACTTCCTCTGTACCTCCCAGAGCTGCCTCAGTAACATGTAAAGGAAAGTCATCCAAAACTACTGCAGAGGGTAACATCAAAGCTGCTACAGCACCTCTTTCGCCTACGGAGATTACAAGAAGGAGAACTCAAGGGCTCTGTTTTTATTGTGGGGGCTCTAGCCATGTCATCTTCTACTGTCCAGTGAGACCTCCTAAGAGATCTACCCAAGACTCCTCAGCTACTAGTTCTGCTTCATCTTCTGTGGTAACAGTTGGGAAGAGTACCTCAAACCCAACAACAAAGATGGCAGAGGACCGGTTACATAATATCCTGGTGCAACATCTCCCAGATGAAACTGGTACTTCTCACATAAAATCTGACTTTGCTTTTTCTCTGGAAGTTTCTGTTCCCTCTTTTCAAAAGGGTTCCATTTCATCCAGTCACCAGCAGGAGACTGGTTCATCTGTTTCCTTAACTTTCCAAAACCCTGTGACTCGGGTATCACCAGTTCTAGCTGGAACCTTACGACCCACAGTATCTTCTGGCACGGAGGAAGATAATTCAGATGTTTTTCTACAATTTATGAATATTTAGACTCGGAAGAGTCAGAGCCCCAAACTGCAGTCCAGGGAAGGAACACGGGTCTTCTGTATAAATGCTCCAGAATAAAATCTAAAGGAACCACTGTTGCAACTCTTTGCCAGGACTTTCTTCAGAAAGGCCAGAGGACCGACATTATACCTCCTGAATGTATCCTTGCCTCTGATGGGACTGTGGTCCGTAAAGTGGACCTTCTAAGATACGAAGAAGCTAAGGCTGCTCAGAGAGGGTCCTTAGGAGGGGGGAACTGTCACGGCCGTGCCTGGATTTGAACCTGGGACTCCTGGTTCCCAGTCTGTTTTTCTTTTCCTGTGCCACTAGAGGTATCTGTTTATGTTTGCAGCTTTTTGGAGACCTGTTACCTGCAGTGGATTACTCTCTGGCTCCACCTGCTTGCCAGCTGCAGGTAGTTTTCTAATCAGCTCTGCTATAAAGGGCTGCTTCACTAATCATTTGGTGCCTTGACATTGTGATTGATTTCCTTTGTTTTTGCCTCTGTTTTGTTGTTGGATCCCTGCAATCTGAACTCGGCTTGCTGATTGACCATTCTTCTGGATTCCCCTTTTTGCTTTATGAAAGATTGGACTGCTTTCCTGGCTACTGACCCTTGGCTTGTATTCTGACTATTCTTTTGTATCCTGTATGCTTACTTGGCTACTGTGTCTATCACCATGCTGTGAGAACTGTAAGCTTAACTGGCTGCTGAGTCTAAGCAACTATACTGTGACATCTGTTTATCCTGAAGCCAAGAACCTTTGCTGTGAGTACCTGTATACTTCCTTGGCTGTTGGTACTAAACTCCACTGCTGTAAGAACTGTATGTTAATCTGCTTGCTGAGTCTAAGCAACTATACTGTGACATCTGTTTATCCAGAAGCCAAGTACTTCTGCGGTGAGTACCTGTATACTTCCTTGGCTGTTGGTACTAAACTCCACTGCTGTAAGAACTGTATGTTAATCTGCTTGCTGAGTCTAAGCAACTCTACTGTGACATTTGTCTTCCTGAACCCAAGTTGCCTTACCGAGATACTGGCGTATGCTCGGTCTGTTCCTGAATCCAAGTTGCCTTACCGAGATACTGGCGTATGCTCGGCCTGTTCCTGAACCCAAGTTGCCTTACCGAGATACTGGCGTATGCTCGGCCCCTTCCTGAAACCAAGTTGCCTTACCAAGATACTGGCGTATACTCGGCTCCTTCCTGAACCCAAGTTGCCTTACCGAGATACTGGCGTATACTCGGCTCCTTCCTGAACCCAAGTTGCCTTACCGAGATACTGGCGTATGCTCGGCCTGTTCCTGAACCCAAGTTGCCTTACCGAGATACTGGCGTATGCTCGGCCCCTTCCTGAAACCAAGTTGCCTTACCAAGATACTGGCGTATACTCGGCTCCTTCCTGAAACCAAGTTGCCTTACCGAGATACTGGCGTATACTCGGCTCCTTCCTGAAACCAAGTTGCCTTACCGAGATACTGGCGTATGCTCGGTCTGTTCCTGAACCCAAGTTGCCTTACCGAGATACTGGCGTATGCTCGGCCTGTTCCTGAACCCAAGTTGCCTTACCGAGATACTGGCGTATGCTCGGCCCCTTCCTGAAACCAAGTTGCCTTACCAAGATACTGGCGTATACTCGGCTCCTTCCTGAAACCAAGTTGCCTTACCGAGATACTGGCGTATACTCGTCTCCTTCCTGAACCCAAGTTGCCTTACCGAGATACTGGCGTATGCTCGGCCTGTTCCTGAACCCAAGTTGCCTTACCGAGATACTGGCGTATGCTCGGCCCCTTCCTGAAACCAAGTTGCCTTACCGAGATACTGGCGTATACTCGGCTCCTTCCTGAACCCAAGTTGCCTTACCGAGATACTGGCGTATACTCGGCTCCTTCCTGAACCCAAGTTGCCTTACCGAGATACTGGCGTATGCTCGGCCCCTTCCTGAACCCAAGTTGCTATACCGAGATACTAGCGTATGCTCGGCCCCTTCCTGAACCCAAGTTGCCTTACCGAGATACTGGCGTATGCTCGGCCCCTTCCTGAAACCAAGTTGCCTTACCGAGATACTGGCGTATGCTCGGCCCCTTCCTGAAACCAAGTTGCCTTACCGAGATACTGGCATATGATACCAAGTACCCTGGCTCTAATACCCGTGTATGCCCACTTTGATCCTAATATCAAGTACTCGTAAGGGTCGTCTGTCTGTTGAAGGACTTCTGCTTGAACTGTTCTTTTACAAAGACTTTCATTTGTTTATTATCAGTTTGGAATATAACCTCGATGTGCTTTACCTCTTGTTTTCCTTGCATTACTTTAGTAAAGTTACTTTAAGAAAAGCCCTTCTTTGTTCTGTGTTTCCTTTCTGGTATACTGAGTCCTACTCACCTCTTCACTTCCTCTCAGCTTAACTCAGCCATCACCTTGCACATGCTCCAAACCCCTGAACCTACTCAGCCGAGCATGACACAACTATTCATAAAAAAAATGTATTGATAATTTTCTTGATAATCATCAACCATATTAAGTGAATATTAGCTATGTTTGAGCAAAACAAACTCTGACCAGCTCTAAGCAATAGTTCTAATAATCATCCATCACATTTTAACTATTTACAGAAACGAATTTCAATATTATTTTTGCTCTTTGAAAACGCAATCCATTAAAATAGGCTGAACTTGTAGAGTGATCAGACCTCCTTACCTTATCATTTTCTACACAGAAATATTTCCATATCTCTCTCTGTATACCAAAGCCCAATATTTAATGAGAATAAATGAACATTTTAGTACATAACACTCCCAACCCCCACCCCAGGAGTGTATTTTCTTCTGCTGGCTCTTGTTTAAAACACTTTTCTATAGCCAATACTTAAGTATTTACATTTTTAGTAGTGAATTCAACAGGCAAAATCAGCTGTTTCAAGTGACAAAATAAAAGTAAAAAATGTAATACACGGCAGTAAGTACAATGGATTATTGGGAACACATTAAAGAGAACATTTTACAAAACAATGTCCCTTTAATGAGGATTTAAAAAAAACTTGTACATGGAAGCGGAGCATAACTGTTTCCTAGAAACAAAGCATGAACTGGCGATACAATATCACAATGAAAAACAATCAAACACAAGGATCAATGTACACACATTGGTGTAAATTTTCACAAATTGTTCACAAGCATAATAATATGCCAGGAATATGGAGAGGCACAAGAAGAAAGAAATTATAGAAAAAGGGAAAGGACAAAGGAGAGGGAGAATGAGGTTACCCAGGCCAGGATGGGATTAGCCTGAGAAAAGCAGATTAATGAAGAGGCGTTAATGGTCGTGGTGGTATCACTATATAGATTACTTTTGAGTTGCTCCCAATAAAATTTCACATTATAAGAAATTAGTGTTTCTCTATTGTAGTAGCTGTATTCCTCCAAGGAGAGCAGATCAGTCATCCTATCTACCCAGTGTTGCAGGGATAGGACATGTTGAGAATTACAGTTTGTGTAGATGAGGGATTTGGCACTTTTCAGTGCATGTTGTACCGTGGCTGGACTGTTATCCGACGGACATTTGTCTGACTGACATTTGTGTGACAGATAATATTCCGACAAATGGCCGTCATATAACAGTCTGGCCAGGAGAGCGATAGATAAGGATAGATCAGTGATGTGCAGTGAGGTCAGAGGCTGGTGAGGCACTAGATATGATACGCCGGAGAAACACATGTACAGAGGGCCGCAAGTACCCCCAACAGGGCAGGTTTCAAGATAGCTGAACCAGTGCACAGGTGACATAATCAGGTGATGGGTGAGAACAAGTTAGTAACCACTGAGTTACCGATCAGCTGATTACTTCACCTGTGCACTGATTCAGCTATAATGAAAACCTGGCCTGTTTGGGGGTACTTGAGGACCATTGTTGAGAAACACTGCACTAAAGCACCAGCTCATCGGAAATGTATTGATTACCTGGAGAATAAAACACACATACTCTGCTCACTGACACCCACACACACTCTGCTCACATACCCACTCACACAATTCTGTGGCACAGTGCCAGTTACTAAGCAATTAGAATGATACACAATCTCTTCTATACTCACTACTGTATTGTAAAAATAGAAATAATTTACCATACAAGTTTTACACAAAGGACAAGTTATCAATAATGCCAACACAGCTGCTGCAATATGGTGCTCAAGAAACGCACGTGCACATCCCACTTATGTATGCTCTTCAACAAAGGACACCAAAGGATACCAAAAGAATGAAGTACATAATAATAAAAGTAAAATAGAAAGTTTTTTTTTTTTGTGCAATTTCTATCTGAATGATGGAAATGTAATTATGACTTTCATGTTCCTTTCAAAAACTAATTTGATTTGCTGACATGGGGCCAGTAACAGTTGATGCTAATTCTCAAAATATAAAGAACTAGAAAAGTCTATTAAAATAGCATGCTCTACCTCAATCATGAAGGTTTAATTTTAAATGTCTCCCTTTGACTATGTGTTTAACCAGTTACTTTACAGTGGCATTATTTCTAAAAACATTTAACTGCAATAATTACATATATTTTTTTAAATGACTAATTATCTCCTTTTATTAATATAAACTTGTATAAAAGCAGCACATATTAAAAACACAATGCAACAGCTTTCAATTGATTTGTGAATTACAAGTTAAAGGGACAGTACACTGTAAAATTGTTTTTCCATAAATGTATTTTAAATTACTTGTTATACCAACTGCAGAGTATAAAATATTTGAGAAATTGCATTTTCGGGTTTATTTGTGTATCTGAAGTAGCTGGTTTTGTGCTTTGAAACCACAGCCTATTACAATGGATTGAGCTTCAGGTAATATCAGATCTCATTATGTTATCACTTTCATGTACACAGACTTGCTTCCTTATCTTATATTTGTCTGGAACACCAAAGCTCAATACATAGAGAGAACAATGGAAAATTATCATTTTATTACTTAACTATCATGCCCCCCACTGAGGGTGTAATCTCTTCTGCTGGCTGTGTTTACTTAGGCTTGTCAATAGCGTATACGCCAGTATCAAAACTTTCAGTATAGGTTGGGAAACCACAAGCTAAATCAGCTATTTCAAATGCTGAAATAGGAGTAAAGGAGCCACTTGCAACCAATTTAATACACTCTAGCAGGTAAAAAGGATCATTGGGAATAATTTAAAGGGGAGAACGTTTTTGGGTGAACTGTCCCTTTAACAGCAGTCTTTAAATAAATGGAGACACAGAGAAAAATAAAAATAGATACTGCATCCTCTGACTGAACAGACATAACATATATGGAGTTTGTACCTAATTAAATCAAATAACCATGAAAAAGGGAGGCTTAGCCATATTCAATGTCAAAAACTTTAATTTAAATAATGTGGACACTGCACACTTAACTTCAAACTCTGGGTTTTAAATTATGGGTTTAAATTTGAATTGACCATTTGACTTCCTGTCAGTATTGGGTTATGCTCACTTACTGTCCCCCCCCCCCCCCCTGATAATGAGCTGTATCTGAACACAATTTGTGAATCACAAGAGATGTAGAATACTACTTTACTCTTCTGCTTGGGTTATGCTCACTTACTGTCCCCCCCCCTGATAATGAGCTGTATCTGAGCACAATTTGTGAACCACAAGAGATGTAGAATACTACTTTACTCTTCTGCTTGGTGTCATCTGTTCTTATGTTACCTCAGCTTCCAGTTGTGTCACATGACCCTGTTCACTGCATCCTCCTTCTGAATAATCTATATATCCTTCACTTGCTAGGAGGCATCAAGAGGGGTGCCTCCTATTGGTCCCAATTTTAGCTGCTAATATATTGACAGAACACAGGTGGCGCTGCAGCACAGCTTTTCCTTTGACCCATGTGCTGCAATGGAGAGAAGCGTTCCTGTACCTGCCTCTCCATAACATTACATGGGGGGAAAATATATGTATATTTTTATTTTGTTTTAATTAAAATTTAATTAAGCTTTGGCCACATATGGCAGGGTAGGCACTGCCTCCCCTGCCTCCTATGAGTGCACGTCCCTGGGATAGATACAGATAGTTAAAAGCACGTTGCTGGGAGATGGGAACCATGGCTAGGTTCCCAGAGGCGGTTGCGGCGCCCGAGGCTCTGATTAGAACAGAGCACTCTAGAGCGTATCTGCCCTCGGCCGACGTCGGAACACAGTCTCTCGGACATATGTCTGACAGACAAATGTGCTTCGGCATTCTGTCTGTCGGCATTTTGTACAAGTGTGCGTCTTATTTTGTAGGGATATTGTATACCTAGGTTAAGTAATGCTATAGTAGGTGCTAATGTAAACTGGTTTCCAAGATAGATTTGAAAATAAGTTTAATAGTGTAAAACCCCACCAGACATGTTGCAAATTCCCAGCTGCCTCTCAAGCCCTCCAGTAAGTTCCAGCGGCCTTTGGGTATAGTCTCCTGAGGTTAGCAGGGGTCAGAGGAGGACCTCCTTGTATTGTTAAAAAAATGTTTACCATTCCTTGACCCAATTCTTTGTGCCACAATCTTTCCAGGCATAAAAGTTCGAATGGGGTCAAGGAACTCCAGAAGACATTGTGGTCTTGCAGAGGTACGTAAAAATGTTTGTTATTGAGCGTATTTAGACCATTGTGTAAAACATCCACCTGCTATCCCCTCCAAAGCAAGACAGGGCTGAAGCTGCCCTTAGTGTAACTATTGACAAATGAGTATGGGATCCTTATATTTCCCACTCTTCTACATTCAGAATCAAGTATTGGGGGCAAGGGGGACTTAGGGGTAGAAATGCCAGGTGTATTTTTTAATGTCCAGTCCCAGATCTGAAAATTATAGCGACAGAGGCCATAGTCATTTGATTTTATTTTAATAAAATGTTTTTGATCTGGCTGCCTAACCCTTTTAAAACAGTGTTTTTTTCTATTTTGACATTTTAGCCAGCACTGCAAATGTAAAGCCATGTTCCACTGCCCATTAGAGTTTATACAGGTGCACTCCCAATAGTAATCCAAGCCAGGGGACCATCTGCGTATGCAAAGGAAACTCCCTGTTATGTATTTCTAAGACTGCAAGCACAGTTTGTCTTGTTCCTTGTCAGTGGCCAAGTGCCTGAATTCTATACAAGGTATAGAGGTCGATTTATGAAGCAGTGGATGCTGCTTCCGACCCACTCCGCTTCAGTTCCGCCTGAAGCGGAAGTTAAGAAGCAGTGGTCCAAAGACCACTGCTCCTTAACTCGTCCGCCACCTCTGAGGTGGCGGATAGCAATCAACCCGATCAGATACAATCGGGTTAATTGACACCCCCTGCTAGCGGCCGATTGGCCCGGAATCTGCAGGGGGAGGTATTGCACAAGCAGTTCTAGTGAACTGCTTGTGCAATGATAAATGCCAACAGCGTATGCTGTTGGCATTTATCAATGTGCGGCGGACATGATACGCTACATTGTATCATGTCCATCATCACAATAATAAATTGACCCCCATAGAGTGGGAGGGATCTCCCTATACATGTAAGAAACACAGTAAGAGGATAATGGATCGCAACTGCAGATTTGAAGGATCTGGTATATGCCTTTAAATATGTTTCTCTTTTTAAGTGTATCCAGTCCACGGATCATCCATGACTTGTGGGATATTCTCCTTCCCAACAGGAAGTTGCAAGAGGATCACCCACAGCAGAGCTGCTATATAGCTGCTCCCCTAACTGCCATATCCAGTCATTCTCTTGCAACCCTCAACATAGATGGAGGTCGTGAGAGGACTGTGGTGTTTTATACTTAGTTTATTTCTTCAATCAAAAGTTTGTTATTTTTAAATGGTACCGGAGTGTACTGTTTATCTCAGGCAGTATTTAGAAGAAGAATCTGCCTGCGTTTCCTATGATCTTAGCAGAAGTAACTAAGATCCTTTGCTGTTCTCACACATTCTGAGGAGTGAGGTACTTCAGAGGGGGAATGGCGTGCAGGTTTTCCTGCAATAAGGTATGTGCAGTTAATATTTTTCTAGGGATGGAATTTGCTAGAAAATGCTGCTGATACCGAAGTAATGTAAGTAAAGCCTTAAATGCAGTGATAGCGACTGGTATCAGGCTTATTAATAGAGATACATACTCTTATAAAAATGTATTTTAAAACGTTTGCTGGCATGTTTAATCGTTTTTTTACATATGTTTGGTGATAAAACTTATTGGGGCCTAGTTTTTTCCACATGGCTGGCTTGAATTTTGCCTAGAAACAGTTCCCTGAGGCTTCCCACTGTTGTAATATGAGTGGGAGGGGCCTATTTTAGCGCTTTTTTGCACAGCAAAAATTACAGACACAGACATCCTGCTTCTTCCTGCATGATCCAGGACTTCTCTGGAGGGCTCAAAAGGCTTCAAAAGTCGTATTGAGGGAGGTAAAAAGCCACAGTAGAGCTGTGGCAGTTGTTGTGACTGTTTAAAAAACGTTTTTTGTCATTGTTATTCCGTTTTTGGTATTAAGGGGTTAATCATACATTTGCAAGTGGGTGCAATGCTCTGCTAACTTATTACATACACTGTAAAAATTTTGTTAGTGTAGCTGCATTTTTTCACTGTTATTTCAAATTTGGACAAAATTTGTGTTTCTTAAAGGAGCAGTAGCGTTTTTTATATTGCTTGTAAACTTGTTTTAACGTGTTTTCCAAGCTTGCTAGTCTCATTGCTAGTCTGTTTAAACATGTCTGACACAGATGAATCTACTTGTTCATTATGTTTGAAAGCCATGGTGGAGCCCCATAGGAGAATGTGTACTAAATGTTTTGATTTCACTTTAAATAATAAAGATCAGTCTTTATCTATAAAAGAATTATCACCAGAGGGTTCTGTCGAGGGGGAAGTTATGCCGACTAACTCTCCCCACGTGTCAGACCCTTCGCCTCCCGCTCAGGGGACGCACGCTAGTATGGCGCCAATTACATCAGGGTCACCCATAGAGATTACCTTGCAGGACATGGCTGCAATCATGAATAATACCCTGTCAGAGGTATTATCTAGATTGCCTGAATTAAGAGGCAAGCATGATAGCTCTGGGGTTAGGAGAGATACAGAGCGCGCAGATGCTGTAAGAGCCATGTCTGATACTGCGTCACAGTATGCAGAACATGAGGACGGAGAGCTTCATTCTGTGGGTGACATCTCTGACTCGGGGAAACCTGATTCAGAGATTTCTAATTTTAAATTTAAGCTTGAGAACCTCTGTGTATTGCTTGGGGAGGTATTAGCTGCTCTGAATGACTGTAACACAGTTACAATTCCAGAGAAATTGTGTAGGCTGGATAGATACTATGCGGTGCCGGTGTGTACTGATGTTTTTCCTATACCTAAAAGGCTTACAGAAATTATTAGCAAGGAGTGGGATAGACCAGGTGTGCCCTTTTCCCCACCTCCTATATTTAGAAAAATGTTTCCAATAGACGCCACTACACGGGACTTATGGCAGATGGTCCCTAAGGTGGAGGGAGCAGTTTCTACTTTAGCAAAGGGTACCACTATCCCGGTTGAGGACAGTTGTGCTTTTTCAGATCCAATGGATAAAAAATTGGAGGGTTACCTTAAGAAAATGTTTATTCAACAAGGTTTTATTTTACAGCCCCTTGCATACATTGCACCTGTCACTGCTGCGGCGGCATTCTGGTTTGAGGCCCTGGAAGAGGCCATCCATACAGCTCCATTGAATTAAATTATTGACAAGCTTAGAACGCTTAAGCTAGCTAACTCATTTGTTTCTGATGCCATTGTTCATTTGACTAAACTAACGGCTAAGAATTCCGGATTCGCCATCCAGGCGCGTAGGGCGCTATGGCTTAAATCCTGGTCAGCTGACGTGACTTCAAAGTCTAAATTACTCAACATTCCTTTCAAGGGGCAGACCTTATTCGGGCCTGGCTTGAAGGAAATTATTGCTGACATTACTGGAGGCAAGGGTCATACCCTTCCTCAGGACAGGGCCAAATCAAAGGCCAAACAGTCTAATTTTCATGCCTTTCGAAATTTCAAGGCAGGAGCAGCATCAACTTCCTCCGCTTCAAAACAAGAGGGAACTGTTGCTCATTCCAGACAGGCCTGGAAACCTAACCAGTCCTGGAACAAGGGCAAGCAGGCCAGAAAGCCTGCTGCTGCCCCCAAGACAGCATGAAGAAACGGCCCCCTATCCGGAAACGGATCTAGTGGGGTGCAGACTTTCTCTCTTCGCCCAGGCATGGGCAAGAGATGTTCAGGATCCCTGGGCGTTGGAGATCATATCTCAAGGATATCTTCTGGACTTCAAAGCTTCTCCTCCACAAGGGAGATTTCATCTTTCAAGGTTATCAGCAAACCAGATAAAGAAAGAGGCATTCCTAAGCTGTGTGCAAAACCTCCTAGTAATGGGAGTGATCCATCCAGTTCCGCGGACGGAACAAGGACAGGGGTTTTATTCAAATCTGTTTGTGGTTCCCAAGAAAGAGGGAACCTTCAGACCAATCTTGGATCTAAAGATCTTAAACAAATTCCTCAGAGTTCCATCATTCAAAATGGAAACTATTCGGACCATCCTACCCATGATCCAAGAGGGTCAGTACATGACCACAGTGGACTTAAAGGATGCCTACCTTCACATACCGATTCACAAAGATCATCATCGGTTCCTAAGGTTTGCCTTTCTAGACAGGCATTACTAATTTGTAGCTCTTCCCTTCGGGTTGGCCACAGCCCCGACAATTTTTACAAAGGTTCTGGGCTCACTTCTGGCGGTTCTAAGACCGCAAGGCATAGCGGTGGCTCCTTATCTAGACGACATCCTGATACAGGCGTCAAGCTTTCAAATTGCCAAGTCTCATACAGAGATAGTTCTGGCATTTCTGAGGTCGCATGGGTGGAAAGTGAACGTGGAAAAGAGTTCTCTATCCCCACTCACAAGAGTCTCCTTCCTAGGGACTCTTATAGATTCTGTAGAGATGGAAATTTACCTGACGGAGTCCAGGTTATCAAAACTTCTAAATGCTTGCCGTGTCCTTCATTCCATTCCACGCCCGTCAGTGGCTCAGTGCATGGAAGTAATCGGCTTAATGGTAGCGGCAATGGACATAGTGCCATTTGCGCGCCTGCATCTCAGACCACTGCAATTATGCATGCTAATTCAGTGGAACGGGGATTACTCAGATTTGTCCCCTCTACTAAATCTGGATCAAGAGACCAGAGATTCTCTTCTCTGGTGGCTATCTCGGGTCCATCTGTCCAAGGGTATGTCCTTTCGCAGGCCAGATTGGACGATTGTAACAACAGATGCCAGCCTTCTAGGTTGGGGTGCAGTCTGGAACTCCCTGAAGGCTCAGGGATCGTGGACTCAGGAGGAGAAACTCCTCCCAATAAATATTCTGGAGTTAAGAGCAATATTCAATGCTCTTCTGGCTTGGCCTCAGTTAGCAACACTGAGGTTCATCAGATTTCAGTCGGACAACATCACGACTGTGGCTTACATCAACCATCAAGGGGGAACCAGGAGTTCCCTAGCGATGTTAGAAGTCTCAAAGATAATTCGCTGGGCAGAGTCTCACTCTTGCCACCTGTCAGCGATCCATATCCCAGGCATAGAGAACTGGGAGGCGGATTTTCTAAGTTGTCAGACTTTTCATCCGGGGGAGTGGGAACTCCATCCAGAGGTGTTTGCTCAATTGATTCATCGTTGGGGCAAACCAGAGTTGGATCTCATGGCGTCTCCCCAGAACGCCAAGCTTCCTTGTTACGGATCCAGGTCCAGGGACCCAGAAGCGACGCTGATAGATGCTCTAGCTTATGTGTTTCCACCGTTTCCTCTGCTCCCTCGACTTATTGCCAAGATCAAACAGGAGAGAGCATCGGTGATTCTGATAGCGCCTGCGTGGCCACGCAGGACCTGGTATGCAGACCTAGTGGACATGTCATCCTTTCCACCATGGACTCTACCTCTGAGACAAGACCTTCTAATACAAGGTCCTTTCAATCATCCAAATCTAATTTCTCTGAGACTGACTGCATGGAGATTGAACGCTTGATTCTATCAAAGCGTGGCTTCTCAGAGTCAGTCATTGATACCTTAATACAGGCACGAAAGCCTGTTACCAGGAAAATCTACCACAAGATATGGCGTAAATATCTTTATTGGTGTGAATCCAAGAATTACTCATGGAGTAAGGTTAGGATTCCTAGGATATTGTCCTTTCTCCAAGAGGGTTTGGACAAAGGATTATCAGCTAGTTCCTTAAAGGGACAGATTTCTGCTCTGTCTATTCTTTTGCACAAGCGTCTGGCAGAGGTTCCAGACGTTCAGGCATTTTGTCAGGCTTTGGTTAGAATTAAGCCTGTGTTTAAACCTGTTGCTCCCCCGTGGAGCTTAAACTTGGTTCTTAAAGTTCTTCAAGGAGTTCCGTTTGAACCCCTTCATTCCATTGATATTAAGCTTTTATCCTGGAAAGTTCTTTTTTTGATGGCTATTTCCTCGGCTCGGAGAGTCTCTGAGTTATCTGCCTTACAATGTGATTCTCCTTATCTGATTTTTCATGCAGATAAGGTAGTTCTGAGGACCAAACCTGGGTTTTTACCTAAAGTGGTTTCTAACAAGAATATCAATCAAGAGATTGTTGTTCCATCATTGTGTCCTAATCCTTCTTCAAAGAAGGAACGTCTTTTTCATAATCTGGACGTAGTCCGTGCCTTGAAGTTTTACTTACAAGCTACTAAAGATTTTCGTCAAACATCTACTCTGTTTGTCGTTTACTCTGGACAGAGGAGAGGTCAAAAAGCTTCAGCAACCTCTCTTTCCTTTTGGCTTCAGAGCATAATACGCCTAGCCTATGAGACTGCTGGACAGCAGCCCCCTGAAAGGATTACAGTTCATTCTACTAGAGCTGTGGCTTCCACCTGGGCCTTTAAAAATGAGGACTCTGTTGAACAGATTTGCAAGGCCGCGACTTGGTCTTCGCTTCACACTTTTTCCAAATTTTACAAATTTGATACTTTTGCTTCTTCGGAGGCTGTTTTTGGGAGAGAGGTTCTTCAGGCAGTGGTTCCTTCCGCTTAATCCCTGCCTTGTCCCTCCCTTCATCCGTGTACTTTAGCTTTGGTATTGGTATCCCATCATGGATGATCCGTGGACTGGATACACTTAACAAGAGAAAACATAATTTATGCTTACCTGATAAATTTATTTCTCTTGTAGTGTATCCAGTCCATGGCTCGCCCTGTCATTTTAAGGCAGGTCTAAATTTTAATTAAACTACAGTCACCACTGCACCCTATGGTTTCTCCTTTCTCTGTTTGTTTTGGTCGAATGACTGGATATGGCAGTTAGGGGAGGAGCTATATAGCAGCTCTGCTGTGGGTGATCCTCTTGCAACTTCCTGTTGGGAAGGAGAATATCCCACAAGTCATGGATGATCCGTGGACTGGATACACTACAAGAGAAACAAATTTATCAGGTAAGCATAAATTATATTTTTTGTATAACTTCCACAAAGCTTTACTACTATGGTCTTCAGTAGTTTTTATATGGTGGAAGTGAAAATTGTTACAATGTTATAGTTAGATATTCCAATCCAAGAATGGAAAAAGGAATACAATAGTAACGGTAAGTAAAGCTTCAGTAGCTTAAGTTGGTTAATGTAACAGGTAATAAGAAACTGTTTCAAGTGTTCAACGCTGTTTGTAGCTGAGCTGAGAGCTATGTCACTGCATTGGTAAATCTGGGCTACGAATCAGAAGTTGGAGGTGGAACCTCTGTCCGTAATGGAATTAAAGTACAAAGATATAAATTCACGGCTTTATGTGAAATTGGATATACAAACAGC
Organism: Bombina bombina; assembly: GCF_027579735.1. Lineage (NCBI taxonomy): Eukaryota > Metazoa > Chordata > Amphibia > Anura > Bombinatoridae > Bombina > Bombina bombina. The sequence continues at coordinate 1,143,341,295 of NC_069501.1, read as the reverse complement.
ATGATAAGTTCCGGATCTGGTCCAAACTCTTGACTTCAGGTTGCTGAGGAGTGTGAAGCCGTTGTTAGAAACAGCGAATTTAAGCTGACAGGAAGTGCTGTGTCTCCTCTCTAAATCAGAAGTGCTGCCGTTTGTGTTTCGTTTCACTACCGAAAAGGAATCATACAAACACCTGGGAGTTGTGTGAAAAAAATCCTCAGGGTTGTTAGTAGTTGCAAGCTTGTGTGGAAATAGTGAGTCTCACAAAGAGTATTTTATCCGTAGGTAAGAGCTCAGGATTCTGTGTCTAGTATGCTGGATAGCTAACAAAATACTAAGCACCTGTAGAGAGGTGCTGTAAGGATTTAAAGGCATGAAGGGAGGGACTAAGGAAGAATCATATGATCGTGACATGCGATCCTGACAATACATCACTGCACTACAAAATAGAAGGGGAAAGGGAAGAAGAATTACACCTAATCTAATAGCCCTATCAAGATAAAAAAGCCCACCCAAAATAAAAAAAAACCTATCCTACAATAAACTACCAATAGCCGCAACAGTAAAACTCACTACCCAACCACCCCCCCCCCCAAATAAAAACCTAACTCTAAAAAAAACCTAAGCTACCCATTGCCCTGAAAAGGGCATTTGTATGGGCATTGCCCTTAAAAGGGCATTTAGCTTTTTTACGAAAGCCTAAACCCTAAACTAAAAAAAAAAAACACCCAAAAAAACCCTAAGATCCACTTACAGTTTTTGAAGTCCTGCTTGAACGATCTTCATCCAGGCGGCAATATCGGATCATGTCCACTCGCACCATCATAAATAGGCCCCTTTGGGTGCATTATCCCAAAATATCCGTCCTTTTACCCACAAAAATCATTCACCTAGATTATGAGCTGTGCGTTCGTGTTTTAACACTGAAAAAATGTCCATTTCAGCGTTAAAACAGCACCGCAGCCATTACAAGTCTTGACGGTATAGCTGCACCGCAAGCCTTTTAGCCTGTAACGCAACTTCAGTCCTGCACACGTAAAAATTATGTTTTCTCATGGGACTTCCATAGCGCAGCCATTACGAGTTTTGCGGGGAGGCTAAAAAGCTTGCGTTGCAGACTATACCGACAAGATCTGTACGGCCATCTGAGAGCAGTAGTTATGAGTTTTACGCTAGAAATCTGTTACATAAAACTCATAACTAAACTGCTGCAAAGTCCCATCTAGATTGTAAGTTCCCACGGGAATAGGGCCCTCAATTCCCCCTGTATTTGTCTGTAAAAATGTTGTCTTTTATCGTATTGTTTCTCCATTGTACTGTTATCCTTGTACCCATGGGCAGCGCTGCGGAATCTGTCGGCGCTTTATAAATAAAGAATAATAATAAAATACAAAGTACACTAAACACCCATATATACCAATTAACCCCTAAACTGAGGCCCTCCCGCATCACAAATACTATATTAAAGTTATTAACCCCTAATCTGTCATTCCCGACATCGCCGCCACTAATATAATTTATTAACCCCTATTCCACCGCTTCCCGACATCGTCACCACTATAATAAAGTTATTAACTTTTTAAAAAAAATACAAAGAACCCCCAACAGTAAACCCCACCACCCAAACACCCCCCCAAAATAAAAAACCTAACTCTAAAAAAAAACTAAGCTACCCATTGCCCTGAAAAGGGCATTTGTATGGGCTTTTCCCTTAAAAAGGCATTGAAGATCGTTCATTTGGGACTTCAAAAACTGTAAGTGGATCTTCGGGGGTTAGTGATAGTTTTTTTTTTTTTAAGTTTTTTTTTTTGGGGTGTTTTTTTTTAGTTTAGGGTTTGGGCTTTTGTAAAAGAGCTAAATGCCCTTTTCAGGGCAAAGCAAAAGAGCTAAATGCCGTTTTAAGGGCAATGCCCATACAAATGCCCTTTTCAGGGCAATGGTTAGATTAGGTTTTTTTAGATAGTTTTTTTTTTTATTTTGTGGGTTTGGGTGTGGGGGTTTGTAATGTTAGTGGGTCTTTGTATTTTTTTTTTCAGGTAAAAGATCTGTTTAACTCAGGCAATGTGCTACAAAAGGCCCTTTTAAGGGCTATTGGTAGTTTATTCTAGATTAGGTTTTTTATTTTAGGGTGGGTTTTTTTTAAAATGGGTATTAGAATAGGAATATTTTTTATTATTTTTGATAATTTGTTTGCTATTTTGTGTCATGTTTATTTTTCCTTTTGGGGTGGGTTTTTATTTTTAGATAAGGGCTTGGGCATTTCACAAAAGAGCTGAATGCCCTTTTAAGGGCAGGAAAAAGAGCTAAATGCCCTTTTATGGGCAATGCCCATACAAATGCCCTTTTCAGGGCAATGGGTAGATTAGATTTCACTTTATTTTTATTTTGTGGATTTGGGGGTGGGGGTTTGTATACTGTTAGGGGGTGTTTGTTTTGTTTTGTAGCAAAAGAGCTGTTAACTTTAGGGCAATGCCCTACAAAAGGCCCTTTTAAGGGCCCTTTATAGTTAATTCTAGATTAGGGTATTTTATTTTTTTAAAGGGTATTAGAATAGGAATATTTTTTATTATTTTGTATAATTTTGTTTGTTATTTTTTGTAATGGAAGGTTGTTGTTGTTTGTAATTTTAGTGTTTTTTTATTGTTAGGTTTTAGTGTAAGGCAGGTTAGGTTTTATTTCACAGGTAAGTTTGTATTTATTTTAACTAGGTAGTTATTAAATAGTTAATAACTATTTACTAACTAGTCTACCTAGTTAAAATAAATACAAACTTACCTGTGAAATAAAAATAAAACCTAAGCTAGCTACAATATAACTATTAGTTATATTGTAGCTAGCTTAGGTTTTATTTCACAGGTTACTATGTATTTCGTTTTAAATAGGTATTATTTAGTTAATAATTGTAAGTTTAATTTAGTGCTATTTTAATTATGTTAAAGTTAGGGGGTGTTAGGGTTAGGTTTATGTTAGGGTTAGGGTAAGGTTTATGGGTTAGTATAGTTTAATATAGGTTGTTGCAATGTGGGGGCTGGCGGTTTAGGGGTTAATATATTTATTTAGTGTTAGTAATGTGGGAGGCCAGAAGTTTAGGGGTTAATAACTTTATTTAGTTGCGGCGATGTCGGGGGCAGCAGAATTGGTTCTAATAGATTTGTTATAGTGTGGGAGATGTTGTGGTGCAGGGGAATAGGGGTTAATAACTTTAGTATAGTGGCGGTGATGTTGGGGGCGGCAGATTAGGGGTTAATAGTTTTTTTTAGGTTGCAGCGATATTGGGAGTGGCAGATTAGGGGTTAATAACTATGTAGATGGCGGCAATGTTGGAGCGGCAGATTAGGGGTGTTTAGACTCAAGGTTTATGATAGAGTGTTAGGTTTAAACATAATTTTATTTTTCCCCATAGACATCAATGGGGCTGCGTTACGGAGCTTTTCATTCCACGATCGCAGGTGTTAGGCTTTTTTTTAGCCAGCTCTCCCCATTGATGTCTATGGGGGAAGCATGCACGAGCACGTCAAAACAGCGCTGGGATTGTGTGTAGTATGGAGTTCAACGCAGCCATATTGCACGCACAAGGCGGCTGTTTGAAAACTTGTAATGGCTGCGCTATTGGGGGTTAAATAACGCAACTTTTGTTGCGTTTGTTAATTTCCCTATAGCGCGAATAACTTGTAATCTAGGTGTAAGTTATAAAAAGTTATAAGTTTGAAAATCACTGTATTGTGTACTGATTTCAATAACGTTTTTGAAACTTAAAAAACAAACAAAAATAAGCTGGTGAACAAGGTCATTATAGTGGATCTACCAAATAATCATCTCATAATCGGTATTGACCTTCTTAAACAGTTAAATACCATCATTTATTGCATATACAATATAGGGCCAGATTACAGTGGAGGACAAATGTTTGGGCCTGAGCTATAAGGGTTTTACCACGGGTGATTTTGCTTGTCGGGCTTACCGCTGGTATTATGAGTTGAAAATAAACACTATCGCTTGAGCAAAATTGCGATTTAAGCTAGAATGATAACCGCAACTTCAGAGCTCTGGTTAACTGTTTTGCAAAACATAAAAGTTTCACAAAACACATCAAAAATACATTAAAAAGTATAGTTTCACTCATAATAACACTATCAAAAAAGTTATTACGGCTCAAGGATATGAGATCTAAGGCGTTAGAAAAAAAGGCAGGCAAAGGGCTTTAACATAGACATACCTACATATACATGTCTAAAGATGTATATGTATGTATATATATATATATATATATATATATATATATATATATATATATATATATATATATATATATATATATACAGGGAGTGCAGAATTATTAGGCAAGTTGTATTTTTGAGGATTAATTTTATTATTGAACAACAACCATGTTCTCAATGAACCCAAAAAACTCATTAATATCAAAGCTGAATAGTTTTGGAAGTAGTTTTTAGTTTGTTTTTAGTTTTAGCTATTTTAGGGGGATATCTGTGTGTGCAGGTGACTATTACTGTGCATAATTATTAGGCAACTTAACAAAAAACAAATATATACCCATTTCAATTATTTATTTTTACCAGTGAAACCAATATAACATCTCAACATTCACAAATATACATTTCTGACATTCAAAAACAAAACAAAAACAAATCAGTGACCAATATAGCCACCTTTCTTTGCAAGGACACTCAAAAGCCTGCCATCCATGGATTCTGTCAGTGTTTTGATCTGTTCACCATCAACATTGCGTGCAGCAGCAACCACAGCCTCCCAGACACTGTTCAGAGAGGTGTACTGTTTTCCCTCCTTGTAAATCTCACATTTGATGATGGACCACAGGTTCTCAATGGGGTTCAGATCAGGTGAACAAGGAGGCCATGTCATTAGATTTTCTTCTTTTATACCCTTTCTTGCCAGCCACGCTGTGGAGTACTTGGACACGTGTGATGGAGCATTGTCCTGCATGAAAATCATGTTTTTCTTGAAGGATGCAGACTTCTTCCTGTACCACTGCTTGAAGAAGTTGTCTTCCAGAAACTGGCAGTAGGACTGGGAGTTGAGGTTGACTCCATCCTCAACCCGAAAAGGCCCCACAAGCTCATCTTTGATGAAACCAGCCCAAACCAGTACTCCACCTCCACCTTGCTGGCGTCTGAGTCGGACTGGAGCTCTCTGCCCTTTACCAATCCAGCCACGGGCCCATCCATCTGGCCCATCAAGACTCACTCTCATTTCATCAGTCCATAAAACCTTAGAAAAATCAGTCTTGAAATATTTCTTGGCCCAGTCTTGACGTTTCAGCTTGTGTGTCTTGTTCAGTGGTGGTCGTCTTTCAGCCTTTCTTACCTTGGCCATGTCTCTGAGTATTGCACACCTTGTGCTTTTGGGCACTCCAGTGATGTTGCAGCTCTGAAATATGGCCAAACTGGTGGCAAGTGGCATCTTGGCAGCTGCACGCTTGACTTTTCTCAGTTCATGGGCAGTTATTTTGCGCCTTGGTTTTTCCACACGCTTCTTGCGACCCTGTTGACTATTTTGAATGAAACGCTTGATTGTTCGATGATCACGCTTCAGAAGCTTTGCAATTTTAAGAGTGCTGCATCCCTCTGCAAGATATCTCACTATATTTGACTTTTCTGAGCCTGTCAAGTCCTTATTTTGACCCATTTTGCCAAAGGAAAGGAAGTTGCCTAATAATTATGCACACCTAATATAGGGTGTTGATGTCATTAGACCACACCCCTTCTCATTACAGAGATGCACATCACCTAATATGCTTAATTGGTAGTAGGCTTTCGAGCCTATACAGCTTGGAGTAAGACAACATGCATAAAGAGGATGATGTGGTCAAAATACTCATTTGCCTAATAATTCTGCACTCCCTGTATATATATATATATATATATATATATATATATATATATATATATGTGTGTGTCTATATGTATTTACAGACATATATACACATATAAACACATAAATACATATGTACACATATATAGACATATATAGAAGTGATACATAAAAAGAGAGAAGCGCTCAACCTGGGAACGAACAATAGCATAATAGCTTGTTCTATGGCTAGTTACCACCCAAGAAGCAGCCTCTTTTTGCTCAACATGTGCCTTTCACAGAGAATAACTTTCCTGAAGCATATCAGTCTGATCCTGACTTCACAGTACAGTTCAGCCCCGAAGTGAATTAGAGCTGGCAGGCAAGTGGAGCGAGACTGCCAGCCAGTGGAGGCAGTAGGATTCAATCATCCTCACAAAGTCCCAGAGTCCTCAAGTGGCTCAAGGGAATAAGCAAAATTTCCAGAGACTCAGGATTGACTCCAGGTCAGTTTGATCAATTCACTGTGGATGTAACATTTATGGGAAAGTCAAAATTAAACTTGCATGATTCTGATAGAGCATGTAATTTTAAGACTATTTTAAGTTCACTTCCATCTTCAAATGTGCTTCTTTCTATTGGTATACCTTGTTAAAAAAAATACTCTACACTAGTGGGAGTTAGCAGCTGATTGGTACCTGCACACATCTGTCTCTTGTGATTGGTTAACTAGATGTATTCATCTAGCTGCCAGTAGTGCTGTTCCTTCAGCAAAGGACCTAAATGGGGGTCATTGAGTGGCTAAGGACCTGAATATTCAAAACCTTGACACTCAGGAGAGATATTCTAAGAAGTCTTGTCAGTACAAAGAGGCTGTTAAAATTTGTGTTTCTAATTTTTTTTTTTTATCTTAATAAATGTTTATGTGTCTTTATGTGAAACAGAGACTCCTACATTACAATACAAGAGAAGATTTTGTGTGATTTCTCTCCATGCTGGCGAGATTTTGAATATAGGACCCTAAGGCCCTCATGATCTAAAGTGCTGCAAAATATTCCAAGGGATCCGCTGCTATGTTGAGCGAGCCGGTTGAAATATTCCATGCTCCAGACATAGCTGCTAACATGCGTCATCGATGAGAGGCCTTTACTAAACCTGCCATGTGTCGATGATGCTGGCTATAATTAACATTCAGCATTGCCGGCCATATTGGCCATGTATAGTAAATGATCCCTTGGAATACAACTGCCGTGCCTTACCACTAATCTTAATATGTCTAAACCAAAGTACCACACAATCGCAAATTAACACTAAGCTAATAAAATATTTAAACCGCCACATACCCACGACAAGTACCTATTCTGTTAACCCCTATACTACCACATACCTACCACAAGTATCTATCCTATTAACCCCTATACCGCCACATACTCACTGCAAGTGCCCATCTAAACTATTAACCCCTATACCACCACTAGCCCACCGCAAGTACACTACACTATTAGCCCCTAAACCTCCACTAGCCCACCGCAAGTACCCTACACTACACTAATAAATATTTAAACCCCTATACTGACACATACCCACCACAAGTACCCATCTAAACTATTAACCCCTATACTGCCTCTAGCCCATCGCAAGTACACAACACTATTAATCCCTAAACTGTCACTAGCCCACCGCAAGTACCCTACACTATTAACCCCTAAACCACCAATAGCCCACCATAAGTACCCTACACTATTAACCCCTAAACTGTCACAACCCCCAACGCAAACTAACCCTACTCTACCAAACACCTAACCCCCCTCTAAACTAAACGCCCTAAATTACATGAAAATAAAAAAAAATAAGTTGCAAAAAATAAAAAAGACAGTATCCAAAATAATAAATCCGCTATTATACCTAACACTAATCTAAATGCCCCATAAAAATATTTTACAATAGTCATTAAAAGGGCCTTTTGTAGGCAATTGCCCTAAAGTCAATACAGCTCTTTGTAATAAACAAATTACAAGACCCCCAAAATACAAGTAACCCCCAAAATTAAATTCTAATAAAAAAACTATCCTACAAAATAAAATTTAAAATAAAAAAGCCTATTCTTTAAAATAAAAAAACACCCCAAAAAAGCCGTAACTAAACCCAAAGTTTTTACTCACCATGCGAAAATCAAGCTCCTCTTGATCCGATGTGTCCAGGTGCTGGGGGCCAATCTTTGCGGAGGCAGACTTTGACAGCCTCTTCTGAAGCTTCTGCTCTACATCTTCTTCAACACCGGGGCCCTCTTTATCCATCTTCGCGGCAGCAGATGTGGACTTTGGCTGCCTCTTCTGCCACTTCTGCTCAGCATCTTCTTTCTTCAAGTATTCAGCTCTCTTTCTAGAGCTCTCGTGTTCATGCGGTCGCTGCCGCACACTGAATTTTAGGATGTGTGGAACCCCTTTATATAGGGGTACCACTTCATCCCTATTTGCTGATTTTTAAGTATTTTATTTTAAATTCTATTTATCCAAGAGAAAATAATTTATACATGACCATGCATTTTATTTTAAAGATTGTAGATTTAATGTAGTCTGGCCTTGCATTAATATTCAATATTTAAAATGATATGTATTGTCATGTATAGTGATGTATAGAGATGTGCTGGCCTAGCCAGGCTCCTGGAACTGAACACCGGACAGGAATACTGCCCCGGTCCAGCAGGGTACAGGGGATCAAGTCGCCCTTTTTAGAATGTTGTTGGCAATTTGATGAGGCACCTGGGGATACCACTTGTTTGGGAGTGCTACCTTCTGGGAGGAATGGGGGATACTTTAATTCCTCAGTTCCAGGAACCTTGCTAGGCCAGCAAGGTTTTGCCGGCTTTCCGTCAGTCGGCAGACAACGTTTAGCGCATCTCCTTGACACATCATTTAAACTTTGTTTATCATTTTAGCAACATAGCTCCTATAGTTATAATGGGGAGGTTTACTATTTAGTATAGTTTATTACAGTCAGGTATTTTTCAAACAGTAGGCTGCATGTGGGAATTAAATGGGCTTTTCCAGGGGAGTGTAGGCTAGACATTACGTAAGTGTAGGTGGTATTAGGGACTTAGCTGGTGTGTAGATTAGGCGTGACGTAGGTGTAGGCAGTCAGGGGGAGTTATCTTGGTGGTGCAGGGGGAGTATAGGTTAGCTCTGACGTAGGTGTAGGCGGGAAGTAGTGAGGTGAGGTGGGGCAGGGGGAGTGTAGGTTAGATGTGACTTACGTATAGGTGTTAAGGGGGAGCTAGCAAGGCATTTTATTAAAATCAGCAAAGTGCATGTTGCGAGGAGGGTAGCGGCCATGTTTGTCTCGCCAGCTTTCAGCCTGAGGTTGTTAGTGTGGGTATAGTACAACCTAGGTTTTTAGGAGTGTACCTACACACAAACTATTTTTAATTTCAGTGAGCGCACTATCTGCGTCCCATGTAGGCCTACTTTAAATAGGTCCCCCCCCCCCCCCCCGCTGCAGCAAAATGTCGATGAGTGGCGATGTCGGCAGTGATGTCACGCTCCCATTGACTTCCATGGGAGAGATTGCTGCTCGCCGGCACTGCTTGGTCACGCCACTTTTAGAAAATCTCAACAGCCGATGGACTCCGAGGTCGACGAGGCCAGAAAGGCAGTTTCTCGTTGGTCTGTCGATGTTTTGAACATCGGACCTAAGTGAGACAAATTATGAAATCTAGCAAGGTCATACGTTGGTGAGAGTAATATAACAATGCCCAGTAAAACAATGAACCACATTCTACATCCAGTGATATTGAAAGGATCAAATTGCAAAACACAATAATACAGTAGCAGATTAAATTAAATAAACTGTGAAGTTCAAGCAAGTACTTATAACCTGCATAATATTTCATATCCTAAGGTAAGAGGAAATAAAAATGAGGGAAATTAACAAAATTATACAACTCACAATCTGTCCATTAAGCTTCTGCTTCTAAGGACATAAGCAGAAGAGAACACACCTCTAGGCCGAGAAGTTGGTTTCCAGACTATGGTTGGTAAGTTATCCTGACAACTTAAGTGTGGAGTAAGAGAAACAAGGTTGTGAGTGCCAAGAGGAATCTAGGTGAATAATTCACTATAAAAGTAGTCTAAAAGCAGCGGTATGTAAGAACCACAGGGCTCACGTGTGAAGCAGGTAGAGAAGTCCACATGGATAACTTTTCACGGCACTCTGTGATCTTGCAGTCCAGCAATGGCCTTCTCTTAGAATTTTTCTTTGCATCTTCACTCCAAAAACAGCACTGCGGCTTGGAAGAAGGTCTGGCCTGGGAAGTTGGAGATGTCTAAACCAAGGCTATATTCCCTGGCAATGGAATGTCCAGTGCTAGACAGAAAGCACCAATCTTGAACAGGTACTTACACTCTACCTTTTATTCTTGAGCACTCAGAGGTGACCAGGGAATCCCAATCTGTACGGAATTTTTAGTGACCTCAGATGCGAGGTGATGGTTATAAACTCTTTTCATTTTCTTTCCTAAGATATGGAGTTTCCACAACGTCATTCAATTACTAGTGGGACCAGCAGGAGGAGGAAAAGAGCACCACAGCAAAGCTGTTAAGTGTCACTCCCCTACCCATAATCCCCAGTCATTCTCTTTGCCTCTGTCAATGGAGCAGGTGAAGTTTGGTGTCTGAAGAAATGAATTCCTTTTTCGGGTACTTTTCCCTACAAGCAAGGATTTGGGTTTAGCTGAGTCCATGTCAATCTCTTTCAGTAGAGTAGTGGTGGCTTTTAAGCAGTTAGGAAGTTGTGAGGTAGTGCTTTGTTTCCTAACACATTGTTGTCCATGGTACAGAAAGCCAGAGTTGGTTACTCTGTTCTTTTTCTACAGGTCTCTGTAAGGAGTATGTGTTCTTTCATGCCTTGTAAAATGTGTCTTCCTGCTGGACAGCTAGACTGCCAGTAAGTGCTTTTGTCTTCTAGGTCTTGGAGACTTGCACTTCAGAAGAATATGTCATATGCTGTAGATGGGGACATTTTTAAAATCCTTTATACAGGATTTTCTTTGGCAGTGGGCAGGCACATTGTGTATGTTGAGACTAGGGCCCCTACTTATCAAACCGTCAATCGCAAATACGCTGGAATTCTGCAGCGTATTTGTGGCAAGCCTGATTCCCCTCAGTTATCAAAGCCTACAGTCCGGCAAAAGTTGAATTTTGTGACGTAACATACGACCCGCCGGTCTCAGTCCGACACAGATCGATGCTTACGTCACTACAGATATTCTGAATGCAAGTTCGGCACTATCTGACTACTTTTGCTAATTAACAAAAATCTACCAGGTACGCTCGCCACTATACATGCCCAGCGTACCTGGTTTTCAATCCGCTGCCCTGGAGGCGGCAGATGCCATAGGGATCAATGGGAGTCTGAAAGCAGCGAAAGCTTATGTTTGCTGCTGCCCGATATCCCATTGATTCTTATGGTAGAATAAAGTTATGTTTACACCTAACACCCTAACATTTACCCCAAGTCTAAACACCCCTAATTTGCCACCCCCTACACCACCGCCACCTACATTATACTTATTAACCCCTAATCTGCTGCCCCCTACACCGCTGCCACCTACATTATATTATTAACCCCTAAACCGCCGCTCCCGGAGCCCACCGCCACCTACATTATACTTATTAACCCCTAATCTGCCGTCCCCAACGCCGCCGCCACTATATTAAATTTATTAACCCCTAAACCTAAGTCTAACCCTAACCCTAACACCCCCTAACTTAAATATAATTTAAATAAATCTAAATAAAAATTACTATAATTAACTAAATTATTCCTATTTAAAACTAAATACTTACCTATAAAATAAACCCTAAGACAGCTACAATATAACTAATAGTTACATTGTATCTAGCTTAGGGTTTATTTTTATTTTACAGGCAAGTTTGTATTTATTTTACCTGGGTAGACTAGTTAGTAAATAGTTATTAACTATTTAATAACTACCTAGTTAAAATAAATACAAAAGTACCTGTAAAATAAAACCTAACCTAAGTTACAATAACACCTAACCTAACCCTACAATTAAATACAATTAAATACATTACATACAATTAACTAAATTATATACAATTATATACAATTATCTAAAGTACAAACAAAACAAACACTAAATTACAGAAAATAATAAATTGCAGAAATTTAAACTAATTACACCTAATCTAATAGCCCTATCAAAATAAAAAAAGACCCCCCAAAATAAAAAAAAAAACCTAGACTAAACTAAGCTAAACTACCAATAGCCCTTAAAAGGGCCTTTTGCGGGGCATTGCCCCAAAGTAATCAGCTCTTTTACCTGGAAAAAAAAATACAAACACCCCCCCAACAGTAAAACCCACCACCCACACAACCAACCCCTTATGATTGGAACAGCCAATAGGATTGAGCTCGCATTCTATTGGCTGTTCCAATCAGCCAATAGGATTTTTTATACCTTAATTCGTTTTGGCTGATAGAATTCTATCAGCCAATCGGAATCTAAGGGACGCCATCTTGGATGACGTCACTTAAAGGAACCTCTTCGGCCGACGGGTAGTCGTCGGCCGAAGAGGATGCTCCGCGTCGGATGTCTTGAAGATGGACCCGCTCCACGCCGAATGGATGAATATAGAAGATGCCGTCTGGATGAAGACTTCTGCCCGTCTGGAGGACCTCGTCTGCCCGGCTTGGATGAAGACTTCTCTCGGCTTCCTTGAGGACTTCGGCCCGGCTTGGATGAAGACGTCTCCCGGTAAGTCGATCTTCAGGGGGTTAGTGTTATGTTTTTTTAAGGGTGTATTGGGTGGGTTCTATTTTTAGGTTAGGGACTTTGGGCAGCAAAAGAGCTAACTGCCTTTTAAAGGGCAATGCCCATCCAAATGCCCTTTTCAGGGCAATGGGGAGCTTAGGTTTTTTTAGTTAGTATTTTTTTGGGGGGGTTGGTTGTGTGGGTGGTGGGTTTTACTGTTACTGTTGGGGGGGGGGGTGTTCGTAATTTTTTTTCCAGGTAAAAGAGCTGATTACTTTGGGGCAATGCCCCACAAAAGGCCCTTTTAAGGGCTATTGGTAGTTTAGTTTAGGCTAGGGTTTTTTTTATTTTGGGGGGTCTTTATTTTGATAGGGCTATTAGATTAGGTGTAATTAGTTTAAATTTCTGTAATTTGTTTATTATTTTCTGTAATTTAGTGGGGGGTTTTTGGTACTTTAGATAATTGTATATAATTTAGTTAATTGTATGTAATTTATTTAATTGTATTTAATTGTAGGGTTAGGTTAGGTGTAATTGTAACTTAGGTTAGATTATATTTTACAGGTACTTTTGTATTTATTTTAGCTAGGTAGTTTATTAAATAGTTAATAACTATTTAGCAACTATTCTACCTAGTTAAAATAAATACAAACTTGCCTGTAAAATAAAAATAAAACCTTAGATAGATACAATGTAACTATTAGTTATATTGTAGCTATCTTAGGGTTTATTTTATAGGTAAGTATATAGTTTTAAATAGGAATAATTTAGTTATTGATAGTAATTTTTATTTAGATTTATTTAAGTTAGGGGGGTTAGGGTTAGACTTAGGTTTAGGGGTTAATAAATTTAATATAGTGGCGGCGACGTTGGGGACGGCAGATTAGGGGTTAATATGTGTGATGTAGGTGGCGGCGGTGTATGGGGGGCAGATTAGGGGTTAACAACATAATGTAGGTGGCGGCGGTGTAGGGGGCGGCAGATTAGGGGTTAATAAGTATAATGTAGGTGGCGGTGGGCTCCGGGAGCAGCGGTTTAGGGGTTAAACACTTTAGTTGCGGCGGAGTCCGTGAGTGGCGGTTTAGGGGTAAAACCGTATAGTATAGTGTGGGTGTTTAGGGACAGTATACCAATAAAGCTGGGAAAAAGCAGAAGAGCAGCGAGATCGATAACTGTTAGTTAACAACAGTCCGCTGCTCATCGCCCCCTCCTTGGTGCACGGCTTTTTGACAGCTTTTTTGGTAACTTTGGAGAGCGCATTCAGGTCCGCAGCAGCGATGTTAGGCGATCTTAGGCGAGGGTATTGGTGCCGTCGAATGCAAGTAAGTTGACGGCTTGATAAGTAGATGCCTAGGGGTTAATCTTCCCTTTATTGGGACGTTTTTCCTCTTTGGGCTAATTTTGTTGAAATATTTTATTAGTATGTGTGTGGCTTATGTTTTATACAGGGATTTATGTATAAACTTACAATTTGGCAGTTGGTTTTCTTTGCTTGCTTTGCTAGAGCAGGCTAACTGACAGACTGCTTGAGCATTTGTGTAAATTAAGCTCCGGTGTTGTAGGCAGAGGGAAACGCGTGCCTTTTACTTGCTGCATAGTTTCCTCTCTCTGCTGGTCATGTGACTTCTCTCTGCTGTCGGATATTCACGGAGCTGAGCGACATCATTGAATTTTAGTCTCTTCAGTGTTGATCTACTATATGATTGTTTTAGCGACTTCTGGCAGCCAAATTGTGTATAAGTGTTATGGTAAGGCACCTCAGCGTGTCTGAGGTGTAGGGGGCCTGATTGGTTTATTATTCTAAACATTTTTTGCATAACGTTAAGCGGCTGTGGTATTAAAAGTTCTTAAAGTGACAGTGTATTTAAAAAAATTCTACAATTTGGGGAATTTTTTTTATTTAGTATTACGGACATGGACCAAGACTCTTGACAAATGCTTGTATGCCTTGAGGCACAAAATGTTTTGCCTATGCAATTCTGTGCTGCATGCTTAGCTAGAACACTTCAATTTAAAGATACATTGTTGCCCTCTGAGCCCAATGTCTCTCAGGATGATGCTGTTCAGGCAATGCCAAAGCTTTCTCCTCAAACGTCCCAAGCCTCTATGGCGTCACATACAGTGCCCTGCAGTTCCTCTCAGCCTCCTGGAGGAGTTTATTTGCCTGCAGATTTTGCTGCACGCGTATCTTCTGCGGTATCTGCAGCATTATCTGCTTTTTCTATGCTGGGAAAACGCAAGAGGAAAATTATACATTCATATAGTAAAGTTTCTGTTCCACCTACTGCAACGCAGGTTTGCCGCCCTCATAAGTCTGATGAGGAGGATACGTCGGTAGCCTCTAAGGGTGAAATCTCAGATTTGAACAGTATTATTCCTTCATCTGATACTGAAGAAGTAAACTTAAGATTTAAGCTTGAATACCTTCGTGTACTGTTAAAGGAGGTATTGGCTACTTTGGATGACTCTGATACTTCTGTCATTGTCAACCCTAAGAAGTCTATTAAACTTAATAAATACTATGATGTTCCTTCCTCTGGGGAAGTTTTTCCTGTCCCAGACAATGTGACGGAGATTATTTCACAGGAATAAGAGAAGCCAGGGATTCCTTTCTCCCTGTCTCCAGTATATAAAAAGATGTTTCTTCTTGCTGACTCCATTAAAGATTCTTGGCGCACGGTACCTAAAGTAGAAGGGGCTATTTCTACTCTGGCTAAGAGAACTACAATTCCTTTAGAGGATAGCTGCTCCTTTAAGGATCCCATGGACAAGAAGCTGGAAGCTTATTTGAAGAAGATGTATGTTCAGCAAGGTCTTCAATGGCAACCTGCAGTTTGTATTGCCACAGTAGCAAGTACGGCATCTTATTGGTGCAACACCTTGTCTGAATCAATTTTACACACATACAAGATAGGATTAAGGCTCTCAAACTATCTAATTCCTTTATTTCTAATGCTAACATGCAAGTTATTAGACTGGGAGCCAATATGTCTGGATTCACTGTCCTAGCCCGCAGGGCATTGTGGCTAAAATCTTGGCCAGCTGATGTTACCTCTAAGTCCAAGCTTCTGGCGCTTCCTTACAAGGGTAAGACCTTGTTCGGACCTGATCTGGCAGAAAAAAAATTTGATATTAAAAAGGGTCTTTTCTACTGCAAGACAAGAAGAACAGACTCAAAGGACGTCAAAGTAATTTTTGTTCCTTGGAAGCCCAATCAGTCTTGAAATAAGGGGAAGCAATCAAATAAACCCTCAGCTGAGTCTAAGTCAGCATGAAGGGTCGGCCCCCGGTCCGGGATCGGATTAAGTGGGGGACAGACTTTCCCTGTTTTGTCAAGCATGGAGTCTAGATGCCCCAGATCCTTGGGCTGTGGACATAGTATCTCAGGGTTACAAAATAGATTTCAAGACATTTCCTTCCCATGGGCAGATTCCAACTCTCAAAATTATCTGCAAACCAGGTAAAAAGAGAGGCATTCTTGAACTGCGTTCAGGACCTTTCCTCCCTGGGAGTGATTGTTCCATTTCCAGTAAGGGAACAGGGTCTAAGATTCTATTCAAATCTGTTCGTGGTTCCCAAAAAAGAGGGAACTTTTTGGCCCATTTTAGACCTAAAGTGCCTCAAATGTTTCTCAGGGTACCGTCCTTCAAAATGGAAACCATTGGTTCCATTCTTCATTTGGTCCAAGAGGGTCAGTTCATGACAACCATAGACCTGAAGGACACGTATCTTCATGTTCCCATCCACAGGGATCATCACAAATTCCTGAGATTCGCCTTTCTTTGGCCTTGCCACAGCTCCCAGAAATTCCTCAAAGGTTCTAGGGGCTCTATGGCAGTGATCAGGTCTCAGGGAATAGCAGTGGCGCCATACCTGGACGACATATTGGTTCAGGCGCCATATTTTCAACAAGCAAACTCTTATACAGAGATCTTGTTGTTCCCATGGTTGGAAAGTGAATCTGTAAAATAGTTCCCTTGTTCTAGCTACAAGGGTGGTTTTGTTAGGGACCATAATAGATTTCCTATCTATGAAAAGAGGTCAGAAAATCCAAAATTCTCTCTTCTTGCCTCTCTCTACAGTCTACTGTTTGGCCATCAGTGGCTCAATGTATGGAGGTAATTGGTCTGATGGTCACTTCCATGGACATCATTCCCTTTGCTCGATTCCATTTGAGAGCTCTGCAATTGTATATGCTCAGATAATGGAACTGAGACCATTTGGATCTGTCTGAGAGGATAGATCTAGACCAGTCGACAAGAGACTCTCTCCCGTGGTGGCTTTCTCAGGACCATCTGTCTCAGGGCACATGCTTCTAGAGACCTTCCTGGGTGATTGTGACCACGGACACCAGCCTGCTAGGCTGGGGAGCAGTCTAGGACTCGTTAAAGGGGCAGGGACTATGGATTCGGGAGGAGTCTGCTCTCCTCATAAACATCTTGGAGTTGAGAGCGATTTACAATGCTCTGATGGCTTTGCCTCAATTGTCCTTAACCCGGTTTATCAGGTTTCAGTTGGACAACATCACCTCAGTGGCTTACATCAAATACCAGGGAGGAACTCTGAGTTCCTTAGCCATGAAGGAGGTGGCACGGATTATTCAGTGGGCGGAAGGTCACAATTGTTGTCTATCTGCCATCCACATTCCTGGAGTGGACAAGTGGGAAGTGGATTTCCCGAGCAGACAGACATTTCATCCCAGGGAGTGGGCTCTCCATCCGGAGGTGTTCTCAAGGTTAACCCTCAAATGGGGGGTGCCGGAGTTGGATCTGATGGCGTCTCGGCAGAACGCCAAGCTTCCAAGATACGGTTCAAGGTCAAGAAATCCTCAGGCCGCTCTGATAGATGCTCTGGTGGTTCCTTGGGATTTCGGTCAAGCATACCTGTTTCCTCTGTTTGCACTCCTTCCACAAGTTATTGCTCGTATCAAATAGGAGAGAGCATCGGTAATTCTAATAGCTCCTGCATGGCCTCGCAGGATCTGGTATGCAGACCTAGTGAAGATGTCATTTCAGCCACCTTGAAAGTTGCCTCTGAGGAAGGACCTTCTAACTCAGGGCCCATTCCTCCATCCAAATCTCATCTCTCTGAAGCTGACTGCTTGGAGATTGAACGCTTAGTTCTGTCTAAGCGTGGATTTTCTAAAACCGGTCATTGAAACCATGATCCAGGCTCGCAAGCCTGTTACTCAAAATATTTACCATAAGGTATGGCGTAAATACCTTTATTGGTGTGAATCTAAGGGCTATTCCTGGAGTAGGGTCAGGATTCCTAGAATTTTGTCTTTTTTCCAGGAAGGTCTGGAGAAAGGGTTAGAGGTCAGAAGGTGGCGCTATAGAGTTTCAAAGGTGTTATGAAGTGTTACAATGTATCACTAAAATGGCAATAAATCGTTATGCCTATATACTGGTTTAAAATGTAATTTATTTGCAATAAAACTAATACATGTCATAAAATATGTAAACAATCAAAAAAATCTATCAATTCATAAATCTATCGACACCGGTGTCAGGAACAATTCATTAATAAAAAATCTTTAAATATATAGAAATGAAAATAAAAGACCTTTGGTCATATTGGTATTAAATTGTGCAATTGATATATCATACAACAGTGTCACAATATCACAACAGTTATATACACAAAACTTTTTTGTGCAGTGTAAAACAATGATGTACAAAAAAGATCACTGGTGAGTCACTTGCAGATTCGTTATCCAGGAAAAAAACAATAGTCTTAAACCTTGAGTTAACTCGCTGATTTGTTATTATGTGAACATAGCCAAATGCTTGATTACAAAAAATGATGTTCTCAAAATGTTCTTATAGGCTTTTCTTGTTATTACTTATATTCACAGTCTTTCTGATAATCAGATATTGCCTTGTTAATTTAGGCTGTGATACGAAAAAGCAATGTTATCCGTGATACAGCTCACCTTTGAGTGTCAGGTGCGGACGGAGGACACAGACAAGTCCCTCCTTTACCCTTTGGCTGTGGATGTCTTCAGTAGTTTTTAGCAAGCTCCACAATGACTAAACCCTCGGGACCAAACAAAAAACATATGAAAAAGATGAAGATTGTATATCTAAAAAAAAAAGAGATAGGAAACAATTTAACCAGGTTTAAAGAACTAGTAATCAATAACAAATGGAAAAAATATGATAGAGACCATGAGGATTACGGTCTAACAGAGAAAGAAAAAAATGGTGAGGATAATATTAGAGAAGAGAACCCAATTCCAACAACTAGTAATACAGTGACTACAAACAGAAAACCCATAAACTACATATTTGGGAGAGATAAGAAAAACAGTAGAAACGAATATAATGAGACTTATCCAAAACATAGTACTGATAGACAGAACATAACAAACTAACTATAGAAAGGATAGACAAGAGACATATAATTCAGATCAGAATAGATCTATTACAATTGGAGAAATAATGGTAACATAAGATCAGATAGGAGAGAAGAGTATCGAACTTAACACAAACCGTATAATCAGCATGAGTCCTTTGGAACTTATAATAATAGGAGATATGATAGACAATATAACAGAAATTCTAATAGAAATTACAATAGAATTTTTTTTTTTTTTTTTTTTTTATTGAGGTAGCATTAAACATTGATGCAGTTACATTGTGTGGACACGTTACATCACATCTTATTTATAGACAATATTACATATTATGACCGTTAATGATGACATGACCAAAAGTGGATACTTTAACCTCCTTTTTTTTTTTTTTTGAATACAGTAAGAAAAAGAAAAGAAATATAGAAAGAAAAGGTTTATGGCTATTCGCTAAAGCGCAGAACCTAATTTAAGTAGCTCGTTCACATTTACATCCAAGATATGTATCCCATGTCGTACTTCATTTATTGTACTTGCTATATATGTACTCTTCCCAAATAAAAAGCATCTCATGAAAGAAGTCTTGTTTCATTATTTTCATATAATGGTACTCCTCAAGCTGTAGAGTTTTATGTATAGTGTCCACCCATAGAGCTATAGAGGGGATTTGTTCTTGCTTCCAATGTTGTGCAATTAGTACTTTGGCACTATTAGAGATGATTTGAAATAAAGCTAGGCGTGTTGCAGGTAATTGTTTGGGAGGTTTATTTAAAAGCCACAGTAGAGGGTCTAATGGGATGTTTGATCCTAGTATCTTTTCTGTATGGGTTACTACATCTCTCCAAAAGGGGGTGATTTTGCTGCAACTCCACCAAATATGTCCCATGTTCCCGACCTCTTTTTTGCATCGCCAGCATAAGTTAGATCTTTGTGGGTATAAGGTCTTTAAGCGTGCAGGGGTGTAATACCAGCGGTGCAAAATCTTAAAATTGATTTCTAATATTTTGGCCGATGTAGAAGCTTTCATAGTTCTTTTAAATATTTTACATGAATCTCTAGGGGGTATATTGATTTTAAGTTCCTTTTCCCAACGTTTCATATAGTGATATTCTGTGCCTATCGGGACCTGTTGCAGTATGTTGTAAATTATAGATAGGGTGTGTCTAGTAGGGGATTTTGAAATGCATAGTTTTTCAAAGTTTGTTGGGGAACGTGTCAAATTATTTTTTCCTTTATGACATTGGAGAAATGAGTGAGCTTGCAAGTAGAAGTACCAATTACGAAAAACATGTAGGTTATTTTCTATGAGCTTCGATCTAGATTGCAATGACCCAGCCTCAGTGAGAATATAAAAAGGTAAATTACTTAGCCTATCTAAAGGGTTTAGTTTATTCATTTCTAGACCTGGAAGGAATTCTGGGTTCCCTAGAAGTGGTGTTAGGGGTGAAGGTTTGGAGGAAAGTAATGGGTACACAGTCATCAGTCTATCCCACATTTTAAAAGTTTCTACAATTATATAGTTGTCCATTAACTTTGTCCTTCTTTCAGATTGCTCTGTCCAACACAAAGAGCCTAAATGATGATGGCAGCCTATTTGGTGTTCTATCTTAACCCATATTTTGTTTTTATAATTAGTGTGCCAATCTACTATTCTTTGAAGGAATATCGCCTGTCTATACTTTACCAAGTCTGGAACACCCAATCCCCCCGATATTTTGGGAAGGCACATTAATGTTTTATTAATTCGGGGATGCTTTCTATCCCAAATATAATCATTAATGATTTTTTGTAGGGAAGGTATATAGGATGGAGGGAGGGGTATTGGAACAGTTTGAAAAAGATACAATAGTCTAGGTAAAATGTTCATGGTTATAGTCCCCATTCTCCCCAACCAGTTAAGACGCTTAGATCTCCACGAGCTTAGATCAGCTATTATATTTTTCTTGAGGGTATCATAATTAAAAGTAATTAAGTTTGAGTGATGTCGTGTCAACATTATCCCCAAATATTTAATAGCATTGGTTTGCCATTTAAATGGACAGATTTTTAGTGTTTGGGGAAGTTCTGTCTGACTTAAATTAAGGTTCATAATTTCTGACTTTGAAAAATTAATTAGAAAGTTAGATATATGTCTAAAATCATCAAACTCTCTCATTAATTCTGGGATTGACATGCTAGGGTTAGAGAGTGTGAGGAGAATGTCGTCCGCGAAAAGAGATAGTTTATATACGTCTGTTTGGAGAGAAATTCCTCTAATAGCATTATTTTCCCGGATTTTTATGGCTAAAATTTCGATAGCACATGCAAACAATAGGGGCAACAGGGGGCACCCCTGTCTTGTTCCATTTTTAATATAGAAAGAATCGGAGAGAGTACCGTTTACTAGGATATGGGCGCTTGGATTATTATACAGAGCAAATATCTTTCCTAAGATACCTTCTCCAAAACCAAAACGCTCTAGAGAGTGATATAAAAACGTCCAATCTACGCGATCGAACGCTTTTTCTGCATCTGTGGAGATCAAAACCGATTGAGTGTTGGTATTTAAAGCGTGTTGTATTAGGAGCAAGGTGCGGATCTTGTTGTCTTTTGCTTCTCTATTCATAATAAAGCCTACTTGGTCCCCATGTATAAGATGAGGTAAAAGCGGGCATATTCTATTAGCCAAGATTTTAGCAAATATTTTCGAATCTGTATTTAAAAGGGAGATTGGTCTGTAGTTCATAACCTGATCAGGAGGTTTCCCTGGTTTGGGAAGTAAAACTATTGTGGCCTCCAATGATTGTTTTAAAAAGGGGTTATTTTTATCTATTCCGTTATAAAGGTTACATAAGTGGGGAGTCAATAGGGAGTGATATTTTTTATAATAGAGATTAGTAAAGCCGTCCGGGCCAGGAGCTTTACCGTTAAGTAAGTGATTTATAACATTGGTAATTTCCTCAGTTTGGATTGGTCGATCTAAGTGTTCTTGTTGTTCTTTTGATAATGAAGTGATCCCAATGCCATCCAAATATTTTACTATTTTATGTTTGAGAGATTTATCATGTGTAGATGCTATGGGGTCAGATTCATTAAGATTATACAGTCCTTCAAAGTAGTCCCGAAACGCTTTTGCTATAGCTGTTGTACCTAAACAAGGGGAACCTTTTGTGTTTTTAATGGACATGACAAAAGTCTTGTTAATTCGTCTACGTAATTTTCTCGCCAAAAACCTACCACTCTTATTATCGCTATCGAAATAAATTTGTTTAAGTTGAAGGGCTTTACGTTTATAGATATGCAACAATTGTGCATTCATATCTTGTCTTTTAGATTGTAACTCACCAAGAATGAGATTATCCTCAGGATTTTGTTTATGTCGGGATTCCAGAATAGTTATTTGATTTAATGTTTCTTCTAATCTAGCTCTTTTTTGTTTATTCAGCATGCTTTGGAGGCTAATACATTCACCCCGTATTACACTTTTGTGAGCTTCCCAGGATATTCTATTGTCTATGAGTGGGGAGATATTGATTTCAAAGTATTCCTTTATAGATTTCCCCAGCTTCTCAGTTATCAGAGAATCATCTAGTAGTGATGGATCAAATTTCCAATTGAAGTGTTTATTTGGAATGTCGGGCCATTTTAAGTCACAGCTCACGTAAGAGTGGTCTGACCACGTGCAGGGTAGAATTTTACTCTGTCTGACAAATGAAAAACTAGTGACATCCATAAGTATGTAGTCTATCCTGGAGAACAGTTTATGTGGGGCTGAGTAGAAAGTGTAATCTTTTATTAAAGGGTTGAGAGTCCTCCACACGTCATGTACCGCTATGTCTCGTAAGCATTGTTTAATTGTATTTATCCTTTTTAAGGGGATAGAGGTTGACTGAGTGGAGCAGTCTATGGATGGGTCAAGTGGTACGTTGAAGTCACCTCCAATTATTAAAGAGCCTTTCATAATATCGAGGAGAGTATTAGATATGTTTTTGAAATAACGGTGCTGGTTAAAGTTTGGGGCATATATACATGCCAATGTCACAATCTTTCCATATAATGTGCCTATCACTGCTAAAAATCTACCTTCTTTGTCTTTGTGGGTTGCAATCTCCTGAAAGGGGACATTGTGTTTTATCAGTATCCCTACTCCATTGGTTTTAGATAGGTTGGACGAGTAAAAACTTTGACCGAACTTAAATTTAAATGTTTGAGGTTCCCTACCCCTTTTGAAATGAGTTTCTTGTAACATCACAATGTCACTTTTTGTCTGTTTAAAGTCGTGAAGGGCAGAATTTCTCTTCAGAGGGGAATTAAGGCCTTTACAGTTAATAGATATTACCTTAATCTGGTTACTTTGTTTGTTTGTCATGTTGAGATATGGGTAAGTGGAAATGTGTTATTTTGTAGGCAAAGAGTAGTGTGTCGTGGATGAGTGTGATCATTTATGCAGGCAATTGCGCTCTCCCGAACAGCCATTATCAGAAGAAGAGAGAAAAGAAAGTAAAACGTAAACAGAGAAGAGAGGAAAATGAGCATAGGTAAATGGAGTGGGAAAGGGGTGTTGTACCGGAGACTTCCATTTAAGAGATAATTGAGGATTGAGGATATATTTCAAGTAAATATTATTATAAGCCTCCGAACTATTAGATACCTTAGAGATGGGAAAAACAATTACATTTAAACAACATTTCACTCAACAAAGGGTCAACCTAGCTTTTGCTTTTCAAACAGTCAAAGTATATAACTTCTCTAACAGTAAATAACTTTCACAAGATATAGACAATGCAGCACAGCCGAGATAGGCTAGAAGAAACTAGGCTGTCCTCACATGAGTTATTTAAGTGGTAACAGAATTGTCTCTAGTCTTTTCCATAGCTTCCTATAACCACTTGTGTTTTGATTGTCTAGACCGTCACCATAGACAACATAAAGTATAATTGAAATAAACCTGCAAAAAAGATATTTAACAATCCTAAAAAATAAATAACAAACACAGAACACAAATAATGTAGCACAGCAAAAAAAAAACTTAAAGGATACTTGCTGCCCTTTCGGGGAGCTATTAAGTGATTTCTATTACATCTCCAGACTCTCCAGAGTTTCAGGTGACGGTTTCAGAGTTCAAATCTGGTTGGGTTATCTTCTGTTTGAAGTTTCTCTTCCGACGATGAACTGTAGCCCACTCTGGGCGCCTTTCTTTCCAACGAGAAGATCCACCCTGTGACTCCATTGAGTTGTTTTGTGAATAGGGAATGTCAGATTGAGACCTTTAGAAAAAGAGTCCAAGTCGTTCAGACCTCTATATATCCACGTTTTGCCATCCAGGAACACAATTAGACCAAATGGGTATCCCCAACGATATCTTATGTTGTTTTTCTGCAGCACAGATGTGATAAATTTAGAGTCTTTTCTTTTCTGTAATGTGAGGGGGCTCAAATCCAAATATGCTTGTAGTTCATGGTCCTGAAATTTGTAGTTGGGATTGTCCCTGAAATGCTGCCAGATAGTATCTTTATCTTTGAAATTAAGGAATTTCATAATGACGTCACGAGGTGGTGCTTGACTTGGGGGTTTCGCTAGTGGAATTATTATTGCAGGTTCTGGTGATCCTGAGGGAGAGTGGAACAGAAGTTGCAGATAGTCTTCTAAATCATCTGATTCTATCGTTTCAGGGATCCCTCTAATTCTCAAATTATTCCTGCGGCCTCTATTGTCCAGGTCTTCAATTTTGTCATTCAAATCCTGTATCAGGGAAGATTGTTGTTCTTGGTGTTCAGTTATATCTTTGATATCTTTCATTGTTTCATCTTGCATAGTTTCTAGAGCTTCGACTCTATAACCTATGTCTGTTATATCCTTTCGAAGTTCAGAGATCTCCGTTTTGATCAGGTCTTTCAAAGAGTCTATATCTGTTTTAGATGGGAGTTCGCACATTTTAGATTTGTGATAACTGGTCTTGCTGTACTTCCGCTATAGGGTTTGCTGGTGCTGTTATTTTGTCAGGTTGTTTTGTATTTGAGGGCTCCTGCCCCGGGCTCTCCCTTTCTTGGGATTGGAAAAAAGTTGAGACTGATACAGGAGTAGTATTATGAGGTTTAAGGGACTTTTCAGGCTTTGTTTGTCTTCTTGATGTCATTTTTGTGTTTATAAGAGATTAAAACAATTAGAAATTGTAATTCCCTTTTTGAGGCGCTAGATGGGGCTCTTGCTATGATAATGAAGCTTTACAAGCAGATGCTAGGCTGCGCAGTAGAAGTAACAATATTATGTGTTCAGAACATTATGCTGTTTTTATTTTGTCTCCTTTTTATTATTGCATTAAAGTTCCCCTCAGGTTTTTCAGATGTGACAGTGTCATTTATTTCAGAGTAAAAATGTGCAAGGTGATGTTTACATTATCTTCTGTAATTTTACTCCACTTTTTAATTAGCTACATTAAGCAGATCTATAACAACTGTGAGAATGTTAAAAGATAGTTGTCTCCACAATACAGTTGCTTAATTTAAGCATTCACTTCATGTTTTGGTCAATGTAGGTCAGTGTAGAGGATTGGTGTGTTAAAGCTTTATTGTAGCATATTATCCCCTAAGCACTAGGAATATCATGTGCAGCTGCGCAGTGCTCGATGTGGGCTACAATTGTATTTAATATAGGCTTGCCCTATTCTGACTATATGTCTGGGGTCAGATCATATATATTTAAAGGCATAGGTATGAGGTGCATTTAACTTTTATTTGACTGCACCTGATGCTGGGTTTAGATGCGGCGTTCCGGCTGCCTCATGGTGCGGGCTATTAAAGATGGCGGCGGCAGATCAGTTTGTGCAGCTTGCGCACCGGACTCCTCCTGAAATAAAGCGATCAGAGACCTTATAGATCGCTTGATGGTAGCCGCTGCAGTCCTTGAGCTTTCCCCCACCGGCTGTAGGCTTTTATAGAATCCTCTGCTACTACTTATGCTGATTTTGGAGCTCCGGTCTCACGGAGCTAACTCACAGAGCGGCCATGTCCCGGCGTGGCCAAACTCCGCCCCCCGATTCTACAATAGAAATTTTAATTATGAAAAACAAAATTGGAGAGGTCATAATTTTGATGAAACAAATAACTTTACACATAGAAGATTTAATAACAATTCCTGGATAACGAATCTGCAAGTGACTCACCAGTGATCTTTTTTGTACATCATTGTTTTACACTGCACGAAAAAGTTTTGTGTATATAACTGTTGTGATATTGTGACATTGTTGTATGATATATCAATTGCACAATTTAATACCAATATGACCAAAGGTCTTTTATTTTCATTTTTATATATTTAAATATTTTTTTATTAATGAATTGTTCCTGACACCGGTGTCGATAGATTTATGAATTGATAGATTTTTTTTATTGTTTACATATTTTATGACATGTATTAGTTTTATTGCAAATAAATTACATTTTAAACCACTATATAGGCATAACGATTTATTAACATTTTAGTTGCTTATGAGATACATTGTAACACTTCATAACACCTTTGAAACTCTATTTTTCACAGTTAACACTATTATTTGAGCAGTATAGTGTTCTTTTTTTGGTGTAGCAGCTTAATCATTAGGTTGTTTGACTATTCTATCTTTTGTTTTATTCTGGAGAAAGAGTTGTGAGTCAGTTCTCTGAAAGGTCAGATTTCTGCATTATCTATTTTGTTACACAAGTGTCTGTCGGATGTGTCAGATGTTCAATCTTTTTGTCAGGCCCTGGTCAGAATCAGGCCTGTGTTTAAACATGTTGCTCCTCCTTGGAGCCTTAAAGGGCCACTGTAAGTAAATATTTTCTATGCCTGTTACTAACTAACTACCCCAAATACTCTTTTTATCAATAGCATTTCATTAACATATCTCTACCATATAGCAGAAATCTTGTCTGCAAATGTAATTGTTTTCCAAACCCACTCCGCGGGTATCCTTTGCTCTGTACCAATCCGTTTACAATACCTAGGTTTCAAAATGGCGCTTTAAACACAAAGTTATTGGTTTAAGTATTTTGAACACACAGTGCTGAAAATAGTGGGCAGGATAACGTGACATCATCGGCGAATAAAAGATATAACTTTTAGAACGTTATGAAACTTCGTTTTGGAGAAAATATAGGTCAGTAGGTTTTAATTAATGTTTATTAACTTTAATATGTTAGTTGTTTAGCTTAAAAATTATAACAGAAAGTAATCCTTTAATCTTGTTCTTAAAGTTTTGCAGCAGGCTCCGTTTGAGCCAATTCATTCCATAGATATTAAGTTGCTATCTTGAAAGGTTTTGTTTCTTATTGCTATCTCTTCTGCTCAGAGAGTTTCGGAACTCTCGCCTTTGCAGTGTGATTCACCTTACCTTATCTTTCATGAGGCTAATGCGGTTCTTCGTACTAAATTGGGGTTTCTTCCTAAAGTGGTTTCGGATATAAATATTAATAAGGAAATTGTTGTCCTTTCTCTCTGTCCCAATCCTTCTTCTCATAAAGAACGTCTGTTGCACAACTTGGATGTTATGCATGCTCTAAAATTCTACCTACAGGCGACAAAGGATTTTCGCAGGTCTTCTGACCTGTTTGTTTGTTTCTCAGGAAAGCGTAAGGGTCAAAAGGCTACTGCTACTTCTCTTTCCCTCTGGTTGAGAAGTATAATTCGTTTTGCTTATGAGACTGCTGGACAGCAGCCTCCTGAGAGAATTACAGCTCATTCCACTGTCTCCTCTCCTTGGGCTTTCAAAAATGAAGCTTCTGTGGAACAGATTTGCAAGGCTGCAACTTGGTCCTCTCTGCATACTTTTTCCAAATTTTCCAAATTTGATACTTTTGCCTCGACTGAGGCCTCTTTTGGGAGAAAGGTTCTTCAAGTGGTGGTGCCTTCTGTTTAGGTCTGCCTGTCTTGTTCTCCCTCCCTGTTCATTCTGTGTACTCTAGCTTGGGTATTGGTTCCCACTAGTAATTGAATGACGTTGTGGACTCTCCATATCTTATGAAAGAAAACAAAATGTATGCTTACCTGATAAATGTCTTTCTTTCCTCATATGGAGAGTCCACAAGCCCACCCTTTATTAAGACAGTTATTTTTTACTAAACCTCAGGCACCTCTACACCTTTGTGTTATTCCTTTTTTATTTCCCTTCAGTCGAATGACTGGGGATTACGGGTAGGGGAGTGACACTTAACAGCTTTGCTGTAGTGCTCTTTGCCTCCTCCTGCTGGCCAGGAGTGATATTCCCACTAGTAATTGAATGACGTCATGGACTCTCCATATCTGGAAAGAAAGAAATTTATCAGGTAAGCATAAATTTTGTTTTAATTGAGGTTATGCAACAGAGAAAACATATAATAGACGTCCCATGTCGTACATGACAAAATATCAGTTAAACAAGATATCAGTTGAACATGATACAATGATTTAAGCAATAAGCAAGATGATTGAGAAAAAGAAAAAAAAATATGGAATACTGAAACCTCCATTTTACATTTTAAAAGCTTTCTTAAATGACTAATTAGCTGGTCACTTATGGACCTTATGATGTAGGTAAAACTGGTGAAGCATGATAGTCATATTTGTGTCCCTAATGGGTCTAAGGACACTAACGCCTAGATTACGAGTCTTGCGTTAGCCTTAAAAAGCAGCATTGAGAGGTCCCAACGCTGCTTTTTAACGCCCGCTGATATTACAGGGAGTGCAGAATTATTAGGCAAATGAGTATTTTGACCACATCATCCTCTTTATGCATGTTGTCTTACTCCAAGCTGTATAGGCTCGAAAGCCTACTACCAATTAAGCATATTAGGTGATGTGCATCTCTGTAATGAGAAGGGGTGTGGTCTAATGACATCAACACCCTATATCAGGTGTGCATAATTATTAGGCAACTTCCTTTCCTTTGGCAAAATGGGTCAAAAGAAGGACTTGACAGGCTCAGAAAAGTCAAAAATAGTGAGATATCTTGCAGAGGGATGCAGCACTCTTAAAATTGCAAAGCTTCTGAAGCGTGATCATCGAACAATCAAGCATTTCATTCAAAATAGTGAACAGGGTCGCAAGAAGCGTGTGGAAAAACCAAGGCGCAAAATAACTGCCCATGAACTGAGAAAAGTCAAGCGTGCAGCTGCCAAGATGCCACTTGCCACCAGTTTGGCCATATTTCAGAGCTGCAACATCACTGGAGTGCCCAAAAGCACAAGGTGTGCAATACTCAGAGACATGGCCAAGGTAAGAAAGGCTGAAAGACGACCACCACTGAACAAGACACACAAGCTGAAACGTCAAGACTGGGCCAAGAAATATCTCAAGACTGATTTTTCTAAGGTTTTATGGACTGATGAAATGAGAGTGAGTCTTGATGGGCCAGATGGATAAGCCCGTGGCTGGAGTGGTAAAGGGCAGAGAGCTCCAGTCCGACTCAGACGCCAGCAAGGTGGAGGTGGAGTACTGGTTTGGGCTGGTATCATCAAAGATGAGCTTGTGGGGCCTTTTCGGGTTGAGGATGGAGTCAAGCTCAACTCCCAGTCCTACTGCTAGTTTCTGGAAGACACCTTCTTCAAGCAGTGGTACAGGAAGAAGTCTGCATCCTTCAAGAAAAACATGATTTTCATGCAGGACAATGCTCCATCACACGCGTCCAAGTACTCCACAACGTGGCTGGCAAGAAAGGGTATAAAAGAAGAAAATCTAATGACATGGCCTCCTTGTTCACCTGATCTGAACCCCATTGAGAACCTGTGGTCCATCATCAAATGTGAGATTTACAAGGAGGGAAAACAGTACACCTCTCTGAACAGTGTCTGGGAGGCTGTGGTTGCTGCTGCACGCAATGTTGATGGTGAACAGATCAAAACACTGACAGAATCCATGGATGGCAGGCTTTTGAGTGTCCTTGCAAAGAAAGGTGGCTATATTGGTCACTGATTTGTTTTTGTTTTGTTTTTGAAAGTCAGAAATGTATATTTGTGAATGTTGAGATGTTATATTGGTTTCACTGGTAAAAATAAATAATTGAAATCGGTATATATTTGTTTTTTGTTAAGTTGCCTAATAATTATGCACAGTAATAGTCACCTGCACACACAGATATCCCCCTAAAATAGCTATAACTAAAAACAAACTAAAAAATACTTCCAAAACTATTCAGCTTTGATATGAATGAGTTTTTTGGGTTCATTGAGAACATGGTTGTTGTTCAATAATAAAATTAATCCTCAAAAATACAACTTGCCTAATAATTCTGCACTCCCTGTATGAGTCTGGCAGGTACAGGTGTACCGCTCACTTTTCTTCCACGACTCGAGCATACCGCAAATCCCCATACGTCAATTGCATATCCTATCTTTTTAATGTGATTTGCCTAACGCTGGCATTGCGAGTCTTGGAGAAAGTGAGCGGTACACCCTCTCCTGTCAAGACTCCTACCGCATTTAAAAGTCAGTAGTTAAGAGTTTTATGGGCTAACGCCGTAACATAAAACTCTTAACTAAAGTTCTAAACGTACACTAACACCCATAAACAACCTATTAACCCCTAAACCGAGGCCCCCCCCACATCGCAAACACTTAAATAAAGTTTTTAACCCCTAATCTGCTGACCGGACATCGCCGCCACTTAAATAAATATATTAACGCCTAAACCGCCGCATTCCCGCCTCGCAAATACTAGTTTAATTTTATTAACCCCTAATCTGCCGTCCCTAACATCGCCGAAACCTACCTACATTTATTAACCCCTAATCTGCCGCCCCAATGTCGCCGCAACTATATTAAAGGTATTAACCCCTAAACCTAAGTCTAACCCTAACACCCCCTAACTTAAATATAATTTAAATAAATATAAATAAAATTACTACAATTAATTTAATTATTCCTATTTAAAACTAAATACTTACCTATAAAATAATAGTTACATTGTAGCTATCTCAGGGTTTATTTTTATTTTACAGGCAACTTTGTATTTATTTTAACTAGGTACAATAGTTATTAAATAGTTATTAACTATTTAATAACTACCTAGCTAAAATAAGTACAAATTTACCTGTAAAATAAACCCTAACCTAAGTTACAATTACACCTAACACTACACTATAATTAAATTAATTCCCTAAACTAACTACAATTAATTACAATTAAATTAAATAAACTAAAGTACGAAAAACAACAAACACTAAATTACAGAAAATAAAAAAATAATTACAAGAATTTTAAACTAATTACACCTACTCTAATCCCCCTAATAAAATAAAAAATACCCCCAAAATAATAAAATTCCCTACCCTATACTAAATTACAAATAGCCCTTAAAAGGGCCTTTTGAGGGGCATTGCCCCAAAGTAATCGGCTCTTTTACATGTAAAAAAAAAGACAATACCCCCCCAACATTAAAACCCACCACCCACACAACCAACCCTACTCTAAAACCCACCCAATCCCCCCCTTAATAAAACCTAACACTAACCCCTTGAAGATCACCCTACCTTGAGACGTCTTCACCCAGCCGGGCACAAGTGGTCCTTCAGAAGGGCCGAAGTCTTCATCCGATCCAGGCAGTAGAAGACATCCAGATGGCCAGAAGTCTTCATCCAGACGGCATCTTCTATCTTCATCCATCCGGAGCGGGTCCATCTTCAATCCAGCCGACGCGGAGCATCCTCTTCAAACGAAGTCCAACTGAAGAATGAAGGTTCCTTTAAAATCATCCAAGATGGTGTCCCTTCAATTCCGATTGGCTAATAGAATTCTATCAGCCAATCGGAATTAAGGTAGGAAAAATCCTAATGGCTGATGCAATCAGCCAATAGAATTGAGCTTGCATTCTATTAGCTAATTGGAACAGCCAATAGAATGCAAGCTCAATCCTATTGGCTGATTGGATCAGCCAATAGGATTGAACTTCAATTCTATTGGCTGATTGCATCAGCCAATAGGATTTTTCCTACCTTAATTCCGTTTGGCTGATAGAATCCTATCAGCCAATCGGAATTGAAGGGACGCCATCTTGGGTGAAGTCATTTAAAGGAACCTTCATTCTTCAGTTGCACTTCCTTTGAAGAGGATGCTCCGCGTCGGCTGGATTGAAGATGGACCTGCTCCACTCCGGATGGATGAAGATAGAAGATGCCACCTGGATGAAGACTTCTGGCCGTCTGGATGTCCTCTTCTGCCCGGATAGGATGAAGACTTCGGCCCCTCTGGAGGACCACTTGTGCCCGGCTGGGTGAAGACGTCTCAAGGTAGGGTGATCTTCAAGGGGTTAGTGTTAGGTTTTATTAAGGGGGGATTGGGTGGGTTTTAGAGTAGGGTTGGGTGTGTGGGTGGTGGGTTTTAATGTTGGGGGGGTATTGTATTTTTTTTTACAGGTTAAAGAGCTGATTACTTTGGGGCAATGCCCCGCAAAAGGCCCTTTTAAGGGCTATTTGTAATTTTAGTATAGGGTAGGGAATTTTATTATTTTTGGGGTATTTTTTTATTTTATTAGGGGGATTAGAGTAGGTGTAATTAGTTTAAAAAAATTGTAATTATCTTTTTATTTTCTGTAATTTAGTGTTTGTTGTTTTTCGTACTTTAGTTTATTTAATTTAATTGTAGTTAGTTTAGGGAATTAATTTAATTATAGTGTAGTGTTAGATGTAATTGTAACTTAGGTTAGGGTTTATTTTACAGGTAAATTTGTACTTATTTTAGCTAGGTAGTTATTAAATAGTTAATAACTATTTAATACCTATTCTACCTAGTTAAAATAAATACAAACTTGCCTGTAAAATAAAAATAAATCCTGAGATAGCTACAATGTAACTATTAGTTATATTGTAGCTAGCTTAGGGTTTATTTTATAGGTAAGTATTTAGTTTTAAATAGGATTAATTTATTTAATTGTAGTAATTTTATTAGGATTATTTTAAATTATATGTAAATTAGGGGGGGTGTTAGGGTTAGGATTAGATTTAGGTTTAGGGGTTAATATATTTATTATAGTGGCGGCGACGTTGGGGGGGCGGCAGATTAGGGGTTAATAATTGTAGTTAGGTTGCTGCGACGTTGGGGGCGGCAGATTAGGGGTTTATAAATATAATGTAGGTGTCGGCGATGTTGGGGCAGCAGATTAGGGGTTCATTAGTATAATGTAGGTGGCGGCGGTGTCCGGAGCGGCAGATTAGGGGTTAATAATATAATGTAGGTGTCGGCAATGTCGGGGGCAGCAGATTAGGGGTTATTAAGTGTAAGATTAGGGGTGTTTAGACTCAGGGTTCATGTCAGGGTGTTAGGTGTAGACGTAAAATGTATTTTCCCATAGGAAACAATGGGGCTGCTTTTTTGCAGGTGTTAGTTTTTTTTTCAGACAACTCAGCCCCATTGTTTCCTATGGGGAAATCGTGCACAAGCACGTTTAGCTAGCTCACCGGTGACTTAAGCAACGCTGGTATTGAGGTGAGATGTGGAGCTAAATTTTGCTCTCCGCTCACTTTTTAGAGGCTAACGCTGGGTTGAAAAAAACCTGTAATACCAGGGCTGTCTTAAGTGAGCGGTGAGAAAAAAAGGCTCGTTAGCACCGCAAGCCTTACCAACAAAAACTCGTAATCTAGCAGTTAGTAAATAAAAACATATTGTAATCATAACAGTAAAATAAAAACTTGTATTTTTATCAGCAGGTAAGCACCGCTTGTAGTAGTTTACTATAAATGAGATTAGTATATAAGATACTAGCAACTGAAGCAGGCCCTAGCCATTGCGGGGCCCAAGGCAGGATGACAAAATGGGCCCCCTTTTCTCCCCGCCCCGTCTCTGCCTCCAACCCCACTCAGTCTCTACCTCCACAGTTTTTAAAATGGAAAAAAAAAATGGGAGAAAAATAATTTAAGGTAATGCACAACATTTATAAAAACAAAATAAAACATACAAATCCACTAATGTGGAGCACTATATCGTATATATTGCAATAAACCATTTGTACCATTGGAACAACTGTTTATGTATATAATGAAGAATTATTCTGACAATAAAGGACAGTTGAGTTGAACTGGGCCTTATTTTTATGTGTTTTCTTATGATAACAAGAACTTTACAGAGACACCAGGGCCGGCCCTAGAAAGTGCAGGTCCTTAAGCAGAAAGACAGCGCAGTGGCCTCTACCTAGAACAAAAAATATGGGGCAATGCACTGCACCACACAGCCCACACACACACAGACAACACACACAGACAGCACACATACACAAACACAGCCCACACACACACACCCCCCCACACACACATACACAGCCCACACACAGATAGCCCCCCCCCACACACACACACAGCCCACACACATATAAAGCCCACACACAAACAGACAACAGACAGACAGCACACATACACACAGCCCACACACACAAACAGCCCACACACATACACAGCCCACACACAGATAGCCCCCCCACACACACACACACACAGCCCACACACATACAAAGCCTACACAAACACAGGCAGCACACATTTTTAAGTAATAAGAAACAGAAGGAGAGAAGAGAAAGGCCCACACACACACAGACAACACACACAGACAGCACACATACACAAACACAGCCCACACACACACACACCCCACACACACACATACACAGCCCACACACAGATAGCCCCCCACACACACACAGCCCACACACAAACAGACAACAGACAGACAGCACACATACACACAGCCCACACACACACACAGCCCACACACATATACACAGCCCACACACAGATAGCCCCCCACACACACACAGCCCACACACATACACAGCCCACACACACAAACAGCCCACACACACATACACAGCCCACACACAGATAGCCCCCCCACACACACACACACAGCCCACACACATACAAAGCCCACACACATACAGACAACAGATAGACAGCACACATACACACAGCCCACACACACATACACAGCCCACACACAGATAGCCCCCCCCCACACACACACAGCCCACACACATACAAAGCCCACACACATACAGACAACAGATAGACAGCACACATACACACAGCCCACACACACAAACAGCCCACACACAGCCCCCCACACACACACACACACAGCCCACACACATACAAAGCCTACACAAACACAGGCAGCACACATTTTTCAGTAATAAGAAACAGAAGGAGAAGAGAAAAGAAAGAGAGGAAAGATTGAGGGGGCAGATATGAGCAAGGGAGATAGATAAGGGGCAGTAAAGGGAAAAAGTGTGGATAGAGGAGTGATGGGGAAGAAAAGAAGTGGGAGCAAAAGAGAAGGTGAGAGAGGAGCAAGAACAGAGTCGAGAGATAATGGAAGGATAGAGGGGAGATAGAGATGGGAGCATAATAGACAAGGTGAGAGGGGAGAAAGGAAGCAGAGTAAAGAGGAAGATTGAGAGAAGGGGTAGACAGAGAGAGAAGAGAAGATGAGAAAGGAAAGAGAGGGACAGAGAAGAGAGTAAAGAGAGAGTAAGAAAAAGGACTGGAAAGCACATTTAATTCAGTATAAAGTTACTATCCTAGCCTATCAGTCCATCACATCTAGGAGCAAAATGGTTAATAAAAAGGCTGTGAGCTGCAGGGAGAAGGGTTGAGACTTCTTGCCCTGGTAAACAAACATAACTCCCTGGGGTTGTCAGACCATACCCCGCACTGCAGCACTTTTGAGGGAATATAGACACCTTCTGTTACTATGCCTTGGGTTCTGTATATACACAGTATGTTTATATGTGTGTACATATGTATTTATATGTGTATTAAAAAAAACATAATTTATATAAGAACTTACCTGATAAATGAATTTCTTTCATATTGGCAAGAGTCCATGAGCCAGTGACGTATGGGATATACAATCCTACCAGGAGGGACAAAGTTTCCCAAACCTCAAAATGCCTATAAATACACCCCTCACCACACCCACAGTTGAGTTTAATGAATAGCCAAGTAGTGGGGTGATAAAGAAATGAGTAAAAAGCATAAAAAAAAGGAATTTGGAAATAATTGTGCTTTATACAAAAAATCATAACGACCATAAAAAGGGTGGGTCTCATGGACTCTTGCCAATATGAAAGAAATGAATTTATCAGGTAAGGTCGTACATAAATTATGTTTTCTTTCATGTAATTGGCAAGAGTCCATGAGCTAGTGACGTATGGGATAGTAATACCCAAGATGTGGAACTCCGCAGAAGAGTCACTAGAGAGGGAGGGATAAAAATAACAGCAATTTTCCGCTGAAAAAAAATTAATCCACAACCCAAAATATAAGTTTATCCTCATAAATGAAAAGAAAAAACTTAAACATAAGCAGAGGAATCAAACCGGAATAGCTGCCTGAAGAACTTTTCTACCAAAAACTGCTTCCGAGGAAGCAAATACATCAAAACGGTAGAATTTAGTAAATGTATGCAAAGATGACCAAGTTGCTGCTTTGCAAATTGATCAACTGAAGCTTCATTCTTAAAAGCCCATGAAGTGGAGACTGATCTAGTAGAATTAGTTCTAATTCTCTGAGGCGGGGCCTGAACTGACTCCAAATAAGCATGATGAATCAAAAGCTTTAACCAAGAAGCCAAGGAAATGGCAAAAGCCTTCTGACCTTTCCTAGAACCAGAAAAAACAACAAATAGACTAGAAGTCTTCCTGAAATCTTTAGTAGCTTCAACATAAAGCTCTTACAACATCCAAAGAATGTAAGGATCTCTCCAAAGAATTCTTAGGATTAGGACACAAAGAAGGAACAACAATGTCTCTATTAATTTTGTTAGAATTCACAACCTTAGGTAGAAATTTAAATGATGTCCACAAAACTGCCTTATCCTGATGGAAAATCAGAAAAGGAGATTCACAAGAAAGAGCAGATAATTTCGGAAACTCTTCTAGCAGAAGAGATTGTCAAAAAGAACAACACTTTCCAAGAAAGTAGTTTAATGTCCAAAGAATGCATAGGCTCAAAAGGAGGAGCCTGTAAAGCCTTCAATACCAAATTAAGACTCCAAGGAGGAGAGATTGATTTAATGACAGGCTTGATACGGACCAAAGCCTGTACAAAACAGTGAATATCAGGAAGCTTAGCAATCTTTCTGTGAAATAAAACAGAAAGAGCAGAGAGTTGTCCCTTCAAGGAACTTGCAGACAAACCTTTATCCAAACCATCCTGAAGAAACTGTAAAATTCTAGGAATTCTAAAAGAATGCAAGGAGAATTTTTGAGAAGAACACCATGAAATATAAGACTTCCAAACTCGATAATAAATCTTCCTAGAAACAGATTTACGAGCCTGTA
This sequence comes from Bombina bombina, assembly GCF_027579735.1. Lineage (NCBI taxonomy): Eukaryota > Metazoa > Chordata > Amphibia > Anura > Bombinatoridae > Bombina > Bombina bombina. The sequence continues at coordinate 1,143,304,105 of NC_069501.1, read as the reverse complement.
ACATAGTATTAATCACTGAGTCAGAGAAACCTCTATGACTAAGCACTAGGCATTCAATTTCCAATGATTTGAGATCCTGATGGAAAAAAACCAACCTTGAGACAGAAGGTCTGGTCTTAAAGGAAGTGGCCAAGGTTGGCAACTGGACATCCGAACAAGATCTGCATACCAAAACCTGTGAGGCCATGCTGGAGCTACCAGCAACACAAACAATTGTTCCATGATGATCTTGGAAATCACTCTTGGAAGAAGAACTAGAGGCTGGAAGATATAAGCCTGAGGATCCCTGGACCTGGACAGGTACCTGGGAAGTTTCTTGTTTAGATGGGAAGCCATCAGATCTATTTCTGAAAGACCCCACATCTGAACAATCTGAAAAAACACATCTGGATGGAGCGACCACTCCCCCGGACGTAAAGTCTGACGGCTGAGATAATCCGCTTCTCACTTGTCTACACCTGGGATATGAACCGCAGAAATTAGACAGGAGCTGGATTCCGCCCAAGAAAGTATCCAAGATACTTCTTTCATAGCTTGGGGACTGTGAGTCCCACCCTGATGATTGACATATGCCACAGTTGTGATATTGTCTGTCTGAAAACAAATGAACGGTTCTCTCTTCAACAGAGGCCAAACCTGAAGAGCCCTGAAAATAGCACGGAGTTCTAAAATATTGATTGGTAACCTTGCCTCTTGAGATTTCCAAACCCCTTGTGCTGTCAGAGATCCCCAGACAGCTCCCCAACCTGAAAGACTTGCATCTGTTGTGATCACAGTCCAGGTTGGACAAACAAAAGAGGCCCCTTGAACTATACAATGGTGATCTAACCACCAAATCAGAGAGAGTCGAACATTGGGATTTAAGGATATTAATTGTGATATCTTTGTATAATCCTTGCACCATTGATTCAGCATACAAAGCTGGAGAGGTCTCATATGAAAACAAGCAAAGGAGATCGCATCCGATGCTGCAGTCATGAGACCTAAAACTTCCATGCACATAGCTACTGAAGGGAATGATTGAGACTGAAGGTTCCGACAAGCTGAAACCAATTTTAATTGTCTCTTGTCTGTTAGAGACAGAGTCATGGACACTGAATCTATCTGGAAACCTAAAAAGGTGACCCATGTCTGAGGAATCAAGGAACTTTTTGGTAAATTGATCCTGCAACCATGTCTTTGAAGAAACAACACTAGTTGATTCATGTGAGATTCTGCAGAATGTAAAGAGCTAGTACCAAGATATCATCCAAATAAGGAAGCACCGCAATACCCCATTGTCTGATTACAGAGAATAGGGCACCGAGAACCTTTGTAAAGATTATTGGAGCTGTCGCTAGGCCAAATGGAAGAGCGACAAATTGGTAATGCTTGTCTAGAAAAGAGAATCTCAGAAACTGATTGTGGTCTGGATGAATCGGAAAATGAAGATATGCATCCTGTAAGTCTATCATTGACATATAATGACCTTGCTGAATTAAAGGCAGAATAGTCCTTATAGTCACCATTTTGAAAGTTGGCACTCTTACAAAATGATTCAAAGTTTTCAGATCCAGAACTGGCCTGAATGATTTTTCTTTCTTTGGGACAAATGAATAGATTTGAATAAAACCCCAGACCCTGTTCCTGAAACGGAACTGTTATGATTATCCCTGAAAGCTCCAGGTCTGTGTCAGGGCTTCTCCCTGTTGTGTTTGCCATGTGCTGCTGGCAGCCATTTTACTCACCTCTCTTCCTGACTTGGTGCATTGTGGGGGATGCTGCTCACTTCCTGCACTTCCTTTTATGGCCAGACTGTTGTGCATCATCCATGTGAGACAGGATGCAGTCTCAGAATTGTGATATCATCATTTTATTATTTAAAGGGCCTCTGTTCAGTATGCTTTGCCTTTGGGTTGTCTGAGACCTGTTTGTGAGAGTTCCTGTGTATTACCTGGCTGCCTGACGTCCTTCCTGGTTCCTGATCCCTGGCTTCTTCTTGACTCTGCTGTTCTCCTTGTTCCTGATTCCGGCTCGTCTGACTATTCGCTTTGGCTCCTGACTCGACTCGTCTGACTACCAGCTCTGGTTTTTTCTCCTGACTTGTTATTTGACTTGTGGACATTTTATATTTTTTTGCTATTAATAAAGGTGTGATTATTTTTGCACTTCTCCTCTCAGTCTGATTCCTGGCACCCTGACATTATGCAAAGGCCATGAATCCTGATGCTGCTAATTATCCACCTTTACCTGCCATCATTTCCAGGATGGATGTACAGGATCACCGCTTGAATCAATTTGCACTAGCCCTGCAAACCCTGCTGACTCGCACTGCACATTTAGACCAAAGTGTCCCGCATGTTATGGCTGCTCCTGTTTCCGCTGCTGCACCTTTGCCTACCAGGAGCATGTCCGGTTCTGCGCCTCTACCTCAGCGATATGGAGGCGATCCTATTCAGTGCAGAGGGTTTTTTGAACCAGGTGGGCATTTACTTTGAGATGTTACCTCAGGCGTTTCCCTCTGACAGAGCTAAGGTGGGATTTCTCATCTCGTTACTCTCTGACACAGCTCTTGCCTGGGCTAATCCCTTGTGGGAGACTAATAAACCTGTGATTTCAAATTACCCTGAATTTGTGGCCTCCTTTCGAAGGGTATTTGATGTTCCGGCTCGCTCCTCCTCTGCTGCTAAACGACTCATGTCCATTCAGCAAGGTACAAGATCTGTTGCTCAGTATGCTATTGAGTTCTGTATGCTTGCCACAGAGGTAGGTTGGAACAATGAAGCCCTTGTTGCCGCCTTCTTTCATGGGCTCTCTGATGCGATTAAAGACTAAGTTACTGCCAGAGATTTACCAGAGGATCTCGAGGCATTGGTGTCTTTTTTGATCCTAATTGACATCAGACTCAGAGAGAGGCTCTCTTTCAAGGAGCGCTTGCGGAAGCCTCCTGTTCCGTTGTCTCCTACGTGTTCGTTCCCACCCATGCCTCCCTCTCCTCCTGTGCCTCCTGGTCCCGAGTCACCAGGTACTGCTGAGCCGATGCAGTTGGGATTCACGCATCTCTCCACGGTGGAGAGGGCCTTTAGGAGTAGGGAGGGACTCTGCCTCTATTGTGGGTTACAGGGCCACCTTTTGAAGTCTTGTCCTACACGGCCGGGAAACGCTCACACCTAAGGTCCTGTCGGGGGCAGACCTTGGGTGGTTTATCCTTGTCCCCGGAACCGCTTACGGAGAAACCTTTGGTCACGGTTGTCCTTTCCTGGGTGGACTCCTCCATAGTCACTCAGGCTCTTGTTGACTCCGGTGCTGCTGGCTATTTCATTGACAGTGCTTTTGTATAAAAGCACTCCATTCCTGTTTTGCCTCGGTCCGTTCCGCTTGCTATTGAGGCCATTGATGGCAGGCCCCTTCAGCCCGCACTTGTTACTCACGAAACTGCTCCATTGTCCATGGCTGTTTTGCAGTTGTTCTGGGTTATCCCTGGCTCCAAAAGCACAATCCCAGTCTCGACTGGCGCAGGTCCGAAATTTTGTTGTGGTCCCCGCAATGTATTTCCACTTGTCTTTGGAAACCAGTTAAAGTCTTGTGCACTTCTTCGGTATCTCAATTGTCAGAGGAGTACCGAGAGTTCCGAGACGTGTTTGACAAGGTGCGTGCTGGTACGTTGCCTCCTCACTGGTCTTACGATTGTGCCATAGACCTGCAACCCGGAGCCATTCCTCCTTGGGGCCGGGTGTACCCTCTGTCTGTTGCAGAGAATTGTGCTATGGAGGAGTATGTTGCTGATGCTCTGTCGCGGGGGATCATCCACAAATCCTGCTCTCCTGCAGGGGCTAGCTTCTTCTTTGTGAAGAAAAAGGGTGGCGAGTTAAGACCATGTATCGATTATAGGGATCTTAATCGTCTTACCATTAAGAATGCTTACCCTATTCCGCTCATTACGGAACTCTTTGACCGCCTCAAGGGAGCTACGGTCTTTACTAAACTTGATTTGAGAGGAGCATACAATCTCGTTAGGATTAAGGAGGGTCACGAATGGAGAACAGCATTTAACACCAGGAGCGGGCATTATGAGTATCTTGTAATGCCCTTTGGACTATGTAATGCTCCTGCTGTTTTTCAGGAATTTATTAATGATGTCCTACGAGATATGTTGCAACAGTGTGTTGTGGTGTACTTAGACGACATCCTCATACACTCACCCACACTTGAGGCTCATCGTTCTGATGTTACACGGATTCTTCAGAGACTATGTGAGAACGGCCTGTTTTGTAAACTTGAGAAATGTGAGTTCCATCAGACTCAAGTAACCTTCCTAGGTTATGTTATCTCCGTTGCAGGGTTCTCCATGGATCCTGACAAGTTATCTGTAGTTCTGCAGTGGCCTCGCCCAGTTGGTCTTCGGTCTATTCAACGTTTTTTGGGGTTCGCCAAATACTATAGAAAGTTTATTAAAAACTTTTCTTCCTTGGTCAAACCTATCACAGACATGACCCGTAAAGAGAATGATCCACTCCATTGGTCACCTACTGCCATTGAGGCCTTTGATAGTCTTAATACTGCCTTTGCTGCCGCTCCAGTTCTGGCTCATCCTCACCCTGTCCTGCCTTTCGTTCTTGAGGTCGATGCGTCTGAGACTGGAGTAGGTGCCCTCTTGTCTCAATGTCCTATGCCTGATGGTTCCTTGCATCCGTGGGGTTTTTTCTCTAAGAAATTGTCTCCAGCGGAGGGCAATTATGAAATTGGCGACAGGGAATCACTGGCTATAATTTTGGCACTCATGGAATGGAGGCATCTTCTCAAGGGTACTAGCGTGCCAGTGCTCATTTTAATGATCACAAGAATTTAACTTATCTATCTGAAGCAAAACGTTTGTCGCCCCGACAGGCCAGATGGGCGCTATTTTTGTCTCAATTTAATTATGTGGTCTCCTACCTGCCTGGTAGTAAGAATGTTAGGGCTGATGCCCTCTCTCGACAATTTTCACCTCTGTCCAAGGAGGAGTCTGTACCTACTCCTGTTATACCTCCTGACCATATTTTGGCTACCATACATACTAATTTGACTTCTCCCTTGGGGGAGGAGATCCTGGCTGCACAAACCAATGCACCGCCTGAGAAACCTAGTGGTAAGTGTTTTGTTCCTGAGAATCTTCGAACTAAACTTTTTACACACTTACCACTATCCTAAAGCCGAAGTTCACCCAGGCAGAACCAAATGATTTGGTCTGTCACTCGACAATTCTGGTGGCCAGGTCTTTGTTCTGATGTTGCTGCGTATGTTGCCTCCTGCTCAGTTTGTGCACAGAATAAGACTCCTCGACGTCTTCCTGTGGGTCTTATTCAACCTATTGCTAATGGTGAGCGTCCTTGGACACATCTTTCTATGGACTTCATTGTCGAGCTCCCTGTTTCCAATGGCAATACTGTTATCCTTATGGTGGTTGACCGTTTTTCTAAAATGTCACATTGCATTCCCTTGATGAAGCTGCCTACCGCTCAGGAGCTTGCTTCAATTTTTGCCCGGGAGGTCTTCCGTTTACATGGGTTACCCAAGGAGATAGTGTCGGACCGGGGTAGCCAGTTTGTCTCCAGATTTTGGCGTTCCTTTTGTGCTCAAATGGGGATCCAGCTTTCCTTCTCCTCAGCATATCACGCTCAATCCAATGGGGCTGCGGAACGGTCTAATCAAGCTCTGGAACAGTTCCTCCGTTGCTATGTCTCAGATCACCACAATAATTGGTCTAAGCTGTTACCTTGGGCAGAGTTTGCTCATAATAGTGCTATTAATGCTTCCTCCAAGTTATCCCCGTTCATGGCGAATTATGGCTTTCAACCATCCTTGTTGCCCGATTCATTCATGTCTCAGGGTATTCCGGCTTTGGAGGAGCATCTCCAGCAACTCTGTTCCATGTGGGTGCAGATTCAGGATTGCCTTCATCGTTCTATGCAGCGCCAAAAGTTCCAGGCTGATCGTAGGCGTCTGCCAGCACCTTCCTACCAGGTTGGTGAGAGAGTTTTGGCTGTCCTCCCACAACTTGAACCCTTCGTGTGCCTTCCAATAAATTGCTCCCCATTATGTATGTCCTTTTCGAATACTCTGACGGGTTAATCCTGTGGCCTACGCTCTTGACCTTGCCTCCTGCTATGCGCATCTCCAATGTTTTTCAGTCTCCCTTTTGAAACCATTGTTTGTAATCGGTTTAACCACTATGCTGCCTCGTCCCCGTCCTATCTTTGTTGACAACCATGAGGAGTATGAGGTCAGCAGCATTATTGACTTTCGTATGTCCAGGGGCCGTGTACAGTATTTGGTTCACTGGAGGGGCTACGGTCCAGAGGAGCATTCTTGGGTTCCCTCCTCTGATGTTCATGCTCCCGCCCTCCTCCGTGCCTTCCATAACCATTTCCCCAATAAGCCTTTTGTCCTCCCGCGGGAGAGGGGTCGTTGAGGGGAGGGTACTGTCAGGGTTTTTCCCTGTTGTGTTTGCCATGTGCTGCTGGCAGCCATTTTACTCACCTCTCTTCCTGACTTGGTGCATTGTGGGGGATGCTGCTCACTTCCTGCACTTCCTTTTATGGCCAGACTGTTGTGCATCATCCATGTGAGAAGGATGCAGTCTCAGAATTGTGATGTCATCATTTATTATTTAAAAGGCCTCTGTTCAGTATGCTTTGCCTTTGCGTTGTCTGAGACCTGTTTGTGAGAGTTCCTGTGTATTTCCTGGCTGCCTGACGTCCTTTCTGGTTCCTGATCCCTGGCTTGTTCCTGACTCTGCTGTTCTCCTTGTTCCTGATTCCGGCTCGTCTGACTATTCGCTTTGGCTCCTGACTCGCTCGTCTGACTACCAGCCTCTGGTTTCTACTCCTGGCTTGTTATTTGACTTGTGGACTGTTTATATTTTTTGCTTTTAATAAAGGTGTGATTATTTTTGCACTTCTCATCTCAGTCTGATTCCTGGCACCCTGACAGTCTGAAACACACTTCCGATAAGCCTGAGCCTTTACTGGATTTGCTGGGATGCGTGAGAGAAAACATCTTATCACAGGAGGTCAGTACCCTTGAGAGACAATACTCTGAATCCATTGATTTTGGACGGAATCTGCACAAATACTTTGGAAGAATCTTAATCTGCCCCCTACCAGCTGAGCTGGAATGAGGGCCGCACCATCATGCAGACTTGGGGGCTGCTTTGGTTTCTTCAATGGCTTGATTATTCCAACTTGAAGAAGGTTTCCAATTAGAACCAGAGTCTTGGGGGAAGGATTGGGTTTCTCTTCCTTATTTTGTCGAAAAGGAACGAAAACGGTTAGAAGCTTTAGATTTACCCTTAGGTCTTTTATCGCTGAGGCAAAAAAAAAACTCCCTTCCCCCTAGTGACAGTTGGAAGATAATTGAATCCAACTGAGAACCAAATAAATTATTACCTTTGGAAAGAAAGAGATAGTAATCTAGATTAGAGACCATGTCAGCATTCCAATATTTGAGGGCCACATAGCTCTTCTAGCTAAAATAGGCGTAAAGACATAGATTTGAACATCACATTTTGATGATATCAAAAATGGCATCGACAGAGAGAAAGGAAAATGTAGTGCTTACCTGATAAATTTATTTCTTTTTTGACTACAATGAGTCCACGTATCATCTTAATTACTAATGGGATAGTTCACCTGGTCAGCCTGGAGGAGGCAAAGAGGCACCACAGCAGAGCTTTAAATAGCTCCTCACATCCACTCCACTCCAGTCATTGCAACCAAAGTTAGGAAGGAGAAAGGAAAGGTCAAGGTGCAGAGGTGTCTGAAGTTTACATAACCCACAACCTGCCTACAAAAACAGGGCGTGGGCGTGGACTCATTGTGTCAAAAAAGAAATAAATTTATCAGATAAGCATAATTTTTTTTCTTTTTTAAGACACAATGAGTCCACGGATCATCTTAATTACTATTGGGATTCAATACCCAAGCAGAGTACACAGATGATACGGGAGGGACAAGACAGGGAACTTATACGGAAGGCACCACTGCTTGAAGAACCTTTCCTCCCAAAAAAACGGCCTCAGCCGAAGCAAAAGAGACAAATTTATAGAACTTTGAAAAAGTCTGAAGAGAGGGACCAAGTTGCAGCTTGCAAATCTGATCCACAGAAGCTTCATTTTTGAACGCTCATGAAGAAGCAACAGCCCTAATGGAATGAGCCGTAACTCTCTTGGAGGCTGTTGTCCAGCAGCTTCATATGCAAAACATATGATACTCTTCAGCCAAAAAGAAAGAAGTAACTGTAGCTTTCTGACCCTTGCGTTTGCCTGAGAAAACCACAAACATAGAAGAAGACTGATGACAGTCCTTAGTCGCCTGCAAGAAAAACTAAAGCACAGATCATGTCCAAAATGAGCAGAGAGTCTTTCCTTCTGAGAAGAAGGATGAGTACACAAGGGAAGGAACAACAATCTCCTGAACAATGTTCCGATCAGAAGAACCTTAGGGAAGAAAGTCATAATTTAGTATGTAAAAACTACCTTATCTGAATGGAAATAAGATAAGGAAACTCAAACTGAAATGTCGAGAGCTCTGAACACTCTCCGAGGCAAAAGAAATAGCAACAAAAAAATAAAACTTTCCAAGATAACGACTTAATATCTAAGGAAAGCATAGGTTCAAACGGAGCCCCTTGAAGAACTCCTGAGACCTAAATTCAGACTCCATGGAGGAGTAACTGGTATGAACACAGGCCTGATCCTGCCCAAGGCCTGACAAAATGATTGTACATCTGGGAAATAGACAAAGACAAATTTGACCCTTTAGGGAACTTGAAGATAAACCGTTCTCCAAACCCTTTTGCAGAAAAGACAAAATTCTAGGAATCCTAACTCTACTCCATGAGTAGCCCATGATTCACACCAATAGAGATATTCATGATAATTTTCTAGTGACAGGCTTACGAGCCTGAAACATGGTCTCATTGACCGAGTCAGAAAAACCCAGCTTGGATAATATTAAGCGTTCAATCTCCAAGCATACAGCTTCAAAGAAACCAGATCTGAGAGAAGGAGGGGGCCCTTGATTAGAAGGCCCTTCCTCAACGGAAGTCTCCAAGGTGGGCAGAGATGACATGTCCACCAGATTTGCATACCAAAATCCTGTGAGGCTAAGCCGTGCTATGAGGGATCACCGATGCCCTCTCCTGCTTGATTCGAGCAAATGACCCGAGGAAAGAAAATCCAACTGAGAAAAAAAAAACCTGGAGAACACTTCCAGATGGAGTTCCCATTCCCCCGGATGAAAAAGTCTGCCTGCTCAGAAAATCCGTCTCCCAGTTGTCACCCCTGGGATGTGAATTGCCGACAGGTAGCAAGAATGGGCCACCGCTCACTGAAATTATTTTTGACACCCTCTGTCATCGCCAAGGAACTCCTCGTTCCTTCCCGCACGATTGATGTAAGTCACTGACGTTATTTTTGTTCGACTGGAACCTGAGAAACTGGGACCGAGGCTAACTGAGGCCAGGCCAGAAGAACATTGTAGGGTCGTTCTCAAGCTCCAGAATATTTATAGGAAGAACAGACTCTGGCTGAGTCCCATACCCCCAGAGCCCTCAGGGAGCCCCAGACGGCTCCCCACCCTAGAAGGCTGGCATCTGTTGTCACAATCACCCAAGATGGCCTGCGAAAGATGATCCAGAGACAACACCATTGAAAGAGAATCCCTTGTCTCCTGCTCCAGTAGTATTCGAGGGAGACAAATCTGTATAATCTCTGATCCATTGCCGGAGCATGCTTAAATTCAGAGATCTGAGATGAAACCGAGCAAACAAGATGATGTCTATTTCCGCCACCATCAGCCCGTATGTACCTCCATGCACTGAGGCCACTGAAGGCCGAGGAGTGGACTGAATGACTAGACAAGTATCAATACTCTGATGTCCTGAAATTCATTGATATGGAATCTATTATGGTTCCTCAGAAAGTTACCCTTGTGAATGGGACTGAAGAACTCTTTTTCCAAATGTACCTTCCACCCCTTGAAATCGCGGGGAAGGATAACACCTTGTCCTATGTGACATCTTGCTTGCTGTAAGGATGGCGCCTGGGACAGGATGTCGTCCAGATAGAGTGCCACTGCAATGCCCCGTAACTGAAGCACTGCCAACAGTGATCCCAGAGCCCTTGTGAAAACTCTAAGAGCTGTGGCAAGCCTGAAAGGAAGAGCCACGAACTGGAAGCATTTGTCCAGAAAGGCAAACCTTAGATCTTGAGACGATTCCTGAGAATGGTCCTTTAAATCCACTGCTGTCATAAATTGACCCTCCTGGATCAAGTGAAGAATGGAATGAATAGTTTCCATCTTGAAGGACGGTACACTAAGATATTTGGTTAGACTCTTGAGATCTAAAAGTGGTCTAAAGGTTCCCTCTTCTTTGGGAACCACAAACCGATTGGGACAAAAAAAACACGACGCTGTACCCGTAGTGGAACTGGAACAATCACTCCCAGGTTTGAGAGGTCTCCTACACAGTGTAAGAATGCCTCTCCTTTTATCTGATTGTGCAGATAATCTTGAAAACTGAAACCTGCCTCTGGGAGGAAAACTCTTTGAACTCTGATTTGTGTCCCCTGGGACACTATTTTCTATTGCTCATGGATCCTGAACATCTCGAATCCAAGGTCCTGAGCGAAGATGGAAAGTTTTGCCCTTTACAATATCCAGTCCCGGATCGGGGGCATGTCCTTCACGCTGTTTTGAAATTCAACAGCAGGCTATTTGTTGTTTTTTTGTTTTTTGTTGTTTTTTGTGTTCTTTGAAATTCTTTAAATTCCAAAAGAAATTATCTTCATCAAGCCAGATCCCAACAAGTTCTTCCCCCTTGTAAGGAATCGCTAAAAGCTTAGACTTAGAGCATACATCCCTAGAACAAGGTTCTAACCATAAGACTCTGTGAGCTGGAACAGAGAACCCTGAAACCTATGCTCCCATTTTGATAACTTGAAGGGAAGATTTTGAAATAAAGGAATTAGCCAACTCAAAAGCTTTTATCCTATCCTGGATCTTTATCCAGGGAAGTTTGTGACTTAGTAGCATCAGACCATGCATCAGACCAATATGCCGTTGCACTAGTGACGGTAGCAAAGTACACAGCTGGCTGCCATTGTAAGCCCTGGTGTACATCCCTTTTCTAATTCCTTGTCCATAGGACCTTTGAACCCAACTATCCTCTAAGGGTATCGTAGTTCTCTTAGCTAAGCTGGAAACTACTCCTTCCACGCCTAGTGAATGTTTGCCCAGCCTCCTTAGCTAAGCAGGCTATGGAAAAAATCTTTTTAAATATAGGGAATGCTGTCTCTTCAACCATAACCTTATTTGAAGAATCTATTCCTAACACCTCACTTTACCTATTCCTATCACTAACGTAGGCAAGAGAATGACTGGGACTGGGAGCGATGGGATGAGCTATTTAACAGCTCTGCTGTGGTGCTCTTTGCCTATTCCTGCTGACCAGGAGGTGAATATCCCATTAGTAATTAAGATGATCCGATGTATGCTAGACAAATTAGGATCTGTTCCTGTTGTGCCTAAACTTTCCAACCATAGAAGATGATTTTGCCTGCAACATCAGGCCATAGAAGAATGGCAGGCATGAGAAGTATAGCTTTCCTTTTGATAAGATTCAAGTTCCTATCTAAAGGGTCCTTAAAGGAAGTACTATTTTCATTAGGAATAGTAGTACATTTGGCAAGAGAGAAGAATAGCCCCATCAACTCTGGGGATCTTTTCCCAAAACTCCAAACTAACTGCTGGCAAAGGATACAATTTTGTTAAACCTTGAAGAAGGGGATAAAGAAAGTACCAGGGCCTATTCCATTCCTTAGAAATCATATCAGATATAGCATCAGGAACTGGAAAAACCTCTGGAGTAACCACAGGAGGTTAATAAACAGAGTTTAAACGTTTACTAGTTTTAATATCAAGAGTACTAGTTTCCTCAATATCCAACGTATTCAACACCTCTTTAACAAGGAACGAAGTATACTCCATTTTAAATAAATAAGTAGATTTGTTAGGTGTCAATATCTGAAGTAGGATCTTCTGAATCAGATAGATCCTCATCAGAGGAGAATAATTCAGTATGTTGTCGGGTCATTTGAAATTTCATCAACTTTATGAGAAGTTTTAAAAGTATTTTACGTTTATTAGAAGGGCGGAATAGCAAGACAAGCTTTTGATTCGCTAATGAGCAATAAAATCTTTTATATTCACAGGGATATCATGTACATTAGATGTTTGAAGGAGCAACAGGCATTGTACTATTATCTGATGGATACATTCTCGGACATGTAAAAGCTTATCATGGACAACTATTACATAGCACAGCTGGAGATATAATCTCCACAAATTTACAACAGATACACTTAGCTTTGGTAGAACTGTTATCAGGCAGGCAAGGTTCCAACAGTGGTTTCTGAGACAGGATCAGATTGAGACATCTTGCAAATGTAAGAGAAAAAAACAACATATAAAGCAAAATTATCAATTTCCTTATATGGCAGTTTCAGGAATGGGGAAAAAAATGGCAAACAGGCATAGCCCTCTGACAAAGAAAAAGGCAAGAGGCACATAGGAATGGGGTTTTAAATAATAGAATTATTGTCGCCAAGTATGACACACAACGCAAAATGTTTTTGGCGCTAACAACATCCGGAAATGACACACTCGCGTCATTGCAGACGCAACTTGTGCAAGGAACTCGGCGTTAACTAAGACACTGGAAATTACGAACTTGCGTCACCGGACGTAACTTCGCGCCAAAAAATAACTAAATATTGTAAATTAGTAAGTGCCTATATGCACTACTGTATGGAGCAGAAAGTAACGAGGGGCAGAATAGGGGTTAAAATCACTTGTTACTGGCAGCTAAAGAGGTAAAATCATTCATTTGTATTTGTATATTTCTTTTAAATAAGAGATGCATGATCCTATAAGTATGCGTCTATACTAAATAAAGATAAACTATCTCCATTTTAACTGAAACCAGGGCAGGTGGTTTAGAGAAATAATTTTTTAAAGGGAGAGTAAAGTCAAAATTAAACTTTAAAGGACATGAAACCCCAAAAAACATCTCTCATGATTTAGGTAGAGCATTACAATATTAAACAACTTTCCAGTTTACTTCTTTTATCAAATTTCCTTTATTCTCTGGAACACATGGGTAAGCCACTGACAATTGGTATATATATACAGTCCACCAATCAGCAGCTAGAAACCTAGGTTCTTTGCTGCTCCTGAGCTTTACCTAGACTTTTCAGCAAATGATAACAAGAGAAGGAAGCAAATTAAATAATACAAGTAAATTGGAAAGTTGTTTAAAAATGTTATGCTCTGTCTAAATCATACATTTCTAATTATGACTTTACTGTCCCTTTAATGCTATTCAGATTTGAAACATACAATTTTAAACACCATTCATTACAATTTACTTCTATTATCTAAGTTGCTTAATTCACTTCCAATCATTTGCATCATCAGCATACATTGGTAGGTTCAGGAACAGCAATGGACTACTGGGAATTAGCTGAAGATTTGTGGATGCACATATTTGCCTCTTGGTTATTGGCTCACCCTACATGTTCATCTATCTCTCAGTAGAACATTGCTGCTCCCCTTCTATAACATCTCATGTAGAGATAGACAGTACTATAGAGAGGTCTAACGCCCGCTAAAACCTAATGTATAATGATTTAACACAATGTAGAGGATCCCTATGCCTCACACACAGCCCCTCCCCAGTACCTTATATACAGATATATAATATTATAGAGTGGTTCCCTCAGGTCACACATACACACACAGCCCCTCCCCAGAACCTTATTTACAGATATATAATATTATAAAAAGGTTCCCTCTCAGAGGCTCTGTGTCACACACACACAGCCCCTCCCCAGTACCTTATATACAGATATATAATATTATAAAAGGTTCCCTCTTGTTTCACACACACACAGCCCCTCCCCAGTACCTTATATACAGAATCCAGATATATATATTATAGAGAGATTCCCTCTGTCTCACACACACATACAGGCCCCTCCCTAGTACCTTATATACAGATATATAATATTATATAGAGGTTCCCTCGTGTCACACACACAGCCCCTCCCTAGTACCTTGTATACAGATATATAATATTATAGAGAGGTTCCCTCTGTCTCACACACACACAGCCCCTCCCCAGTACCTTATATACAGAGTATATAATATTATAGAGAGGTTCCCTCTGTCTTTCCCAGACACAGTCCCGTCCCCAGTAACATTATATACAGATAATTTCGAAAATGGCAGGTTGGTGAAATTCACCAGCATGCAGCGAATGCAAGCGGACCATTACACAAGAAAAACCTCAATGCCCACATATAAGGATTAAAAAAAAAAAAAAAAAACGTACGCAATAAGTATTTAAAAAAAAACTAACCCCCCCGTAATAAGTATTAAAAAAAAGTCTGCAATAAGTATTTAAAAAAAAAAAACTAACCGCCGCAATAAGTATTTAAAAAAAAACAACCTACCGCCCCGCACGAAGTATTATGAAAAACAAAAAAACTAACAAAATTATTAACCCCCTAAATACACAAAACCCAACATCGCAAAACTACCTAATACATCGATTACCCCCCGTAATCCACAACCCCCCACAATGCATTAAACCTAATTTACCTATTAACTCGTAAACCGCCAACCCCCACACAACACAAAAAAATAATTTAATGACTAAGCCCCCCTAACCCTAACACCACCTAAAATTAACCCCTTAATTACATTTAAAAAAATACTTACATTACAATTAAAATAAAAAATCCTATTGTGTTTCTAAACTGGTGTTTGCACTCCTAGGCATACTGCCTTTGGTTTTTCATCATCAGACAAAATTAAAGGCTAGCCAAAATTCAGTTGTTAATGAGCAATACACAATTACATATTGGTAATTACAGCTATTTGCAAAATTTGCGGAAAGAGGATATGATTACTATGATTTTTGTTAACAATTAAGAGATAAAAGATAACTCATTTCTATCGCAGTGGTTTAAAAAATAATAAAAAGAAGCCAACTCAATGCCAAAACTCCTAACCTGTAATACTTTCAACAAGGATGATATTGCTAGCACACTGCCTGGTCAGACTTACCGCTCCTTCCTTCCACACGACAGTGACAGAGAGATCATACTTTCAGGCCAGTCCTCCACTGTAAACACAGTCACATGAGTGTGCAAAAGACACCGCCACCCCAGTGCCCCCAGAGTTTTTATAAAAAAAATAATAAAAAACAAAATATAATTTTGTAGCATTAATTGGCACCAGTGCGGGGCCCTTTAAACGCGGGGACCTAGCTGCCGCCTTGCTCCCCCTTTTCCTTAGGCCCGGTCCTGAACTGAAGTAGTTATGAACTGAGTAATTCTATAACGGCCTCTCTTGCGACCCAAAGATATAGGAAATGTTCATGCTTAGATAGTATATAAAAGAGCTTATTTTTGAAAAGGTTAGATGTAACTATACAGTATTGACATAGAATTATTATAAAATGAACATGATATAGCTACACAAGAACGTAACAATGAGCAGAAAACAGTCGCATTACCCAACAAGAAATGCCTTCTTCCATTTATATTAGGTGTTAATACCTAGTTAAATATTGCTCTACTCATTTGGGACTGTGCATCTAGTATCTAGACAATAGGAAAAGCTCATACAAAGCTTCATGATGTTCTAGTATTTAACATAATACTGTAATATGTATATTTTGGGGCGTTTTGGAAATCTATATCCTGGAACCTATGATGTTATAAAAGGTGAAGCTGACAGTATAAACCTCTCTCGAGTGGATATTATTATTTGAGATAGTAACACATAAGGATATACTGCGTTCCATTATTAGCACTATTTTCTATCAGGTACCTACATTTGAGGTCTTGTACTACTCATAAAAAGATTGAGCACATACAGTGAAAATCAAATAAGCTTGGAGGATAATTGTCAATAATAGTGTCACAGTTTATCAACTTTGGTACTATTTAGCTATAAGTGCTGAATAAAAGGAAGTTCTATCTAAGGGGGGGGGTTAATATCTGCTGATTGCATTCCTGCAGACCTAGGCAAGACGCCTTACTAATGTTATAGAAACACATATAGCCCATAGCTTGTGTGAAGTTAGTCAGTCAGGAGTGACTGATGTACAATATTATCACATATTTACGGTAATGCATATTAATCTCTACTGTAGGGATGACATCAATGGCATATGTAATAGGATTAAATTAAACTTCAGACTAGTTGCCATCAAGGGCGCCAAGCCGGATTTACCGCACGAATATTGGCTAAGAGGTGAAAACGTAAAAACGTCTGTGAGCTGCTGTAGCAGCTAAGAACAGCGATCGATTGAAAAAAATAAAGGAACTTTCTACATGAAGGAAAGTCACACCTTTTATTTTTTCAATAGTCAATACTTTCACTTTAAAACCTCAGTTTTGAATCTTGATTCATTCCACCAAGTAGAATATGAGAGGGGGCAGTCAAGGCATGGGAATGTTACTGGCCAGCTGCAGTGCTGTTTAAAATAGAAGACACTTGTGTACTTATTGCAAAAGAAACATAACTATGCAAAATGAACCCAGCGGTGGCTGGTGAATTTTTTAAGATGGTGGTGCACAAGACCCCGCCCCTTTGAGAAAACCCAACCCATTTGAACCAAAATAGCCTCTGGTGTAAAATGAAGAAGATGAATGAATAGTTGATTTGTAAGTACTTTGGCAGTTGATATAAAATATATAACTTTTAGGTAAGTAGTTGTAATGTGCGATTATAGCACTCCAGTCTCCAGATATTCCTCCAACCATCCACCAATATATATCTGAAAAAGGGGGGCCTGCTAAATAAGTCTTAAAAGGGACAGTCTACACCAGAATTTTTTTTTATTTTTTTTTAATAAATATTTTTTTGAGGTTATAAATCAAATAAACCAAAAGCAAGGTTACAAAATAAAACATAGACATAAGCATATGTCAACATATCAGCATCACTGTATAAAAAAAATCAATTATTTCCAAGAGTGTTACAAAATGGTATAGTAGTTTTGGATCGCTCACAGCGTGATGGTAAATAAAATCCACATTATTCTTCTTGTACAGTAAAACATAGTGATAAAATAAAACACTCTTGGATTTAAATAGTATACAGGACTATTAAAGAAAAACATTAACCTATACAATCAGCTCAAACCTCTTTTATAATTATATTATATTTATATTGGACTATATCCCATAGTACTAAACGGGCCACTCTTGGGCCTTAGGTATTAGAAACATGGGTAATTGGGACAAAGTATTATCAAAAATAAGGAAGTAAAAAGGTAAATATGAATTTAAATAGACAAAAGCGAATTATGATAATTTAGGACTAGCAGTAGAAACCATTAATATACCTCTAGTACATTTTATTACAACTATTGTTTAAGAAACTGAAGGTAAATGTAGTACATATTCTGAGGTTCATAGATTATGCTATAAATAGCTAGGTGAGGATCTCAACCTTAACATCTTCATAGTAATCTATAGTTGAACCTTCTAGATTTGAATGGTGTATATTTATATAGCTATGTATATGAATTATGTGTCTTCTAATCATAATGGGAAATCAGAATGTCGTTGGTTGCCTCTGTAACTCTATATCTATTTATTATAATAATGTAAGGGCATACGTCTTGGGATATATTTTCCCTAGCTTATTAAGTAAACTAAATGGGGGGAGACATAGCTAATGTCTGAAACTGGAGTTTCTTGGGATGATAGGGGGCATTTAGGTGGGGCCAAATCCTGGTTTATGGAAATCTGGTCTTCTAAAAGATCTTGAAATATTAATATATATCACTGACGGAGCTTTACCAGCTGTGTTGTCTCTTTTATTGTTACACCAGAATTTTAATTATTTAAAAAGATAGATAATCCCTTTATTACCCATTCCTCGGTTTTGCATAACCAACACAGTTATATTAATATATGTTTTACTTCTGTGATTACCTTGTGTCTTAGCCTCTGCAGACTGCCCCCTTATCTAAGTGCATTTGACAAACATGCAGTGTAGCCAATCAGTGCAGACTCTCTAAATTACTCCACGGGAGTAGTGAGCACAATGTTATCTATATAGCACACATGAACTAGTACTGTCTAATTGTGAAAAACTTTCAAATACTCTGAGCTAAGAGGTGGTTTTCAACGGTTTAGAAATCAGTTTGGAGCCTACCTAGGATTAGCCTTTCAAAAATACCACCAAGGGAACAAAGCAAATTTGATGATAAAAGTAAATTGGAAGTGGTTTAAAATTGCATGTCCTATCTGAATCATGAAAGGTTTAATTTTGACTAGAATGTCCCTTTATTTTGACTTTTAAACTTGCTTTTTAAAATTAACTATACTAACTAAACAAGCTCCTCTCAGCAGAGATCCCAATCCCAGGCAGGCTCCCACCATCCACCATTGTATGTATCTGCAAATGGCTGCCTGCAGCAGTTAACTCGTGTCTTTTTTAAAATAACTTTTTTTTTAACTGAGAAGCAGTAAAACAACAAGCTCCTTTCAGCAGATATTCAAACCCACAGCGCCATCCAACAATGAGTAAAATTAGTCTGCTCTCCGCAATCCTCACTGCTCACTCTGCTAACAAAATGAGTAAAATAAATACTTTTTACTAGCAGTTACTGTTTGTCTTTTTTACAATAACTTTTTTTTTTTTTAACTGAGAAGCAGTTAAACAACAACAAGCTCGGGGGTGGAGCAGGCCAAGGACCAGCATGGCCGCATTTTGCATAACGCTCCGTGAAGCTGACTCCTGGTGCAACAGCTTTCATCTACCCAGGGTGCTAAACTCTTACTCTAGAAGTATGATCTGCCACCGCTGACTTCTCTGTCACCTCCGATCAGCACCATAAGATACCTATGGTGAACCGGGCAGCATATCTGCGCTGGCTGCGCAAACACTTTCTTCTGAGGCCTAGCCGTTTCAGCCCATCGCCTCACACAACATCTGGCAGCAACTCTGGAACGGACAAGAGGTAGCGAATTCCGCTACCCTCCAGAGAATCACAATTAGGCTGAAGAAAAGTAGGATCCCCTCACAGCAAACCAAAGGAACTTGGGGTACAGACATCGCCTCTTGCGGCCTACATGGTGGTAAGAAACGATCCTGCCATTTAGACAGCATAAACCCATCGCTACCCGAACCCACATTAAAGGGACTCCACAGAGAGGACTTTGAAAATGCCTACAGCATCAATAAACAGATATAATGCCCTGTTAACATAGCCATAAACCGGGCCTAATAAATAACATAACGTCACTCTGCAGGGAACTATACCAATATAATATGACTGGCTTGATATACACCTACAAAAGGCCTATATCACATCCTCTTTTTACAATATATAGTCTGTCTTGAAGAATTACCACTCTTTGTAAGCCTATACATCATGCAGGCAGAAAGCCTAAATTATGGTGGGGGTCTTTTTTAGCATATACAGCACACCAACCAAAAGCCTAGCACGCTAAAACTTCAGGCTTTGGGAAGTTATGTATAAACAGACCTAGTTCTGACAGGAAAATACAGCACCTGAGAATAAAACCTTTTGATACTAACATGGCATAAGACTCATAACAATAGGCACTTTTATTCATTGATAACTGCAGCACGTGCGGGACTTCTTGGACCCTGGTTCATACTTAGTTCCCCTGAGCAAGACAATAAATTACTGCCATGGCTACTAAATTGCCAACTAAAGGCAGATAAACACCTAAAGGCGGCACTTGCCACAAGTGCCAAAAATGAACACTTATTTCAAATTCTGTGGGACATTTCCTACCACTCCCTTACCAGTCTCTCCCATTCGGCGAAGAAAGAGAAGAACTAGGCACGACACAACAAGATGAGGACTACCCTTTAACTAGAGCCGATTTAAAAACTCTACTCTCCAAGGAAGGATTTTTCGGCCTTTATGATACAGGTCAGTCAACTGATCAAAGACGGGTTGGCTGATTGTTAAGAAAGACATCACAGATCTAGGCAACAGAGTTGTACAATTCGAAGAGCATGCTGAAGAACTCTGAATCTACAAATCTAACAGCCTTGCATTTACAACAACAAACTGCTGAAATAATCAAAACTACAAACCCAGATAGAAGATCTGGATAACAGAGGTCACCGTCAAAATTTGAGAGACAGGGGAATTCCTGAGACTATCATACCTGCCAGCCACTCACAATATATACAAAATGTGTACCTGTTTCCCTGCTGGATAATGAACTTAAAAGACCATAACCTGGACAGGGGCCCAGAGAGATCTGCGTCCTAAACCTCAGACCTCAGCACCACCCAGAGATGTTATACTGCAGGTGTCACTATTTCCAAGACAAAGAAAATATACTGGCGGCAGCTAGGAAAAAAATCACCAGTTCAATTTTGACTATTTTACTAACAAGTTAATATTGATTCCTAACATTTAATGGTTTGGAATTTCCTCATGGAGATAGTTTATACTAAGAACCTAACTAGAACGTTTTCCTAATATTCGCAGAGACTGATACTTACCATTCCCTGGCGGGACTGTCAACACAGCCCAGGAGCTGTAGGGCAATTAGGGAGCTGCTGCAGACCCCCTCCCCCTTAGTTAATTGAATGACCCCTATCGGGTCTAGTCTTGTATTAATGTTTAATTTAGTCAATGTTCTGTTTATGTTGTTTATTGTTTATTGTTATTTATTGTTTGTTTGTCATTATAGCTAACTCAGCTGATCAGATTTTTACTTCAGGATGTACTACCCTAACCACATCTACCTTTCCCCTCTTGTCTTGTGGATCCTGGGGTGGGGACCAAATCTCTCACATCCAATCATTACACCAGGGTAAGATACTACACATTCTCACCTCCATACATATATACAATGCATAGGCCTATACGCATAATTTCACAAAGGGACTCAACTCCCCAACCAAAAGATCCATTGCTCTGCGATGGTTTACAAAACAAAAATGTTCAGTAGTTTTCATACAGGAAACACATTTCCCTAGATCTGCAGAACCAAAGTTCTCTTCGAGAGACTTCCCAACCGGAAGCAATGAATACGGTTATACTAAATGCAATAAGTTACCCTTTTTTTAAACGCTAGATTTCTCTGGGAAGATTCAAATCCACCCCTCCCTGACAACCCCCCCAATACTAACACAACAGCCCACCCATGAACATCAACATCACACCATTGGAGATGAGGAACCCTCCCGTTCTCGGGATGTGAGACATCCCTATCCCTTATCTTCATTCTTAATTGTGCATTCTATTTATGTCCAGTTGATTGTTTTATTGATACCTTACAGATGAAAAACCTGGAAAACTTTTGTTGACTATGGTACATCCATTTCTAGATGATTTTGCTGGACCACTGGTGGATTATCAGTATGTAGTATGAGCCAGATAACTGAGCAATTTATTTGTTAGTAGTTTATGTTCATAGTTTTTTGTTATGAATATTGATCTAACCAAGCAAAAGCTTTGTAACCACTTTATTTAAGCGACTATTCTATGCCTATTATACATTGCAAAATGGAGCAAAAAAAAAACAAATTAAAAAACAAACCAACTAACTCCTTTCAGTAGATATTCAAGGCCCCACAGCACCATCCACCAATGAGTAAAATTAGTCTGCTCTGGTCTCTGCAATCCTTACTCTGACTCTGTTAACAAAATCAAATGAGTAAATAAATACTAGTTTGTTTTTTACTCTATTAAAAATTATAATTAACAGAATTGCAGCCATAGCCGTCAACAGTCAACTATTAGTCTGCACTACTCAGTACTCCCTCTGACTGCAGTAGCAATATCTCTCAGTCTTATTCTCCACTATTTGTCTCTCTGTCAGAGTCTGCATACAAATGAGTTCCCTCTCAGCTCAAACGTCTAGCCCGCACTGAGTGTTTCGTGCTGATGAGGGGGAGGAGCCTAGTCAAACCGTCGGCACGTGACCGGAGTCGATGACGTCTGCATCTCCCAGTCTCACTCGCACAGGCTGAACTGTGCATTAGGGATCTATAGGAGGCTGTTTTGAATAAAGTGTTATGCCAGGCATTTAGACTCTACCGCATGTGCGGTTTTAAAAAAAAAAAAAAAAAAAAAAAAAAGCATTTTTTTTCATAACACAGTCTGGCTTCTTTTTTGGAAAGGTAATTAAATATAATTTCTTTCATGTAATTGCAAGAATCCATGAGCTAGTGACAGGTATGGGATATACAACTCCTACCAGGAGGGGCAAAGTTTCCCAAACCTCAAAATACCTATAAATACCACCCCTCACCACACCCCACAATTCAGTTTTACAAACTTTGCTCCTATGGAGGGTGGTGAAGTAAGTTTGTGCCAAGATTTCTATGTTGATATGCGCTTCTCAGCATTTTAAAGCCTGATTCCTCTCAGAGTATAGTGAATGTCAGGGGATGTGAAGGGAGTATCACCTATTGAATGCAATGTTTTTCCTTGCGGGAAATCTATTTCATAGGTTCTCTGTTATCGGTCGTAGAGATTCATCTCCTACCTTCCTTTCAGATCGACAATATACTCTCCTATTCCATTACCTCTACTGATAACGGTTCTTAGTACTGGTTTGGCTATCTGCTATATTGGATGGGTGTCTTTCGGTAAGTATGTTTTTCATTACTTAAGACACTCTCAGCTATGGTCTAGCACTTTATATTTAGGATATATTTAGGAAAATATTTTTTCTTACCTGGGTGTTGGTCTTTTTTCAAATTGACTGCTTTTTCATGAAAATTTTTGCGGACAAAAATTAGGCTCCCGAGGCGCAAAAAACGCTGATGCAAAAAAAATTTTTTGGGTGTGAAGGTACGTTCGGTGTCGCAAGTTCGTAATTTCCCGCGTCTTAGTTGACGCCGAGTTCTTTACACAAGGTTGCTTCTGCTTTGACACGAGTTTGTCATTTCCGGATGTTAGCACCAAAAAAATTTCATTTTGCGTTGTGCGTCATACTTGCCGCCAAATAATTTTATTGTTTAAAATCCCATCCTATGTGCCTCTCTGCTTTTTTCTATGTCAGAGGGCTATGCTGTTTGCATTTTTTTTTTTCTTATTCCTGAAACTGCCATATAAGGCAATGATAATTTTTGCTTTATATGCTGTTTTTTTTCTCTTACATTTACAAGATGTCTCAATCTGACCCTGTCTCAGAACTACTGTTGGAACCCTGCTGCCTGATAACAGTTCTTCCAAAGCTTAAGTGCATCTGTTGTAAATTTGTGGAGATTATATCTCCAGCTGTGGTATGTAATAGTTTGTCATGATAAGCATTTACATGCAGAGAATGTATCCATCAGTAATAGTACAATGCCTGTTGATCCTTCAACATCTAATGTACATGATATCCCTGTGAATATAAAAGATTTTGTTGCTGGTGCGATTCAGAAGGCTTTGCCTGCTATTCCGCCTTCTAATAAATGTAAAAGTTTTTTTAAAACTTCTCATAAAGTTGATGAAATTTTAAATGACTGACAACATACTGAATATCCTCCTCTGATGAGGATCTATCTGTATTCAGAAGATCCTACCTCAGATATTGACACCAACAAATCTACTTATTTATTTAAATGGAGTATATTCAGTCCTTGATTACATTGGATATTGAGGAAACTAGTCCTCTTGATATTAAAACTAGTAAACGTTTAAACTATGTTTATAAGCCTCCTGTGGTTACTCCAGAGGTTTTTCCAATTCCTGATGCTATTTCTTATATGATTTTCTAAGGAATAGAATAGACCTGGTACTTCTTTTATCCCTTCTTTTAAGGTTCTAAAAATGGTATCCGTTGCCAGCAGTTAGATTGGAGTTTTGAAAAAGATACCCAGAGTTGATGGGGCTATTTCTTCTCTTGCCAAAGTACTACTATCCTATGGAAGATAGTACTTCCTTTAAGGACCTTTAGATAGGACACTTGAATCTTATCTAAGGAAAGCTTATTTATATTATGGCTATCTTC
Source organism: Bombina bombina (assembly GCF_027579735.1). NCBI lineage: Eukaryota > Metazoa > Chordata > Amphibia > Anura > Bombinatoridae > Bombina > Bombina bombina. The sequence continues at coordinate 1,143,280,062 of NC_069501.1, read as the reverse complement.
TAAGGCCTGCCATTTCTTTGGCTGATGTTGCAGCTGCATCAACTTTTTTGGTTGGAAAGTTTAGCGCAACAGGAAACGGATCCTGAGTTGTCTAGCATTGTTCACTTGCTTCATACATGCTAATCATTTTATCTGTGATGTCATTTTTGATATCATCAAAATTGCCTGTTAAATCTATGTCTTTAGCTATGTTAGCTAGAAGAGCTTTGTGGCTTAAATCGTGGAATGCTGATATTGTATCTAAATCTAGATTACTATCTCTTTCTTTCCCAAGGTAAAAATTTATTTGGTTCTCAGTTGAGTGATTCAAATATTTCAACTGTCACTGGGGGGAAGGGTTTATTTTTGCCTCAGGATAAATACCTAAGGGTAAATCTAAAAACTTCTAACCGTTTTCGTTCCTTTCGAACAAAATAAGGAACAGAAACCCAATCCTTCCCCCAAAGAATCTGGTTCTAATTGGAAACCTTCTTCAAGTTGGAATAAATCCAAGCCCATTTAAAAAACCAAAGCCCAGCCCCCAAGTCTGCATGAAGGTGTGGCCCTTATTCCAGCTCAGCTGGTAGGGGGCAGATTAAGATTCTTCCAAAAGGTATTTGGACAGATGGGGCTATTTCTTCTCTTGCCAAACGTACTACTTTTCCTATGGAAGTTAGTACTTCCTTTAAGGACCCTTTAGATAGGGACACTGAATCTTATCCTAAGGAAAAGCTTATTATATTCTGGCTATCTTCTAAGGCATGCCATTTCTTTGGCTGATGTTGCAGCTGCATCAACTTTTTGGTTGGAAAGTTTAGCGCAACAGTAAACGGATCCTGATTTGTCTAGCATTGTTTCACTTGCTTCAACATGCTAATCATTTTATCTGTGATGCCATTTTTGATATCATCAAAATTGCTGTTAAATCTATGTCTTTAGCTATTTTAGCTAGAAGAGCTTTGTGGCTTAAATCTTGGAATGCTGATATTGTATCTAAATCTAGTTTACTATCTCTTTCTTTCCAAGGTAAAAAATTATTTGGTTCTCAGTTGGATTCAATTATTTCAACGTGTCACTGGGGGGAAGGGTTTTTTTTTTGCCTCAGGATAAAAAGGGGTAAATCTAAAGCTTCTAACCGTTTTTGTTCCTTTTGACAAAATAAGGAAAAGAAACCCAATCCTTCCCCCAAAGAATCTGGTTCTAATTGCAAACCTTCTTCAGGTTCGAATAAATCCAAGTCAATTATAAAACCAGCCCCCCCAGCGCCACCACCCGCCCCCCCCCCCCCCAAGTCTGCATGAAGGTGTGGCCCTCATTCCAGCTAAGCTGGTAGGGGGCAGAGTTAAGATTAGCTTCCAAAGTATTTGGACAGATTCTGTCCAAATTCAATGTTTAGAGTATTGTCTCTCAGTGGTACAGATAGGATTCAGAGTAAGACCTCCTGTCGAGATGATTTTTTCTCTCACGCATCCCAGCAAATCCAATAAGGCTCAGGCTTTTCTGAAGTGTATTTTCAGACCTGGAACTTTCAGGGGTAATCATACCAGTTCCGTTTCAGGAACAGGGTCTGGGGTTTTATTCAAATCTAGTCATTGTCCCAAAGAAAGAAAATTAATTCAGGCCAGTTCTGGATCTAAAAATTTTGAATCATTTTGTAAGAGTGCCAACACTTTCAAATGGTAACTATAAGGACTATTCTTACTTTTGTTCAGCAAGGTCATTAATATGTCCACGATAGACCCTACATGGATGCATATCTCTCATATTCCGATTCATTCGGACCACTATCGGTTTTTTGATGATTCTCTTTTCTAGACAAGCATTACCATTTTGTCGCTCTCCATTTAGCCTAGCGACTGCCTCATGAATCTTTTCAAAGGTTCTCAGTGCCCTACTCTCTGTAATCAGAGAACGGGGGGTATTGCGGTGTTTCCTTATTTGGACAATATCTTGGTACTAGCTCAGTCTTTACATTCTGCAGATCTCACCACAAATCAACTAGTGTTGTTTCTTCAAAAACATGGTTGGAGGATCAATTACAAACGTTCCTTGATTCCTCAGACAAGGGTCACCTTTATAGGTTTTCCAGATAGATTCAGTGTCCATGACTCTGACTGTAACAGACAAGAGGCGATTAAAATTGGTTTCAGCTTGTCGGAACCTTCAGTCTCAATCATTCCCTTCAGTAGCTATGTGCATGGGAGTTTTAGGATCTCATGACTGCAGAATTGGACGCAATCCCCTTTGCTCGTTTTCATATGAACCTCTCCAGCTTTGTATGCTGAACCAATGGTGCAGGGATTATACAAAGATAATCACAATTAATATCCTTAAATCCCAATGTTCGACTTTCTCTGACTTGGTGGTTGGATCACCATCCTATAGTTCAAGGGGCCGCTTTTTGTTTGTCCAACCTGGACTGTGATGACACAGATGCAAGTCTTTCAGGTTGGGGGGCTGTCTGGGGTTTTCTGACAGCACAAGGGGTTTGGAAATCTCAACAGGGCGAGGTTACCAATCAATATGTTAGAACTCTATGTTATTTTCAGGGCTCCTCAGGTTTGGCCTCTGTTGAAGAGAGAATCATTCATTTGTTTTCAGACAGACAATATCACCAACTGTGACATATGTCAATCATCAGGGTGGGACTCACAGTCCCCCAAGCTATGAAAGAAGTATCTTGGATACTTGTTTGGGCGGATTCCAGCTCCTGTCTTAATTTCTGCGGTTCATATCCCAGGTGTAGACATTTGGGAAGCGAGTTATCTCTGCCAAAAGAACAAGCAATATACAGAGGTGCAAGATGGAAAAAACACACATATATTCTGTACAAATGAACTAAGAACTGATACTCTCCTTTAGATCAGGACCCGCAGCCTTCTTGCAGTCTCTCCCTTGTGACTGTGTATAGGTAGATAGTGGATGGTAGATGGTGCTGGTCTATTGAATGATTTTCTCTAATAAGTGAAGAGGAAAACAGGCTTGAAGCATATATGGAAGCCAATTAATATGGGGTGCAGTATACTCACCTCCATAAGATGAATCTGTAGAGCTGAAAGGAAACGTAACATCAGATGGCAAGAATCCACAGGTTCCTGATGTCAGATTACTGAATTTTCAGGGTTATCCAAAATTGGACCTATAAATGAATAGAAACCCAAATGAGCAAAGTATCCAGTATAAAAATTGAAAAAAATGTAGTAACTCCATAAATAAGGAGATTCCAGCTCGGCACAGCAAAACAAGATCTTGACAATCTTTCAACAAAGGATAAAAAGATTTTTTTGCTCAACGCGTTTCAACGTATTACATGTCTTTATCAAGAACATACATTGAAACAAATAAACAGGTAGGTAAAACCAAATATTGAGTTGTAGTTTGCTAGTGGCTACGGGCTGGGTTTATATACATAGGTGAACAATTGTTCCAATCTTCCTGTTGAACACAGGGAAATTGGCTCACAAAATCTTCATAAAGTGTTTAATGTAATATATATGCATTCAATAGTAAACTATTCCCTAAAGTAAAAAATAAAGAAAAATGTATAAGAAAAAATCGTAAAAACTATCAAACTTTAAAAGTTAAAGGCTTAGTTTAGTATTGATACGTCTTTTAACCAATCAAAACACTTCTTGAATATCTAAACCAATAAGCAGACAGTCTGTATACAGTCCTCAATCGAGTAGTCCGTTATATGGCAGTTCCTTTTCAGGTCGGTCTGTGGTCATGTGCTTTTCTTATCCAACAGAAGACAGCTATGATCCAGGAATGAAAACGTGAATCTGAGAGAGTCAAAGTTCTTTATAATAGTGGAGGGAGTGTCCCGAATGACATCAGACATACATCACCAACACCAATAAAACAAGATAAACAGTTCTGAAACAGAGAGCAGGATTAAAGTGACCAGTATTTGCTCTCCAAAGTAAATCTGAAACATTTGTGATACGATATATTCAAGCTATAACAAAGGGGTTTATAAACTTAGTTCAAATTATCACAATATCGTTACATCTCCATGTGAAGATATTCTACGTCTGAAGTGCGATTGTTGTAGACCATATAAAGTTAGATGCTTGATTTGGGAAAACCAGATATGCATTGACAGTGGCGCTAACTATAAAAGTTTAAAAATAATTATGACTCTTCTATTTCCCAGAGCAAGAGTTCCCTAATTAAAGGGGGCAATACATGAAACATTAAATAGTGCATGTTATCGGGAATTAAAGTGATTATATCAGCCTAAAACAAATAAGATAACCGTTATATAACTTCTATAGCAGGAGGAAAGATATACATTTGTGTACATTTATATATATCATGGTGAGAGCCCACAAATCCAGTGGCATGATTAAAAAATAAATATTTCTTTGAAAAAACAATCTATAAGACTTCAATTATTACCTCTAACATAAGAAAATTAGTAATTAATATGTGCAACTTTTAAATGGTGAAAATTGAATTTGTGCTTATTTACTGTAAAAAACCCCATTGCTAATGTATTATTATTAATAATAAAATGAAATAAAAAATGTGTGCGTAATATCTTGAGTGTTGTTTAATCTAATATAAGGAGGATATAAAATATAGAATGTGCATTTAAAATAAATTCATAATATATATGAGTAATATGTGTGAAGGTGCTCATGAAATTTCTACATATGTTTTACCTAATAGTCTATTAGTTTTTCATTAATTTGAATAATGTGTAAATATATTAGAATGTTTGTATTAAATTAATAATATATATTAAATGAAGGCTGCTACCCTAATATCCTTATTTAAACCCAACTGGTGGATTCACACTATGAGAACCTACAACCAAAGTTCCCCTTCTTCAATATTTGGTTTTACCCTACCCTGTTGTATTTGTTTTAATTTATGCTTTTGATAAAGACGTGTAATACGGTTGAAAACGCGTTACCACAAATTACATTTCGAAAGGGCCATAACTTTAAACAGAAATATAGCACCATCATTAATTAAAGGGATGACCCCAAAAATTCTTTATCCATCGCAAATTTACAAGGCTTTTACACCTGCGTTCGGTGTAAGGGTTTGTAATTACACGAATAAGGGTACACAATTCATTCACTTCATCTACTACAGGAAAAACATTTATTATTTAACACATTCATAACATGTAAAACTACCAATGTCTTTTATCTTCTACAGTGCAATTGCAAGATTCAATATATAGGCCAAACCAACCAAGGAGTTTCTAAAAACAAGTATACTAGAACATCTCAACAAAATAGAAGAAAGCATGAAGACCATGGTGTACCCCTAAATTGTTAATTCCTGTCAAGATTTCAATAAAAATCATTTCCTCTGGTTGGGGTTAAGAAGAGTGTCCAACCCACTGGAGGAGGGATGCTTGAAAAAGAATTAGACACGAAAGGGAAACTTTGGTGGATTCACACTATGAGAACCTACAACCAGTGGGGTTTTAAATAAGGATATTAGGGTAGCAGCCTTCATTTAATATACGATTATCAATTTAATTATAACATTTCTAATATATTACACATTATTCAAATTAATGAACACACTAATAGACTATTAGGTAAAACATATTGTAGAAATTTCATGAGCACTTCACACATATTACTCATATATATTATGAATTTATTTAAATGCACCATTCTATATTTTATATCCTCCTATATATTAGGATTAAACAACACTCAAGATATTACGCACACATTTTTTTATTCATTTTATTAATAATAATAATACATTAGCATAGGGGTTTTTACAGTAAATAAGCACAATTCAATTTCACCATTAAAAGTATGCACATATTAATTACTATTTTCTTATGTTAGAGGTAATAATTGAAGTCTATAGATTGTTTTTTCAAAGAAATATTTATTTTTTAATCATGCCACTGGATTTGTGGGCTCTCACCATGATGTATATAAATGTACACAAATGTATATCTTTCCTTACTGCTATAAGAAGTTATATACGGTTATCTTATTGTTTAGGCAGAAATAATCACTTTAATCCCGATAACATGCACTATTTATGTTTCATGTATTGCCCCCTTTAATTAGGGAACTCTTGCTCTGGGAAACAGAAGAGTCATAATTATTTTTAATACTATTATAGTTAGCGCCACTCGTCAATGCATATCGGGTTTTCCCAAATCAAGCATCTAAGTTTATATGGTCCTACAACAATCGCAATTCAACGTTAGAATATTTCACATGAGATGTAACGATATTTTGGTGATAATTTGAACTAAGTTTATAAACCCCTTTTTATAGCATGAATATATCGTACTCAAAATGTTTCAGATTTACTTTGGAGAGCAATACTGGGTCACTTTTTTCCTGCTTCTGTTTCAGAACTGTTTATCTTGTTTTATTGGTTGCGATGTATGTCTGAGGTCATTCGGGACACTCCCCTCCACTATTATAAAGAACTTTGACTCTCTCAGATTCACGTTTTCATTCCTGGATCATAGCTGTCTTCTGATTGGATAAGAAAAGCACATGACCACAGACCGGACCTGAAAAGGAACTGCCATATAACGGACTACTCGATTGAGGACTGTATATTACTGTCTGCTTATTGGTTAACAATATTCAAGAAGTGTTTTGATTGGTTAAAAGACGTATCAATACTAAACTAAGTCTTTAACTTTTAAATTTGATAGTTTTTTATGATTTTTTCTTAATACATTTTTCTTTATTTTTTACTTTAGGAATAGTTTACTATTGATGCATATATATTACATTAAACACTTTATGAAGATTTTGTGAGTCCAATTTCCTGTGTTCAACAGGAAATTGGAACAATTGTTCACCTGTATATAAACCAGCCCTGTAGCCACAGCAAACACACTCAATATTTGGTTTTACCTACCTGTTTTATTTGTTTTAATGTATGCTCTTGATAAAGACGTGTAATACGTTGAAACGCGTTGAGCAAATAAAATCTTTTTATCCTTTGTTGAAAGATTGTCAAGATCTTGTTTTGCTGTGCCGAGCTGGAATCTCCTTATTTTATGGAGTAAGTTACTACATTTTTTTCAATTTTATACTGGATACTTTGCTCATTTGGGTTTTCTATTTATTTATAGTCCAATTTTGGATAACCCTGAAAATTCAGTATCTGACATCAGGAACCTGTGGATTCTTGCCATCTGATGTTACGTTTCCTTTCAGCTGTACAGATTCATCTTATGGAGTGAGTATAATGCACCCATATTAATTGGTCCATATATGCTTCAAGCCTGTTTTCTCTTCACTTATTAGAGAAAATCATTCAATAGACCAGCGCCATTTACCATCACTATCGAGTTATCTCTGACGTCAGACTTTACATCCGGGAGAGTGGTCGCTCCATCCAGATGTGTTTTTCTCAGATTGTTCAGATGTGGGGTCTTCCAGAAATAGATCTGATGGCTTCCCATCTAAACAGGAAACTTCCCAGATACCTGTCCAGGTCCAGGGTTCCTCAGGCGGAGGCGCGTGGATGCGTTAGCAGTTCCTTGGTGTTACCAACTCGCTTATATCTTCCTGCCTCTGGTTCTTCTTCCCAAGAGTGATTTCCCAAGATCATCATGGAACAATTGTTTGTGTTGCAGGTAGCTCCAGCATGGCCTCACAGGTTTTGGTATGCGGCTCTTGTTCGGATGTCCAGTTGCAACACTGGCCACTTCCTGTAAGATCAGACCTTCTGTCTCAAGGTCTGTTTTTCCATAGGATCTCAAATCATTAAATTTGAAGTTATGAAAATTGAACGCCTAGTGCTTAGTCATAGAGGTTTCTCCTGACTTAGTGATTAATACTATGTTACAGGCTTGTAAATCTGTTTCTAGGAAGATTTATTATCGAGTTTGGAAAACATATATTTCATGGTGTTCTTCTCATAAATTTTCCTGGCATTCTTTTAGAATTCCCTAGAATTTTACAGTGTCTTCGGGATGGTGTTTGGATAAAGGTTTGTCTGCAAGTTCTTGAAAGGACAAATCTCCTGCTCTTTGTGTTTTATTACCACGGAAAAATGCTAAGCTTCCTGTCATTCACTGTTTTGTACAGGCTTTGGTCTGTATTAAGCCTGTCATTAAATCAATCTCTCCTCCTTGGAGTATTAATTTGGTTTTGAAGGTTTTACAGGCTCCTCCTTTTGAGGCCTATGCATTCTTTGGATATTAAACTACTTTCTTGGAAAGTGTTGTTCCTTTTGGCAATTTCTTCTGCTAGATGAGTTTCCAATTGTCTGATCTTTCTTGTGAATCTCCTTTTCTGATTTTCCATCAGGATAAGGCAGTTTTGCAGACTTCATTTAAATTTCTACCTAAGGTTGTGAATTCTAACAACATTAATAGAGAAATTGTTGTTCCTTCTTTGTGTCCTAATCCTAAGAATTATTTGGAGAGATCCTTAAATTCTTTGGATGTTGTAAGAGCTTTGAAATATTATGTTGAATCTACTAAAGATTTCAGGAAGACTTCTAGTCTATTTGTTGTATTTTCAGGTTCTAGGAAAGGTCAAAAGGCTTCTACCATTCCCTTGGCTTCTTGGTTAAAGCTTTTGATTCATCAGGCTTATTTGGAGTTGGGTCAGGCCCCGCCTCAGAGGAGCTACAGCTCATTCTACTAGATCAGTCTCTGTGGGCTTTTAAGAAATGAAGCTTCAGTTGATCAGATATGCAAAGCAGCTACTTGGTCTTCTTTTTTATACATTTACTAAATTCTACCGTTTTGATGTATTTGCTTCCTCGGTTTCAGTTTGATTCCTCTGCTTATGTTTAAGTTTTTTTCTTTTCAATTATGAGAATAAATTTATATTTTGGGTTGTGGATTATTTTTTTCAGCGGAAAATGGCTATTATTTTTATCTCCACATCTTGGGTATTACTATCCCATACGTCACTAGCTCATGGACTCTTGTCAATTACATGAAAGAAAACATAATTTATGTAAGAACTTACCTGATAAATTAATTTCTTTCATATTGGCAAGAGTCCATGAGACCCACCCTTTTTATGGTGGTTATGATTTTTTTGTATAAAGCACAATTATTTCCAATTTCCTTTTTTTTATGCTTTTTACTCCTTTCTTTATCACCCCACTACTTGGCTATTAGTTAAACTGAATTGTGGGTGTGGTGAGGGGTGTAATTTATAGGCGTTTTTGAGGTTTGGGAAACTTTACCCCTCCTGGTTAGGATTGTATATTCCCATACGTCACTAGCTCATGGACATCTTGCCAATATGAAAGAAATTAATTTATCAGGTAAGTCTCATACATAAATTATGTTTTTTCCCATAGGGGGGCTATTGGAAAAATTATATTTTATTCAGACATTTTTTTTTCTTTCCTTTTGTCTCTGGAGGTTCACGTGCGCCTGTTGCACCTATGTAGGAGCCTTCCACTGAGTGAACAATCTTGAAAGAGTGTATTAAAGTATAATATCTGTTGGTTATAGAAATTGGTGTCTGCAGTGTACTAATTGGACATTTACAGCCCCTCAGCAGACTCCTGTGCTGGATCATAAAGTAGCCCCACCCCTCCTCCCTCTTAATCGGCACTTGGAAGAGAAGAGGATGTGCACAGCATGGCTGCTCTGTGTGCTGTTCCCTGGGGGACACATGTCAGTGAGGGATAGAGGTAAGAAGAACAGTTAGATTATTAGTGAGCAGGAACAGCTTTCCCTCCTCTCCTCATCAGCTCTGCTTTTCTGAGGTCTATTTATCACAGCGTCAACTGAAAAAAATGCTTGAATCCCGTGTGCCGTATTTGTCGCGAGATTGATCCACCGTAGTTATCAAGAGCTTCAAGATCGGCAAATGTTGAAATTTGTGACGTAAAATACGATCCCGTAATTCAATCCGACATAGATCGATGCTTGCGTCATTACAGATGTTTCAATTCAGATTTGACTCTATATGACCCTTTTCCCAATTTATCAAACATTTAACAGGTACGCTTCACGTCTATTCCGACGCAGCGTACCTAGTTTTCAATCTGCAACCCCTTGAGGTCGCAGATGCCATAGAAGTCAATGGGAGTCTGAAAACAAAGGAGAGCTTATGTTCGATGCTGCAAGAGAATGTATATAACATATTAAAAGTAAACTAGAAACTCTATTAAAATTGTATACCCTTTTTTAAATCAAACAATATTATTGCTCCACAATTGGTGCACTAGTAGAATATTGGGATAAAAATGAAAAATACATTACTACTTATGGATTATACTACAAATTTGTCTCTCATTACAAAGCAAGGAAAATATTATTTCTACAAATTTGTTGAAAAGTTTTGCCCCAAACTTGTCGCACTAATAGACATAGAGATAAAAATGAAAATAAATACACAACATAATATAGCTAACTTGCTTAACTTGACCGCAACACTTTTCGCACCAAATTATGACGCAAACTCCTAAACAACCCACACACTAGTGAATTTTTCAACCACTTTTGATTGGAATATGCATAATCACATGATTTATGACATTAGCCAATCTGATTCAAATATACATTTTTAAACTATCACTAACGAATCAAATTGCTCGATACTTGTGTCATTGATCACTCATCAGAACTTGTAAGTGCCATTTGTTACATTGTTTATTATACTTTGAAAGTATGTATATGTGAAATTAGTATTAAAGATAAACATTGATGCTGACATTAGGACACAGTGTAATATTTTAGACAATGATTTTAAAATTCAAATTGATGTTTGATTCAATAGAATCTTAAGCTGAAGGCTCAAAGGGAAAGCCCACCTAACAATAAACTGTCATGATTCAGATACAGCAGAAATTAAAATCACCTCTTTACTGTCATGCTATTTTCAGTGTATTTCTTCCTTCTCTTGAATTTATTTTCCAGTAAGAAATGTCATCTTATATGCCAGCCCATTTTATAAAACCTGTGAAGAGGTGGTTTTTAAAACTATATTGCAATCAGGAGGGGTTACACAGGTACAGAAAGAAAACTGGCCCAGCTCTTAAAATATCCATTGATTGCAAATAAATACAAATGATACTCTGATAACATGTTATATTTGCAATTATTCCTGCTCAGAAAAATAATAAATTTACACTATATACATATAGTGGTATAAATAAACAGAGAGATATGAAAGACAACATTGTTTAGAACAAAAAAAGTAATTTAGGGACATATAAATATGTTTGCAAAAAATTTCTGACACGACACACACACACACATACATATATATATATATATATATATATATATATATATATACACAAGTATGTGCAAAATATATATGTACAAATTCTAGCATTAATAATCATTTAAAAAAAAAAAAAAAGCATATCATGTCTTCTAGAAATACAAATACACATGAATTTATGTGAAAGTACCATATAACACATTTTTTGGATAACAAATAATTATAAAAATAACTTTCTATGAGATATTGTTTGTTGAGGTATAAATGTAGCTATTTCTTGGATATTAAAGGGACAGTCTACCATAGAATTCTTATTGTTTTAAAAGATAGATAATCCCTTTATTACCCATTCCCCAGTGTTGCATAACCAACACAGTTATATTAATATACTTTTTACCTCTGTGATTACCTTGTATCTAGGAACCTTCTTCCAGCCCCCTGATCACATGACTGTGACTGTTTATTATCTATTGTCTTAAATTTAGCATTGTTTTGTGCTAAATCTTAAATAACCCCCTGTGCCTGAACACAGTGTTATCTATATGGCCCACGTGTACTTTCTGTCTCTTTGTGTTGAAAAGAGATTAAAAAAGCATGTGATAAGAGGCAGCCCTCAAAGGCTTAGAAATTAGCATATGAGCCTACCTATGTTTAGTTTAAACTAAGAATACCAAGAGAAAAAAGCTAATTTGATGATAAAAGTAAATAGGAAAGTTTATTAAAATTAAAAGTACTATCTGAATAATGAAAGTTGAATTTATACTAGATTGTCTCTTTAACAGTGGAAAAATAAAAGATTAGCTTTAGAGAAATGTGCTTGTTCATGGACAGTAATGAAATGCTATAAATAAAGTTGGGAAAAACCTGAATAACCGTGACATCGATGACTGTTAACAACAGTCCGATGCTCTCCGCACCGTACTTGACGTGCATGTTTTTGACGGCTTTTTTGATAAATAAGGGTATCATATTCAGATATGCTTCAGCGATGTCTGGCGATAAATAGACCCCCTAGAGTTGCACTATAACTTCTCCCCACTGCCTCTCATATTCTTTTCATGGTAAGGACTTAACATGTCTTTCTGGACACATCAAACCAGCTTTGCTCAATAAAGAGTAGGAAATATAAGAGCTGAAAATAACTAAGTTAAATATTTGTCTTTCAATTAAGTTGTAGCTAACTAAGATTCATTTTAAAACTTCTGTTTGTTTAAGAAACAGATTCCGCAGCGCTGTCCATAGGTAACAAAGATAAAAGGACAGTACAATATGAGACACCAGAAAAAATTTAACAAACAAATACAGGGGGAATTGGGAGCCCTGTTCCTGTGGCAATTTACAATCTAAATTGATGTACTCACAAGTATTTAATACCATGATTTCTAGTGTTCCATAGCGCTGTTCTGTGCTTTTTGTTTATTGTTGCAAATACTCAATTAATGAAAAAATTTATAAAAAATGTTGGGATGTACATAAAGGAACGACAAGGGTGAATGACAAAATGGAATGCCCATAGACTACAATGGGATGTAAAATTAAAAGTGTTGAAGCAACAAAACTATGAGACATATCAACTAGGTATTTACCAGATATGTTCCCCAGGTACAGTAGTATATTCTGAAAGTGAGATTAAGTCAGATTATAGCTGTTTTCTATGGAATGACAAGGGTGAATGACAAAATGGAATGCCCATAGACTATAATGGGATGTAAAATTAAAAGTGTTGAAGCAACAAAACTATGAGACATATCAACTAGGTATTTACCAGATATGTTCCCCAGGTACAGTAGTATATTCTGAAAGTGAAATTAAGTCAGATTATAGCTGCTTTCTATGGAATGACAAGGGTGAATGACAAAATGGAATGTCCATATACTATAATGGGATTAAATTTAAAAGTGCTATAGCAAAAAAAATATGAGACATATCAACTAGATATTTACCAGATATAATCCCCAGGTACAGTAGCATATTCTGAAAGTGAGATTACGTCAGATTATATCTATTTTCTTTGGAATGACAAGAGTGAATGACAAAATGGAAGGCCCAATGACTGCAATGGGATTATATGCAACACGTATATATAAACTGCGCTTCCCAGTTATCACATAAAGTATTTCACAAAGGATATAGAACCAACATAATAAAATACCATAGAAAATAAGTGGTATATAGTTGTACGTACAATATATAATACAGAGAATATAGGGTAAAACTCCAAAGTGACCTGTATACTTATAACCAGATCAGAAAAGTATATATCACCCCTGTTGGTATGTAAGTTCCTGCATATGATGGAAGCAGAGGAAAAAGTATTTTCCAATATATGTCCCTGGAAAGAGGTGTGAACAATTCCAAGCCGTGGCCTCAGAAAATGCTGCCAATGGATGCTGCTCTAATTATACTGAGAGGACTGTGATTCTCCTCCCAAATGGAACTTGAAAGACAAAAACAGAGAGCGCAAATCACTCTAAGAGTATAAGTATTTAATAACATTGCATAAGGGAACAAGACAGGGCTGCCCTCTCTCACCATTATTATTTGATATAGCTATCAAACCTTTGGCGGTGAAGAGTCGAGAGTTCTTGGAAGGTATAAGAATAAAACAATATAAAGTCACGCTTTCACTTTATGCAGATGATATCTTGTTCTATATAAGAAATTCAACTAAAAATATTCCAATTCTAATTGATATTCTATCGGAATTCAGTAAATTTGCAGGATATAGAATAAATCTTGCTAAGTCAGAGATTCTCTGGGTCATAAAGAATAGGAATAGTTACATAGAGAACCCCTTCAAATTAACTGATAAATCTATTAAATATTTGGGAATAAATCTTTCAGGAAATCCAGAGGAATGGTATGATATTAATTTCACTCCTATCTGGGGAAAATGTCTTTCGGAAATCCAGAAATGGAGTAAACTTCCTCTGTCACTCTCAGCAAAAATAGCATTAATCAAAATGCGAATACTTCCAAAAATACTTTTTTTTATACAGAACATCCCCTCATTTCTGCGTAAGGCGGACATTAAAAATTTTAATTCTGGCTGTTCCTCTTTTCTCTGGGCTCCAAAGAAACCTCGTATTTCAATGTCAAGGTTAATGCACCCAAAAGATTTGGGCGGATTTGCTTTTCCAAATCTTGCAAACTATAACCTGGCATGTCTTGTTCGAATTGCTCTGGACTGGCTTACTGGTGCAAATTTTATTGCTAGCTCTGATATAGAAGAGGGTATTATGTCGCCCTATGCTCTCAAGGCATTGTTACATATCTCTCACCCTATAAAGGTTCGGGATTTCTCATTAAAATATACAATATACAATGTTATCCTAGCGTGGCACAAAATCTGTAAATTATTAGAAGTAGAAAATACATTTTCTCGTTATTTACCTATTAGGGGAAATCCTGATTTTAAGAGTGGTTGTGAATCATCAGTTTTCAGGAAATGGTCTGCTAATAATTTGACTCTTGTGAGCCAGGTAGTAGATTTGGTTTCAAATCATATAAAAACATTTGAATCTCTAACAAGAGATTTTCATCTAGACAAAAGATCTTTTTTTGCTTATTTACAAATTAGACACTTCTACTACAGTCAGAAACTCTCGGAAGAGGATCCTTGGACTTTGGGCCCATTAGATCCTATTATTAGTAGATTCTCACGGGGTAATCACTCTATATCATATATCTATAGATTGTTAATACTAAAGGAGGCAGAGACGAAGGTAAACAACCTCTTTCTTATCTGGAAATCAGATTTTCCTGAAATAGACAGTGATTACTTCCAAGAGAGCTTTAATAGGGTAAGAAAGTTCTCAAGTAGTATGGCAATAAGAGAATCCCATCAAAAACTCCTTAATAGGGCCTATCTGACTCCCAGTAGAATGGCTAAATGGAAGGGGGACATGGCTTGTTATAGATGCAGCTTCCCGTTTGCTGATATATTTCATATATTTTATGCCTGTCCTAAAATGATTAAACTGTGGAAACAAGTGGAATACTGGTTGAATAGATTTTTGCCAGACAGATTATCACTAAAGCCTTTAGTCATCTTCTTTCTGGTTTCGGACAAAACTCATAATAAGTCTCTGATTAACACTCTAATCCTACTAGTTAGACAGATGGTTTTAAAAGCCTGGAAGGAGAAAAATGTCCCCAGTATAGTGTCAGTCATAAATAACGTACAATATCAATTGTTGTTAGAACAATATGATCCTTTAATATTTGAGGAAAATAAATTAAGGAAATATTTTGCAAAATGGGACAAGGTAATTCTGAGTAGACCTAGAGAGGTCCAAGCGGAGGGGAGAGAGTCAGGACAGATCCCTTTTTTTTTTATTTTTTATTCGATAGTATGTGTGTAAGAAAATCAAGAAAATAGAGGTTTTTGATATTTTTTAAGAATTTAAGATTATGCCTTATGTAAAGATGCTATGTCGTACTGTTTTTTGAAGTATAATGCATAACCTGTTTTTGATTTTGAACTCCTCAATAAAGAAAAAATTATGATAAAAAAAAAAAAAAAAGAGTATAAGTATTTAATACAAAATGTGAAGCGCAAGTAAAAAATATACGTACAGGAATTAAAAACAACAAAGCATACAGTGCATATCACCACAGAAACTCTGTTGCAGGCCAGATGAGTGTTGACTTGTGCCACTTGGTCCTTCCTACGGTCTAAGCACAACCGGAACGCCGTGAAGACTTGGAGGTGCGGGGCTACTCAAAGTTGTAATAGCCTGTGTCTGGAGCTCATGTGAGTACGATATAGCTTCTTTAATGAGATTCATGGGATCTGACCCAACTTTGTCAAGAGGTGATGTATCAACAAACCGCTTACTTCCTTTAAAATTCAGCGGGCTGTCAAAGGTCAGGGACATTGCAGCGTCTGATTGGCTGACTACGTGTCACTTAATAAAGCAAGCATATAAGAACAGTGCTGAGCACAAAATTACAATAGGGCCACTCCTAGTCCACCTCCCTCAAAATGGATAAATTAAAGGCAAAAATATGTAAAAAATGGAGGGCGCTATATAGCTAAAAGTAAAAAAACACATTTATTCAAAGACATCTATTAAAATAATAATAATAATATATATATATATATATATATATATATATATATATATATATATATATATATATATATATATATATATAATATATATATATATATATTCAGACACAATGGCTACAATACACTGTCTAATAAAAAGCTGCTAAATATACAATAAAAAAAGGAAATTGCTTGTATTTAGAAATGTAGTGTCTTTGGAGATATAACTAAGGGACGTCTCCCCTGAATCTCAACACATCCTAATTAGGATTAACACTCTAATCCTACTAGTTAGACAGATGGTTTTAAAAGCCTGGAAGGAGAAAAATGTCCCCAGTATAGTGTCAGTCATAAATAACGTACAATATCAATTGTTGTTAGAACAATATGATCCTTTAATATTTGAGGAAAATAAATTAAGGAAATATTTTGCAAAATGGGACAAGGTAATTCTGAGTAGACCTAGAGAGGTCCAAGCGGAGGGGAGAGAGTCAGGACAGATCCCTTTTTTTTTTTTTTCCTTTTTATTTTTTGTTTTATTCGATAGTATGTGTGTAAGAAAATCAAGAAAATAGAGGTTTTTGATATTTTTTAAGAATTTAAGATTATGCCTTATGTAAAGATGCTGTGTCGTACTATTTTTTGAAGTATAATGCATAACCTGTTTTTGATTTTGAACTCCTCAATAAAGAAAAAATTATGATAAAAAAAAAAAAGAGTATAAGTATTTAATACAAATTGTGAAGTGCAAGTAAAAAATATACGTACAGGAATTAAAAACAACAAAGCATACAGTGCATATCACCACAGAAACTCTGTTGCAGGCCAGATGAGTGTTGACTTGTGCCACTTGGTCCTTCCTACGGTCTAAGCACAACCGGAAAGCCGTGAAGACTTGGAGGTGCGGGGCTACTCAAAGTTGTAATAGCCTGTGTCTGGAGATCATGTGAGTACGATATAGCTTCTTTAATGAGATTCATGGGATCTGACCCAACTTTGTCAAGAGGTGATGTATCAACAAACCGCTTACTTCCTTTAAAATTCAGCGGGCTGTCAAAGGTCAGGGACGTTGCAGCGTCTGATTGGCTGACTACGTGTCACTTAATAAAGCAAGCATATAAGAACAGTGCTGAGCACAAAATTACAATAGGGCCACTCCTAGTCCACCTCCCTCAAAATGGATAAATTAAAGGCAAAAATATGTAAAAAATGGAGGGCGCTATATAGCTAAAAGTAAAAAAACACATTTATTCAAAGACATCTATTAAAAAAAAAATAATTATATATATATATATATATATATATAATATATATATATATATATATATATATATATATATATATATATTCAGACACAATGGCTACAATACACTGTCTAATAAAAAGCTGCTAAATATACAATAAAAAAAGGAAATTGCTTGTATTTAGAAATGTAGTGTCTTTGGAGATATAACTAAGGGACGTCTCCCCTGAATCTCAACACATCCTAATTAGGGTATATATTCTTTTTTTTTTTTTTTTTCTGTTTATTAAAAAGAGATTAAGAACAGATACAGGTCCTCAAAAGAAATAAAAAAAAGAGGAAAAGCAGGTTACAAGATACAAATCATTTGTTACAGAAGCATGGTATCATTTGTTAAACAGTCTTAAGTTTCAGGTATTCATCAACATGTACAAAAAGCACCTCTTGAGGTGAGTGAGCTATCAGCTGCGTTCTGTTTGTTCTCTCTCTTTTTATTCATTTTATTTTTAAAACATCAACATATCTAACTATAACAACACCCCCACCCCGCCCCGCCCCTAAATGCTTTGGATGTCTCTAGGGTCCGGTGGACTTCTCCCAATTTTAAGTGGAGAGAAAAAAAAGAAAAAGGGGAAGATTATCCTCGTCTCTCACTCCCCCCACCACCCCCTCTCTCCGCTAGTCGATGCTGCATTTATCTTTCCTAAGAATCTGTGAAATTAGAATCTCGCCTCCTCTCTCATCTGTCACAGGTGCCTCGACTGTCATATAATGCTGTCCATTCTCCTCTTAGGGAGGCAGAGAGAGAATTTCTGTCTGTGAAAATGGTCGCGATATTTGTCTCTGTATTGCGGGAGTTTGTAATTAAGTTTACGCTTAAATTGACTTATAGTAGGTGGTTTCCTGCTGATCCACATGCATAAGATACAATTTCCTAGCTATTAGCATCACCAATGTCACTATAGTATGGTATTTGTGGGGGAGGTCGCCCCATCTAAAGAGACATACCTGGTCTAGATTTAGTGTGACCGAGATGCTATTGCGCGGTTTCAGCCAGTATTGGATTCTAGCCCCAAAACTGTCTCACCAAAGGGCATTGGTAGAAATAGTGTGGCACACTTGGAGCCGCAGCTCCACATTTACCAGCATCTGTTAGGCAGATGTGGGTTCCATTTAGAGATTCTGTTGGGAGTAATGTAATCAAAATGAATTCATGCTCACCTGTGCTTCATGGAGAGGGATACTTAGAGTGCTTTTTAGTTAACTCCAGGCTTTTTTTGGATGTCTGCACTGGTGATATCTTCCACACCTCGCCTCTCCCATTTATCCAAAGCACAATTTCTGACAATCAGCTCATTGACTTGTGCATCAAGGCCTTATATGTATTGGAGATTGCAAAGTTTCCCACTCTGAAGGATGTCTGCGCTACAGCAAAACACCGAGACGTCCCCAAAACTGTTGGATCCTTGTTGGGAATGCCATATCTCGTACGAAGATCAGTGAACGTCCTAACTGTATGTGACAGAGGATTCTAATAAGTCCCCTATTGTCCCTCATTCCCCTCTCTCTCCATTTGTCTAAAAGGTAGAGTATCAATACCTGCCAGGAAATCTAGATTGCCTACAATTGGCAAAAGTTTAGCGGAGGGGGGGCGTGGCACCAAATACCTATGAGCCATACGCCAGGCCAGTAGTGGGCCTTTGTAAAGGATGGAGGACTTAATTGAGAGGGGATCTCGGTTGTCTTCAAGTACGGCAGATAGGAGAGATCCATGGGTCTCATTGCTGCATTCTCCAGTTCAGGCGTCGCAGAAGTGGGAGATTGCCCAATTGCCAGTCCAGGACCAGCCTTATCAAGGCCGCCCAATTGTAATTTTAAAATTTGGGAGACTCAAGCCCCCACCAGTTGTACGGTTGTTGCAGAAATTTCACTCCTTGCCTTGCCTCCTTGCCATACAAATTTTTTGATTGCCATATTCAGAGATCTTAGATCTCTTCTGTTCAATAGAAAGGGCAACATCAGCATTGGATAAAGTAATTTCGGGAGCGGTAACCATTTTTAACAAGGCTAACTCGCTCCATGATGGACAGGGGCAGGGAGTTCCATTGTTGGAGTTGTCTGAATATTTTAGCGCATTGATTCGAGAGATTAGAGTCATACATGCTTTGAGGATTTCTATGCAAATGAATACTCAATATGTGAGTTTATTCCCCACTTCTGTGAAGGGATAAATCCTCTGACTGGTGGTATGCTTATTCAACCACAGTATCTCCCGATTTCCCTGCATTGACCTTGTAGGCCGGAAAAGGCTCCAAAGTCCTGAATCATGTTGAGGATGTTCAGGATATGCCCTACAGAGGATCTCCACAAATAACATCATATCATCGGCATATAGGGCCAGATGTTGAGGCTTACCGTAACCACAATGCCCGTAAAGGTTTGTCTTAGTTTATTGGCCGTGGTTCCAGTGCCAGATCGAAAAAGCAGAGGGGACAGGGGACAACCCTGTCTCGTGCCCCTCTGCAGAGCAAAGTCAGGAGAGAACATGCCATTGGCAAGTACCCCTGGCCACTGGTCTGGAATATATGTTTTGTATGGGTTTGTGCAAACACACCCGGTGATATTGAAATGCATTAGGGCATTATCCAGATGGTCCCACTCCACTCTATCGAAGGCCTTCTCTGCATCCAAGGATAGCAGGAGGCCTCCGACATATTATCTCTATGCCATCCCTCACCCCTCCTCCAGCAGAAGTCAATGACCTGGAGGACCCCGACGCAGGTTGACCGCCGATGAACGCCCATAAACAAAACCAGTCTGGTCCGGGGTGGAGCAGAGATGGTAAAAGGATCTTCAAACGTCCCACCAAGACTGCCATGAAGATCTTGTAGTCGGCATTCAGCAGCGAAATGGGTCGGTAAGATTCTGGTAGTGAGTGGTGTTTCCCTGCCTTAGGAAAAAGCATAATATGGGCCATTGAGAAGGCTGAGGATGGTACAAGCCCATCCTGAAAATAGCCATTATACAATTTCATTAATGTTTTGGATATATTAGGTTGCAGTATACGGTAGAATTCTGCAGGTAGGCCATCCGGGCCTGGCGTCTTGCCCAGTGCCATGTTCACTATGGCTTTATCCTGAGATAGGGGAGTTTAGTTGATCTACCTGTTCTTGGCTAAGCCGAGGCAAGTTCAAAGAGGGACCAAAAAGATTTGCTGACATCTGGTCGGGCATAGCCGGTTTGCTTTGCATACAGCGCAGTGTAATAGTCTGCGAACCCCTGGACAATGTCTATGGGGGTATTATGAATCTTCCCTCCATATTTCAGAGAGACAATGTCCCTTTTTGCTGTCCGGGACTTGACCAAGGAGGCCAGTAGTTTCCCTGACCGGTTCCAAATCTATAAAATTTAGAAGCTGTTTTTATTAAACCCGCCGCTGCCTGCTGGGACACGAATGCGTCCAATTTTTCTTTAGCAACAATATATGTATCATCAGTTCCCTAGATTTAGCGTTACAATATTTCCCTATAGGCTACCACCAAGCTTTTTTCCAGAGACACATATCGAAGCTGCGTTTTACCGACGGGATCAGCCAGATACGAAATTATGTTGCCCACTAGGACCACCTTAGCCGTTTCCCAGAGCAGTTGGGAGATTCTCAGCATGGGCCAGATTGTCGGTGTAAAATGTCAGTCCACGCCTGGGTCAGGAATTGTTTGAAAGGCGTTGAAAGTGCTTAAATAGCTAGGGAATCTCAGAGTGTTTCTATTAGTGGGCTGGTCTATGCGGGCGGAGCAGTGAGTTCCACAGGCGCATGATCAAGACAAATAGATGTTGTGGATCTTAACTTGCTGGACCAGTGAGATAATCGGGTCAGATATCATAAAGATGTCTATCCTAGACAGGGGATGCCTTGGCCTTAGAAATACAAGAATAGTCTTTGCCTCTGGATGACGTAGCCGCCATATATCACATACCCCAAGTTCCCTTTCCAGGGTTTGCTGAAGATCTTTTTCTCAAATCGCCCCTTATATTTAGGCCGTACGTGTTCTGTGGGGAGTCCTGGTGCCAGCAACCTTTCACATACTGGGTCGGGTGCCAAGTTAAAGTCTCCCCTAATATGAGCTTAGTGTCTAGATACTGAGTAAGAACTCTTGGTGAGTTGTGTCCAAAAATGTGCACTTTCTGATTGGGGCGTATAGTAGATTACACAGGGTGTATAGTTGTGAGCCCAGCTTGACCTGTACTATGAAGGGTAACGACCCTCTGAGGTCTTTATGTGTTTTTAACAATGTCTATGTCCAGTTTTTTACCAAAAAGAATAATCAAACCTCTACTAGAGCTTGTGTGTGAGAGATAAACCACTTTACCCACCCAATCTGCTTTCAACTTTTCCATCTAAACGTCGGTCAGAGTGTGTCTCCTGCAAAAGAGCAACATCAGTATGCAGTCTACGTAGGTGTGTGAGTATGGCCTTTCTTTTAACTGGTTGAGTGGATTCCTCCAACATTCCAGGTAATAAATTTGGCTGTCATTTATTAAATTTTAACCGTCCGTTGTCAGTGAGCAGGGTGCCCACCGGGGCAACTCCTTTGTAATGGGAGGGTCGGAAGGGAGGAGGAGGACGAGAAGAAAAAAAAAAAAAAACCCAATCCACCCCAGACCAATATTAGGCCAGCCAGGGAGAGGGTTCCCCTGCATGCATCCAACCATTAGAGAGTCAACTCTATTCATTTTTTGTAAAACTGAAAAACAAAGCGTAAGATGTTGATGCTGTGCATCAATTATCCAATGGTTTTTAGCAAAAGCATTTGACCTCACATATTTCCACTGGTCTTCAGGGGGGAAGGTTCTGGGAAATAACTTTTTCCCTAAAAGGAGCATATCTGCTGCGATATAATAAAAAAGATAAAAAAGAAAATATAGCTATTTGAGACTTTAGTCCACTTTTCCCCAGATTGAAAAATAGCGTTATGAGCAGGTGTTAAGTAGAACAGGTACACAGAAATTAATACTACCAATATATTTAATATTAAACACACATCAGCGAAGTGGTCCAGGTCGCCTCATACTCCACCCAGGAAAAACACCTGAGGCTACTTGTGTATGACTATATGAGTCCACAATGCTACACCTTGTAGAGTGGTATATGCGACGACCCGGGGCTTGACTTGAGCAATAATAATAATAAAAATAACATTCCGCTTTGCAAATTTAGCAGGAGGGGTAGAATCGAGATTAAAATTAAACAGTTGCTTACAAGTCTTTGCTATCATTACCATCAAGCAGTTTAACATTGTATAATAACCAGAGCCTAGTAGCTAGCATGTAGGTAAGCTAGGTTTCATTTTAATACTCATCATTAACATCATTTTGAATCATGGCAACAAGCCCAAACCCCATAAATGTACAAACAACCAAGTTCCCTCCCCCTGTTGTTTACTGATTGCAGAATATTGCCATGACTGCCGCACCAGGTTATTGTCAGGGGGTGAGGCCGCTCATATTGAACAATCTCAGTACATAACTGAGTGGCAGTCAGCGCAATACACCAGGCAGTGCTTATTAGATAAAAGGCATTAATGGCACAACCCATCATCATTTTAAAACTTTGCTTTTAACTCTAACTAATTATAGCAGCTTTCAGTCTGGGTCAATCTGCATTGGTACTCTACGGAGGTTGCCAACCCGGGCCTTGTGCCTCCCCCAGAAAGGCTTGCACCTCCGAAGGAGAATCAAAGAATTTGGAGGCCATTATCTGTTAAAAGTTTTAACTTTGCCGGATATAGCAAGTACGCCTTTCGACACTCTTTGTTCAGGGCGGAGCATATCGCAGAGAACTCTCTCCTTTTCTTCATCAACTCCGCAGAGTAGTCCTGAAAAAGTAGGAGCTTGCTGTTTTTCAAACATCAGGGAGGGAAGTCTACGGTATGCCCTAAGTACCTGTATTTTCACTTGGAAATGTAAGAATTTAATCATTACTTGCCTAGGAGGTTGACCCTCCCTGAGATTCTGTCTATCCGGGCCCACCCTATGTGCTCTTTCAACACTACCTCTCATAGTACCTGACGCTAATACCTAATAAAGAAGACAAGTCATGTTCAACAAAATGTATGATTTCAGATGGCTTAATAGATTCAGGGAGACCCACAAGGCGGACATTATTCCACCGGAGATCTATTTTCTAGATCTTCTAGGCGTTGATATAGAATTTGATTCTAATGTGTTAGGTCTTCCACCTTTCTTGTATGTGTAACATTAAAATCCTCCAACTCTGAAACCCTTTCCTCTACCTCATTAAAGCGGGCTGGTATGTGCTTCACCTCACCTGCTAAGGTGTCTACACCCCTTTGAATATTATCCATTTTGGGCATGAAAAGTGAGGTAAGTTGTTGTACTATGGCATGGGATTCAGTGTTTTCAGGTGTGGCATCAATATTTTTTGGCGTGTGAGTAGATGCACTCTCTGCAGCATTTTTCTGCCTTTTTTCCACCTTTCTTACCCTTACCAGACATTTTAGAGGGTTCTAGGAATTTATCCATATAAAGAAAGAAAAAAGTGTTTGTTATATTCATGTGTCAGTTATAGCGTATTGCGCAGGGTTAGGGTGACGTGTTATCTGAGCTAGCTTTCCCTAGCCAGTGGGAGAGTTCCAGAGGTCAGGCACGCTGAGGAGAGACACTAGTAATATCTTAGTAGTCACAAAAAATACCAGCGCTTTACATATTTCACAATTGTGCTGCTATGAGGTACCAACCTAAACTTTGTCCACCAGTAGTGGTATAATGTTTATGCTACAATGGTACAAGTGACACCTAGGTTTTGAATATCATACACTCCTGCCGTTTTCCCCGCCCACCTATTACAGTGTATTACCCTGTTCACAGTTATGTTCCATTTAGCACATACACATAAATCAAAGAAAAAAGTTTTCTATGGCCTGTTACCTTAATTATGACTCGTATACCTTATAACTACCAGATGGATTTCGCTGGCGGGGGGGGGGGAAGCAAAAGAAAGGCAATATAGACAAAATGAGTATATCTACACAATAGGTGACTTGTACAATTATTAGAGCCCTTTACTGCCCAGGTCCACAGTGTCAAGATGCTTTTTTCCCCCGGAGCCCTTTATGTCTTTAAACAGGCTCTGCTCAGTCAGGAGGGGTCTAACAGAGGGCTTTTGGCAGAGGCAAACAGCTCTTCAATCCATTCCTCTGACTCGCAGGATGACTTAACAATGTAGAAAGTATCAAGTATAGAGTACAAAGTACAAAGTCAGGCAGCGGTCTGTGTGGAAAAGAGTTCAGTTTCCCTTCAGTGATTCTAAGCTGCCTGAGTGTGTATTTTATTGTTTATTTCAAGTAGACCTTATCTTACCGGCTACTTTGAGTCCTGGGTGAATCCTAGGCAAAGAAATCTGTGGCTGTGTCCTGCCTTTATTCTGTGTCGCAATGGCCCGTCTGCTTTTTTGCAGCTATGTCATCTACCATCCGAAATGGCGATGGTAGGGTCACAGCCTCACTCCTTGCCGTGTTTTGTTCCAATCTGCTGCTACTTTACTGGCCTCCGGTACTGCGGCTGTGCATGTTAGGTTGAGGAGGGGGAGAAGCCATAACTGCCAGTTTGATGACCAAGAGATTTGATCTACTGCCACAGTGAGTTGCACTGTTGACACGTGGCAACTGAACCTTTGCGCCCTTCCTTTCCCGCACCGCAACCGTCGGGCTTCCCTTCCAAGGAGGATCACACTGCTGTTTCATACAGTTGGGGCCATTGCCTATGAACAAAGCAGCTTTGCGGTCAACACTCCTAAGTCCCCACACACTCCGGGGAACTTCAGGTAATGCAGCCTCTTACATGTGGTCCGGCACACCACACTTGCCGTCTCCTTCAATCTGATCCTCCTAAGCACTGCACCCCGTAGCTCAATCAGTGATTGCGGTGCACCGTGTGCGAGTATTTCACCCGCTGGTATGCTTCAGTTTGTCCCCATGACAGCTCCCAACAGTAGGATCAGGGAGGAAAATGGCCAAGATGGCCGCCGGGCTGTTCGTTAGAGTTGTATACTCCACATCTCTTATGCCATTACTGGGGCTTCTGTGTGATAATAGGTGGAACTTATCTTCTCAGATGATGCCCAGACACGATCCTGTCAAGGGCTGATGAGCACGGGCTTCAAATAGCAGGTGAATTGTTCACTATTTCTAGGGTATATATTCTTAAAAAAACATTCCTTATTATAAACGAAACAAGCTCAAATCAAACAAAACCTAATACCACCTTAATTAAAAGCATGTGATACGTATCAAAAAATAGAAAAAATAAACCGGCTAGATTACGAGTTTTTGTCGGTAAGGCTTGCGGGGGCTAACAAGCCTTTTGTTCCCACCGCTCCCTTAAAGGGACAGTCTAGTCCAAAATAAACTTTCATGATTCAGATTGGGCATGTAATTTTAAACAATTTTCCAATTTACTTTTATCACCAAATTTTTCTTTGTTCTCTTGGTATTCTTAGTTGAAAGCTTACCCTAGGAGGTTTCATATGCTAATTTCTTAGACCTTGAAGGCCGCCTCTTAAGAATGCATTTTAACAGGTTTTTCACCACTAGAGGGTGTTAGTTCATGTTTTTCATATAGATAACACTGTGCTCATGCACGTGAAGTTACCTGGGAGCCATCACTGATTGGCTAAACTGCAAGTCTGTCAAAAGAACTGAAATAAAGGGGCAGTTTGCAGAGGCTTAGATACAAGATAATCACAGAGGTAAAAAATATATAAATATAACTGTGTTGGTTATGCAAAACTGGGGAATGGTTAAAAAAGGGATTATCTTTCTTTTAACACCCTTAATGACAGAGGACGTACCAGGTACGTCATTGAAAAAACTTCCCTTAATGACAGTTGACGTACCTGGTACGTCCTCTGTTGTCTTAAGTGCTGGAAGCGATCATGATCGCTTCCAGCTGCTTACAAGGGATTGTAGTGACAATCCCCCATTTTACATTCCAATTCAGAAAGGGCCACTCTGTGGCCCCATCTGCATCGGCTATGTATTTATTCAAATGTGTTGGCGGATGGGAGCTGCATTAACTTAGCCTCACATCTAGATGTTACTATTTAACCGATCTCTCCTTCTCACAACATGCTGCCGGTCCGGCGGTTGCGGCGGGGGGGGGGCGGGGGGGCGGGTGCGCGTGCATGCGCACGCCAAATTTACAGCCCATTGAAAAAAACAACCGATCGATCTAGATGCAGTGGCATCTCGGTTGTTTAATAAGGGATCTGGGAGGGGGAGGGTTGAAGATTATTTAGGGGGGCCAGCTACACTACAGAAAAATATTTTATATTTAAAAAGTTAAAAAAAAACTATTTTGGGGGGCAAATTGGGTACTGGCAGACAGCTGCCAGTACCCAAGATGGCGGCAAATAGACAGAGGGGGAGGGTTAGAAAGATGTATGGGGGGATCAGGGAGGTTGTGGGGTAAGGGGGGATCTATCACTGCAGACTTTATGCAAAAAAATTAAAAAAAATTTAAAAAAATATTTTTATTTCAGTACTGGCAGACTTTCTGCCAGTACTTAAGATGGCGGTGACAATTGTGAGGTGGGGAGGGAAGAGAGCTGTTTGAGGGGGGTCAGGGGGGGATCAGGGGGCTGATCTCTACACTAAAGCTAAAAATTAACCCCACCAAGCTACCTAATTAACCCTTAACTGCTGGGCATATTACAAGTGTGGTGCGCAGCAGTATTTAACGGCCTTATTATTACCAAAAAGCAACACCAAAGCCATATATGTCTGCTATTTCTGAACAAAGGGGATCCCAGAGAAGCATTTACAACCATTTGTGCCATAATTGCACAAGCTGTTTGTAAATAATTTCAGTGAGAAACCTAAAATTGTGAAAAATTTAAGTTTTTTTTTTTATTTGATCGTATTTGGCGGTGAAATGGTGGCATTAAATATACCAAAATGGGCCTATATCAATAATTTGGGTTGTCTACTACACTACACTAAAGCTAAAATTAAACCTAAAAGCTCCCTACAAGTTCCCTAATTAACCCCCTTCACGGCTGGGCATAATACACGTGTGGTGTGCAGCGGCATTTAGCGGCCTTCTAATTACCAAAAAGCAACGCCAAATCCATATAGGTCTGCTATTTCTGAACAAAGGGGATCCCATAGAAGTATTTACAACCATTTATGCCATAATTGCACAAGTTGTTTGTAAATAAATTCAGCGAGAAACCTAAAGTTAGTGAAAAAAATTGTGAAAAAGTGAATTTTTTTTTATTTGATCGCATTTGGCGGTGAAATGGTGGCATTAAATATACCAAAATGGGTCTAGATCAATGCTTTGGGATGTCTTCTAAATATAAATATATACATGTCAAGGGATATTCAGGGATTCCTGAAAGATATTAGTGTTCCAATGTAACTAGCGCTAATTTTGAAAAAAGTGGTTTGGAAATAGCAAAGTGCTACTTGTATTTATGGCCCTATAACTTGCAAAAAAAGCAAAGAACATGTAAACATTGGGTATTTCTAAACTTGGGACAAAATTTAGAAACTATTTAGAATGGGTGTATTTTGGTGGTTGTAGATGTGTAACAGATTTTGGGGGTAAAAGTTAGAAAAGGTGTGTTTTTTTCAATTTTTTCCTCAGATTTTATATTTTTTTATAGTAAATTATAAGATATGATGAAAATAATGGTATCTTTAGAAAGTCCATTTAATGGCGAGAAAAAACGGTATATAATATGTGTGGGTACAGTAAATGAGTAAGAGGAAAATTACAGCTAAACACAAACACTGCAGAAATGTAGAAATAGCCATTGTCATTAAGGGTAAGAAAATTGAAAAATGGTCCGGTCATTAAGGGGTTAAACAATAACAATTCTGGTGTAGACTGTCCCTTTAAGACAACGCTGGTATTACAGGTTTTTTTTAAACCTGGCGTTATCCACAAAAAGGTGAGCTTCGAGCAGAATTTAGCTCCACATCTCACCTCAATACCAGTGTTGCTTAAATCAGCGGTAAGCTGGCTAAACGTGCTTGTGCACGATTTTCCCATAGGAAACAATGGGGCTGAGCTGGCTGAAAAAAAAACACCTGCAAAAAAAGCAGCGTCCAGCTTCTAACACAGCCCCATTGTTTCCTATGGGGAAAATAAATCTATGTCTACACCTAACACCCTAACATGAACCCTGAGTCTAAACACCCCATATATTACAATTATTAACCCCTAATCTGCCGCCCCCGCTATCGCTGACACCTACATTATATTAATAACCCCTAATCTGCTGCTCCGGACACCGCCGCCACCTACATTATCCCTATGAACCTCTAATCTACTGCCCCCAACATCGCCGCCACTTACATTATAGTTATTAACCCCTAATCTGCCCCCCCCCCACAATGTCGCCGCAACTATATTAACTTTATTAACCCCTAATCTTCCGATCCCAACGTCGCCGCTACTATATTAAATTTATTAACCCCTAAACCTAAGTCTAACCCTAAGTCTAACCCCCCCTAATAAAAATATAATTTAAATGAAACAAAATAAATTTAACATAATTAAATAAATTAATCCTATTTAAAACTAAATACTTACCTATAAAATAAACCCTAAGCTAGCTACAATATAACTAATAGTTACATTGTAGCTAGCTTAGGATTTATATTTATTTTACAGGCAACTTTGTATTTATTTTAACTAGGTACAATAGTTATTAAATAGTTATTAACTATTTAATAACTACCTAGCTAAAATAAGTACAAAATTACCTGTAAAATAAATCCTAACCTAAGTTACAATTACACCTAACACTACACTATCATTAAATAAATTACCTAAACTACCTACAATTAATTACAATTAAATAAAATAAACTAAATTACGAAAAAAAACACTAAATTACAGAAAATATAAAAGAATTACAAGAATTTTAAACTAATTACACCTAATCTAATCCCCCTAATAAAATAAAAAATCCTCCCAAAATAAAAAAATTCCCTACCCTATACTAAATTACAAATAGCCCTTAAAAGGGCTTTCTGCGGGGCATTTCCCCAAAGTAATCAGCTCTTTAACCTGTAAAATAAATACAATACCCCCTCAACATTAAAACCCACCACCCACACACCCAACCCTTCTCTAAAACCCACCCAATCCCCCCTTAATAAAACCTAACACTACCCCCCTGAAGATCTCCCTACCTTGAGCCGTCTTCACCCAGCCGGGCACAAGTGGACCTCCAGAGGGGCAGAAGTCTTCATCCGATCCGGGCAGAAGAGGTCCTCCAAGCGGCAGAAATCTTCATCCAAGCGGCATCTTCTATCTTCATCCATCCGGAGCGGAGCGGGGTCCATCTTCAATCCAGCCGACGCGGAGCCATCCTCTTCAAACGACGTCCTAACACTGAATGAAGGTTCCTTTAAATGACGTCATCCAAGATGGCGTCCCTTGAATTCCTATTGGCTGATAGGATTCTATCAGCCAATCGGAATTATGGTAGGAAAAATCCTATTGGCTGTTCCAATCAGCCAATAGAATGCAAGCTCAATCCTATTGGCTGATCCAATCAGCCAATAGGATTTTTCCTACCTTATTCCGATTGGCTGATAGAATCCTATCAGCCAATCCAAATTCAAGGGACGCCATCTTGGATGATGTCATTTAAAGGAACCTTCATTCAGTGTTAGGATGTCGTTTGAAGAGGATGGCTCCGCGTTGGCTGGATTGAAGATGGACCCGCTCCGCTCCGGATGGATGAAGATAGAAGATGCCGCTTGGATGAAGACTTCTGCCGCTTGGAGGACCTCTTCTGCCCGGATCGGATGAAGACTTCTGCCCCTCTGGAGGTCCACTTGTGCCCGGCTGGGTGAAGATGGCTCAAGGTAGGGAGATCTTCAGGGGGTAGTGTTAGGTTTTATTAAGTGGGGATTGGGTGGGTTTTAGAGTAGGGTTGGGTGTGTGGGTGGTGGGTTTTAATGTTGGGGGGTATTGTATTTTGTTTACAGGTGAAAGAGCTGATTACTTTGGGGCAATGCCCCGCAAAAAGCCCTTTTAAGGGCTATTTGTAATTTAGTATAGGGTAGGGAATTTTATTATTTTGGGGGGATTTTTTATTTTTTAGGGGGATTAGATTAGGTGCAATTAGTTTAAAATTCTTGTAATTCTTTTTTATTTTCTGTAATTTAGTGTTTTTTTTTCCGTAATTTAGTTTATTTAATTTACTTGTATTTAATTGTAGGTAGTTTAGGTAATTTATTTAATGATAGTGTAGTGTTAGGTGTAATTGTAACTGAGGTTAGAGTTTATTTTACAGGTAATTTTGTACTTATTTTAACTAGGAAGTTATTAAATAGTTAATAACTATTTAATAACTATTGTACCTAGTTAAAATAAATGCAAAGTTGCCTGTAAAATAAATATAAATCCTAAGCTAGCTACAATGTAACTATTAGTTCTATTGTAGCTATCTTAGGGTTTATTTTACAGGTAAGTATTTAGTTTTAAATAGGATTAATTTATTTAATTATGTTAATTTTATTTAGTTTTATTTAAATTATATTTAAGTTAGGGGGGTGTTAGGGTTAGACTTAGGTTTAGGGGTTAATACCTTTAATATAGTAGCGGCGGCGTTGGGGGTGGCAGATTAGGGGTTAATAAATGTAGGTAGGTGTCGGTGATGTTAGGGACGGCAGATTAGGGGTTAATAAAATGTAACTAGTGTTTGCGAGGCGGGAGTGCAGTGGTTTAGGGGTTAATATATTTATTAAAGTGGCGGCGATGTCCGGTCGGCAGATTAGGGGTTAATATATTTATTTAAGTGTTTCCGATGTGGCGGGGGGCCTCGGTTTAGGGGTTAATAGTTAGTTTATGGGTGTTAGTGTACTTTTAGCACTTTAGTTAAGAGTTTTATGTTCCTGCGTTAGCCCATAAAACTCTTAACTACTGACTTTTAATTGCGGTAGGAGTCTTGACAGGAGAGGGTCTACCGCTTACTTCTTCCAAGACTCGTAATACCGGCGTTAGGCAAATCCCATTAAAAAGATAGGATACACAATTGACGTAAGGGGATTTGCGGTAGCCTCGAGTCGCGGAAGAAAAGTGAGCGGTACACCTGTACCTGCCAGACTCGTAATACCAGCGGGCGTTAAAAAGCAGTGTTGGGACCTCTCAACACTGCTTTTTAAGGCTAACGCCAAACTCGTAATCTAGGTGATTAGGAGGTAAAAAATATATATGTATATATATAAAGTTCAGTTCCAATAGATCCTTGTGAATAAAGTAACCACAAAGGATGATAAAATGAGATAACCGTCAAAGAGATGACTGATGACGTTTACAGTTTATATATATTGTCTGATGTTTTCAGCTGTTATAATATCGATACTCCACATGATACTTCTCTGAGCGCAGTGGCAAGTTTCGCAGTGGAGAGGAGCTCTATCTTACTGGCTTTGTTTGTAAAGGAGACAAGTCTCATAGATGAAACACCGCAGTTTGTCAGCACCTTACCACTTGCAAGTGGTTTACACCCTCATACGGAGAGCTGGATCTCTGGCCCTGAACTGGTCTCGGCTGTTATGGAATCTCCTGCTGATGCTAACAGCACTACACGTCTGATGGAGATGGATAGTAATCTGCGGATACCGCTCAACGCAGTCAGGTTCATACAGGGAGCCTGTCATCCAGACCTGAAGTCTCTTGTGAGGCCGAACTTAACAATCCCAAATATCCAACCTACCAGCCCAGGGCAACTACCGAGAGATTTTAAATACATAGCCGTTGACATAGCTAGTTTTCTGACTGATCAGAGCCTTGTTATCGCTTGCCTTGTCAGCGGCTTCCAGATCTTACTTGAGCTCCCTTACTCACTCTGGAACGAGCAGGATCTCTTCGACAAATCTTTGCTCCCTCTAGAAATTCAGGAGCAAACACCACAACCTACACCACGGTTTATTGGCAGTAAAAGATTGAAGAGAGGTGTAGGATGAAGCCTTGGTGACATTCAGTCTATTAACTTTCAAAATAGTTAACATTATGTTATTCGGTTCAATCAGTTTGGTTTTCCTTTTT
This sequence comes from Bombina bombina, assembly GCF_027579735.1. Classification (NCBI taxonomy): domain Eukaryota; kingdom Metazoa; phylum Chordata; class Amphibia; order Anura; family Bombinatoridae; genus Bombina; species Bombina bombina. The sequence continues at coordinate 1,143,247,529 of NC_069501.1, read as the reverse complement.
TTTCTTACTTCCCAGATAGCTCCATATCCCCACAGTATTCGTCTTTGACAGTCCTAATCTAACACAAAACTAACAGCTCTTATTTTAAGATATTTTTCATTTAGCTTTCATGATGCCGGACCTGGTTTGGGGAGTACAGGTCCTGGTTTGGGGAGTACAGGACTCTGCGTTATACCTCAACTTCTATAACTCCTGGTAAACCCATCTAATCTGTAAGCCTTATTTAATAGAGCGGATAGGCTCTTGTAACAACTGCAAAGCCGATTGTTATTTACTACATTGTTAAACTTATTCACAGAAAACTAGCCACTTATCTTGCTATTAATTTTCTATGTTATGTAGCTGATGCTTACGTCTTGCTACCTATGTACATGAGGCAAGAGTACTTCTGCATGTACCTTCTGTATACTATCTCACCACTCATGTAGTTATTAGCTATCTGTGTTATATGGTTGATACCTATATCTAGCTATTTGTGTTTTTGAGTTAAAGGTTATACTAAATGTAACTCCTCTATAGTAAGATGTTCACATTCAATATGTCATGAGGTGAAAACTCCCCGACACATCATAACTCACTAAACATATTATACATTTCAAAATGGGTATTATATGTCTCCCTTACATTAGGATGTACACTCACAAATGCTAAAGGATAAACAGAGTTAGTACTCACACACCAGGCTACAGTACTATGGTAACTTATCCTGTAACAACAAAGTAATCATTAACCTATATCTCCCTAACATTCTATGTTACTGTTGTTATTAATTCTGTATTGCAGCCGCTACTTATATCACTTCATTGAATTTTAGTTGTGTATACACATGCTTAGGTTTCCCTTTTAGATGCTTAATATAGATTCTGAATATTAAGTTTGAGGTTCTATTTGATATGCTATACCTAGTTAAAATTAAAGCTTGACATAATGCTTAACGTCACTTGTTTAGCCACTTGCAACCCCTCTGTCGGCAGCCGATACAGTGGGGACTATTGTGACTAGCTTATAGCAATCATAGGCAAACGGAAATTCCCCTATCCCATAGTAAGTTAAATGGCGACCAGTCCCTTCCCACAGCTTACATATTATCCGCTGTAAATGTTTAACTCATGCAGCAGGTTTTTAAACTTGGTTTCCAGGTGCAGCTGTTATCTTGAGAAAGCTCACATTATGGGGAAAACGCGTAGAAGCTGAAGCTGTTTACCTGCACATACTCACTTTTCTAATCCAACTAGGTACCTAGTATTCCCGGGCGTGATCCACCCTAAGAGCGGGCGTTCCTGTTTTTTCTGATCACACTGAGGATCTATTGCCGTAAACATTTCGGCAATTATCTGGAGGACCGAAATACCGGGATTTAAGTTAAAAATCTGAAGCCGCTGATCTGGAGGAAGAGGGGTGAGTGAGATCGCTCTATCGATCTCCAAAAGGCAAGTGTTATCCCACGGTACATTCTGTTTTTCCTTAATTGTAGAGCACTGAGGCACAGAAAGTGCATCACAACATGTGAACTTTTAACATCAATAGCTTGTAAACTCTCAGCTCCTAACACAAAGGAGGATCTGTGACATATATACGCAGCTAGTAGTCTGTGATACATTGTTTAATTTGTCTACATCTATACACTTAGTCACATTGTGGCTACATTATCCATGTGGAAGTATCGATATTATAACAGCTGAAAACATCAGACGATATATATAATCTGTAGACGTCATCAGTCATCTCTTTGACGCTTATCTCATTTTATCATCCTTTGTACATGTATTTTTTATGCCTCCTTTTATTTTTTCTATTTTTTGATACGTATCACATGCTTTTAATTAAGGTGGTATTAGGTCTTGAGCTGGTCCGTTTTATAATGTTTTTTTTTTAAGAATATATACCCGAATTAGGATGTGTTGAGATTCAGGGGATTAGTTATATCTCCAAAGACACTACATTTCTAGATATAAGCTATTTCCTTTTTGTTATTGTATAGTTAGCAGCTTTTTATTAGACAGTTTATTGTACCCATTGTGGCTGAATATATATATATATATATATATATATATATATATATATATATATATATATATATATTATTAGATGTCTGAATAAATGTGTTTTTTGCTTTTAGCTATATAGCGCCCTCCATTTTTTACATATTTTTACGTGCCACTTAATGATTGGCTACTGAACGTCAATGAAATCCTCCCAAGCAGCTGTCATAGCGATATGTGATATAATACATAAAGTGCTAAGAAGCCATATGCCTAGCTATTGGACAATACTCATATAGCTATACACATACAAGCATGTATTAAGTAACACTGTAAAAGGGGTACAATGTAAAAAAATCAGTAATATAAAAACATTGCAAAGGAAATAAAACGCTTATGATTGAAAACATTAGAACACGTAAAAGGCTATCCGGCAGACAAAATACAAACTATCAATAGTTAATGATGTATGTAATTGTATACTGTGGTATGAGAAAACGATTCAGGATACTAAATTTGAAATCATATCTGCTATAAAAAATGGATGACTATTATGTGATCTCATAGATAGCTCTGAAGATTATCAGCTGCTACTGCTAAAACACTGTCCTTACTAAAAGAGGGGAGAAAAAAGATATATGGAAACACTACTCCTCTGTGATACAACATGGCGTGTTAAACCAAAGAACGAAAATAGGTGTATGTACTTATTGGAATAGCTACTAGCTAGACTCCAAAAGCCTATACTGATTATGAAATGAATATGAAAAAGGACACCGTGTAAATAATCCTTACAGTGTGCCTACATGCAATACAAAGTATGTGAGACATAGAGGAATGTTACATATACTGTAACTAAGGCGAAAAACCTATGTCAAAGAACCCCCCAAATCCTAATCTTCAAATTCGAATGAGAACACCCAAAGTGCTGCAACATAGTTACATAAAAGCCTGAAGGTCTAAGTCTATATTAAGACCTTTACGATTGACTGTGTTCAGAGTCTGGACTTCGTGAATCCAGTATGTTTCACGCTGTCGTAGAGTTTTTAATCTATTATTGGAACTATTAGGCGGAATCCAGTCAATGACTTTGATTTTTAGTCCCGTAGAATTAGCATTATGAAAGTGTCTGAAATGGTCAGGTACACTATGGGTCTCGATTTTGTTTTTGATATTACAGCAATGTTCACCAAATCTAGTTTTAATATGAGCACTATATGCTTTGTTGTTTTTCATTCCTGTATGTATATTTTTTACTTGAGCTTCACATTTTGTATTAAATACTTTTACTCTTAGAGTGGTTTGCGCTCTTTCTCTGTTTTTGTCTTTCAAGTTCCATTTGGGAGGAGGGTCACAGTCCTCTCAGTATAATTAGAGCAGCATCCATTGATAACATTTTCTGAGGCCACCGCTTAGAATTTTCCACACCTTTTTCCAGGGACATATATTGGAAAATACTTTTTATTCTGCTTTCATCATATGCAGGAACTTACATACCAACAGGGGTGATATATACTTTTCTGATCTGGTTATAAGTATACAGGTCACTTTGGAGTTTTACCCTATTCTCTGTATTATATATTGTACGTACAACTAAATACCACTTACTTTCTATGGTATTTTAATATGTTGGTTCTATATCTGTTGTGAAATACTTTATGTGATAACTGGGAAGCGCAGCTTATATACAGTATACTTGTTGCATGTATTTCTGTCTGTGTTTTTATTAGCAGCAAATCCCTTCAAGAAGATTTTGTGGTTTACATTGGATATCAACATTAGTTGATTGTTTTTATACATCTAATATGACCAACATCTCTGTCGATGAGGTATGTAGTGACTGCTTGTCCAGACACAGCAGACAGTGCTCTCTAAATATCTTAAATAATACTGTTAGTACCACCAATAATTAAACAATTGATATGAATCCTATGGATTTATTTAGGGACCTAGATAAACTGTTAAATAATGATAGTAAAGAATGGCAGGATCTTCTATTACTCAATAACTATGTCTTACATAAAGTAGTCCCTAGGGGCCTTAGAATTTTCAAATACCCAGCATTTGATTTTGAAAAAGTGGATTTTACCACAGACTGGGAAAAGGCTTTGCAAGACTGCTCCATGACTTTGATAAAAATTCTCATTAGATATAGGGAGTACAAACTTAATAAAGTTAAATTAGCCATAGAAACGCTACTGTCTAAAATACAACAATTTAAAGGGGAAGAGAGATGGAAAAAACTGAATGAGAATATACAAGTACGTAATATCAAATTGAGCAATGAGCTAGCATGGTACAAACAACAAAAACTACATAGAGACTTAGAAGATTACAAAAACAATAAGGTCTTCACATATAAGAAGGAGAAAAGGAAAGGACTAACAACTTAAAAGTAGGGAATGAGAATCGAGAACACCACATAACACACATGTAGAATCTATACAACACGAGAATAAGTCCCATAACCAATTTACATCTGTTTATCATAAACAGAATAAGACTCATTATAATAGAAATGGGAGGAACAACTATAATAATCATTATTATGATAAAACACTTTCTCATCAGAATTATGAGAATTATTCCTATGTCCAGAATGCTAGATACTATCCGGCATGTCCAGAATGCTAGATACTATCCGGCCAAGGAGCCTAAAGACAATCATAGAAATGTTTCCGCTAATGGTAATTATTATCATAATAACCAGTAATCAAATGATAAGCAAACTCGTAGTTCTAATAATCAAATATAATTTCAAAATTCCCATGTATAAGTTCAACATCAGGATTTTATTAGACTCAAGAGAGATTGGGGGGCAAGATCAAATGATACCCAACCTCCAACAGACAAGAACAAGAAGAGAGTCACATACAAATGCATACATGACACCTCACAAAAGAAAAAGAATAAGCGAGGAGCGAGGGGAGGACGACACATTCAGATAATACGATCCAAGAAGGCAGCCTTAATTAGGAACAAGGACAATGTACAGTATATGATCTCACTACTAAAAAATAGAGCAACCACGAAATTAACCTTTTGGCTAAGGGACTCAATTTTGCTCCTAAAAAGGCTCCCAATAAATTTGAGACTTACATTTACTTACAAAAATATATAAGTTAACAAAGAAAGAAATAAAGAAAGATAGGGGTTTTTATAGCACTCATACTTACTTATAAGGGTATGAAGTTAGTTTAAAAAACTTTACTTTAATTATTTGTTTAAAAGATATGGGGTAACAACCCCTAACGTTACACACGAACCACTACCTAATATCAAAAAAACTAAACTAAACTAAAAACAAGCCAACAGTCACTTCTCTGTTTCCTGGCCGATAGCAGGAAACGTCGGCATCAGGTGGCTGAAGTGACTGACCGGCAATATTCAAAATATTTAGAGCAAACGCGTTTCGGCTATGACCTAGCCTTTCTCAATGCTATATTTTGCTGACAGTTAGTAAACCCGAGGCTACCGGGTGCGCGGACTTTTAAACCCATTCTCAAACCGAGAATTAGCCAATTGGGTTCGTTTCTGGGAAGACGCCTTCTTAGTATCCAATGGTTACACTGGGTGGAAGACGCCTACTCACCGGATTGGACTATATGGCTGAGAAGTGTATTGGGTATGTCGCGCATGCGTGTTCATCCACTAATAGCATACATAGACAATCACTTGTATAACAGCTGCTATATTGCAAAATTATATATATCTATATTGATTGAAAAGGTAAGTATCGTATTCAAACGTGAACCATTCAAAACACAAACTTAATCGATATTATACTCAATCGATTCCAGTATAGCGATTGTTATATACCAAAGCTTTAACAGTGTTATATCGTTGTGAAATTTTACGGCGCTATTTGCAGCTGCAATACTCTTTGTAGCCATATGTTAATCCAAAAAGTGCTAAACACTGTACATAGAAAGCTTTACTCTGATGATAAAAGATTTTCACATAAGTATCAAGCAAAACTTAGGTATGTTAGGTTACGTACTTAATTATTATAATTCCCCAAAAATAATATTTCTTGGGATTTATATGGGTTTGATTCAATATATAACCTCCATGTATAGCGATACTAATTAATGTGAAAGGTGAGTCTTAAGCTTAATCCTCACTAGTAATGTATGTACCTTATATATCACCTAATATCTGCTTAGAAGTGTACAGGTGACACAGTGGTATTACATCTCAGGCTACAATATAAGTTTTCAATTCCACTATTAATGGCATTAATATGAAGCTTGGGAAACCAATGGCTTAGAATCCTACGGTAAATATCTTTTTTAATAATTATTAATTATTAAAATTAATGTTTTAATAGAAAAAGTTTACTTAGATATATATTTTCTTTCTGGGTCCCAATCTATACACATATGGTATTGACCAGAAATCCTAGATCATAAGGATCCTGGTCAGGCATATATTATATGTAGACCGGGACCAGCAAGCAGTGCTATAACGTTCCATACAAGAAGTGATCTCTTTCTGCTATATATCACATCAGATATATACCCAGTAATTGTTATATTCATTCATACCATGAGGCATGACGGTATTTAAATTGAAAACCCATTTAGTTTCCAACTGTAACAATTTATCCTCTGTGTTACCTCCTCTTATTCCTGGCCTCAATTTCTCCAGACCCCAACATTTTAGGGCACTAGGTTTCCCATTATGACATTGTAAGAAATGCCTAGCGACACTGGTAATTTGTTTGGATTTATCTACATCTCTTTGAGCTGTTCTAATATTACTAAGGTGTTCAGTTATACGTGTACACATACTCCTTGTTGTCATTCCTATGTAATATAGATTACAGCTACAAGATATACAGTAGATAAAATTTGTACTCTGACAATTTATATGTTGTTTGATATTCCAAATTTTTCCAAATCTATCAACTATTTTTTGTTTTTTGAGCATGTGTTGGCATACTGAACAGTGTCCACATGCTATGGAGCCCTCATATATAGGTCATTTCTTAGCATTTCTATCATAATGGCTCGTAACCAGTGTATCCTTGATATTTCTAGCACGTCTGTATGTCACTAGTGGCTTCTCTGTTATTAAGGGTTTTAATAGATCATCCCTAGTTAGGACATGCCAATGTTTATTCAGGATCTGGATGATTTGATCACTTTGTGCGGAATAAGTGGTAATACATCTTACGGGGGTATTTTTCTCCTTAATTTTAGGGGTGAGTAATTCAGCTCTATCTTTCAGTAATGCTCTGTTGTATGCTCTGGCAAGCAATTTTTTTGAATAGCCTCTTTCCAGTAACCTTTGTCTTAGTTCTCTAGCAGCTATTTTAAAATTCTCAATGGTGCTGCAATTTCTCCTTAAGCGTATATATTCGCCCATAGGTAGTCCTCTAATAGTAGCAGGGTGATGATGACTGCTTGCATGCAAAATATTATTAGTGGACGTGGGTTTCCTATATGCTTCTGTCACAATTGTCAGTCTTTTCAATTGTGAGATCCAAAAACTCTACTTTAGATTTTTGTATATTAGATGTAAGATATAGTCCAAACGGGTTTTCATTTAATGTTGTAATGAGATCATGTAGGAGATTCTCAGGACCATTCCATATAAATAGAATGTCATCTATATATCTGGACCAGTGGGAGATATATTTGGTGAGATGTTTCAGATTGTCATTGAATACCACAGTTTCCTCCCACCAGCCCAGATATATATTAGCGTAGGTTGGGGCACACGCAGTGCCCATCGCTGTCCCACAGGTTTGTAAATAGAACTTATCATCGAATACGAAGAAATTATGAGTTAGAATAAATTCTATCATATTCAATAAAAATTGTTTAACCTCTTCACTCATACTGGTATTTTGGTTAAGAAAGTGTGACACCGCTCTACATCCCCAATGTGTTTTTATACTCGTGTAGAGCGATTCCACGTCACAAGTTACCAGTACTGAATTGCTGTCAATATTGATCTCATTAAGTTTGTTTAACAAATGCATCGTATCTTTGGTGTGCGATGGAAGTGATTCAACAATATATCTTAATCTTGCGTCTATGTATTTGCTGGCTTTTTCAGTAAGGGAGCCTATTCCAGACACTATTGGTCTGCCTGGTGGTTTACGTGCATCCTTATGTATTTTGGGCAGCAAATACAAAGTAGCTGTTTTTGGTTCTTTTACTTCTAGAAATTTGAATTCCTTCTGATCTATAACACCATTGTCAAAGGCTGAACGAATCAATTTATTGTAACTGTTGAGAAACATCTCTGTAGGGTTACATAGAAGTGGCTTATAGTTAGATGAATTGTTAAGCTGACGTAATGCTTCCTCCCTATACATAGTGTCAGGCCAAACAACGATGTTGCCGCCTTTGTCACTGCTTTTTATTTGTAAACCTTTCATATTTTTCAATTGTTTCAGGGCTTTAATTTCTTCATTAGACATATTATGATTGGTAATGCCACTGTTGTCCTGTATGTCTAAAATATCTTGACATACAAGATTAAGAAAGGTCAGTGTGTTATATGACGTATGATTGGGAGGTACAAATTTGGACTTAGTTTTTAGGATAGCTCGCCAGCTAGTGTCCTCATTGTCAGAATTGCAGCTAATGGCTTCATCTAACAATGCAATTAAATCATTAATGGCAGCTTGATCATTGGCATTGAGGGTGTCAGATTCAGAGTTACTGAAATATTTTTTAAGGAGAATTTTTCGGGTGAATAAGTGAATATCCTTGATAGCCTCAAATTTGTTTAAATTTGGTGTGGGTATGAATGATAAGCCTCTTTTTAGGACAGATATTTGTACATTAGAAAGAGTAACATCAGAGAGATTAATTATGTTCAATTCTGGAATGTCTACTTCTTTTTGTGTTGTGATTTGTGACTGAATTTTACTTGTCTGCGGGTTCTGGTCCCGATTTTTGCGGCCCCTTCTGGTTCTCCGCCTAAAGGGATATTGGTATATATATATAAGTAAAATGACCCTTAAAATATATTTTATCAAACAGAAACCACGCACAACACCCATACTGCAAAGGGAACCTATTCTAGATTACAATGATAGAGACGCTTTACAAACCTTAGAATCTCTTAACTGTGAGAATCCATCACAGATTCAACATACAACCTTAGATGAATCTTTTCTTGGACCTCAGTATTCATGAACATGTAGGGGAGCCACGTATGGTGCATACCTCTTTAAAAAAAACTTCTTCCTTTTTCCCAGTTGGAGCACAAGGAGAACATATTAAAATCTTCAACAAATTGGTCAGTGGAGATCAGTCCAAGTTGTGGGAAGATAAAAATGGCAAATGGATCAACAAATTCAATGATAATTTTAGGCCTATTTATCAAGCCGTCAACTGCAAATACGCCGCAATTCCCCAGCATAATTGTGGCAAGCTTAATTCAACCTAGTTATCAAAGCCTACAGGCCGGCAAAAGTTGAAATTTGTGACGTAACATGCGATCCACCGGTCTCAATCCAACACAGATCGATGCTTACGTCATTACAGATGTTCCGAATACAAATTCGGCACTATCTGACACCTTTTGCAAGTTAACAAATTTTTAACAGGTACGCTTGCAACTATTCCGGCGGATGCCATAGGAATCAATGGGAGTCTGAAAGCAGCGAAAGCTTATGTTCGATGCTGCCAGATATCCCATTGATTTCTATGGTAGAGAACAAATTATGTTTACACTTAACACCCTAACATAAGCCCCGAGTCTAAACACCCCTAATCTACCGCCCCAACATTGCCACAAGCTAAATAAAATTTATTAACCCCTATCCCGTCGCTCCCGGTCCCCGCCGCAACCGTAATAAAATTATTAACCCCTAAACCCCTGGCCTCCCACATAACTACCATTAACTAAACCTATTAACCCCTAAACCGCCAGCCCCCCACATAGCCATAAACTAAATTAAGCTATTAAACCCTAAACCTAACAACCCGCTAACTTTACATTAAATTTACCTCATCCCTATCTTATAATAAATTAAAACTTACCTGTAGAATTAAAAAACACCATCGGCTAGATTTGGAGTTTGGCGGTAGATGGGCTGCTAACGCTACGCGTGGTTTATGTCTAACGCACGGCATTGTTTGACTCCGGTATTTAGAGTTAAAAAAAAACCATCTAACGATACTCCTAACGCGTGTATTTCACACGCGGAATCCTGCCCGCGTTAGACAGTCTCCCACAGAGGTCAATGGAAAAGCAAAAAAAAAACTTTTTTCACCTAACACTCGATCTCGCGAGAAATACGCACAGCTCGGTCATATGACGCATACCACATCATGCACAACAATAACACGCCGCAAATGTCACAACAACAATCACTCAACAAAGCACAGAAGCATTACACATTCACAAGCGGGGGGATTTTTAATAAAATTTAATACAGGGAATACGCATATACTTTAAGATGCGGAAATACGCTAAATAACAACAAGGAATAAAAAATATATACATACACTAGCAAAATAATCGCATTCAATATCACTATATATTAGGACAAACATACATATACAACACTTCACTAATAACACACCATCGCAAATTCACATTTAAACAGAATACTATTGGACAATGTTATAGAAAACGACCACTATGACATCATCGCATTCTACACATTCCACAAATACTAACTCCAAATGAGCATGCGCAAATTCACACAACTAATACACATTGCACTAATATTAATTGCTAATAAAGCACACCTGAACACAATTTACAACGGAAATTGGTACATCATTAAACATTTACCCAGGGTATATAAGCACCACACAAGCATGGCTTCTTTGACTGTGTTGCTGGTGGGTCTTTGGAGATTGGAGGTTTAAGATTAGAGAGTTTGTGCATTATTGTGAGTGAGTTAGTGTTAGTGTGAGAGAGTCAGTTGTTAGTGTTATCGTGAGTGAGTGTTAGTGGGAGTGGGAGAGAGTCAGTTAGTGGGAGCGTGAGTGAGTTAGTGGTAGTGGGAGTTGTTAGTGAGAGTTAGTGGTAGTGTGAGAGAGTCAGTTAGTGGGAGCGTGAGTTAGTGGTAGTGTGAGGTATTGAGAGTTAGTGGGAGTGTGAGTTAGTGAGAATTAGTAGTAGTGTGAGTTAGTGAGAATTAGTAGTAGTGTGAGTTAGTGAGCGAGTGATTTTTCTGTACACTTAACACATTTACACGCAAACACATTCAATACATACATACACTTATCAATAACACTACATACACTCCATACCCCATACCCCCTCATACTACACTCCATACCCCATTCCCTGTAGTCCCATTTACTCTTATCCCATACCCCATCCCCCTCCCCTAGTTACATTTAGTTTACATATCCTCCTTTTAGTCTTCTTCTTCTTTTTGTTTATTTAAATACTCCTTACCCTCTTTGTTTTTTTAGATCCCTCTCACACTTTCAGCACTTATTTTGTCTTTTTAGTTCTTTATTTTGACCCCCTTTCATTTCATAACACTCACTTTTTGTTTGATTATTTGGGGTTTAGTTTAGGGAACAGATGGAGGGCAGGCAGGGTTGAGGTAGAGGGGGGAGGAGAGGGAGGGGGAGAGGAACAGGGCAAGAAGGGGGGCAGGAAGCGGGCGTGGAAGCGGTGGGTGGACCCAGCCACTTGGTTCAAGATGAACAAGTGGCTGGGCCCAGTGGCGGACAGAGTAGGGCTTCACAGTCCGGGAAACAGAGGGCATCGTCACAGGGGAAGGCCAAGGCGACTAGGGAGGCGAGGTTTTCGATGGAGAAGGAGGCCCTCGTAGAGGCCTATATGGCCAGGTATAGGAGGCTGCAGCACCAGAAGACCACCCCGACTGAGAAGAGGAAGCTCTGGCATGAGATAAGGAATGCAGTCAATGCAGTGGGTGGCCGGAACAGAGATATGGACTCTATAAAACATCGCTACCGGGACTGTAAGATGGATCTCAAGAAAAAGTTAAGCCTGGAGGCCCGACATTCCGCAGGAACCGGTGGCGGCCCTGCCCTGGAAATCGAGTACTGCCGATGGGAGGAAATGTTGCGGCCCAGCATCTCCGAGGTGGATGTAGTCGGTATCGGAGGAATTGTTACCGGGAACCTGCCATTCTCATCTGACAAGCGGGGGGATTTTTAATAAAATTTAATACAGGGAATACGCATATACTTTAAGATGCGGAAATACGCTAAATAACAACAAGGAATAAAAAATATATACATACACTAGCAAAATAATCGCATTCAATATCACTATATATTAGGACAAACATACATATACAACACTTCACTAATAACACACCATCGCAAATTCACATTTAAACAGAATACTATTGGACAATGTTATAGAAAACGACCACTATGACATCATCGCATTCTACACATTCCACAAATACTAACTCCAAATGAGCATGCGCAAATTCACACAACTAATACACATTGCACTAATATTAATTGCTAATAAAGCACACCTGAACACAATTTACAACGGAAATTGGTACATCATTAAACATTTACCCAGGGTATATAAGCACCACACAAGCATGGCTTCTTTGACTGTGTTGCTGGTGGGTCTTTGGAGATTGGAGGTTTAAGATTAGAGAGTTTGTGCATTATTGTGAGTGAGTTAGTGTTAGTGTGAGAGAGTCAGTTGTTAGTGTTATCGTGAGTGAGTGTTAGTGGGAGTGGGAGAGAGTCAGTTAGTGGGAGCGTGAGTGAGTTAGTGGTAGTGGGAGTTGTTAGTGAGAGTTAGTGGTAGTGTGAGAGAGTCAGTTAGTGGGAGCGTGAGTTAGTGGTAGTGTGAGGTATTGAGAGTTAGTGGGAGTGTGAGTTAGTGAGAATTAGTAGTAGTGTGAGTTAGTGAGAATTAGTAGTAGTGTGAGTTAGTGAGCGAGTAATTTTTCTGTACACTTAACACATTTACACGCAAACACATTCAATACATACATACACTTATCAATAACACTACATACACTCCATACCCCATACCCCCTCATACTACACTCCATACCCCATTCCCTGTAGTCCCATTTACTCTTATCCCATACCCCATCCCATCCCCATCCCCTAGTTACATTTAGTTTACATATCCTCCTTTTAGTCTTCTTCTTCTTTTTGTTTATTTAAATACTCCTTACCCTCTTTGTTTTTTTAGATCCCTCTCACACTTTCAGCACTTATTTTGTCTTTTTAGTTCTTTATTTTGACCCCCTTTCATTTCATAACACTCACTTTTTGTTTGATTATTTGGGGTTTAGTTTAGGGAACAGATGGAGGGCAGGCAGGGTTGAGGTAGAGGGGGGAGGAGAGGGAGGGGGAGAGGAACAGGGCAAGAAGGGGGGCAGGAAGGGGGGCAGGAAGCGGGCGTGGAAGCGGTGGGTGGACCCAGCCACTTGGTTCAAGATGAACAAGTGGCTGGGCCCAGTGGCGGACAGAGTAGGGCTTCACAGTCCGGGAAACAGAGGGCATCGTCACAGGGGAAGGCCAAGGCGACTAGGGAGGCGAGGTTTTCGATGGAGAAGGAGGCCCTCGTAGAGGCCTATATGGCCAGGTATAGGAGGCTGCAGCACCAGAAGACCACCCCGACTGAGAAGAGGAAGCTCTGGCATGAGATAAGGAATGCAGTCAATGCAGTGGGTGGCCGGAACAGAGATATGGACTCTATAAAACATCGCTACCGGGACTGTAAGATGGATCTCAAGAAAAAGTTAAGCCTGGAGGCCCGACATTCCGCAGGAACCGGTGGCGGCCCTGCCCTGGAAATCGAGTACTGCCGATGGGAGGAAATGTTGCGGCCCAGCATCTCCGAGGTGGATGTAGTCGGTATCGGAGGAATTGATACCGGGAACCTGCCATTCTCATCTGACGGTAAGCTCATTTAAGAATAAATTCACATACGAATGTATTTCAAGGCACACTATACGCAAAACTTTACTTTCATGATTGAGGTACAGAATACAATTTGACAAAACATTCAAATGTACTTATATTACCTAATTTGAATCATTCTTGAGATATATTTTAATGAAGAAATAACCATGCACACGGTGAACCAATCACAGGAGGCAGCTATATTCAGCTAACAATCAGCATCTTCTAAGCATATTTAGATATGCTTTCCAGCAAAGAATATCCAGAGAATGAAGCTAATTAGATAAGAAAAGTACATTAAAAAGTTGATTATAATTGTATGCTTCTAAATCATGAAAGATAAAACATTGGGTTTCATGTCCCTTTAAGGATCAGATTAATGCTATTACGCTGTTTACACGCATTCACAATTACTTTGCGGTTACATCAGTATCTAGGCTATAGGTTAGGTGTGCATTTAAACAGACTGAAAACAAACGCTAAAACATTCAGATTGAACAGACATATCACAAACACGGTTTAGAAAATGCGGAAATCGTATTGATTGTTAGATTTCAAAGTGGATTAATGATTCTGCATTTGTAATTGTATCGTAAGCTAAGTCATTTAAAGCTTTATTTGGAAATATGCTAATATATACATTTATTTCTTTTTCAAATATACAGAGTCTGGGGAGGGGGCAGCACAACAAATACAGCCTCCTCCATCTCCCCGGGACGAGAGTGGTGGGGAGGAATTTCCACTTCGGAGGGAAAGAGGCCCCCCGTGACAAAGAGGGCACGGAAGCAGATGAAGAGGCCCCGGAAGCAGAGGAGGAGGCCGCGGAACCAGAGGCCCCTCAAGGACCCGCACACCGCCGTGCACGTGCACCCCGCCAAGCACAACAACAGGAAATAGCGGAGGTGCGGGTTCTACTAGACTACATAGACCAGATGCGTAACTCCCGGATACAAAATATAGAAGGCCGAACTCGAATTCTTGAAGGACAAAACCAAATAATTGAAGGCCAAAACAAAATAATAAACATACTTAATAGAATAGAAGAAGGGCAAAACAGAATCATTAATCTACACCAAGAGATGTTTAATTTTTTCCGGGAGGCGCATGCTGGTCTGCCTCCTGTTCCGCCTCCTGCTGCTGGGCCTCCTGCTGCTGGGCCTCCTGCTGCTGGGCCATCTTCTCCTGCCGGGCCATCTTCTCCTGCCGGGACATCTTCTCCTGCCGGGCCATCTTCTCCTGCCGGCCATCTCCTTCTGCCGAGCTATCTCCTCCTCCTCAGCCATCTCCTCCTCCTCAACTTGGTCGTCCCAGTACTCTTCCTTCCACTCTTCCCACAACATCTCCAAGGAGAACTCGTCGGAGTCGGCAGTTGCCCCTCCCAGAGCCTCAGCCCCGTGGGAAGAGGGGAAGGAAGAGGAAGTAAGTATTTGTTTTCATGTTTAATGTTTTTTTTATTTAATGTGTAATGGATAGGTATTTGATGATGTGGTTTTCATACACTTGTGGACCACACTCTGTATATAATCTACTTCTATGGGCCCGGGTCCATGGAGGCAGATTGTTTGCAGAGTGTGGGTTATAAGTGTGTGAAAACCACATCATCACATACCTATCCTTGTTCATGATATTGATTGGTTTCTGTGATGTGATGTCCAAACTGTTTCCCGAATCGCAAACAAAATTACCATTACAATTATCCATGATGGCATATTACTGTTTGAATGCCAATAACACAGCTTAAAGGGAAAATTATTGATTACAAAGAAAACACTGTATTACGCATTATCAAGTTGGAAACAACAAAACATGGAGAAATACGTGTGACTTATGTGCTTACCCTTGTATCTATGACTATGAAAAATGACCACTTATTTGTTGTTCTGACATAACAACATTTTAGATATCAATTATCAATACATGGTAAATAATATGCTGTATGAGCACAAGGTTTTACATATCCAAATGCCCTCTAGTGGTCAAATTGTATAATGATTACATGCACTCTTCAAGCTCTAAGAAATGAGCACACGAACCTCATAGGTTTAGCTAGCAAAATGATTAATTGGTGAGAAACCTTTGATATCATTGATATTACAAAATTGACTCTTATAATAATGCAAAACATTATTTGTTTTCTAAACTGTCCCTTTAACAAAATTACATATGCTAACATATATTTGAAGATTGTTGGTATATCTACATGTACTTGTTCAAACAATAAATATTGAAATCAGATTTATATTGACGTGTTAAATAAAGTCTATTTTCTTAAAGAGACATTATTGTGTTAATTTATTTTTATAAAGACATTTGTTTTAACAATGAATATGGTTTAAAGTCCTTTTAGGAGTGGGGGGTGAAAATATGCTAACAATAATATATTTGGAGATTAACCAATGTGGAACTCATACATGATACAAAAATAAACATTTGCATTAAAGGGACAGTATACTATATTTTTAACAGAACTGTATGTAATAGACACTACTAGAAACAACAAGATTAACATATACTGATATCAATATTACAAAGCTTTAAACACTTTCAAAGAAAATCGGGTTAGCTCTATTGAACATATAGATGAACCCCCATTACAACCGTAAAACAAGACAATACACCATCATACACAAAACAGGAGAAAGCTGGAGATGGTACTCACATGAAACTTAGAGGCTTGGCGAGGAGTCTGAAAATTACTTACATTTTATTTGAACGGAAGCAAAATGAAACGTGTATTTGTTAAACAATGGACTATCTAACTAGAGACCAAATTAAAAACTTTGATTTATAATGTGAGTGTCTAATGAACCTTTAATAAAATATACAACGAAATTACATTTAGAAGAAGTCGGCATCATATATTTAGCATATGATAAAGATAAATGCATATTGATTACTTTATTCTAACACAATAGCGCATATTTATGAATTAGATATCTTTAACATTAAACACAACAGTCATTTTTCAGAAAAAGGAACATATTGTTGACAAACATATTAAACAACATGGACTATAGAGATTTGCACTTGCCTCGAAATATCATATGCATGAAAACATTTTGCTTTCGTTCGTTTATTCAACCAGACATCCAGCAAAAGAGAATGTGGTGGTCTTTATCAGCTACGGGTCAACAATGTAACATGATGCAAAAAATCCATATTCGCAAGGTTTTTAAAATTGGCTTCATTCACAAACGTGTTTAATGTGCACAAACAAATATTGCGGGACTACGTAATACAATCAGACGTTTTTTTACCTTTGCATGTGACGTCTTAATTAACATGGCGCTTCCTTGATCACGTAAGAACGCCATCCAATAAAAGGCACATTCTTGATCACGTAAGAACGCAAACAAAAAAAAGGCGCATCCTTGATCGCGTCAAAACGCCATCCAATAAAAGGCACATTCTTGATCACGTAAGAACGCAAACCAAAAAAAGGCGCATCCTTGATCGCGTCAAAACGCCATCCAATAAAAGGCACATTCTTGATCACGTAAGAACGTCAGTCAATACAAGGAATCATTGGACAGCCTGGCAGGTGACGTCTTAAGCAACATGGCGCATCCGAGATCGCTGAAAAACCGCAGCCAATACAAGGACTCAGTTGACAGCTTGGCATATCACTAAGAAACGTATTTATATTTTAGTAACTAGTATGTGTCTAGATTGCTATCTAGGAATGTCACGAAATCATGAATCATCTTTTCGGACTTGACTGTCCCTTGAACTATAGCTATGGTGTATATCTTTAACATTTAAAAGATACACATGAGAAATACATATGCCATTGATGTTTTAAGATATGTTTAGATTGTTTTGGAATAACAATAATGACACATGTATTGATTAAACGTGTCATTTATTCAAGTTGAAATATGGTCAACCTACCTATAGCCATATATGGGAGGAGAAGTATTTTGTTAACATATTTGGTAAAAAATATTCCTCATCTAAAATATGCGCATTACACACAGAGATTTATTTGGTTACACTTTTACAATAAGATAGAATTGAAAATGAAATACATGTGCTGTCAACATTACAATAAGATTGTTTATTAATAAGATTATATGTCCTTGTTCATGTAAAAAGGACAAAAACGCTTTAGAAATGGAAATACATTCATTAACAATTGTGCTCACCATCACTTAAAGGGACATGATTTTTTTTTTTAAAAAGAGGATACACAGAGACAATACTATTTCAATAAAATGAACACTTTACAGGGATTATATCATTGTATCAATCCTCAGATCATTTGTTAAAGGTGCATCAATTCATGCAGAGTTTCTAAATACACACATGGATGTGAAAATTGAAATATACATATATACACAAATAACAATCTATATATACATATATAAAAGAATTACTATGCTAATCATAATCATGCAATGATAAAGCTTTGAGAAAAATATATAAAGACAAATAATAAAATTACATTGGAGATGTTAATCTTAAAGTCATTTAAAATTGTATTACATATATGATTCTTGAAAAACCATTATTTTTGGTAGGTCCCTTTAAGGATCAACCAGATAAACTAGAGCTTTCAATCAATAAAATGAATAAGGAGGACAAAGAATCGTGCAATGACATGTCTTTTATTAGTATGTAAGAAAACATCAACAACGTTTATAAATAATCTTGTAAAAATAAGGAATATTTGAGCCATATGACAAGGTAACAGAGTGCATCACAGTCAATGAAGAGAGTTGCCAAGGGCCAGCATAGCCCCATTGTAGATATATGACAAGGTAACAGAGTGCATCACAGTCCATGAAGAGAGTTGCCAAGGGCCAGCATAGCCCCATTGGAGCCATATGACAAGGTAACAGAGTGCATCACAGTCCATCAAGAGAGTTGCCAAGGGCCAGCATAGCCCCATTGGAGCCATATGACAAGGTAACAGAGTGCATCACAGTCCATGAAGAGAGTTGCCAAGGGCCAGCATAGCCCCATTGGAGACATATGACAAGGTAACAGAGTGCATCACAGTCCATGAAGAGAGTTGCCAAGGGCCAGCATAGCCCCATTGTAGATATATGACAAGGTAACAGAGTGCATCACAGTCCATGAAGAGAGTTGCCAAGGGCCAGCATAGCCCCATTGGAGCCATATGACTAGGTAACAGAGTGCATCACAGTCCATGAAGAGAGTTGCCAAGAGCCAGCATAGCCCCATTGGAGCCATATGACAAGGTAACAGAGTGCATCACAGTCCATGAAGAGAGTTGCCAAGGGCAAGCATAGCCCCATTGGAGACATATGACAAGATAACAGAGTGCATCACAGTCCATGAAGAGAGTTGCCAAGGGCCAGCATAGCCCCATTGTAGATATATGACAAGGTAACAGAGTGCATCACAGTCCATGAAGAGAGTTGCTAAGGGCCAGCATAGCCCCATTGGAGCCATATGACAAGGTAACAGAGTGCATCACAGTCCATGAAGAGAGTTGCCAAGGGCCAGCATAGCCCCACTGGAGACATATGACAAGGTAACAGAGTGCATCACAGTCCATGAAGAGAGTTGCCAAGGGCCAGCATAGCCCCATTGTAGATATATGACAAGGTAACAGAGTGCATCACAGTCCATGAAGAGAGTTGCCAAGGGCCAGCATAGCCCCATTGGAGTCATATGACAAGGTAACAGAGTGCATCACTGTCCATGAAGAGAGTTGCCAAGGGCCAGCATAGCCCCATTGGAGACATATGACAAGGTAACAGAGTGCATCACAGTCCATGAAGAGAGTTGCCAAGGGCCAGCAAAGCCCCATTGGAGACATATGACAAGGTAACAGAGTGCATCACAGTCCATGAAGAGAGTTGCCAAGGGCCAGCATAGCCCCATTGTAGATATATGACAAGGTAACAGAGTGCATCACAGTCCATGAAGAGAGTTGCCAAGGGCCAGCATAGCCCCATTCGAGACATATGACAAGGTAACAGAGTGCATCACAGTCCATGAAGAGAGTTGCCAAGGGCCAGCATAGCCCCATTGTAGATATATGACAAGGTAACAGAGTGCATCACAGTCC
This sequence comes from Bombina bombina, assembly GCF_027579735.1. NCBI lineage: Eukaryota > Metazoa > Chordata > Amphibia > Anura > Bombinatoridae > Bombina > Bombina bombina. Next base: position 1,143,227,661 of record NC_069501.1, on the reverse strand, counting down.
ATGAAGAGAGTTGCCAAGGGCCAGCATAGCCCCATTGTAGATATATGACAAGGTAACAGAGTGCATCACAGTCCATGAAGAGAGTTGCCAAGGGCCAGCATAGCCCCATTGGAGACATATGACAAGGTAACAGAGAGCATCACAGTCCATGAAGAGAGTTGCCAAGGGCCAGCATAGCCCCATTGTAGATATATGACAAGGTAACAGAGTGCATCACAGTCCATGAAGAGAGTTGCCAAGGGCCAGCATAGCCCCATTGTAGATATATGACAAGGTAACAGAGTGCATCACAGTCCATGAAGAGAGTTGCCAAGGGCCAGCATAGCCCCATTGTAGATATATGACAAGGTAACAGAGTGCATCACAGTCCATGAAGAGAGTTGCCAAGGGCCACCATAGCCCCATTGGAGCCATATGACAAGGTAAAAGAGTGCAACAGGCACAACAATAAACTTAAAAAAAGGCCAAATGGCAACAATAACAAAAACATCAACATGTGGACGGAGGATTCTTATCTGCGCCCTTGGAGCATCTCCAGATCCTCCACTTACTGGTCATCCTCTTCATCGTCCTGTGCATGTCCAGCTCCAGATTCAGGCCTTGAATTTAATAGCATGATCTGCCGCAGAGTCAAATCCTGAACCCGGAGTTGGGCCTGCATGGTGTCGTTCATCCCTCTCAGGACAGCTGCGTTCCTCAACACGGCCTGCTCTACTCGTGCTATACCTTCTAGCATGAGCCATGCTGAGTCACAGCCTAAAATAAAGAATACATAAAATATTAAGGATAATTACACAATAGACGAAAAAATAAGCAAAGATACATTGTCATCATAAAGACAAATCATTCTTTACATCAATTTGTTGAAATTGATTCTTTACACATTAAATATGTTATTCAGACAGACCGAAATCATTAAAGGGACAGTTTACATGTTGTCCCCTTTAATTGGTTTTCGATGATCCACTTATACAGCTTGAGTGTATAAAATCTTGTTAAAGGATTTACATTGTACTTACATTAGCAATTTAAATATTTTAATTATACTGTGGTAGGCACACCTATCCTTAAACATTTTGGCGTTGAGGACAAGCTGTGTAAACATAGCAACCTGAAGAAATTACATTCCCACTGGGTTAGACAAAAGATAATGTATCAACATTTGTACATAAATTGTTGGATCCAAGTAGTGGTGATTGGTATATGTAGTGATATCAAATTAAAGGGACACTGAACCTAAATATTTAATTGACTGATTCAGATAGAGCATGACATTACAAATATGAAAAAATTACACATATTCTTTAAATGTTAGAATTCTCTAGCTAGATTTTGAATGCAAGAATGTAGGTTTATAGGGCAGGCCATATTTGTTTATCAACTTTGGTTGTCCCTGCTGGTTGATGGATACATTCATCCAACAATAAAGAAATGATGCCCACAATTATTTTCTATTTAAAATTAATTCTAGGCATTTCTTTGTTTCAATAAAGATAGCAAGAGAATGAAGAATAATTCATAAGAGTAGTAAATTATAAATTTGATTAACATTGCATGCTCTATTTGAATCACAATAGAAACAATTTGCCTTCAGTGTACCTTTAAGTATCTTATAATGTGGATTTTGAATGATACTTACAGCTGTGCCTGGGAAGGACAATCCGACACCCAGGACAATGAAGGTTGAGACAGGGGGGAGGGATGGGATTGGGTTGGGGAGGGATGGGATTGGGTTGGGGAGGGATGAGCTGCTGCTCCGGGGTAGGCCGTACAGCTGGGGAGTGGTGAGTTGGGGTCTGGGCAGCTGTACGGGCCATAATACGGGGAGAGCGGCGAAGGGGGGTGAAGGGGCGTTTTTTGGGAGGGACAGGGAAGGGGCATTTTTTGGGAGGGACAGGAAAGGACAAATGGGAAGGGCCGGCAGGGGTCTGGGCCTGGGCAGCGGTCTGGGCCTGGGCAGGAGTCTGGGCCTGGGCAGGAGTCTGGGCCTGGGCAGGGGTCTGGGTCTGGGCCTGGGCAGGGGTCTGGGCCTGGGCAGGGGTCTGTGACTGGGCAGGGGACTGGGCAGGGGTGGAAAACAGATGACCAGAGGTGGAGGATCCATCTGAAATAAATAATACAAATATATTAACATCTCATACATCATGAAATCAAATCAACGCATTTCAAATTGATTATGTTTTCAATATACTTAGAAGAGTGTTTGAATTTCTAAACAATTATGAAATGAGGATATGGTATGCATATAGGCACTCAGATGAATATCAATGACTGTCTGTACAATTATAACATTATTATTGTGGTTTGGCCTGGAATATGCATGTGACATAATGATGGCATGAATTATAAATTAAAAAAAACAAACAAACATCCAAGCATATTTTCATGTTGCCTGATATAGAAAGGGGGCAGTAGTGTATTTGAACAGACAAATAATATTCCTTTTTAAAGTGCAAAAGCTGTAGACTTTGAATGTCTTCAATAAAATGATTTCCAATAAAGCAACATGTTGGAAACATGATAGATATATTTCACATACCATCAGACTTCAAGGCAGCCTCTTCCTCCTCCGTCACACATGTTAAATCAATCTCTGTAAAACATAACATGTTGTGTACACGTTAAGATCAGATATTATAACATATGTTACTGTTGATCAAAGACACACATCAATGTTGCATTAAAGATATACACACCCAAAGTTATGATTTACATCATTTTGATGGAGCATACAAATGACATTAGATTTGTTATTCTCAATTATTCAGATTTTCGATGTATTGTTTGTATTAATTTTAAAATCATAAAAGCATAGTACATAGAACATTTAAGATTTCTCATGTGTGTATCACTTGATGACTGTTGTCAAAAATGAACATGGAAACAAACATATGCTATACATCTTCTGAATAACAAAGGTGTAGACTAAGAAAGTTTTAATTATTAATCTTTCAATATTCCAAGAAAATTAATATATAATCAGAGGAGTAAATTATATGTTTGTTTCAAATGCTTCATCAGAATCATGCTCATAATATTGATTACCAATACACCTTCAATGACATATAAATGAGTCAATGGACTTACCAGGAGACCGCAAAGGCGGCTCTGTGTCAGTGCTGGATTCCTCTGGGCTCCCCACACCAACTCTCTCTATGAATGATATAGATATATATTAGTGAACACATTTGGGATAGCACTAAATCACATCTGTAGCGAATTTTAAAAATAATCAACTTGAAAATGTGAAGAATAGAGCAGTCATTATCCAAAAAAATGCTTGATTGAATCAAGGGGATTCTGTTAAAAATGATGTATTGAACATATGTTTAATTTCTGACTATATTAGACATCAAACTCATCTCATACGATTCTATTGCATATCTAAATATACCCATTGATCAATGTTCTTAAAAGAATACACACAAACCACATTTTGAATAACAGCTGTTGACAAATATAAACAAAGACATGTGGCACATCGAGCCATTTGTGCAATGTACAGTAATCTTGTTTAGGACACAACACATATTTATCACAATACAAAACCAAATTGATTAGTACAAATATGTAATCATGGTGCTGTTAGAGTATGCTGATATCTATAAAGTAACTCCAACAGTGAATATGTGAATTATATATCAATATTGTCTAATCCAAAGAATGTAAAGATGAATGAATCTATTGTTTATTAAAGGGACACTGACATGATTTATTTCAATCATTGATTTCACTGTTCAAACTGTTCCAAATGATTTAACATTGACTCCTATTATAATTGGAATGTTGCTACATTTTAATCTTAAAGGCAGATAAGCAATATTGGATTCAATAAATATTGTTTGTTGAAGGTATCCACCAATCATCAATCAAAACCCAGGTTGGTCAACCAAAATTGAGCTGCAGATAAACGTACATTCTTGATTTTAAAATACATTTAGCAATAGAATATTTCACATATGATTATAGTATTATATTTAAATGTTGATTAATATTGCATGCTCTATCTGAATGACAACATTAATAATTTTAGCTCAGTATCCCATTAATATAAAATTATATTGATTTGACAATGTTGGTGTTAATGAATTCTCTACTCCATATGTTGATGTAATGAATGGGATTGAGCATGCAATTCCAATCTAATATGTTATTTAAGGATATCCTAAGAATTATTTAATTTTCATCTATTAAAGGGACATGAAGCTCTAAATGTGTAATTGTATACTTTTTTAAACTATGTACTACTGTTATCTGAACACATGATTTTAACTTTTGTAAAAATGCCAATTTATGCATAGAAAAACAGCCGGATAATACCAGTAATGCATTGTTTAACCTAAACCAAAATCCATTAATTTTTTTAAGAACTAAAACAATAGACTGAACCAATGTAGCTCATAAAATGTTTAAACAAAACAATTGTTAGCAGTTTCAATTAAAGATTATTTTTAGTTTGGTTAAAATGTCCCTTTAATTAGCCTGCATCCCACTGTGAGTGCGTTCTTATGCTGCTTATGCTTGTTTAGGCTATTTAATGAACGTCAGTATACATTTTTATTATAAGGATCATTGGGATTAATTTAAAGGGGAAATTGTATTAGTATTCTTTTGTAGAAAGCTTATTTTTGTGTTATATACGGTTGTTATATTTGGCTGGACAACTGCAGAATGGTGAATATCAATTATATACAACGTTAAATCCAATAATTTTGTTGTGGTTAAACTAATTAGCATTTATCAAGTTTTAGTGTGAATTTTATATTTTTAAGCAGTAAACAGTGTTTCTCCTTTAAGTAGAAATTAAACTTTGAGCATGCCTCACTATCCTTGAGAAAGACTGATAACACTGTGCATGTTTTGGTTTTCTTTAAAAAAAAAAAAAGAAAAGAAGTTTCTCTCTTGTGTTTGGCTTTGTTACAGAGAGAACAATTTGCACTGTACATTTAAAGCGGCAGTACTGGTGTTCTATGTTATAAAAAATGATAACTATAAATTGCTCACTACAAAGAAACAAGTATTTATATTATATTCTGTCATAGAATATAGCTTAAAAAATGATAATTTTATTTCTGTGGCTGTCAAACTGTATCTCACAGATATAACTCTTTGTTATTTAAAATAACCCCCACTGCGTTCAATAAATAAATGAGATATTATTTAATGAAGTGATTTTAGTGACACTTTAAAAATATATATAGTTATTTGGTTATTAACTAGTCTACCACTATTATTGCAATGACTTTGACTGCTGCTTAACAGCTAAGCTGTGGTCTATAAGGTGTCTACAAATAAACACCCCTAAAACAAATGATGCACATTTTATCTGATTCTACTGCATTTATATAACTTGCTAATTTATCTGTTTTTATATGGCTTACGTGTATTCTGTCTCTTGGTGTTGTAATGAGATTTATACAGCCTGTGATAAGAGGCAGTCCTCAAAGGTTTAAAAAATTAGCATATGAGCCTACCTATGTTTGGTTTAATCTAGGAAGGTTGGTTAAAATTAAAAGTCCTATCTGAATAATGAATTTTCATTTATCCTAGAATGTCCCTTTAACAGTGGCTACTGTGGTTATCTGATCTTTCGCTGTGATTGCTTTCTTTGTGTGATATTAAAGTTTTGTACATAGTGGATGTTTTTAATTGTTTGTCATGTTCTGAGTGTGTTGCATTTCAGCAAATGTCAGAATATGTGTTGCATTCTAAGTTAATTGTGGTTGTTTGAAATTTGTGTCAGCAGCTAATGTTTGTTTTGTGTAAGACAAGAACGATTGGTTTTCATTGTTTGTTATGTTTTTCTCTTTTGTGGACAGCATATTGAATTGTGAAGTGTATTTCATTTTGCTTGCTATTGAGAATTGTCTCTGCATGAGTGGAGTGCATGATTTATCGTTTAGTTTCTTGTTATCTTGTGTTTGCGTGTCACATGAGATGTTTCGCGCAAACATGGGGGAAGTATTGAAGAGTATTGATGAATATCGTTATGTAATGGGGGTGATTGCTTTTAGGAGGTGAACCTAAAACATTTTGAATCTCCTCGTACAATGTTATTGTCTAACCACCAGCTGTGCCCTAAAATTTTCTTGTCTTACCCCTATGCAGGGTGCACTACGTCCCTAGGATTGTCTAGAACTTTCCTTCATTGGGAATCTGGCCACGGAAAAGCATCTACCTTGCTGGCCACCCCGGTCGTAGCCTGTACACCCACACCCCACTCCTTTTTTTTTCCCTCCCTGGTGGATTAGATCTTTTTATTGTCTTTCTGTGTTTTATTTTGCTCTCATATTTCAGATGCCTAAAATGTTTTATTTTTCTATGTGGTTCTTAATACTATTTGCAGGATGAGAGTATGCTGTCTTCAGAGATTGAAACACACTAACTGAATTATTTTTGAGTTTCCATATTTAGGTAAAATCTGTACAGGCAAAATTCCATAAGTGCACTCTTCAAAAGATTAAAGATTGAAAGCAAGTAAACCTTTAAAGAAAGAAAAGATAAAGATGAAAGACCTTTTGTCAAGCTTGTTTTAACCATCATACTGCAGTAAAAAAAAGTTACTGAACTATCTTTGGATCCATTCTTTGCTTTGCATGCTGGTACCAGCCCCAGAACTGGACTCAGGGTAATCCATGACTGTTTTCTCTGATGTGTGTCTTCAGGACATAAAGACTATCCTTCTCTGGACTGTGCCTTACCGCTCGATATGGAAGTCCTGTTATGCTGTTACAGGATCAACCAATTAAATTAGGGGAGTATTGTTTTAACTCCATTCCTTATATTGCTTGTTTTGTATTCTCTTGTATTTGTTTTATTTTTATTGATCATATTTGGTCTAAGAAATCATATGCTTCATTGGTATTAGTGCACATTGTAGTTTATGTGCTTAACATAGTAACTTTTTAGATAAAGGTAACTGTGAACTTTGCAGTATTGTACCCTATTGAATGGCCCACTGAGTATAAGAAAATACGTTCAAGGAAAATGCTGCAACATAGCATAATATTTTAGACCCTTCACTCTTTAGAACATAAGGAGGACACGTCTAAGCTAGAAGTTTATAGTAAATATACAGAGAAATGTTTCAGGGAATAGCATAATTATAGTTTATGAAAGCAAAGGTATTTTTTCCCTTTTTTTAATTAGTATGGTATCTGCAAAGTGAATTTGGTCATTCCTGATGTTTGTCAAAGAGAGTAATTCTTACCATAAAGATGTGTTTACCTTTAAAAGAGCTTGTAGTTTTAAATGATGTTCTGTTTGTATGCTTTCCTCATATAGGAGTGTGAGAGAATTTAGGTTGGAGAATTATAAGCATTATAGATAGCAGCCATCCAGAATAAAGCAACACAAGGTTCTTTTATTTTTGAGAAGTTCAAAGTGATATTGTAAAGAAATTCATTTATTTTCATTGACTGTTTTCTTTTTTCCATTCTTACTACAGGGCAGGCCTTAGCATAAGTTTTAGCATAAACATTCAGGCCCTTGAGGAAGTCTGACAGGTTTTCACTTGCGTAGTATTCATGAAGTATCATTTAAAAGTGTATAGAGAAGTTGTAAATTATTCTCTGAGAAATGTCAATGTATTTAGGTTGTATTATATATCAACAATGTTTTGTTTGATTTTAAATGACATAGGATGAAAGTGACGTTTTATTTGGACATAATTGTGATTGTATTGCGGTGTGTACTCATCCTGTACTGTTTCTGTTTGCTTCCTAGACTCCCTGTGACTCGAGTGTCTGCTTGCCATGGGTATCCACTGGTTGCCTTGTCTACCCCATGAACAAACCATCAGATTTCCAGTATCTCCCTGCGGAAGAACCGTGGATAAGCACCCCTACTGCAAATGAACTGTTGGAGAACTGTATTATAGCAAAGTGTCAAGGTGCAGCGCTCTCAAATGGACAAAGACTGTTCTTAAAGTATTCAGAGGCCACCTAGAGACAGTTGTGCTGTTGCTATGTCATGCTTTACTGTGGAAAAGGAACTGTTGGACATATTGGGGGGTGCTAGCAATGCAGGTGGAGAGATAGAAGATGCAGCGTTGTTTGGGGGTAGATGGGGGCTGGTTGGGTCTCTGTGCTGGTAGACCGGTAGTTTTGGGAGGGCTGGAAGTTAGATGGAAGGTATTGGAGGGACTGTACCTATATGCAGTGACAATTAGCCTATAAAAGTATATCACGACATGCGAATATTTTTCTCTTTAGTATTCTTATAGAGTTCTGTTACCATAATATAAGACTTTACTAATTTTCTATGCCTGTCTATTTTTATGTTATTCTGTTAGAATAAAAGGATGGTATGTTAGGGGTAATATGAACCTGATGGCAGCCATCTTGTTCTTCGCAGCCATCTTGTTCCTCGCAGCCATTTTGTAATGAATAGACTTTATTATACTGGGGTATTATGCAGTGAGAATTATATGCATGTTATGAGTTTCTTTAGCTATTCGGCCTTGCCAATGTACCCTGGCCTAATGCCTAGAAGTAAGATAGAATAAGATAATGTAAACAAGAGGCTTTAGACACTCGGTTGTCTCTGCAGATGGTAGTTTGTTATGACTCTGTAAATATTGTTATGAGAAACTCATGTTCCAGTTTTTCCTTGTAAATTGCTCTGTATAACTGTGTAAGATGACGCGGTCCTAACGTGTCATCCCCTTAACCCTGTATGTCACTATAAGAAAGGCTTGCACTGTGCAATAAACAGAATTGGCTTTCGATCATAATGCTGCGTGGTCTGAGTCATTCTAAGGGGCCCTTATCAGGTAATCTACATATGCCTCAGGTGGTACACTAGGCCCCAGGCTTTGGCCTGCACTGACACTTACCCCCTGAAGGGGACACCTAACAACAATAAAATCACGTTTAAAAATAATTCTATGTAAAATTTAGTTGGCATGTCCCTTAAATGACGTGATCAATTTCAAAAATGGAATCTATATTTTTAAAATCTAAACATATGCAAAATTGTGTGTATTTTTTAAAAATGTATACAAATAAGATTAAGCAATACACAAGGGAAGAATATAAATTGGACATTCAAAGAATCTTACATTAAAATTAAGACATCCAGAATAGATGGGATATCTTAAATTCCAAACAAAATCAGAGTAGTCTTACAATGTAATCCTATTTTTTGGTTTTATTTATTCTTATTTGCAAAAAGGTTTAAAATCCATTTTGAAGATACATATAAATATTGAACAATGTGGATTTAGTATGTAATGTTCTTTTCAATTTTTCGAAGACAAATGTCAATTAAAATGAGACATACCATACTGTGACAAGCCCTGCCTTGAGGATCCAGCACCAACATCCAGATCTGTAATATATTAAATGAGGATTGGATATCATTAATACAAATCATGCCATGTTTAAAATCTTTACATTATTAGCAAATCAATTAAAAACTATTAATCCTTTGGTAGTCCCATGAGTTAATTGTTTCCTCAATTCAATTCATGATAAATATATCCTGTACTCTTATTTTCAATCAGTTGTGTTGTTTACTGTAGCTTAAATTATTTTTTTGTGTTATTTCATTCTCATCAATTGATGGGCATATGTTATAATTTATTTGGATTCTTCTTTTTTTATTATGTATAATATTGAAAATAAGAATACTGTATTCTTCACATATATAATAATTCACATTTCATTTTGACCAACATGTGTAAAGCAATGCCACTTACAGCAAACCCATGTTAACGTGTATGCACAATTCCATTTTCGCGATCATTGCGCAATGATTCCAAGCGGAATTACGCATCCGTCATTTGACCAACATGTATAAAGCAATGCCACTTACAGCAAACCCATGTTAACGTGTATGCGCAATTCCATTTTCGCGATCATTGCGCAATGATTCCAAGCGGAATTACGCATCCGTCATTTGACCAACATGTATAAAGCAATGCCACTTACAGCAAACCCATGTTAACGTGTATGCGCAATTCCATTTTCGCGATCATTGCGCAATGATTCCAAGCGGAATAACGCATCCGTCATTTGACCAACATGTATAAAGCAATGCCACTTACAGCAAACCCATGTTAACGTGTATGCGCAATTCCATTTTCGCGATCATTGCGCAAAAATTCCAAGCGGAATTACGCATCCGTCATTTGACCAACATGTATAAAGCAATGCCACTTACAGCTAACCCATGTTAACGTGTATGCGCTATTCCATTTTCGCTCTGTGACGCATATTCTGTAGAGCGCAAGAAACATCATTCCTATTTCATGTGTCACTAATCTAAAATCAGATATCTAAACATCATATGTAGTGTATGTTGTGAGATCTGTATAGGTTTAGTATCTGACTATATACACATTTTTTAAAAATAAATCAAATATTAAGATATTATATGAAGTTGGATAGTTACCTGGTTCAGATTCTCCATCATCTCCTCCCAGGCCACTGGACGGAGAAGCAGCTGCCCTGGCCCCCGCGTCAGGACTTTCAGATCCCGCAGCTGGGAGGGAAGAAGAGGAGGCCGAGGATGGCGAGGATCTAAATCTTTTGGGGACCCGGAGATTGAGGAGCTCGCATAAAGTCACCTCATAAGGGAGTAGGTATAGTTTCCGCTGGGCCTTTCTTTGGCCCCCTCTTTTACGGGCTTGTACCCAGTCCCTTATGAGGTTGACTTTTTTTGTTAAGCGCAACCTCATATCTCCGAATCTCCTCATGATTTGATCCTGGCTCCTCTGGACGTCACACACCAATTTAACCGCATTGGTGATAGACTCCCAGAGGGCCTTCTTAATATATTATTACAAATAATATATACTGCCTGCAGGCATTAGAGAACTGACAAAGATGGCAACGTGTAATGGACTTTTATATGGTGAAGTAAACATGAGATGCACCATGGGACAAGTTATCTGTACATCTGATTGGATAAAAGTTTGAAATATTGTTAGAATGTCTGTGAGACCATCCTGACTCAAGTTGTGTTTGTGTGTTGAACTCTGATTGGCCGTTCCTTAATGTTTCATATCTTAGTAACTTCCGTACACATACCTCCTGGTGGTGCTGTAACTTAATTTTTCATGTAGACTTATTTGTAACTCATGGGCCTGTCATGCGGATATGTGTGACGTAGATTTAATATCCGTGATCCGTTAAATATTAATGATTAAATTCTCTTTAAAATCTAATACTGTCACATTATTAAATGTTGTAGACATTTCTCGGTTTAATAATGGTCTGTTTCTTTAATACAAATACACATTTAATATTGTATGTCTTTATTGTTCATAAAATCCATTTCTTGACTTATTGTGAAGTATTGATATTGCTCTATTAAATGTATTTATAATGCACATTGATTGTGTGCTATTGCGTGACATTAGACTCTAATGTTTAAAGATGCTAATCTGGTGTTTCAAGATGCGTTTCCCACGCAATATTTCTGAATGTTCAAATTCAGGTTATAATGTCAGTAACTTGGATAATCTGTTTATAAATGTTAAACTACAGAGAGAAGAAGGGTCTTGAAAAAGGTCTATGTTGGACCGAAACGCGTCGACTGGTGAGTAGCATTCCAATTATTTATTTATTAGAAAAACAATCTGCACTATTATTATTTCTTTTGGCAGAAGGAAGTAATAACCTGAGTGACGCTGGAGCTGAAAATTGTCTATTGACGCTGAAGCCCATACTCCACTGCAGGCAACTATATATCCCATATAGACTGATAAAGCACATAGAAGACAGGAATCACCCACATTGGGAAACACATAAACTCTGACTTTTAACAAAAGTTGTTTCTGGTTACACAATTTTATTTTTTCGATTTTTGACTTTTTTATTTATTTTTTGTATTGAAAACATTTTTTGGCGGTTGCAATCATGTTGGTCACTAGTGACATATGAGGTCTAATTGGAACACATATTGGAACACAATTTTAGGATCAAGTTTTTTAAAGGCACTCAGAATTTGCTCCTATTCACTCAATTAATTTTTTTAAATCACTGAGTTTGATCTTAGGTCTCTTTATTTTCTATTTTTTTGCACACATCACGGAAACACCGATTTGATAACCATATTTTTTGAAGTTTGTACTGCATATTTTGAAGTTTGTATTGTGTTATAAGGTTTCTTTGGAAATTTGAAAACTCACATTTTACCTATCACAGAATCACCCGAAATAGAACACGCATCTTCTATTCTTTCCGCTAGCGGAGACGGTCACTGATCCTTTATAGGAGCAGTTGATCGGTTCCACTCTGGTCACCTATAACCCAAGGGACCCGGTACAAGTGTCTAACAAACACTATAATATACAAACACATTTGGAAGTTAACAGTGTCATATAATCTTACCATCTTTATACATATCCTGTAATTGCTCTGAATATTATTGTAGATTGATCTGACAATTATAGTGGGTAGCGCCGCTAAAAGATTGGTCTGTACCTCTTCATTTTTTGTGACATATACCTATCCGGTCGAATTGATATAGCTGGTAACACTACTTAAGGTCTGTTTCCAGATTATTTTATTAACATTTTTATAATCAGCATTTTGCAAGCTTTTAAGTTATTGATTAAAGGAACTCTTAAAACATAGAAGTTGAACTGAATGTTTCAGTCATTGGTGTACTATTACAAAGGTTTTTATATTTGTACTTGTATTTTTATTCATTGTAAAATACTGTGTGGATTCGTAATCAATCCACTCTGTTTACCACTTATGCATTAAGTTTAGATACGAATGTTCGAAATCTTCCAAGCTATCTTAGAAGTATTGTCAAGAATTTATGTTTTGTAAAATTGTTTTTTAATCTGTAATAAATTATTTGTTTTAAACCATATTGTAAAGAAATTGGTTTTACATTCTGAACCCAGCCGGTTCGCTGGCGCTTTGATATTTTCCGACTTTCCTATAAATGTTAAACTACAGGTTTGTTTGTTATTAGTAAATAAACCTCGAGCTTGTATTTGTCTGAAGTGCTCATATATGTTATTGTGCAATGGCGTCTTTATTTTTAAATAGACATTACAAAGAAACAATTGTATCAAATGATCTGTAGAGAAAGAAAATTGTTTAGACTTTAAAATGTAACTCAATTTATCTTAGTATTTAGATATCCTCAACAGAAGAAATTTAAATGCACATGGTTGAGCCAATCACATAAGGCATCTCTGTGCATCCACCAATCTTCATCTACTGAGCCTATCTCGATATGCTTTTCAAGCAAAGTATGTCAAGATAAGAAGAGAAGCAAATACACTCTTTAAATCTCTTAAAGGGACACTGTCCAAACAAATTTAGCGTTCGTGATTCAGATTGAGCATGAAATGTTAAACAACTTTATAATTTAATCCGATTCTCAAATGTTAAGAATTATCTTGTTATCTTTCTTTGCAAATCAATAATGATATTTTAGATTACGGACAATTGTTTCCAAAAACCTGGGTTGTCCTTGATGATTGTTGGATAAATTAATCCAACCAAAAAAACCAAGTTCTGTCCAGAGTACTGAAGCAAATAAATTATCTATTTAATGCCTTATTTTTAAAGTAATGATAGCAACATCACAAGGAGCATTCATAATATGAGACAATTTTTAAAGTTGCTTAAAATAGAATACTCATTCTGAATGTATAAATCATTAATTTTTTAACTGTCTCCCTTTAAGTATATTTTGAGTTCATGTCCCTTTAAAGAAACATTTCACAATAATGCTTGAAAAATCAGAAACCTAAGCACCTTCCTTTTGCTAAATTAGTATAACATATGAGTAAAGCAAATTTAAATTAACTTCTGGATTGTTTTACACACTGACTGAAATATATATTGTAAAGGAGGTATTTCGGAGTCTTCAGCTTAGAGGGACATTAAGCTATATGTTATGTATGCATTTTGGATAAGATTATAATATTTGAACAACTTAATATGTTTTGGTATTCAATCATTAGATTGTAATTATATATATTCTTGGATTAAATACATATCTACATAGGCTATTTTGATGCTGATTGTTGATTGCACATAGATGCCTTATGTAATTGACTAAGATATGTGCATTGATGTATCTTTTTCAAAGTATATTTAAAGACTGAATGTAATTCTATAGTACTTTCTAAATATGTTTAAATTCTTTTATGAATTATTTAAAAATCAATACACAATATACTTTGTGAATGTCCCTTTAAGGACCAAAACATTTGGAATGTTGATTTAACATTGTCAAAATAAACTAAAGGGGAATGAAAATTATATATAGATATGTGATGTCTAACCCAAGAGGTAAGATTTTAAAAACTACATAATATTAATAACTATAGTTAAATGACTCCACTAGAAAATTAAATCTATTAACCTGGCATCCAATAATTAGCTTGTGAAAAATATCAAGTTAAATGACCTACCATTTATAAATGTAAAAATTAAAAGAATTTAGAAAATAATGTTTTGAGATACCTAAGGAAGATACAAGATCTTATAAAATTAATTTTACATTCAACAACACTGTCACTTTAATGTAATTGAACCACTTCCCCTTCTTAAAAGTGAAACAAAATAATTTATGTCAAATTTTGACTACATATCCGAAATTATTTTAACATCTAAGAATTTCAAAAGAAAAGCATCGATGGATCTCACTCCCCAATTAATTTAAAAAAAGATAGTTTAATGTAATATTCTCTGAATCAGTGGATTTTCTACAATTAATGCATTATTTGATCTTATGCATGTGCTTGTCAAATAGCCAACTACCAGTCATGGGAGTCAAATTGTTTTTTATTGACAGATTATATGGATATTTATTATAATCTGTTCAAAAGAGTGTATTTAATAATAAAATGTTTATTATTACCATTTAAAAAATTAAAAGTTTCTGAAACAAAAACAAAAAAATATTCCTGGAAGTCATCAGATGACAATCTGAAATTAAAAAACAAAATTTTAACAAAGTTAATACACACGTTGTCAAATATTCATAAAATACATTTACAATCATCTTGTGTCTATGCTCTAACTTTGTTCAACATTTTATCAAGATATTTATTAATTAAATTTAAAAAAAAAAACATACACCATTATATTGTGTAATAAAAAATAAATTTAAATATCTGAATTTCTAATTATACATAATAATGTATATCACATTTCAATAATATATATGTATGCTGAACATAAATGTAATATTTCATGTCCATTCAAATACCTCTATATCAACTATAATATGTATTCCTTTTTCTGATTGTGATCCCTAAATATCTAATTATGAAATAAGTATGACTAATGTATGTAAGCTACCAATATTCAACATTCTTCCTGTGATTCTTAACTAGCATGCATTGGTACACCAACCTGGATAATGCATGGTCTTTGAAAGTCAATTCAGGGGTAAACAGTTGATCTTCAATAGGTGTCTTATTCATCAGTTCATAAAATAGAGGACTGTGAAATACCATCTAAAAAAGTAAAATCATCTAAGTGTCTGATTGTGATCCCTAAATATCTAATTATGAACTAAATATGACTAATGTATGTAAGCTACTAATATTCAACATTCTTCCTGTGATTCTTAACTAGCATGCATTGGTACACCAACCTGGATAATGCATGGTCTTTGAAAGTCAATTCAGGGGTAAACAGTTGATCTTCAATAGGTGTCTTATTCATCAGTTCATAAAATAGAGGACTGTGAAATACCATCTAAAAAAGTAAAATCATCTAAGTGTCTGATTGTGATCCCTAAATATCTAATTATGAACTAAATATGACTAATGTATGTAAGCTACTAATATTCAACATTCTTCCTGTGATTCTTAACTAGCATGCATTGGTACACCAACCTGGATAATGCATGGTCTTTGAAAGTCAATTCAGGGGTAAACAGTTGATCTTCAATAGGTGTCTTATTCATCAGTTCATAAAATAGAGGACTGTGAAATACCATCTAAAAAAGTAAAATCATCTAAGTGTCTGATTGTGATCCCTAAATATCTAATTATGAACTAAATATGACTAATGTATGTAAGCTACTAATATTCAACATTCTTCCTGTGATTCTTAACTAGCATGCATTGGTACACCAACCTGGATAATGCATGGTCTTTGAAAGTCAATTCAGGGGTAAACAGTTGATCTTCAATAGGTGTCTTATTCATCAGTTCATAAAAAAGAGGACTGTGAAATACCATCTAAAAAAGTAAAATCATCTAAGTGTCTGATTGTGATCCCTAAATATTTAATTATGAACTAAATATGACTAATGTATGTAAGCTACTAATATTCAACATTCTTCCTGTGATTCTTAACTAGCATGCATTGGTACACCAACCTGGATAATGCATGGTCTTTGAAAGTCAATTCAGGGGTAAACAGTTGATCTTCAATAGGTGTCTTATTCATCATTTCAAAAATAGAGGACTGTGAAATACCATCTAAAAATTAGAAAATAATCTAAGTGTCTCCAATAGGATGCCTCCACAGCCTTATTCTATCAAATAGTTGGCACTCACCATGTGAACATGTCTTTGTATGGTTTTCAAGGTCAGCAGATTGGAAAGATAATGCCAGACATGATCCCATTGGTATACTTCAATTTCAATCTTGCCTTTTTCCACTGTCAGTCTGGGCAATCTTCACTGTCAGGCTTCTAATTCTTCCCTTTCAGTCTTTAGATTAAGTCAGCTCCCTAATGGCAGAAAAAGTTTAATAAAAATTACTACAAGTGTGTGAATCAGTTCTGTACCCCTCTACCACCCCCCATTTCAGAATAAATTTCTGTCACTAGCTTACTAAGCGTGTGTAGCATCTTGTGTTATGTTCTATCAAGTGTGAAGATGAGTCATACTGAGCAGAACGAACCTCTAATGTGTGACATTGAACCATAGTCATGCTAGAGGATAGTTATGCTAGAGGATCCCTTTCTGAGTATTTACATTTTAAGTAATGTGTAAACTAAATACTAGTTTAGAAAATGTATGCCATATGATGTATTTGTGTACAATTCATGCCAGCAACAGTCCATACATTTATACTTACCATCTGATGTCCTCTTTAAAAACCAAGTGGCAAAGACTCGCTACAGGACCCAATGCCCAGAGCATCACCTATATTAATAAATGAAACACATTTTTCGCATTTGATGAACAATCCTAACATGTTTGCACAATTCTCTACTTGTCATTTCCCTAGAGTTCACATCTATTGACAATACTCCAGTCTAACTTCTATTATTTACCGTCTAAAGTGGCGGTTGATGATGTCTGCTCTGACATTGAGCCCCTCGTCCCGGAATGGCCCCTCTAGAACAGGATCATCCTCCTCATCTCTGAGGAGGTTTCGGTGCGTACAACGATCTTAGCCACCTTCTTTGGGTTGTACTGGAGGGCTCCTCCCGACCTGTCCAGGCACCTGAAACTCATCTTCAGGAGCCCGAACATCCGTTCAACCACCGCCCTGGTTCTCTTATGAGCCCTATTGTAGCGCTCCTCAGACACATCAGTCGGGCTACGCAAGGGGGTAATGAGCCAAGGCCGGCTCATGTACCCAGAATCACCTATAAATTATGAACAGAACATAATTCAAACAGAATCCTCAAAATAGTATTTGGAGTCCAATAAAAAGTTTTGTACACAATAATCCACTAACAAATGTTTATTTTTAAAAAGAATAATCTAGTTCAATATTATTCTCTATCTTCCCATTTCAGCTAAGACATGCTACATATGCGTATTTCTCCTAAACCAAACCTTGTGTAAAATGCAAACTACATGGTTACATTGCATTCTCTATCAGAGCATTTAAGGTAAGACATGCTACATATCTGCATTGAACTAAAAGACATTAGCGGAAAGAGACAATGACATGGTTAAATTGCATTAGCTAATATCTTGCCATTTCAGATAAGACATGCTACATATGCGTATTTCTCCTAAATCAAACCTTGTGTAAAATGCAAACTAAATGGTTACATTGCATTCTCTAGCTGAGCATTTAAGGTAAGACATGCTACATATCTGCATTGAACTAAAACTAGACATTAGCGGAAAGAGACAATGACATGGTTAAATTGCATTAGCTAATATCTTCCCATTTTAGCTAAGACATGCTACATATGCATATTTCTCCTAAACCAAACCTTGTGTAAAATGCAAACTACATGGTTACATTGCATTCTCTATCTGAGCATTTAAGGTAAGACATGCTACATATCTGCATTGAACTAAAAGACATTAGCGGAAAGAGACAATGACATGGTTAAATTGCATTAGCTAATATCTTCCCATTTCAGCTAAGACATGCTACATATGCATATTTCTCCTAAACCAAACCTTGTGTAAAATGCAAACTACATGGTTACATTGCATTCTCTATCTGAGCATTTAAGGTAAGACATGCTACATATCTGCATTGAACTAAAAGACATTAGCGGAAAGAGACAATGACATGGTTAAATTGCATTAGCTAATATCTTGCCATTTCAGCTAAAACATGCTACATATGCGTATTTCTCCTAAACCAAACCTTGTGTAAAATGCAAACTACATGGTTACATTGCATTCTCTATCTGAGCATTTAAGGTAAGACATGCTACATATCTGCATTGAACTAAAAGACATTAGCGGAAAGAGACAATGACATGGTTAAATTGCATTAGCTAATATCTTGCCATTTCAGATAAGACATGCTACATATGCGTATTTCTCCTAAATCAAACCTTGTGTAAAATGCAAACTAAATGGTTACATTGCATTCTCTATCTGAGCATTTAAGGTAAGACATGCTACATATCTGCATTGAACTAAAACTAGACATTAGCGGAAAGAGACAATGACATGGTTAAATTGCATTAGCTAATATCTTCCCATTTCAGCTAAGACATGCTACATATGCATATTTCTCCTAAACCAAACCTTGTGTAAAATGCAAACTACATGGTTACATTGCATTCTCTATCTGAGCATTTAAGGTAAGACATGCTACATATCTGCATTGAACTAAAAGACATTAGCGGAAAGAGACAATGACATGGTTAAATTGCATTAGCTAATATCTTCCCATTTCAGCTAAGACATGCTACATATGCATATTTCTCCTAAACCAAACCTTGTGTAAAATGCAAACTACATGGTTACATTGCATTCTCTATCTGAGCATTTAAGGTAAGACATGCTACATATCTGCATTGAACTAAAAGACATTAGCGGAAAGAGACAATGACATGGTTAAATTGCATTAGCTAATATCTTGCCATTTCAGCTAAGACATGCTACATATGCGTATTTCTCCTAAACCAAACCTTGTGTAAAATGCAAACTACATGGTTACATTGCATTCTCTATCTGAGCATTTAAGGTAAGACATGCTACATATCTGCATTGAACTAAAAGACATTAGCGGAAAGAGACAATGACATGGTTAAATTGCATTAGCTAATATCTTGCCATTTCAGCTAAGACATGCTACATATGCGTATTTCTCCTAAACCAAACCTTGTGTAAAATGCAAACTAAATGGTTACATTGCATTCTCTATCTGAGCATTTAAGGTAAGACATGCTACATATCTGCATTGTACTAAAAGTAGACATTAGCGGGAAAATAAAATAAATGGTTAAATTGCATCCGATAGCTGAACATTACGCTAACATTTTAAAACTACAGTGGCAATTGTCAAACTAATTAACCATGTTGTGCACAAATACTCACCAACGAGATAACCAGGGGGCATTTGTCTTTCCTCAAACGGTCTCCACAGGGACGACAGAGAGAGGATGCGGGCATCATGACTAGCCCCTCCAAAATTCGCACACACATGCATAATCCTCATCCGTGCGTCACAAACATACTGCACGTTGAGGCTATGAAAATGTTTGCGATTTCTGAAGGGCAAGTCATCAATTGGAGCACGCAGCGCAATGTGGGTACAATCTATGGCTCCCAAGACATTGGGCAATTCAGCAATATCAAAGAATTCCCGCTTCAGGCGCCTCCAATCACCATCATTCTGTGGGAATCCTATGTATTGCTTACTGATACGTACCATGGCGTCCAGAAAGTTATCAAACACCACAGAGAATGTACCTTGAGCCAGGCCATGCATGTACATTTCTCCGGATTGAAAACTCCCGGAGGCCAGGACGTATAGACAACTTAGCATCTTACTCATGGCGGGAACAGCAGTCCTTATTCTTATACGTGGCTCCAAATGAGGTTTAAGAAGATCGTAAAGGCCAATGAGCTGTTCGCGATTGAGCCGATACTTATCATAAACCTCAAAGTCGCTCATGTTTTCCAAGGTGGGTCTCACCCTGTAGACAGGAGGACCTCGAACCAGACGACCCCTTCGTCTCAGTCTGAGCCGCCGAGGCTGCCTGATTCGATCAACAGCTAGTTCGCCAATAGCAGCACCAGCAGTGTCTACCATGTCATCGTCATCCATCTTTCAAAACAGCGTAACAAGGTATGCACTTGATCTGATGTGGATCACAAGTGATGCTTTGGCCATGTTGTTTGGGGGATTTATAGTACAATTAGTCCAATGATAGTGAGTTTGTAATGATTGCTAATTGTATTCACTTGTTTGTATGTGAGCGGCGCGAATGCTTTCACAGTGGGCGTTTTTTTGTTGTTTGCTGAAATGTTGTTTTCCAACAATGAATCTCAATGTGAAAGTGTCAAATATCACACATACAGTGCATGTTTGTAATGTTTGATCATATGCGTAATCAATATTTCTTAAATGCGATCTTATAGTAACAAGCACACGTCCAGGCTAAAATGAATGAAAGTGCATAGTTGTGTATAATGTGCATCGAATGTGATCGATCAATGTTGCTGCAATATTGTTTGTAAACGATAAATTAACATCTGCCATCTGTAGTATTGTATATATAAGTGATTGCCGAGCAGTCAATATTGTATGCGTCCCTTTCAAATCGCAATAATAATTCCGAACTTTCCGTCTGCCATCTGTAGTATTGTATATATAAGTGATTGCCGAGCTGTCAATATTGTATGTGTCCCTTTAAAATCGCAATAAGAATACAGAACTTCCCGTCTGCCATCTGTAGTATTGTATATATAAGTGATTGCCGAGCTGTCAATATTGTACTCGTCCATTTAAAATGGCACTAATACTGAATAACTTCCGGCTGTCATCTGTAGTATTGTATATATAAGTGATTGCCGAGCTATCAATATTGTATGCGTCCCTTTCAAATCGCACTAATGCTGAATAACTTCCGGCTGTCATCTGTAGTATTATATATATAAGTGATTGCCGAGCTGTCAATATTGTATGCGTCCCATTAAAATGCCACTAATACTGAATAACTTCCGGCTGTCATCTGTAGTATTGTGTATATAAGTGATTTCCGAGATGTCAATATTGTATGCATCCCTTTCAAATCGCACTAATGCTGAATAACTTCCGGCTGTCATCTGTAGTATTATATATATAAGTGATTTGCGATCTGACAATATTTATTAATTGTCCCATTCAAATCTCCCTAATAATGGTGTTCCAAACTGTTCTTTACGTATATGTTGTATTGTAGTATTGAGTGTTAAAGTTCAGAAAGGGGCGGTACAGTCGTGAATCTGTGATGTGTATGGTTGAATCTTCTAATGACGTCATGATATTATTTACCTGCCTATGTAGTTCTGAAATCCTCATTGTGTTGTTGTATTGTGCTACATTGTTATTGTGTGCTGAATAAAATATAAATGTATGCTTTGTGGTTGCGTGATGGGTGATGCGTGTTATGTACATGTACGTATATATTGTGATTGTGTCCCACATATGCTGACTTCTATATAGCGGTCTGGCATTGTTGTTCCTTCCCATAAAGTGACATCTGTAATCTGGTGTAATGATGTTCTTGTTGTACGTAATTCCTAATGGTTTCTGGTGATGGAATCATGATGTTAAAAGTACAGTAAAATCCATATGTTCTGTTTTGTGATTCCTAGAGAGAATGTAATGTGTTTTTCCCCCATCATTTGAATGCACATGTATGAGTGAATGTTAAAAGTAATGTATGTGCATCCATGACTGATCATGTGTTAAGCCTATGTAGATATGCTGTTGCTGCAAGCATATGAGTTAAATAAATGAAATGCAATAATAAAGGTAAATGAGAATTGTTTCCCATTGTGTAGTGTTTGTGAATCCTGAAAAGTTTACATTATTTTTGTGTCCGTTTAAATGTAATATTTTGATAAAAAAAAGTTTGTTACTAGTGATGTTGATTTGTAGTTGATGTAATAGAAAAGTCTGAAACAATTTAATGGTGTTGTGAATATTCAATAAGTACAATCCATAAATCCACCATAGGGAAATAGTGATTTCTTGATCTATTTATCATAGCTGGGTCTAACGCATAAAAGCATGTATTTTCTAGCGCTGGTATTTGGAGTTTTTCGGTCTACGCTATTTGCGTGCGTTAGGGAAATGTTGGTTTTGCGTGCACGAGCACGTCTTCCCAATAGAAGTCAATGGAGGCTCTAAAATTTGGTAATTTTTTTTTTCAAAGACTGGTTTTCCTCGTAAAGTGAGTGACGTCATGAGCTTGTGTGAAAAAGTAACTAAATCGTGTTCTTTTTGTAATAAATAAATATTTTTTGTATGTCATGTGGTGTATATTGTTTGTATGCATCGATGAGTGTATATTTGTGATAATCTTATTAGTTAGATGTAGGTATATGAGGGTCTTTTCCTGTGTGTCAATGTAAGTCAATGGGAAAATGGATTTTTGTCGTTTTTTTTTCTAACACCCGAGATCTCGCAACTTTGATCCTTTGTATTTTGATGAAAAATTAATAAATCTGAAAAATAAATATAGTGTAGTGTTTGTATGAGTGTAAGTGTACTTTGTGTAATATTTGTTTTGTGATTCGTGAATGTTTATTTTGTCGGTATATGTTTACTACTGGGTCTGAGGTGTCGGTAGAAATTTGAGCGTTGGGTGATTTTTGAGTGTCGGTAACTGAACTCTAAATACCAGAGTCCGTAATAAACCAGCGTTAGGGGCCTCTAACGCTGGTTTTCACGGCTAACGCCAAACTCCAACTCTAGGCCCATATTAAACTATTAATTAACCTACTCTTACTATTATACTAAAATTACATTAAAATATATTAAACTATTAATTAACCTACCCTAACTATTATACTAAAATTACAATAAACTATATTAAACTATTAATTAAACCACCCTAACTATTATACTAAAATTACATTAAACTACAAATTAAATTAACTATATTACATATAAAAAAACATAACCCTACTCAAATTATTTAAATATACTATTAAAAATTACTAAATTACAACAAAAAATAAATGCTAAGTTACAAAAAATAAAAACACTAAGTTACAAAAAAATCCCCACAGTATCAAAAATAAAAAAGAATTACACCTAATCTAATAGCCCTATCAAAATAAAAAAGCCCCCCCCAAAAAAACAAAAAACCTAGCCTACAATAAACTACCAATGGCCCTTAAAAGGGCCTTTTGTGGGGCATTAGCGCTGCGGAATCTGTTGGCGCTCTACAAATAACCGATAATAATAATAACATTGCCCCAAAGAAATCAGTTCTTTTACCTGTAAAAAAAAATACAAACACCCCTCAACAGTAAAACCCACCACCCAACCAACCAAACCCCCCAAATAAAAACCCTATCTAAAATACCTAAGCTCCCCATTGCCCTGAAAAGGGCATTTGTATGGGCATTGCCCTTAAAAGGGCATTTAGCTCTTTTACTGCCCAAAGTCCCTAACCTAAAAATAAAACCCACCCAATAAACCCTTAAAAAATCTAACACTAACCCCCGATGATCCGCGAAGGCAGAAGTCCTCATTGAAGCCGGCAGAAGTCTTCATCCAAGCGGGCCGAAGTCCTCATTGAAGCCGGCAGAAGTCTTCATCCAGACGGCATCTTCTATCTTCATCCATCCGGCGCGGAGCAGATCCATCTTCAAGACATCCAGCGCGGAGCATCCTCTTCTTCTGATGGTCAACGTAGAATGAAGTTGCCCTTTAAGGTACGTCATCCAAGATGGCGTCCCTTACATTCCGATTGGCTGATAGAATTCTATCAGCCAATAGGAATTAAAGGGGAAAAAATCCTATTGGCTGTTGCAATCAGCCAAAAGGATTGACATTGTATTCTATTGGCTATTCCAATCAGCCAATAGAATGCGAGCTCAATCCTATTGGCTGATTGGATCAGCCAATAGGATGAAAGCTCAATCCTGATTGCAACAGCCAATAGGATTTGTTCCCCTTTAATTACTTTCCAGATGATAATTATTTCATCTATATATCTAAAATAACTGATTAGATGATTGCTATAGGAGTCATTATGCCAAATATATTTATTTTCATCTGACCTGTAACGGAGTTTCTGTACAACTATATACCACTTACTTTCTATGGTATTTTAATATGTTGGTTCTATATCTGTTGTGAAATACTTTATGTGATAACTGGGAAGCGCAATTTATATATACTTGTTGCATGTAATCCAATTACAGTCTATGGCAGAGCTTTCCAAACTTTTCATGTTGGTGACACACTTTTTAGACCTACATCATTTCGCGACACAGTAATTAAATCAGTTGTACTAGCAAAAAGGAGGTTAAACTAACTTGTTTTAAGAGATACAGACACATACATAAATTATATAATAATGAAATTTACAAGTAACAGTATGTATGTGCAAGAATTAAAAAAAAGTTTAATAACACCAATAGCTACTTACTTTTTTAATGGGATGTATGAGGTTAATGGGATGAACACAATTTCTGAATATTTAGTGGAATATTAGATAAAGACACTCGCATTTCATCATCAAGCATTTTTAAGCTTCCACTTCCTATCCATATATCAAGAGCAGGAGCAGCAATGCACTACTGGGAGCTAGTTGCAAAAAGAAAAAACACTGACTTCTGACTTCAGCTCAGCGTTTAAACTGCCGCCCTCAGAGCTCGGTGAGTCCGATTGACTACTGCCCGCGCTGCAAACACATTGCTGTCCCGCTCAATGACTACACATACAGTCACAAGCCAATAAAGGAGACTACACGTGCAGTCAGGAGCCAATGTGCCGCCAATAGGAATAGTTTCAGTTCCCACTGAGCTGTGCCAATAGGTTAAGATGATCTGTGACCCACAAGGTATCAATCACGTGTCAACCATGTGATATGCGTAGCAGGCAGACGGAAAGTCAGAAACCCAAAAAATAAATGTAAAAAAATTTGTGCTGAAGCAGGGACACACCTACACACTCCTGCCGACACACTAGTGTGTCCCGACACACAGTTTGGAAAGCACTGGTCTATGGGCATTCCATTTTGTCATTTACCCTTGTCATTTCGTAGAAAGCAACTATAATCTGACTTAATCTCACTTTCAGAATATGCTACTGTACCTGGGGAACATATCTGGTAAATATCTAGTTGATATGTCTCATATTTTTGTTGCTATAGCACTTTTAAATGTAATCCCATTATAGTCTATGGGGATTCCATTATGTCATTCACCCTTGTCATTCCATAGAAAGCAGCTATTATGTGACATAATCTCACTTTCAGAATATGCTACTGTACCTGGGGAACATATCTTGTACATATCTATTTGATATGTCTCATATTTTATTTTCTATAGCACTTTTAAATGTAATCCCATTATAGTCTACGAGTCCTAAAACCCGTTCACACGGGCCATTTTTTGCAGTACATCGGTCCCACCCCTTGCTCTCACCCACCCCCATTATTTAGCTTTCTCTCTCCCCCTCTCTTTTGCTCTCTCCCCCCCTCTTTTTTGCTTTCTCTCTCCCTCTCCTTTGCTTTCTCTCTCCCCCTCTCTTTTGCTCTCTCTCCGCCTCTCTTTTGCGTTCTCTCTCTCGCTCCACCTCTTTTGCTCTCTCTCCCCCCTCTCTTTTGCTCTTTCTCCTCCCTCTCTTTTGCTCTCTCTCTCCCCCCTCTCTTTTGCTCTCTCTCTCTCCCCCTTCTCTTTTGCTCTCTCTCTCCCTTCTCTTTTGCTCTCTCTCTCCCTTCTCTTTTGCTCTCTCTCCCCCCTCTCTTTTGCTCTCTCTCCCCCCTCTCTTTTGCTCTCTCTCCCCCCTATCTTTTGCTCTCTCTCTCCCCCCTCTTTTGCTCTCTCTCCCCCCTCTCTTTTGCTCTCTCTCCCCCCTCTCTTTTGCTCTCTCTCCCCCCCTCTCTTTTGCTCTCTCTCCCCCCTCTCTTTTGCTCTCTCTCTCCCCTCTCTTTTGCTCTCTCTCCCCCCTCTCTTTTGCTCTCTCTCCCCCCTCGCTTTTGCTCTCTCCCCCCTCTCTTTTGCTCTCTCTCCCCCCTCTCTCTTGCTCTCTCTTCCCCCCCTCTTTTGCTCTCTCTCCCCCCTCTCTCTTGCTCTCTCCCCCCCCTCTTTTGCTCTCTCTCCCCCCTCTCTTTTGCTCTCTCTCCCCCTTCTCTTTTGCTCTCTCTCCCCCTCTCTTTTGCTCTCTCTCCCCCCTCTCTTTTGCTCTCTCTCCCCCCTCTCTTTTGCTCTCTCTCCCCCTCTCTTTTGCTCTTTCTCCCCTCTCTTTTGCTCTTTCCCCTCTCTCTTGCTCCCTCTCTCCCCCCTCTCTTTTGCTCTCTCTCTCCCCCCTCTTTTGTGCTCTCTCCCCCTCTCTTTTGCGCTCTCTCTCCCTCTCTCTTTTGCGCTCTCTCTCCCCCCTCTCTTTTGCGCTCTCTCCCCCTCTCTTTTGCTCTCTCTCCACCCTCGTTTGCTCTCTCTCCCCCCTCTCTTTTGCTCTCTCTCTCCCCCCTCTCTTTTGCTCTCCCCCCTCTCTCTCCCCCTCTTTTTTGCTCTCTCTCCCCCTCTTTTTCTCTCTCCCCTCTCTCTTTTTCTCTCCCCCCTCTCTCTTTTTCTCTCTCTTTCCCCTCTCCCCCCCACTCTTTTGCTCTTCCCCTTCTCTTTTGCTCTCTCCCCTCTCTTTTGCTCTATCCCCCTCTCTTTCTCTCCCCCCTCTTTTGATCTGTTTCTCGCGCACGCAGCACCCGGCCCACTCCCTAGGCTTACCAGAAGTCCCACTTTTACTGGGATTGTCCCAGTTTGGAGGCGCTGTCCCAGTGTCCCACCCAGTTGTTCATTCTGTCCCAGTAGGGTTGCAACCTCTGGGTTTCAAATCATGTGTCCGGGATTCAGACCGCCTGAAACCCAGACACATTATTCAAAATGACTGGACTGTGGCTCTCCAGCATAGTTGGATGCTGGTACTTTGTTACATACAGCCCTGCTTAGCTTAACGTTCGTGTCCTTCAAAGTTTACATTTAGTAATACAGACTGAGTGAGCAGCATAGGGTTTTTTTAATTTTGTAGTACTACTTGGTTTATTTTTCTAAGAATCTAACACCCCCTTGACCCCTGATGACATCACCGGTGATACACATTTAGGGGAATTATATGGGTATGAATAGGAAGTACAGACAGGCAGGATTTTTGGCCTGGATCTTGCTTTACTTCATGCAGGATAGCATTTTGGCTGTAAACTTCCTGCATTATGGTATAGAGTAGCCTCTTAAACAGCTTTAGCAGGTACGTGTTTCTTTTTTTACTTTCATTCAATGTTGTATTTATGCCTTATAAGTATTTGGCTCTGTTCCTTAATTAGACACATAAAACACATATTACACTGCAGATATTAAATTGTGAAATTGATAATTATGAAAGTGATAATTATGCTTAATGTTTGGCATTATTTAGAATCTGAGATTTAGATTATTGATTTATTTGCCATGACAACGTAATGGTGCCTTTTTCACTAGGGGGTGGTGTTATGGTCTATTTAAACTGTGTGATTCACTTGTTTAACTGAGGAAGGGTAGAGTATCCACGAAACATTACACACATAAAAGCTACTACTTTAAAAGGACCGGTAATTGCCACGCCCCCTTGACCACAACCCTGACCACACCCCCACTGGCACCACACCAGGTGGTCCCAGTTTCACCTTTAAAAATTATGATAAGCCTACCACTCCCGCCTGGCCTCGCCGCCGACAGCATATCAGGTAGACTCTAAGGCCAGGTGTGTTTGTCCTTGTGGTGTCTCTACTGAGCATGACAGCTTCGGACAAACACACTTGGCCTTTTATATTATAGGATGGGCATTCCATTTTGTCATTCATCCTTATCATTCCTTTTAGTACATCAATAATAAAGGTATTATCTATCTTTTCAAACAATACCATTTTTGGTGTAGACTGTCCCTTTAAGACAAATTCCTACAGCCATTCAAAACGTATGTTACTTGAAAAGCTGGCTTCTAACATAAAATAACCATTGTGAACTTTAGCTATCGATACACTGTACCACTGCTATAACTGATTCTGGAAAATTATGTCCCTCATAAAACATGGCCGCCACTGCTTCAAATGAACGCATGATCCTAACCCGCCAGTCAAAGTCGTGATGAACGTAAAACATTTAATTTAACTCATTAGCTACTAGTGACGAATGCAGCGCATTGTAGAATAAAGAATAAGCCATATATGTGCCACCAATGGGTGAAAAACACCTTTCCGTCGAGCCAAAGAAGAACTTGTAGATTGGACGATAAAACTTGACAATAGTGATGTTTAGCCAATTATCGCTGCTCTTACGAAAACGACATTCCGATTCGTCACTAGTCTGAACCTAACCCTATTGTTTTTTGCTGATTGGTGGAGCGGTGTGTCGCTCCTAGATGTGACGGGAGGTGTGTGGCGCATTAGGATTTTCCTGTGGTAGGCTGTGCACACACTTTGATCATCATGGCGGAGGTTGCTGGAGGGGATAACGACAGTAACACAGAAACCGACTGTACAGCTCCTAAAGAGAAGGCTGCAACTACGGAAGATGCAGCCTTGAAAAGTGAGACGGGCGGGGAGAGCGATGACGATGAAGTAGAAGACGTGTATGAAGTAGAGAGTATACTTGACTCCAAGTTTGAAGAGGTGAGTGCAGAACTTCTCATTTAAATTATTACAATAGGGAAACGTTCTCAGGTGTTAAACCGTTTGTTTAGTACAAGCCTCGTCAGCGGCCTCTAATTCATGCTTCATAAAGATGCAACCTAAAACATTGGAGTGGGATGGGCCTAACGGGTTTGGGCAAATCTCTATGGTTTTGAGGATGAGTTGGATGCGTCTGTCGCATTGACTACATACAACCCAAATTTTTTTTCTTTCACGATTTAGAAAGAGCAAGCAATTTTAAACAACTTTCTAATTTACATCTATTATCTAATTTGCTTCACTCTTTTGATATTCCTTGCTGGAAAGCATATCTAGATAGGCTCAGTAGCTTCTTGTGATTGGCTCACCCATGTGCATTGCTATTTCTTCAGCAAAGGATATTTAAAGAATTAAGCAAATTAGATAATAGAAGTAAATTGGAATGTTGTTTAAATTGTCTTCTCTATCTGAATCATGAAAAAAAAATTGGGTTTAATGTCCCTAAGCAATACAATTTGGAAACCTTTAATAAGGCAGTTTTTTCCTTGTCTCCAGTCATTTTTTTTTATCCTTAAAGTGACAGTCAACTCCAAAATGTTATAGTTTAAAAAGATAATCACTTTATTACCCATTCCCCAACATGGTTATATTAAGTTTTTAACCTCTGTGATTACCTTGTATCTAAGCCTCGTTTGACAGCCCCCTGATCACATAACTAATATCTATTTACTTACATTTTAGCCAATTAGTGCAGTGTCAGTCGCAACTGCACAGGAGAGAGTACAATGTTATCTATATGGCCCAAATGAACTAATAAAAAAGCATGTGATAAGAGGCAGTCTCTAGTGGCTTAGAAACGCAGAAATGTAAAAGATTTAAATGTTATAAAGTATATTAATATAGCAATGTTGGTTGTTCAAAGCTGGGAAATGGGTAATAAAGGCATCTATCCTTTAAACAATAACCATTTTGGTGTTGACTGTCCCTTTAGTCGTCTTATCAGAAAGTCAAACCACATAAAGATAAAATTGGAGTCACTCTTATCAAGTCTCTAAAAGAACAGTGACCGTTGCTGTAAGGGGGGATATAAAGCTTCTCCCAAGCTTAGTGCTCCATGTTTTTCAACACAATTACAATGTATGTAATTATGTGTTTTCATACATGCAACACATGCCAGTTGTATGCTTATATAACATGTGAAAGCAATACTACTTTTCGAATAAAAATCTTAATATAACCATGTATGCCTCTGTTATTTCAGTGTCTAGATTGGCTGACATAAGTACTTAGGCGATACAGGATTTGTTAATTTTGTTTATATTTTTATCTAGATGCTTCAGGGAATAATGGAAATACACATTAAAGGGAAGTCAATTATAAAACATTTTATTGTTTAAAAAGATAGATAATCCCTTTATTACCCATTCCCCCAGTTTTGCATAACCAACACTGTTTTATTAATGCAATTTTAAGCAACTTTCTAATTTACTCCTATTTTTCTTCATTCTCTTGCTATCTTTATTTAAAAAGCAGGAATGTAAAGCTTAGAAGCCAGCCCATTTCAGTTTCAGCACCCTGGATAGCGCTTGCTTATTGGTGGTTACATTTAGCCACCAATAAGCAAGCATAACCCAGGTTCTGAGCCAAAAATGGGACGGCTCTTACACTTTTTATTCCTGCTTGTAAATAGAGAACAAAGACAAATTGATAATAGGAGTATATTAGAAAGTTAGGTAAAATTGCATGCTCTATCTGAATCAATAAAGAAAATTGGGTTTAGTATCCCTTTTAAGTACAGATTTGCAAACCTTGGGCATTGCTCTTAAATCATTTTGCGGTGTCCCCCCTGCCCAGGCCATTGGTCATCTGTGTGAAGCAATATTTTAGTATCTGATTTGTGAAGCTGGTGAATGATTGCACTGCCACACTGTCGTTACAGTAAACAGCAGTATTTATTTGGTTTGATAGCAAAAGACTTCAGTCAGCAATTTTAATACCAATATCCTTGGTGTATCCCCTTTTGTGAGTTCTCTTCTTTCACTGTCGTTTTTATAATGCATTATTGTGACACCCTCTTGTTTTTTAATTCTATCTATTCAATCATTCAGTGTTTAGAGAGAGCGAGATAATAACTATTACATTGCTATTTTCCCCTTCCATAGTAACTCGCTGGTGGCCAGTGGGGCAGATGATCCGTAAATTAAAAGGGGAATGTCCTCCTTTTCTTTTCTTTTCCTTTTTTTTTTTTTTTTTTTTTTTTTGTGTGTGTGGAGTTACTGGTTCCTCTAGGTTTTGGAACTACATTTCACATGATGCTCAGTCTCCGGGCATCATGGGTAATGTAGTACCAAAACCTGTTGAGCACCCCTGCCCTACTCACTTTCCCACTCAAGCAAAACAGCAGTTTAACTAACTGATGCTCCAGATCATAACCATTTTTACTTGCATCTTACAGGGACATGCTAGCCCTTGTTTGTAGGACAGACTCCATGTTAAGTGGTGTAGGAAATGTGCTCTTTAAGATTCCCCCACCCGCACCACTGACTGGTGAAGGGCATCTACCCTGGATCATTCCTTGTGTGATGTCATCACACATGTGTGGTGGTGATGCATTCACTGTAGTGATCAGCTGACACTGCCTGTGATAATGGGCAGCCTTTTGACAAACTTATGAATTGTGGCTCTACTTCCCACAGAGAGTTTAGCATCCATACAATTTAAGTCATGTCATCCTCATTGTAAGTGTAGTTCTAGTTCATAGGTTCACAGCGGGTCTTAACATTTTTTAAAAACATTTTCCCAATTTACTTGTATTATCAATTTTGTTTTAGTCTCTTGGTAGCCTTTGATCAAGGAACAACAATGCACTACTGGGAGCTATCTGTGAGACAATGACAATAATAAATATCTATCTATCTATCTATCCACCCACCAATCAGCAGCTAGCTCCCAGTAGTGCATTGCTGTTCCAGAGCCTACCTTTGTATGCTTTCCATCAAAGGATACTGAGAGAATAAAGCAAAATAGATATTAGTTGTAAATTGGAAAGATGTTTAAAATGACGTGCCCTATCTGAACAATGAAAAAGCATTTGGGGTTTTATGTCCATTTAAGAACTCTAGCAAGGCAGTATTAGTTCATTTTAAAGGTACAGTACAGTCAAAATTAAACACAAATGAATAGAAGTAATTTGGAAAATTGTTAAAAATGTCATTCTTTATCCAATTACTTTGTTAAATTTGACTTTAGTCCCTTTAAATAAAATGATTGTGATTCAAAACAATAAAATCTTGTTTCCGATTGTCTGTTTCAGGGTGAAACACTTTACCGTGTTCGATGGAAAGGATACGATTCTGATGGAGATACCTGGGAACCTGAGGCCCATCTTGAAGACTGTAAAGAGGTTTTACTTGCATTTAAGAAAAATCTAACTGAAAATAAGCAAAAAGCACAGAAGAAGGAATTACCGGTAAATTGAATTTAATAATAAAAAAATATTTAGTGTAACAAATCAGTTTTTAAGCTTTTTACTGTAAAAAAAATCTATTCACATAGTGCATGATAATTATGGATTCTTTATTATTTGCACATGGAGACATAGACTTCAATTTTTGCTCCTCCTTTTCTCATCATATCTTGTCACGGTCCAGTTTAGTTTCCACATTCTTTTAGAGCAATGGTCTCAAAGTACTCATCCTGGGGCCATATTTGGCCTTCAAGATGGTTTTAAAATTAATTTGGCCCCATCTTTTTTTTTTTTTAAAGCTTCTAAGTGGTATAACAAGTTGATGCTCTATATAGGCACTCACAATATAAAGACAAACATGCATTGTCACAAGATAAATATACACTTTGTCTATTGTGGACTACAACTCCTATCATGCACTACTACTTGGGTAAATGTCACTTCAAGTTTCTATTTTATCCAGTTCCAGAGTACTCACTCCCCATAGGAGAAGAACATTTTGGCCAGTGGCCCCCGGATACAATGAGCTTGATACTCCTGCTTTAGAGGGTAGATTAGAGAAGTCCTCCTTATTAAAGGGACAGTATACACCAATTTCCACATAACTGCATGTAATAGACACTACTATAAAGAATAATATGCACAGATACTGATATAAAAATCCAATATAAAACAGTTTAAAAACTTACTTAGCTTCCAGTTTAGTTCTGTTTAAAAGGTTACTGGAACACCCACTGCAAGTGGGAAATATCAGACACTCCCCCTTCCTTTGCATATGAAAAGACCCTTTACACAAACAGAAGCAAGCTGGAGTAGGTATACGTCAGTATTCTCCTAAAACTTTGGGGTTTGGTTAAGAGTCTGAAAATCAGACCAATATTACTTAAAAATAAGCAAAACTATCCATTTAAAAAAACAAAAAAAAAACTTAATGGACTAATTAGATCATCTACAAAACATTTATGCAAAGAAAAAACGAGTGTATAATGTCTCTTAAAGGACCACTAAGCAAAGAATAGCATAATAGACAATGCAAAAGCTATTGGTTTGAATCTCACATGGGTAGCAGTTTTTTTTTGGGGGGGGGGGGTGTTCTGACAAATTTCAAAGTTTTATCCTCCTTCCCACTGCATCATGTGACTGCTATCAACCAATCACAAAATGCATATATACTATGTTAATCATGCACGATCAGTAGGAGCTGGTGCCTCAACGTGTGGATAAAAAAAGATTGTGCATATTAAGATAATGGATGGGAACTAGAAAGTTGTTTTTAAAATTGTGTACTCTATCTGAATCATGAAAGTTAATTTTGATTTTAGTGGTCCTTTAAAGTGAAGCTAAAGTTTTCATGCTTTGAATGGCTAAATGCATTCATTAATAGCACATTAAGATGGTCGCTAAGTTTATTTTTATCTAATTTATGAATTTCAATATTTATAATATATATTAATCTTTCTACCGTTTCCGTCCAAACTCATTCCCACCTCTACTTCCTTGTTATCTCTGACGTTATGTATAGAGCGGTCCCACCTGCTCTATACGCATCTCCCAAGCGTGTGCACGACGATCCGAACTACTGCGTATGCATGAAACACCGATGTGAACAACTCCTGTGCATGCGATACTATTCAATCTAAATCAGCAATGCGCACGCGATAAACGCAGTTTGCTTGCAACATAGCGAAACGGGAGCGCACTTGGAGTCCTAAACGGAGGATAAGACGGCAGCGCATGCACATTCAAAATATGAAGTGGGTGATGTAGATCGACGGCCGCCTAACGGCCAGATTTTCAATTGGTGCTTTTGAGAACGTGATAAAATAATAAACAAAAAAAAAAAAAAACGGGTTGATTTGTATTACATTAAAATTGCGA
The DNA here is from genome assembly GCF_027579735.1 of Bombina bombina. Taxonomy (NCBI): domain Eukaryota; kingdom Metazoa; phylum Chordata; class Amphibia; order Anura; family Bombinatoridae; genus Bombina; species Bombina bombina. Next base: position 1,143,193,358 of record NC_069501.1, on the reverse strand, counting down.
TTTCATACGGCGATAACTGAAAAACGTTCCATGTGAAGATGAATGAGACTCATATTTATTTGGCAAATAGAATTGAATTCAAGTTTGTGATACAGGTAACTTAACCTTCACTTTAAAGGGACATTATACACTCATTTTTTCTTTGCATAAATGTTTTGTAGATGATCTATTTATATAGCCAATAAAGTTTTTTTTTTTTTTAAATGTATAGTTTTGCTTATTTTTAAATAACATTGCTCTGATTTTCAGACTCCTAACCAAGCCCAAAAGTTTTATGTGAATACGCTCGACTACCTACTCCAGCTTGCTCCTGTTTGTGTAAAGGGTCTTTGCATATGCAAAAGAAGGGGGAGGGGGGAGTGTCTTATTTGCCACTTGCAGTGGGCTTTCCAGCCTCCTTTTCAACAGAGCCAAACTGACAGCTTCTAAGTAAGTTTTTAAACAGTTTTATACTGGATTTTTATATCTGTATCTGTGCATCTTATTCTTTATAGTAGTGTCTATTACATGCAGTTATATGAAAATGAGTGTATACTGTCCCTTTAAGAATAATTACTTGTTGCAGACTTTTGCATCACTCAAGTTTTATATTCAAATGTATATGTTGGTGGCAGATTCTATAGTATTTTTAAATAAAAAGTGCCTCTTGCATGGAATAGACTTCTCCCACAGAAGTGGCTCAGGCAATATGGAATCTCATATGTATGTTTTAAAGGTAGGCAAACAATAGTGGTCTTAATTATCTGATGTCAAAGCCTGGTTCATAATGAGAGAAATATGTTTCATTCTGTTTTAATGTGTAACGTTCATTGGTATTCTGAAATATTTGTAGATTTGGCATAATTTTTTTTACAGATTTTTTTTTTTTTATTTCATATTGCGTACAAATATAAGTACAAAATCAGGATGTGAAATTATGAGAAATGTGCTTATGTAAGTAGAGTTAAAAAAAAAACCCCAACTAATACTGTAAACATATTGGGAAATCTTTCCCTAGTATTGTAGTTTTTCTTCAGAGTAGACAAAATGAGTAAATCGACAGAATAGACACCAAACTGTACACTTAGTCAAAACCTATAACTGGCAAATAGAATGTACCTGCAGTTAGAGGGGAACATTGTCAAATGACACCCAACGACCACTCGAGGCATAATACATAGTTTTTATATAAGGACAGTTGTGCACCCATAACCAACCTATGAGTTATAAATGTGCATCAGGCAAGAGTGGTGATATAAAAAAAAGGGAAAAGGGAAAGGGAGGATGGTTGATGTTTCAAATAGTTGCCTCAAACATATTGACCAGAAATACTCACAACATTTCAATGTATTCCTGTTTTCCATTGACATTAAAATGTAGTTTTTGTAGGGATATGGTATGATACTAAATTTTAAAAGGGCAGTGTACTGTAAAATTCCCCTATAATGTGTTTCCATTCATTTGTTACACCAGCTGCAGAGTATTACTCCATTGAGGTATTTGTTTTATGTTTAAATAGCTGCCTTTGTTAAAGGGACACTGTACCCAAAATTGTTCTTTCGTGATTCAGATAGAGCATGACATTTTAAGCAACTTTCTAATTTACTCCTATTATCAAATTGTCTTCATTCTCTTGGTATCTTTATTTGAAATGCAAGAATGTAAGTTTAGATGCCGGCCCATTTTTGGTGAACAACCTGGGTTGTCCTTGCTGATTGGTGGATAAATTCATCCACCAATAAAAAAGTGCTGTCCAGAGTCCTGAAACCAAAAAAAAGCTTAGATGCCTTCTTTTTCAAATAATGATAGCAAGAGAACGAAGAAAAATTGATAATAGGAGTAAATTAGAAAGTTGCTTAAAATTGCATGCTCTTTCTGAATTACAAAAGAAAAAAAATGGGTACAGCGTCCCTTTAAGTAAAACCACAACTCCCGTTAAATGGGCTAAGCTTGCAGGGAGAGCAGACCAAATTATCTTGTTTCTCTAATTAAACACAATCCTCCATTATCTTATCTCTTTATACACAGTGAAACCAATATTGAGAGTACAATGGGAAATTAATGTTTAAAGGGCCACTAAAGTCAAAATTAGTGTCATGATTTGAATAAATCATACAAGTAAAATAAAATCTTTCCAGTATGCTCCCATTACCAAAACCGTGCATATTTTTATATGCGCACTTAAATGATTCAGATACCGTTTTAAACTACTTTCCAATTTACTTCCCTTAACAAAATGTGCAGTCTCCTTATATTTACACTTTTTGAGTCACCATCTCCTACTGATCATGTGCAAGAATTCATAGAATAGACTATATGCATTTGTGATTGGCTGATGGCTGTCATATGATACAAGAAGAGTGGAAATAGACATAATAAGACAGAAATTTGTCAGAAAAAAAATCTACTACTCGTTTGAAGTTAAAGTGAATGTAATTTTTGATGCTAAAGTGCCCGGTTTTTAAAAATTCGATTAAAAACTGGGTCACTTTAATTCATCAATTTACATTTCACTCGTGTTGTGAAAAAAAACTTACCTTTTTAATCTTGACAGCAGCTCCAGCTTCCTCCACCTGTCGCAAAGCCTCTTCCTGAGTCTATAATGAGGAATCCTGCTTCCTCCAATCACGGTTTTGAATCACACAGATTCCTCCGGGGGGGGGGGGGGGGGAGCTGTGATTGGAGGATGACCCATCCATCAGAAATGGCTTGCGACGACCGGAGGAAGCTGGATCAGTTGTCAAGTTTTAAAAAGTAAGTTGTTTTTTTTCACAACAGGAGTGAAATGTAAATTTTGATGAATTAAAGTGCCCCTGTTTTTAATCAAATTTTTAAAAACCGGGCACTTTAGCATCAAAATTTACATTCACTTTAAGACTAAGTGCTATTGCATTGTCTCTTTATGGCGCATTTCTTGATTATGCAAATCTGTGTTGACTGGTCCCTTAATACATTATTGCTGAGTCCGTGCTAAACCACCTTTAACAATTTGCTTCATTCTCTTGGTGTCCTTTGTTGAAAAAACAGCAGTGTCCTACTGGGAGCTAGCTGAACACCTGATGAGCCAGTAACATGAGGCATATATGTGCAGCCACCAATCAGCAGCTCCTGGGCCTACCTATGTGTTCTTTTCAACAAAGGATGCCAAGTAAACAAAACAAATTAGATAATAGAAATAAACTGGAAAGTTATTTAAAATTTTATATGTTCTGTCTGAATCAAGAAAGGAAAAATGTGGGATTCATGTCCCTTTTAAGGGAAGATAAGTGGGCAGGCTATCCCAGTCTCTCTCCTTAATTGCACATGTACAAGACGTCATGCTATATCTGCATTCGTTTGTGATTGGTTAGCATGGTTGTGTTTTTCTTTTGGGAGGGGGGCAGGGAAATCTGTAAAAAGTAACAAAATAATAAGCTTATTTGATAAATCAAGGCTGCATTATTCATTGCAGAATTCTTCTCAGAAATAAAGGTACATTATCATGCAGCTTACAATGTGTGTTAAATGTCCCTTTAGTCATTAAACTTTTCAGTATAGGTGGGGATATAATAGGCAAAAGTAGCTATTTTAAATGATAAAATCAGGAAAGTCAACATTTTAAACTTGCTTGATTTAGATAGAACATGTAATTTTAAGTTCACTTCTAATTGAAAGTTTATTGTGCTCTCTGTATCCTTTGTTGAAACAATATCTTCATATTCTTCATTACTGGGTGCTAGCCAGTGATAAGTGGCTACACACATTTATCTCTTGTCATGGGCTTAACAGAGCTAGCTTCCAGTAGTGCATTGCTGCTCTGGAGCTGACTACTATGTGTTTAACCCATTTGCAGAAGTTAAACACCCAGTTCTATTCATTAAATAATGCTCTAAAATATTAGAACATTTTCTTTTTTGCACCTTAAAGGGATATAAAACCCCATTTTTTTTTTCTTTCATGATTTAGATCGAACATACAATTTTAAGCAACTTTCCAATTTAGTTCAATTGTCTAATTTTCTTTGTTCTTGCAGTTATCATTTGTTGAAAAGCAGAAAAGTAAGCCCAGGAGTGTGCATGTGTCTGTAGCAGTATTGCAATAATGTTATATACTAGATGACAGCACTATTTCCTGTCATGTAATGCTTCAAATGTGCACACTACTTATTTTGATATCTCATCAACAAAGAATAACATGAGAACAAAGCAAATTTGCTAAATAGTAAAGTGGAAACTTTTTTTTTTTTTTAATCTGAATCATGAAATAAAAAAAATTGGATTCCATGTCGCTTTGTTTCTATAAAAGGAGATTAAAAGAAATAAAATAGTACACGGTCCCTTTCCTATGTTTTTGCATAAATAAATATTTAATTCTGAGAGTAGTGTACTATGATCTCTGCATTTGTTCTAGTTTTAATTTTTTTTTTTAAATATATTGAATTGGATATTTGAGCAGAAAAAAACATTGGCTTCCACTTAGACTCGTTTGTTTTATTAACTTTTTTTTTTTTAAATCTTTTTTTTTTTTTTTTTTAGAAATTATCTTCAAGTGATCTATTTGATGCAGACTCTGATAGTGAATTCGAGCAAAAGGATTCATCTCCTCAAAAAAAGAAAAAAAAATCAAGAGATGATGATAACCAATCACAAGAAGAGGTTAAAAAAAAGAAGAAATCTAAGTCTGAAAAGCCCAAAGAAAAATACAAGTCTGATGCTGAATCATCTGGGAATCAGTCTCCTGAATCCAAACCAAAGAAACGAACCTCTGATGGCAAAGAAGATTTAAACCACAAAAAGCAAAAAAAAGATGAGTTAAAGGAATTCAAGAAAATAAAGAGAGATGATTCTAAAGAAACAAAATTAAGAGGGAAAGAAGAATACAAAGAGAAGGAGAAAAAGACAAAAAAGGAAAAACTGAAAGAACCGGAACAACCAGTAAAAGACAGCCCAGTTTCTCTAGAGCCAGTAGTAGAAACCACTAATACAAGTCATGAAATGTTACCTGAAGATAAAAACAAAGTTGACCAAGATAAAGATGGTAATAAAGAAAAAGATATGGATTTTGGTTTGCCAGAAGATCATCTTTCCGATTCGTTGGTTATAGATGAGGATGCAGAGGAAGAAAAGATGAAAAAGAAGAAAAAGAAACATAAGAAAATGAAAAATGAAAAAGAAAGAGTGACATTACCTGATGAAATTCAATCAGAGAAAAAGAGTTCTCAGAAAAAGCAGAAGCATTTAGAAAAAATTAGAGAGTTACCTGCAGTGGAAAAAACTCAATCTATTCCAACTCCAATTCAAAAAAGTTCAAGACTTAGCAGTGATGAGAAGATGCGCAAGTCCGTAGACTCTGTAACAGAGGTAAGAACCTTTTTTTTTTTTTTTTTTTAGGCTGGCTTGATTTTTTTTTTTTTTTTTTTTATGACCTCTACGTCATGATTACATGGTGTATATCAAACAACTGATGACAACGGGTATTGAAAGCGCAGTAAATATCTCTGAGATTAAAATAATAAATAAAATGTGTGTGTGAGACATACTCTTATTTGGTGTTTTAGAGAGAGAATGAATAATAATAATAATAATAAAAAAAATGCGCTACTTTACATGCTCTAATGTTGGTGTAGAGATGTAGATATAACATGCTCTCATTACCTTCTAAATACAGGGAGAGTCCACAGCTGCATTCATTACTTGTGGGAATATAGAACCTGGCCACCAGGAGGAGACAGACATCCCAGCCAAAGGCTTAAATACCTCCCCCACTTCCCTCATCCCCCAGTCTTTCTGCCGAGGGAACAAGGAACAGTAGGAGAAATATCAGGGTGAAAAAGGTGCCAGAAGAAAACAACTTTAATTTGGTGCCGCCCTGTATTTAGAAGGAAAACAAATTATGACTTACCAGATAATTTCCTTTCCTTCGATACAGGGAGAGTCCACAGCTGCATTCATTACTTGTGGGGAAATTATACCCAAGCTACAGAGGACACTGAATGATAACGGGAGGGTAGAAGGTAGACCAGCCTGCTCAATTACATTCCATATTCCGCAATAGGGTGTGCTCTTCTAACAATGTTGAGATGTTAGAGACCACTGAGCCGTCTACCTCTGAGGATTCCTCGACCCGTGAGATGCGTTCCCTAGAATCTTATCCTACACATGCAGGTCCCCTAAGTGCCATTACTCCCTCGCCTGTGGGAGACTTTTTTTTTTTTTTTTTTTTCACCGGATGTCACTGAGCGCTTTCGCACGGCTATCTCTATGGCTTTAGCGAGTTTGCCTCTTCCGTCTATGGGCACGTGAAGGGTTAATCCGTGCTCTCCTACACTACACATGGGCCGTCGTATTAAATGACTGCCAGATCTGTCATCTGGGATGCGGTCCCCTTTGAGGCTTCAGAGGTAGAACCTCCGGGGTCAGAATTGCCAGATTTTGATTCCTCCGATTTGGCTTAGACTTAGAGTGGCACGCCTATGTTTACTTCTGAGAGAGATTTTGGCGATATTAGAGGTTTCTAGTCCTGATCCGTCAGGTAGATCTCAGTCCTCCTATCTCAGATAACGATCTGGATTAGACGAGTGGAGAGGGTTGGATCGTTTATCGTCTCTATGCATATCGTTATAGAATCCCAGTCCCAAGCTCTATGGGGGATTTGAGTTATACACAGGCAGGACCTGCTCATTTTGCACACCCTTTTGAAGTCCTTTTTGGTGCGTTTAATCATTTTTTCTCTTCTAATCCGTTTCGGTTTTAAGAGCTTGGGGTTCTTGTGTTAACTCTCTTTTGGAGTTTCGTCACTTGGAGTGTTTCTGGTTATATTGACTTTGATGGTCGAGATGGATGTCTTCCGATGGAAGCTTCTAGTTCTCTGGTCGGGGTGATGTTTTCCTCGATTTTATAGATATGAAAGTTTAAGACTCAGAGCTTGTTTTCTCTATTTGTTTATTTACAGTTCCTAGCACTGCTGGAACTTAAGTTTTTATGACAGACGTGTCGTACCCTTGAAGATGGGCAGGACCTGTTTTGGATAATAGTTCAGTTCTGTTCTTCCCTTCTAATATAGAGAAGGAGCTTTTTTTTTTCTAATTATTCTGGTCCAGGCAGAACGGGCCCTTCTATACCGAAGGACAGGCAGTGTCGTACACTGTTGGTGAATTGCCCAATTAGGGGAGGGATTTTCTCGTCCTTTTTGGTCCGATGATCTTTTAGCAGAGCTTATTTGATCAGACGTCTAGGAACATGAGAAGGGATTTAGAGTTCCTTTTTAAAACCTTCCCCCTACAGCGTTAGCGGCGCAATGCGCATGCACAAAACACGGGAGCGTGGAAGGATGAGAATTAGCCGAGTTAGAGCTGAACACTGAAGATCCTGATGACGAAATATGGGAGGGGGCAGGCGGGCATTTTAAACAGCCATAAGAGAAACAAGTAAGTAGTAATGCTTAGAAACAATTTAGGCTACTAAATTAGGCTATAGTGCAAAATTAAAAATCGTTAGCAACTTTATAGGAATGATCTATTTGAAAATTTGGGTTGACTGTCCCTTTAAGCATTGGGAAACACTTCCTCTTTCTCTCTACGGTAAAATAAATCTATTAAAAATCATAGCGCTTCCACGATTACTATATATTTTCCAGAATATTCCACTATTGATTAAAAAAAAAAAATGAAATACAGAAAATTAAATTCATCTATTAGAATATATTTATGGGGGAACAAAAAAAGCCAGCTTAAGTAAAAAAAACACTGTTGAAAAAAATATATATATATTTGGGAATGGCTTTGCCAGATATCCCTCTATATAACTTAGTAGCAGTGGGAAAGATTGCTATAGACTGGCTTTTGGATAGGGCATTTTACTATATTAGATTTGGAATCTCAGCTAGTCAAACCCCTATACCTTAAAAATATTGTCCATTTAGAAATTAATAAGCTTCTGTTCTATATTAAAAGAATTGAACTACTAAAGGACCCAATAACTGCTTGGCATAGAATCTGTAAAAAACTACATTAAAAATTTGCAGGATCACAATTTCGCTCAATTAAGGGAAATCAGGACTTCCAATTGTGATTTCTATCTAATGTGAGCTCAGCATGGAAGGAACAGGGCTTGGTTAATGTGTCACAATTATTTAACGGGGATCAAGAATTGCCTAAAGTTATAGATTTCAAGGCTATCTAAACACAATTTCATCTCAAGAAGGAGCACTACTTTGCATATTGCTTGAAACTTATAAGATCATACTGGGAAATGAGGGATCTTGTCCCACTATCACCAATATTTAATGCATATAGAAATGACAAATTTTCGATTTCACTACTGTATAATATTATAAACAATATAGATTATAAAAAAAAACATGGAAATTATTTTATTAAAATGGAGGGATATAGGTCTCCCTAACCTCTCAATACAGACTGTTCTTAGAAGTGTAGAAGAAGCTTCTCTCGCAATGTCACTACGTGAACAGCATGTCAAAATAATATGGATGACCTATATTACCCCTAAAATAATGTCGAAATGGGGGAATTATCAAACTGGATATAATTGTGAGAAATGTAAAATGAATAAATCAAATCTAATACACTGCTATTGGTCATGCCCTAAACTACAAACATATTGGAGAATGGTAACATGCTGGGCAAATAAAATGTGTAATGCACAAGTAGAATTACAGGCAGAACAGATAATATTCTTAAACCTTAATAAAAAAGAAATCCCACAATGTAGGATCTTCACGTCTATGCTAATTATTTTAAGTAGGAACTTGATTCTAAAAGGTTGGAAAAATCAGCGAGCACCTTCTCTTAAAACATTGAAAAATGTAGTACAGAAACAATTCTTGATAGAACAAAACAACATTTGGTATAATCTTGAGATTAATGTTGAGAGGTTCTTCGAGAAATGGAAATATTGGAATAAAATACAAGACCGGGATACACAAGGAACTAATTAAAAGGTTTGCAAATACTACATATATATAATGGAAACTAGAGATGAATGGCTATGAAATAGACCAAACGGTGGGAGGGTGTGGCAGACAGAGGAAAATATGGTAGATATTATCATAGCGATTCTATTTATTTTATTTTTTATTTACTTTTTTTTCCTGACTTCACCTGGATCTCAGCAATCATAGTTATGATAGACGGAGGTAAAAATATAAACTAGACAGAAAATAATTGGTCTGTAAGGTCCACAACTCTCTGATATATAAAATACACAAAAATGAGAATGTAAAGGATGAGCAGATGTTTTATAGTTTTGTTAATAACCAAATAAGTATATAGAAGCCTACAATATGTTATACAATGCAGGACAATATGGTATAAGGGGATAATGTAAAGGATATATATAGGCCGAAAGACTTAATTGAATGTCAATTGACTTTTTTTTTTTTTAAATCTGTTTATAAGAAATATGTATAAATAGGAAAATACTGTATAAACAGAGTATATTAAGACTAATTGTCTGACTACATAGCATTAGGCTAGTTTCTTACTCATGTAACTATTCTGCCTTGTGTAAAATTTTCAAGAATGGAAGGGATGTTTTATCCTGAAAATGATGAAATCGGAGTCTGTATATGTAACTTAAAACATTTTATAAAAAAGAATTTGAAAAAAAGAGTCACAATAAAAAAAAAAAGCAGGTCCAGTTCTTAAGGACTTTTTTTTTTCTTCCAGAACCTCGCTTCGGTCCTCTGTTTTGGGATCTGGGGTTAATGTAGCAGTAGCCTATGTCTAGGTGTTGCAGTGGCTCCCGAGTCTTGGCATTTTTTTTTATTTTTTTTTTAATTTTTTTTTTTCTTCTAGTAGACCTTTTGGGATTTCTTCCTGCCGGTTCCATCCTCAGAGGTGGACCTAGACCTGAGTTCTGGTGTTGACATGAGGTTGGATCCTTTTGGATGCGGTTTGGTCTTTCGGACAGGAAGGCTCTTTGCGTTACAGCTTACAAAGTTAAATTTACTTAATCGGGTTCTGCCCTCCAATTCACCTTCAGGCCTTAGTTGGCGCTGTGTGAATTCAGCCCAGGCCATGTCTTTGACATGGCTTGGCTCTTTACTCTGTCTAGAGTCTTTGTGGATTACCGGTTGGGGACTTGTTCTCCAGTGTTCGGTCCAGATCTCCCGGTGTTGGGGATTGTTATCCAAGTTCCCCTGGGGCAGTTTTGTCTTGGTCTCTTCCCTGTCTGCAAGGAGTGAGTGTTTTCTGGGGTATGTGAATCCGGATTTTCCTTCCAATCATCCTTTTATGTTAGAGGTTTTTTGTTTGTTTTTTGTCAAGCATTTGGCTCTGAGGTCTGGTCTTCTGGGACCATGCCAGTCGGGACCTCTTGGTGAGTGGATTATTTCTGAGTTAGTGAGTTCCTCCTGTAGACGGGAGGGTCTCGAATTTGGTGGTGAGCTGAGGCCCACTACGGCTCTTGACAGCAATCCATTCTCTGAGTGTGCTCTTCCGGAACGGATGTTCCTTATGATCTTCCATTTGATCCGATCATCCGACTATACAGACGTTTTAGAATGTGTATCTGAAGAAAGCAGATAGAGTTTCTCAGTTGAGATTTGCTGGACTAAGTGGCCTAGGGGATTAGTTTCCAGCCTAGCAAGCTGTAGGCTTGGAGTTTGATTCCTGCTGTGGCAGTTTTCTTAATGATTAGGAGGTCTATTTTAACCTTCTTCTTTTCGGCCATGTCACTCTCTTTCAATGATGGCTCGATCCTGTCTGGAGGGGGCGTCGGACCGTTGCTCCATTTTTGCCTGTTAATTCGTAATCCCGGCTAGAGGCTTTGCTGCCATGAGAGTTCCCTTGTTGCAGGGATCTACCGGGTCAGGGTCTCTTTGCGGCTTGGGATCTTTTTTGTTCTGGGGCGTATTGCGAAGGGTCACTTGGACCTAGCCGAGAGAAGGTTTTCAGTCTTTTCCTTCAGCTCGTTCCTGGTTCCTCATCACTTATTTTAGGTGTGGAGGACTCTCTTTTCTTGTCGAGAGGAGCTAGCTTGTCCTGACTGGATCCTGGAGTATTCTTCTTCCCCTCTAGAATGAGTCGGTGAAGGGCTTGTCTAACTAGTTCTTGTTCGAAGGGGCAGCCTGCAAAGATAGCCTGTTGGTTTGCTTAGCTGCCTGGCAAGTGGATGGTTACCAGCTGCGGTTCTTTTCTCTAGTATGTGTTTTCGCAAGTAGTTTTTGCTTTCTGTTTGTGCTCCAGTTCCAGAGGTTCATTGTTCTTCCAGGTGTTCAGTTGTTTTTTGCTAGGGCTCTGCCAGCGGCTGGGCCGGCAAGTCAATTCCTTGCAACTCCTGAAGGATAATACCAACCCAACAAGGAGCATCGGGGTTACCTTTGTACCTGTACAGTAGGTGGTCTTTGAATTCTTATTCTAGGACCTATTTCATCTGTAGATTGTGTGTGGTTTTTTTTGTTGTTTTTTCCCTATGTTTCTTAGTTGCTGTGTTGCACTTTGCAATACATTCTTCCTTTTTATTGTGGTCTTCTTTCTAATAAGGAGTTTTTTTTCTCCCTAAGTGTCGTATTCTTTGTCTAAATGGGAAGAGGGTTTCTTTTTTTTTTGGTTTTTTTTTGGGGGGGGGGGGGGAAATCTTACCTTGAGGTTTCTGTCAGTCTTCATCAGAATAGACAGTTTTTTTTTTTCCTTTATCATATCTGGGGAGTGCAGGGTTTTGGAAGCTGATAACTTCCTCCTTGCTGGTGGAGGAGTGTTTTTCGCTGGTTCTAGGAGACAGCTGTACACGAGACTCCTCAGAGGTTTATGGCTCAGTTAGAGTACAGTTACTTCTTTTTGGGGTCTCTGACATGAGATCCTATGGTTCTGATTGTTGGGCGGCTACTTGGCATTCTAATCTATTATTTTTTTGCTTCTGTCAAGGAAGTCTTGGGAGTTTGGTTTTCTTGCAGGCTGTGGTGCCCTCAGGTTGGGCCGCCTCTTATTTGTACTTTCCCTTTTGCATTCAGTGTCCTCTGTAGCTTGGGTATAATTTCCCACAAGTAATGGATGCAGCTGTGGACTCTCCCTGTATTTAGAAGGAAAACATAAATTATAACTTACCAGATAATTTCCTTTCCTTTGATACAGGGAGAGTCCACAGCTCCCGCCTGTGCTCTCCGGTGGGCGGCCCCAAATTAAAGTTGTTTTCTTCTGGCACCCTTTTCACCCTGATTATTTCTCCTACTGTTCCTTGTTCCCTTGGCAGAATGACTGGGGGATGCGGGAAGTGGGGGAGGTATTTAAGCCTATGGCTGGGATGTCTTTGCCTCCTCCTGGTGGCCAAGTTCTATATTCCCACAAGTAATGAATGCAGCTGTGTACTCTCCCTGTATCAAAGGAAAGGAAATTATCTGGTAAGTCATAATTTTATGTTTTTGTGTGTATACACACACTACTTTGGAAGTGTTCAGTTTATTTTTATCAGTTACATAACAGTGAGTCAACAGAATAAAAATCTAAATCGAATCAATGTTTGGAGTGACCATCCCTTTTGCCTTCAAAACCACATAAATTCTTCTAAGTACTAGGGATGTGCATTTGTAATATTCGTTATGCTCCAATATAGCCGAATGCAGCTGGCAGCTGCCATATTCGGCATTTATTTTATAAGAAATGTTCTGAATGTGCATCAATGCTAGGTATCCTTGTGCAAAGTCAGGTATTTTGTAGGCATGTAGTCAGGTGCATGATTAAACAATTATACCAAACAGGTGCTAATGATCATCAATTTAATATGTACCTGAAACAGAAACCGCCCTGTAAGAGGGATAAAATTGGGTGATCAGCCAACAGGGTGAGGTTGCTGAAGACAGTTTGTCAAATCATACACCATGACACAAGGTAGTTATACTGCATCAGCATGGTCTCTCCCAGGCAGAAATTTCAAGGCAGATAGGTTTCCAGATGTGCTGTCCAAGCTCTTCTGAAGAAGCACAAAGAAATGGGCAACGTTGAGGACAGTAGACGCACTGGTAGGCCAAGGAAACTTAGTACTTCAGAGGAAAGATACATCATGCATACTTACCTTTGCAATCGGAAGATGTACAATGGTGCCATCAGTTCAGAATTGGCAGAAACCAGTGGGACCCTGGTACACCCATCTACTGTCGGGAAAAGTTTGGTCAAAGGAAAACTTGAAGCCAAAAAGCAATACTTCAACATGGAAACAAGGCCAAGTGACTTAACTATGTACGAAAACACTATCATCAGTATAAAGAAGAAAAAGTCCTGAAATTGGTGGCATGGCCCCCACAGAGCCCTGATCTCAACATCTAGTCTGTCTGGGATTACATGAAGAGACAGGAGCAACTGAACCTGGCTAAATCCACACAAGAATTGAAGCTGTTTTGAAGGCAAAGGGTGGTCACACCAAATTATGATTTGATAGTTTTCTTCTGTTCACTCAATTTGCATTTTCTTAATTCGTAAAAGCCGTATCCTACAGTGTCTCTTGCGTTCATAAACAAAAGTGTGTTTCATTTTATTACATTTTATTTTAATATTTGTTCCATGTATCTTTGTCAGGAGAAAGAAACCAGAAAAACAGAGGAGAAACCCAGGAAAAAGCATGACACTGAAAAAGAAGTGAAAAAGGAGCATAAGGTTCTGAAGAGTGAGTAAATATAAAGTTTATTTTTAACCCTTTCATCTCATAATTTGTGTTACATGTGTTGTAGTAAGCACAATTTTAACTAAAGTCTGTAGTTCCCAAATTCTAGACTGTTTAAACTTGTTGCAAATTACAATGCCACAGATATAAGCTCTAATCAAACATAATGTGCATCAAACAGGATTCAAAGTAGTTCTAAAAAGCAAACAGAAATGGTTAGTTTAAAATTAAAAACAAAAAAATCCACTTGCTTTCTAAAGGTCTATTTATGTTTTCCATTTCTTTATTTTTTCCACCAATAAAACAATTGTCTATTGTTGCAGGGGGGCCGGGGATTGTTCTGAATCATGTAGGATATACTCCAGCA